>NC_141547.1:23950500-24624000 GCF_021556685.1 Rattus norvegicus
CAACCTGTGCCATGTATACCTGCAGAAACGGTGAGGTGACAGTAGTAAATGTTGGGATCAATTGTTTTCAAGTTACAGGCCACTAGCATGGCATGTGATGTTCGTTACATTCATTTTACCTCATAGAAAGTAGAAAGGAAGCTCTCTCTCTCTCTCTCTCTCTCTCTCTCTCTCTCCCCCTCCCTCCCTTTCCCTCTCTTTCTCCCTTCTTTCCTTCCTTCTTCCTTTCCTCCCTTCCCTTCTTCCTGCCCCTTCCTCTCTCCCTCTCACCCTTCCTTCATCCTTCCTTCTTCTTTCCTTTTACTTTTTAAATACATTACGATTCTAGCTTTTAAGAGAGCAATTTTCCTAATTGCTCTAATTGAGGACCTGAGTCTGGGGAGGCAATTCTCAGTATCATTCCAAATTAGGTTTTTATTAATTTTTTCCTCTATCAGAATTTTCTAATATCCAAAATTTTGGAGTTTTCTTGTGGCTTGTGCTAAAAACCAGGTTGCTCCTTGGTACTTTCACATATTCATTCAACAGTTCAGATTTCCCGACACTATTGTTTAGTGTTCATTAACTTACTAACTCAGTCAACAAAACACTTTTTTCCATTTCCATATGTCTGTTCCCTTGTTCCTCATCACTTGTGGGGTTTTGTTGTTGTTGATTTATTTGTCTTTCTGTTGTTGTCTTTTGGTTTTGTTTTGTTTTAAAGTCAATTTATTAGTAATTTTAATAATTCTGAAATATAGTCAATCTATATTTGTATATTGTACACATTCAACAGTATTTTAAAAACCTTTAAAATAAATAGGGAGGCTAGCAATAATTAATATCATATGAGGTAAGGTCATATCTGTGTGTTACTTGATTCTTCGTCATTAATATTTTTTTATCTTTATTAACTTGAGTATTTTTTATTTACATTTTGATGATTATTCCCCTTCCCAGTTTCCAGGCCAACATCCCCCTAACCCCCACCCCTCCCCTTTTATATGGGCTTCCCCTCCCCATCCTCCCTCATTACCACCCTCTCCCCCAACAATCACGTTCACTGGGGGTTCAGTCTTGGCAGGACCAAGGGCTTCCCCTTCCACTGGTGCCCTTACTAGGCTATTCATTGCTACCTGTGAGGTTGGAGCCCAGGGTCAGATGTCACATTTACCTCCTAGACATCATACTAAACCATTTTATGTAGATTGTTCTGATTTTACACATCTAGAAAAATGTTAACAGTCATATTTCACTGTAAGTATATTTAACCAAAGAAAAAGATATAAAAGTGGGGCTTCACATATTCCCAATGACATAAAATAATTAATATAGTGACTTTAGTTTAGCATGTGTTTTTCTCATTCATTCATTCTTTTGTTCTTTTCAGAAAAAAAAGAGAAAAAATGCATTCTAACTGACCATGAGCTTTGAAGATTCGAGTCATAACCATATTCTCATACTAAGGAATCCTTCTTAAAAGGTGATTTCCATGTTCCTCACACCAGCCCCCTGACATTTCAAAAGAGAAGAAGCATTGCTCGGCTTGAATGAACTCAAAACTATCTCTGCAAATGTATGTGAGCTCATCCTTGGAAATGTCAGCTTAGTACCGGTGACATACGTTACTCATTCGAATATGAGAGTATATGTATTAGGACTCTGAGCAAATTATTTGCAGAGGTAAGATAAACTTGAAGAATGCATTTTGAGTAAAGCAGGAAGTAAAAGTTTGCATAGATACTAGTTTCTAAGATAATTTCTTTTTTTTTTTTTTTTTTTTGGTTCTTTTTTTCGGAGCTAGGGACCGAACCCAGGGCCTTGCGCTTCCTAGGTAAGCGCTCTACCACTGAGCTAAATCCCCAGCCCCTCTAAGATAATTTCTATTACTGTACTTGATGTTTCTAGTTAAAACTATGCCTTGATGGAATTCTTTATTCAAGGTATTTTTATTATTTCTTAATTTTACACTTATCATTCTTATTCTTATTAGCACTCATGATTTGAAAGGCTATGTTCAACTTCAATGTTTTCCATGTGTTCTAGCATATACTCTAGTCTTTTTCACTGCTGGAGACATAAACCAGGACTCATGCATATTAGGTAAATTCCCTACACAATTGAGTAACATGTCGCTAGTTCTGATATATCTTTAACAATTGTATCTAGGTCTTCTACTTTCCTGGATTGGGGTAGCTGAGGCATATTTGTTGCTAAAGCCAGAGTTTTCTAGATGTAAAGTAAAACAGTTAAACCTTGAGTATTTGTCCTAGTAATATAAAGAATTTCGCATATGAACTTATACTTGCAGATTCAAAGTAAATTGATTTGTATTGTTCCAAAGCTTGAAACCAACCAAAGGTCCTTCAGTGAGTTAATGGTCAAACACTTAGTGGTGCAACATTACAATGGACAACTGTTCGGCAATAAAGAGAGGATAAACAGTTAATACACAAACAGAATGAACTCGAAGGAAATCCTGATGAATGCAAAATGTTGATCTCAAAAGGAGATAGGGCACCACTTCATTTATAAGGCACTTATCAAATAGCAAAGCAATGATGTTAGGACTCAGTAAATGATTTCCAGGGACCAGGGAGAAGTCAGAGAAAGTATAACCTCAGGAATGCAAACTAGTAGTTGGAAGTATTCCTATAGGGATGGTAGAGGTTGGTAATACGTGTTTACCTGTTGATTCTCCAGGTGACTAGTACAGTAGAATTGATGAATGATTGCACATGCTTACAAACAACTGTGTGCATTTCTGGTGAAATCCAACTGGCGTTATCAATTGTGTCAGCATCAATTCTTTAGTTTGCTCTGTATTAGGCATGTGTATTATAGTAAGCATTGAGAGATTTGGGGAATGTTATATGTGATTTCCCTTTCACATTTCTTAGCAATCTCCTCTGAATCTATAATTAACTGAAAACAAAATGTTTACCAAAAAATTCTCTTGAAGTAAGATTGTTTTTGACAAGCAAAATCTTAAGAGAAAATTCAGTGTTGCCAATGTTTATGTTGTGAAGTCCCATCCCATTTGATACTACTCAGTCTCTATTTTGCTCGCCCTCGTGGGGAAGCCACTGTTTACATCTGAAGGCCTGCTTACTACAGAAGATATGCATGTCGCCTGGGAAATGTGCTTATTTTCTTAAAGACACTGGAAACCTTTATATTTGCCTTGTTTTAAATTAAAACTTTTAATTTTTCTTTGATAACTTGGAAAGATTTTTATGCCGTAAGACATGATTTTTAACTATACTACATAAAAAAGGCTAGTAAAAGGAAGAAGTTTTCCCTGAGTTTTTGTTTTCCAGGAATAATGACTTCTTTAAGATACATACGTGTAGTAAAAATAGTTCAGATGTATTTTTATGGTTTATGAATTTTCATCAGCTCATCATGTTGAGATCTAGGAATAAGCATTGTCTTAGGGTTTTGCAGCTGTGAACAGACACCATGACCAAGGCAAGTCCTATAAAGCACAACGTTTAATAGGGGTTGGCTTACAGGTTCAGAGGTTCAGTCCTGTATCATCAAGGTGGGAGACTAGGCAGGCATGGTGCAGGAGGAACTGAGAGGTGTATGTCTTCATCTGAAGGCTACTAGTGAAAGACCAACTTCCAGGCAACTAGGGAGAGGGTCTTAAGCCTACACCCACATTGACACACCTACTCCAACAAGGCCACACCTCCAAATAGTGCCACTCCCTGGGCCAAGCATCTACAAACCATCACAAGCATTATTGGAAAACTCCAACCATGGCGTCAGCCTGTGATTACTCTTCCTGGTTAGGGATTGGTGTTTTGTTTCTTGGTTTGATTGTTATTTTGAGTGATTTCTCCTTTGGGGTGTTAGTGCTGCTGCTCACATGCTTCCTAAATTTAATCAAAAGGAAGTATCTTATAGAACCTTTAATGGAGTCAGGCAGCTTTATAAACCATCAACTCTAAACCTTTGCAAATGTTCATGCTAATCACATGTTCTTTTCATGTTAATCACATGTTCTTTTCATGTTAATCACATGTTCTTTTCATGCTAACCACATGTTCTTTTCCTGTTAATCACATGTTCTTTTCATGTTAATCACATGTTCTTTTCATGTTAATCACATGTTCTTTTCATGTTAATCACATGTTCTTTTCATGTTAATCACATGTTCTTTTGTTAAAATTGTGCCAGAGAATAGTGATCTCCAAAAAACAGACAGGAGCTGATCCAATGCAGACCCACAGCAGGATCTTTATGGGCCCTCAGCTCACTGCACAGTTTTTGGTGGAGAAGAGCCCTGAGTGGGTGAGTATTGGGCCAAGGCTTTATAAAAAGCAGAAAGCGGGATGGGGGAGGGGGAAGTGTGAAAACATCTCATTGGAAAGCTACTATGGCCTTCAGCATAACTGGCTGGCACTGGGAGTCAAATCATAAACTTAGTTTTTGTTTCTGTTAATATTCTGTTTAGCAGAAAAGGCAAAAAAAAATAAGTACCTGAAACAGGAAAGTAAACAGTGGTCTTGAAAGAGGACAGACGCAGGAAAGTGGATACCAGGAAAATAGATAATGAAAAAGAAAAGAATCCTTTGGGATATTGCAGGCCTTAGCGCTTCAGAAAAACAAACACACAAAAACTGGATTAGAAATATATTCAGTAATCCAGGTCACTTGGGGGTTTTTCAGAGACTGCACTGATACACAAGGTACATGATAGAGCCCATCACTCTCAAGAATTTTGGAACACTTAGACATATTGTAGAGATCCCAAAGATGTTTAAATCAAACAAATAATTGTCCCACGCACATAGAATGGGTGAGAAGCTAATTGAAGTGGTTTGGGGTAAGATTTCTCACTGGAGCCATCTTTCTCCTCTTACCTGCCTTGTCTCTGTTTTGTCCTTTTGGCCTGTACTGGGAGTGTCCATTCTGAGCTGTGGCTTACCTGGCCCTAACCCTAGCACTAACCTAAATTATGTTCCTCTATAACAGTATATGTGGTAAGTGTGAATTGTAGAAAATGCCTAATGTAAATATGAAAAACTTTAAGTTACTTCTTGTTCACACATGGATGTTATTCATATCATAAATTGTGTTTTATTATACCTTAGTAATTTGAAATTTTGTACCTGTTCTTTTATGTAGACAAATATTCTTCAGAGCATTTAAATGGCTCTGTAATATTGCCTTGTGTTGATATATAACCTCATATTCATTCCTTCTTATTGTATTCCAGAGGTTTACTTATTTACATCAATATTGCCCAACATTAATGTTTAGCCCATTTTAACTAATTTGCAGAAAAAATTCAAAGTTACTGGACTTAATTAATTAGCCATATTAGAAAGGCATGATAATTTTATTAAAACATGCTTCCAAAGATGCTTCTAATTAACATGCCACCAGCAAGAACGTGAGACAGTCATTGCTGAGTTTCACCTAGAATCCTGTATCACAGGCTATCAACAATAGCAGTAAACCTTGAATACATAGGGCGCTGATTTTCTCATGCCACTGAGAAATTCTAGTAAGTTTTGCTCCCAGCAAACTACTACTTATATTATAAAATACGATATCGTGTGAGCCAATTAGCTGTGCTTTTAAGTCAGCATAATATGAACGCAATGCTGTCCTGAGACTATGGGAACTTGCCAGAGTTATTTTTTCACATGTTGTGAAATACATGGAGTCCAGAAGATTGCCCAGAATTTAATGGGGTTTTACCAGGCACAATCGCATCATTCTGAGGATGCTTTCCTATTGCTTTAGCCTCAAGAGTCCTTATTATTTCACTGTCTACTTCTTCACATGACACCAGTTGTCCAAGACGCTGGAGGCAAGCACAGCCACCAAAGAATATTCTAGAAAGTCAGCTTGGTCCCGCATACGCTGTAGCAGCCTTGGCCTTGCGCTATGTTACAGTTTTCTCAAAGTTCGATCATTGGTGTGTGGATGATTAAAGAATAAGCCAGCATGAGGCAAGGTGGCTCTTGGGCTCACAGTGATTTATCTGAACATCTTTTCCAGCTTTACCACAGAGTTCCTTTAATAACAGAGTGAAGAATGTATTCTGTTCTTAAAAGCCAAAGAAAGGGAAAGTACTCTGGTGATGATGAGATAGGTATTTGGGAAATTTAGTTTCTAGGGTAACATTTTGAATTTTATGTTAAAAATTAAATTATATTTCTGAACCTCTGCTCAATTCTTTCATACTTATTTCTCTCTTTTTTTCAATATATAAGTCTTTTATTATTCCCACAGAGCCCAAACTGTACTTGTGATCAGGATCTTGCTTCTGAAGCTAGGAAACTGAGGTCTCATTCGTCAGGCTGCTGCACGGTTCCCTTCTCAGAAACATAGATGCCATTCAAAAACTTCCTGATATCCTTGTTTTTAACTGTTGTGGCTTGCTGAATCAGAGCCGCTGAATTTGAAACAAGTTCAATATCATTTCCTTCAAGGATTAACTCATCCTTCTGGGCTTGAGAGACAGAACAAGCAACACCTGTCCTCATCTGAACCCTCTGGATGTATTTTTCACCCAAGAAATTTCGGATTTCAACCAGAGACCTGTTCTCCTGAATAACGACGTTGATAGGGAAGTGAGCATACACAGACCTCATCTTGTAATGGAAGCCCAGTGTCTCACCCTTGATCATGTTCTGAACGTGACTGCAGATGCTTCTGACAGTGACCAGTTCCTTCCTGTTACCCCACCACTTGTCAACATGGAGCCTTTTCTTTTTCTTTCCAAGAAGACTCAGCTCTACATTGATGTGATTGAAGTCCCTCCTCAGAGTTCCCCTGGGGCCCTTCACTGTGTGCCCCTTCAGAGTGATGTGGACATTTTCAGGAATGTCGACAGTCTGATTGCTGAGAATGGTCTTCATTCTCGCAGTAGATGGGACAAAGAGACTCATACTTATTTCTTTTGTGTTTTTATTGATGCGTGTGTGTGTGTGTGTGTGTGTGTGTGTGTGGTACCTATGTGTACATATGCCACGTGGGTGCCCACAGATCTAGCAGTGGGCATCAGCCACCCAATGTAGGTGCTAGGAACCAAACTCATATCTTCTAGAAGAATAGTGAGTATTTCTAACAACTGAGACTCCTGAGCCCAATCTACTAATTTTTCCAAATGCAATTATTCGCTGGGTGTTAAAGTGTCAACCGGTAACCAACAACCTGTAAATAAAATATAGCTCCCATTAAATCTTAGAAAAGGGGATCATTAGTGGAGCGACTTGGATCTAGGTTTTTAGGAAAAAATATGTTAATGATGTAACTTCATACAAATTATTCCACATTCACTAAATAATTCAGGATATAAACGGATGGTACTGTTATTGTGTCTCTGAACTTTGAAGACTTGATTGCTTAAATATAGTGTGAATAGTTTCTTTCAGATCCAAGTAATTGACATCATCATGGAGCAAATAGAAATCCTAAAAATTAACTTTATTTGTGGTATTTTATAGCTCCTCTAGACCATAGTTTAATTTACTTGCTCCCCTATTACTTTTTACAAAATTCCCTCTGAAAAGAATTATGTAATGGCAAAAATCATTTTAATTAAAAGATTCGGAGATTGTTGTTGTTTTCTACAATGTTTTATGCATGAGTTCTGTGTCATTTGTCTGTGCTAATGTTAGCTGTCTACAGATCTTAATCCTGATGGCACATTATTTCCACTCTATCTACACACACACACACACACACACACACACACACACACACACACAGACACACACACACACACACACACACACACACACCAAGACAGACAATATTGTAATTGTTGATTTCTGTCTCCAAGTCGTGATTATTTATATCTTTACCTCTTTCTTCACCTTTTGCTTACTGTATTAATTGATTTTGTTTTAAATCAATCACAAAAACATATTTTTACCAAATTGTCCAGCATAATGTGGAGTTTTGAGATCACCGTCTCTGTTTATTCATCACTGTGTAGAAATACATGTATGCCTTACTTCTGTTGCACTGGCTTTTTTAAAAAACAAAGCCAGAACATATGTTAAAATTCAAATGTTCTACCAGCTGTGTGACTACTCAGGTCACCTAACCTCCTTCCCTCTTTTTCTCATTAACTTTGGGCTAATAATTACACCCACCCATATTATGGCTGAAGCAATTAATGTAATGTCATCAAGCAATACTTTATACAGAGTAAATTTTCAGTAAATAATATAATGTTTTGTACCATGACAGTTTTTTTCTGAGTGCATAAAAGATATATATGCGGGCTTTTTAATTTATTCACTATATCCACAACATTGAAAGTACAAGGGCACTCGACTCTCAAGGTGTTCTGTCAAGGTTACTCTACATATTTTTTTCTAAGAGCAAATAAATTTGCAAACAAACAAAAATAATAATCCAGCTCAGTAGAAAAGCAAAGATTTAAGAAAAAATCAGAAACTTTCTCAATTTGAAACATATTTTTATGACAAATATAGATGATAGAATATTCAAACCAATAAGCTGTGCTGACATTTTATTGTGGAACGTTGTAGGTAAGAAAGAAAACCACAACTCTAGTTTTATTCAATGCCTTGGTTCCACGGCGTGGGCAAAGATTAATTATATGCCACGAAGATAACATATGGTCAAGTGCAAGGTCTTTGAAATTGAGGTCAATGCCAAACAACCGCCATAGAATTCTCTGATTATCAATCTTTGGTAAAAATAAATATCATTGTCTTTGGGACTTCTTTTTACAGCTGTTATGTCTTTCAAAATATGTAATAAATACTATTAAACAAATCCTGGACAATAAAAACAGTTTTACATTAGGCATTGTGAATCACTTAAATCATTCATTGTGAGTAGAAGACAACACTCGTAAAGCCATATGACCAATGCCCAAAGGGATCTTGGATATACTTGGTGTAGGCTGTATTTTTATTATATATAAATATATAATATGTTATATATTATGTTTATGTGTATGTATTTAGACAATTATCTTTAGCCTTTCATTTGGTAAATATTGACATGGTGTTGTCTGCTAGAAACTCCAAGCTGTGGAACCTTCTAAGAAACAAACCAACCCAATCTATCTTTTCAGGAAGACCTCAGGCCTGAATATCTGAGCTTCAGTGCTAGCTATGGAGCAGTGTGGTATATAGTGAGGAAATTTAATGTATGAGTAGAGAAAACTTCTACAGGAAGGAGTATTGGGCATCAAAATCAGAGAAGCATGAGACGTTTCAGGAAAAGAGAACATCGAATTTAAAATTTTACCAAACCATAACACAGAAAGTTTGTCTAAGGTTTTTTATTTTAACGCAGGAATGTAAACTCTAGGCTATACTTATTTGATTTCTAGATAATTGATTTTAAATAATCACACGTCCTTTACTACTCTAGACTAGGCAGCACAGATACACACACACACACACACACACACACACACACACACACACACACACACTGTAAAGAAGGAGGATGTGGAAGCTTGAAGACTTCCTCTGTAAACCCCTGATCTCACTAATGAGAACGCCGAGGCCAAAGGTGTAAAGCTCGTACTCGGGGGCCCCTGAACGGCCCATGTCTTGTACTATCTTTCTGGTGGACTGCAAGGCTTTGGATTCCTTCCTTGCTATTCCGTATTGAAATTCTTAAGTAACTCAGCTATAAACCAAGGTGGAGGAAAGACTCCTATTTTGAATGGTCTTCAAATAGACACATAAATTTTAACTTTCCATCTCACAGAAAGGCTTTTTGCCAAACTGGAAGACAGATTCACTGCCACTCCTCTGTATTGGCTTCATGCATTTGAAGCACATTATAATAGAATGAATCTGCTCTCAGCTTCCTATTGCCAAAACATTCAGGGAAGAAAAAATAATAAAATAAAACGATCCAAGATGAGCTTCCACCTCTTTAAACGAGGGTGCCACGGCTGAGCTGTTTCTTCTCCTTTATTTTTTCGTCCTAAGCAAACCCCAAAGGGCACACTCATCTCCCAATTGTGATAAATTTATGGTGAAGACATCAACAGTCTAGGTGTGTCAGACTGGTGTGCAGCTTCAGTGGATGTGAGCGGAGCCCCGTCTTAAAAAGTAGTTATCAAAGGCCGGATTGAATGAGATCCCTTTCTTCTGAAATCACACATTTTGGGAGACACTTTGCATTCTGATATAGAAAGCTGGCCTTCTAAAATTGCCCTTCTTGTGTATCTCTTTGAAACAGTGAGCGAGTAAATTAAAAGAGGTTATTAAAGCAGGAAGACGCAACACAGGGGAAGCACAGAAAACGGGATGCTCTTAAGCTGCGTTTTCCTGGTTATTTGTTATTCTTTCAGTGTAATGGACCACGGGCAATTAAAATAATTAAAAATGGTAGAGCTTTGACATTATTATACCCGTGTTAATTTCACTGGAATTAACTGCATGTTTCCCCATTACGTAATTTCAATGCTAAAGTATTCTATCACTGAAATAAATGAATTAAGTCTTCATGTGTTACAAAGTACCTAGCCTAGTACAAATGCCAGCAGTCAAATTCTTTGATTCCCTGAGAGCTCAAACCGACCTACTGTCCCTGACTTCAGAGTCTACAGTTTACTTCTCAAGAAACGTGTTGAGTAATTATCTCATTCCAGAAGAGCAGAAAGAGTCAAAGGAACTGAGGTACATGGGTGTTTAAGGCATAGCCAAGGAGCAGCAGAGCCTGCGAATGTGAGGTTATATGACGACAAGGTTGTCGGTGCCACCGCCTGCAAAGGGCAGCAGGCACTGTGCCAGACTCAGGGACCCGCTGCTCTTCCTGCTGAGGGCTGAGCTAGGGCTGGCTTCCCTTCCTCCTTCAGGGACCTCTGGTCCTCGCAGGCGTCGTCGAGAGGATTCTTTACCCTAATTATCCCGGGAGGAAGACGTGCCTTTCTCGGAAACCGCTAGGCAACACTCACCACGGCAGCCTGCAGATTACTTCCCTCCGTGGGTGTGCGACTTCGTTTAAGCAAGTCACACTTACAGTAGCTTGTCACTGGCGAGGCCGCGAGCAGCAGAGGGCGGGGGAGCGCAGGGCGGAGGGAGGAGGTGGGAGGCGCGGAGTCGGGCTCGGGGAGACGCTGGAGCTCCAGACACAGCAGGAGCGAGCAAGCGAGCGAGCGAGCGAGCTGCGCGGGTGCAGTCGCTGGCTCGCCCTGGCCGCCGCGCACTCCGCCTCTGCGTTGAGCAGCGGGAACTGCAGCGGCTCCGAGCCTCCGGGCTCTGCTCCGCTCCCGGGCCCGCGCTCCAGCCCGCTCTGCCCGCCGCACCGCCCCCGGCAGTGCTCAGCCCGCAGCGATTTGACTTCCCTCTGCCGGCCTCTCCAGTTCTATAGATCTCTCGCTGCCTGGGCTCCACTCTGCTCGGTGTAGGCAACACACCGTTTGCTCTACTCTTCCCCCCCTTGAGCCGTAGACACTCTGCTTGCTTTTTCCCCTCTTCCCTCCTCCTTTTTTTTTTTTACGGAAAACATCATCTAGATTTAAGATGACTCGTCTTCTTTAATCTCGTCCGTATCAGCACTGAAGACTGAAAGGGAACCTTCACCACCACTCCAACCCTGGTGGCACTTAAAAAAAAAAAATAACAGTTCTAAAAAAGAAAGGGGGACCAAAAAACAGAAAAAGGAAAGTCTTAAGAGGCAAAGGAGCGGGACTCGGGACCCTCTGCAGACCCTTGACTCAGCCCACCCAGGACCGTACTAGCCATCCGAACTTCTAATTCATCTTATCCAACTGAAAGGGAGGGCGGCACAAGCCAGAAGCAAACTTCGGCGGTCTCTGCGGATCTGTGATTCCCACATTGAGAGGGGTCGAGAGCCAGAAGGCACAGGACCCCACCAGGAGGAGGAGTTCCGCGCCTCTCTCGCCCCTTCCACCAAGCCTGAACCTTAGACTGAACCACGCGGGACCTAAGAGGCAGAAGAGGGTAGTAGAAAATGCGGGGCTCCGGGCCCCGCGGTGCGGGACGCCGACGGACCCAGGGCAGAGGTGGCGGCGGCGACACCCCCCGCGTCCCTGCCTCTCTGGCAGGCTGCTATTCCGCACCTCTAAAGGGGCCCCTCTGGACGTGCCTTCTCCTGTGTGCGGCGCTCCGGACCCTTTTGGCCAGCCCCAGTAACGAAGGTAGGGTAATGGAGGTGGGGACCAGTGCGCCCTGGGGTGGATGGGTGAGGTGGAGCTTGTGTCTACCGGGTCGCAGCGCTCCAAGAGCCGCTGCCGAGACTAAAACCCGCTCTTCAGCTCCAATTAATGTTTGTCCGCTTTTGCTGGCGTATCCGGATCTCTCTGGTATCTTTGGTTGCATTGTTTGACATAGCTGCAGAGTGCTCGCCAGGCAAAGAACCTGCCTGAGGACTGAGACTGGTTGGGGGCTGGGAAGTTGGAAGCCTGACGGAAAGAGGGCTGAGACCTGAGCTGGGAGGTTGGGTGCGGTTGGGTCCTGAGAACCTGGAGAAGTGACACATCCGGCTTATTGAGAGAGATGACAACAAGGCTCTTCGGATGTGTGTGGGGGTTAGAAACCATTATTTGATGCTGGTTTTGGAAGACGATTTCAGGGTGGCTGGTGATTTTATTTTGAAGAAAGTGTCTGCCCCGGGAGCTGTTATTTAGGGCACCACTAGCTGCTTTACAAGCTGGGTAACGAGAGCTTTAATTTTTGAGTGGGGGGAGGCGTCGTGAAGGGCAGAAACTGATGGATGCCCTTCTTTCTGCAGGGGGCTCACTAACACTCTAAAGCTGAGGTAGGGCAAGGCGGGAAGATGGGATGGTGTTGGAAGAGACAACCAGGAAGTTGTTCATGGATCCCACTAAAGCTTATCTGGTGAGAAAGATTTGTCCGAGCCAGAGGCACCAGGTCTTGAAGTACCCAACCTTCCTATCCCCAGTTTTTTTTGCTCCGGACTGTTTTGCGTTCCTCTGGGAGAGTAAATCTGGAGTCAGGAATGCCACCTGTGTTCTTTCCCTTGAGCTGGCCTCAGCCTCTGAGAAACCCCACTCTTGCTCCATTCTATGGCCCCGGTCACACACTGTAGGTCTGCCCCTCTTCGGTACACCGTGGCTTGCTCTGGCCTCAGCTTAAGGGCTCAAGCCTTCACACAGGGGAGGGTGGAGCATGTGGAAAGGCGCTCAGCATCTCAGACCTGATTCTCTGGTTACCAGGAGTGGTCGACTTCTCTGTGGAAGCATCAAAATCCTGTCCTCTCGTCTAGAAGCCTGGGGTTTTAGCTTTGGGCTGTGGATGAGAGTCCCGAGGTGTAAAATCTTAAACAAACCCTTGCACTTGGCGACAGGCTGTGCTGGACCTGAAAAATGAAGTAGCAGCAGCAGAGTGGTTTATGCCCTCGTGACTAGCATAGATTCAGTCTGCTGTAGGAGACGCTGAGCTGGTAACCCCTAGTGCTGCCAGTTCCCAAGGAACCCTGCGAAAACAGGGCAGATGGAGACTCACACCCCACCCCACTGACTCTCTCGCTATGTTTATTATTAAACATCTGTTCAGAGGAATATGTGTATCTGTCTATGTCGGAAGCCAGGCTTCATGCTTTAGCCAATCAAGTTGCATTTTTTTCCCTCTCTAAAGTTTTTTTTTAAGTGGTGATTTTATTTTGTGTGTTTGTTTGTTTTCGACTTGAACCTTTGATTAAGGTCCTACATTAAGACCATTAGATTAGAAGTCCAAAAGCTCTAAGAGGGCTAATGCTGGGAAGAGAGTTTTGGGGGAAGGGAGGATAGAGGAAGAGGGAGGAGGAGGAGGAGGAGGAGGAGGAGGAGGAGGAGGAGGAGGAGGAGGAGGAGGAGGAGGAGGAGGAGGAGGAGGAGAAAAAGGGAGGAGGAAGAAGGGGCTTTTATGCGTCTTATTTCGACCAAAGGGCCATCCTGATTGAACTGTAAAACGATGTAAGGGTAATAGCACCCATCCTTTTCTCTACTTCGTCATTTCAAACAGCCTTCTATAACCCCCTTACAGGGTATACAATGGGGAAGGGAAATGTACTCAAGGAAGTCTCTATAAAAGAACTGAAGAAATAAATTATCAGGGAGTGTGACACTCAATGTGAATGAGGGCCAAGACTAAGGAGATCAAAAACAAGGAGAAGGAACCGGAAGGAAGTAGGGAAATAGCACAAGTCCCCAATGGTGCCCTAAGTAAAACTTACATCTTGGGGAATAGGGCCACGCAAGCACAAGCTTTAACACCCACAGGTTGTATGCTGTCTTCCCCAGGTAGTAAACCACACAGCTCACTTGGTTACATGCAGATGAGGGTTGGAGGAGCTCACAAAAGCAAGCTTGTGCTCTGAACACATCCAGAATCAAGTGTGCCTGCTGTTTGGGGTACATTTTGTGATGCGCAGTAAAAGATTTAATATTAGTGCTTTTCGAGGTTGCCTGTCCAGTTCATTCCTTCACTACCTAACAGGGCATCGTCTTTAATCCCATCCCAGATTACTTCTGGTGGTCTTTTTTTGTTTGTTTGTTTGTTTGGTTGGTTGGTTTTTTTTTTCCTTCGAAATGTGGATTCTTTTCTTCTTTACGTTTTCTTTGCCGCTCCTTTTAAAGATAGAGCAGTGACATACCTTATAAGAGTCACAGCGTTACTCTTTATTATTTATTTAATAAATGAGGTGAAACACATCATCCGCTTGTTTCTTGTTTTTATGAAAGAACTTTGAAAGGTCATCTACTGAAATGTTTTATGGACAAGCTAAACTTACTAAGGAATTGACTCATGAAATTTATAAAATTCATAAAAGTTGCTGTCTGCAACTTACATAGATGCTTAATGATTCTTCAGTCATATATGTGTCTATATATTACACTTATAGAATGTGCATGATATAATTATGTGATAACGCGTCAGAGATGAAGAAATAAATGTGAATCATCGTTAACACTCGTCATTCCCATTATTTCTGAAATCCATCTTTCCTGGATAACTATGTTCTAAGCAAATTATACAATCAATATTTGTTCATTTGTAATGTATAGGTATAAACCACACTTGGATGAAACACTTAGTCTGCATTAAGGTGTGCAAACATTTACTTAAAAATAAAATTACAAGCATTTTAGCAGAAGACTTTAATTTCAGATTGATCCAGGAGGACCGCATTAGTAAGTGCATCAACAAGTAAACAGTTCTAAGAAATTTAATAAGTAAAGTGGCTGTGCCAACAATTCTGAATTTTTGGAGGTGGCCCTGAACTTATTCAATAACTGCCACTTTTTGCTGTCTGGAGATATATTTGTAAACAAGCATTATTTGACAAGTGCTTTTCTCAGCAGGGTTTCTTGGCCAATTACTGCAGAACAGCTCTGCATTGAAAATGATTCACCCGCAGTGAATCAAGCTTAATTCATTGAAGCTACAGTCAGTAATGCCCCAGTAAAGTGCTGACAGTTGTCAGCAGTGCGAATTTGAAAAGTCCAGTTTCTTGTCTCTGAATGTTTTTTTAAGTTTGAGCAAGGGGGATAGAAGGTTCTTGGAAAAGAAGCATAGAAGGGGGAAGTTGGCTAAAATGACTTGAAAGACAATCATAAAATTGTAAATATTTTCACTGGAAAGGGACTGAAAGTAAAGTTTGTTTAAGGATTTTTTTTTATCTTGGCTTATAATAGAACCAGGCCCATAAAACATATCTAAGGACACAATAGACTTGTAAAACTAAATGGCTTCATTTTGTAGCCCTGTCTTCCTGCTGTAATTCACTTCCTTTTAGATTAACCGGCAGGACCCCACAGAAAAGGACAGTAAAACCGTTCCCTCACCAGGACACTACTGAACAAGAAAAGAGAGTCATTACATCCCTTTGAATCATAGATTGTTGGAACCAGAAGGGGCCACAGCGAGTTTTGGCTTTTTGCTTAATAAACCATGAAGGTTGGGGGTGGGAATCTTGACATTTTAAGCTCTTTCTTGGTATCAGGGTGACAGGTAAAATGATTTCATTTCCTTATGCAAAACAGGAGTTAAAAATGAATAGCAATTCCACAGCTTGCAGTATAGTGCTTATTTTTTTTTAAGTTTTATCCTTGATATTTTTTCTTTAATATTGACTTTCTTGAAAGCTTGCATTTCTCTTTATTTGTTTGTCTGGTAGGTTGGTTGTTTTTCCTTATTGGGTATAAATGAGGTCATTGCAAAGGCTATTCATGAACTCTTATCACTGGGCCTCAGTGGTCACCTTCTGATGCTTAGAAATGCACTATTTGACATATTTACAGGTTCACAATGCTTCATAAGCTGTGAGCTCTCAGAGTAGGTATATGGCAACAGCACAAAAAAAAAATGTCAACTGCGAGTGGCTTAGCTATTTGAGGACAAACATTCCCAAAGAATTTGATTCGGTATTGTCACCGATACAAAAATGACAGGGTTTTCTTATTGGCAGCTACTATGTTGGTTGTTTGGCTTTATCATTTGACTATCTTTTGTTTGATGTACTTCTTAAGATATTTGCTGGAATGGTTAATTAATTCCTCTTTCCTTTGAGAAAGCCATCCAACATTTTCCTGTAAATAAAGAGTATGAAGGTACATCGTTGTATCGACTGACAGTGGCTGTTTTCTTTTTGGGCGAAAATTAATTCTTAAAAAGTAATTCTTTAAAAACTCATTCTCTTAATTTAAGTTAGCAAATTTACGTTACTACCGAATTGATTAAGCTTTGGTTAGCTGAGGTGTTTGGTTATATGGATGCTATTTTGATAGTTTGGAATCTCGTACTACTTTTTCAAGAAACTTCATAAAGTATTATAATTAATTGAAGGATGAATATCAAAATTTACTGATTAATTGCTAAAACCCCATTATTTCTATACGTACCATAAAGAATATCTATGAATATAAAGAAGCCTGAGAGCTAAACATAAACATTGAGCCCTTAGGAACTCAGAGTGTCGATGTTGTTCTATGTGTACTGGGTACACTTCAGTAGGCACAGAAGGGTTCATACGGACATGCTTGACTAGGCAAATACAGACTCAGTTGTTTATAAAAATTAACATAATCAATACCACAATTACCACAGTCTTTATATCGTTGCACATGAGTAATTCAAAAGACCATTAGTATGAAAACATTATATATTCTATTTGTCTTAAAATTAAGGGTAGCACACATGGGCAACTGTAGTCTATATGAAGTTAGGTTTCAAAAGAGTCCTAAGGATGGAAATGATTCATACCTTTTAGATACAGTTTAATAATGTGTACACTTAAAGTCACTAAGCAAATGGTCTTGTGCAATGAGGCCCATTACCCATGTGTAAAGTTGACAACAAGTTTTAAAGCATCCCAGAGCTTTACTACTGGAAGAAGTGATTTTAAGCTTCCTACACTTGTAGGGCTTTTAGAAACCGGAAGTTCACCAGGGCAATCTGGCTCAAATCATTGGTCTCATTGAAAAAATTTTAACAGAATGTAAACGAATTTTTTTAAAAATTGTTTTAAACTGCCAAAGATTTCAAAGCATAAGCATATATGAACTTATCCCTTTGTTTTGATGTTCGTGTTTTTAATATTTACTTTATAAGACTATTAAATCCAGAAAATTAGTTTCATGGTTTTCAGGTGGCATTCAGAGTCAATGCGGTCGTCTCCCTGCCCTGATATTCCCCTACACTAGGGGCGGGGGTCCAGCCTTGGCAGGACCAAGGGCTTCTCCTCCCATCCTCTGCTACATATGCAGCTGGAGCCATGGGTCTGTCCATGTGTACTCTTTGGATGGTGGTTTAGTCCCTGGGAGCTCTGGTTGGTTGATATTGTTGTTCCTAAGGGGTTGCAAACCCCTTCAACTCCTTCAGTCCTTTCTCTAAACTTTAAACTTTTCGGACATGACAAAATAGATGGTTGCATAAGACTTCTAAGTGTAAATTTGCTCAGCTCACATTTGATAATCTCTCCATTTATTTGTAGAATGGATGTTTTCGGTAATTTTAATAAGATCACTGATGCTGTACAAGGTGCTGTGAAATAGATTAACTAAATTAGATTATAAATGGTGTAGACATTCTTAAAAATGAAAAGAAAAGTACTCTTCTCATTCCTCTCAAGTTTTAAGCCTCAGGCATGAGTATTTGTGAATTTTATTTAATGGCAGAAGTTTTATGTATACAAGCGATTCATTCAACTCAATCATTCTTACCACATCAGATAAAGATGTGGATATAATTGATGTTAACATTAAATAATATATGAAATTGAACATTTTAATGTAACTATTTTTATTGACATCATGGCAAACAGTTTAAAATATCTATTTGATCTATTTCTCTGTCATCTAAGATACTCCTGACTGATAATAAGTGCTACTGAAAAAATTAGTTTTGATATGTGAATTGGACCTAGTTGAATGCTTAGTAATTGATATAGTGTTGCTTTTATTTTTCTCAAAGCTCATTTTTTTTCATCTAGCACTTCTAATCAGAATCACAGATTTTACAGTCATAAAACTTTAATGTTGTAAGAAACATACTATAAGTTTGTAAAAGTATTTATGATCTTGGACGGTTACATTCATTAAATGTTATTATATTAGTTTACACTTTTAAAATGGTTTTTATCTTCAGTGATTTTTCCAGAAGCAATAAAAAATTGTGTCTGAAACACTGACTGAAAAACCTTTTTCTTTCCCTTTTTTTAAAAATTTAAAGTCTGTATTACATGGGCTAAATAAAGGCACATATGTTATTCTACATTAGTTGTATTTCAAAATATAAGTTGTCTCTATATGCATTTTTATTGGGTATTTTTTATTTACATTTCAAGTGTTATCCCCTTTCCTGGTTTCCTGTCCATAAACCCCTTATAGCACCCCCTTCTTCTGTGAGGGTGTTTCCCCACCCATCCACCCACCCCTTCCTGCCTCCCTGCCCTGACATTCCCCTGCACTGAGGGGAGGGGGGTCCAGCCTTGGCAGGACCAAGGGCTTCTCCTCCCATTCTCTGTTACATATGCAGCTGGAGCCATGGTTTGTCCATGTGTACTCTTTGGATGGTGGTTTAGTCCCTGGGAGCTTTGGTTGGTTGATATTGTTGTCCTTAAGGGGTTGCAAGCCCCTTTAGCTCCTTCAATCCTTTCTCTAACTTCTCCAATGGGGACCCTGTTCTCAGTTCAATGATTGGCTGTGAGCATTCGCCTCTGTATTTGTCATGCTCTGGCAGAGCCTCTCGGGAGACAGCTATATCAGGCTCCTGTCAGCATGAACTTCTTGGCATCAGCAATATTGTCTGGGTTTGGTGGCTGTATATGGGTTGAATCCCCAGGTAGGGCAGTCTCTGAATGGTCAGCTCCAAACTTTGTCTCCATATCTCCTCTTATTAATGTTTTTGTTTCCCCTTTTGAGAAGGGCTGAAGCATCTGCTCTTTGGTCATCTACTGAAAACCTAAAAACCTCTGTGTGTGTGTGTGTGTGTGTGTGTGTGTGTGTGTTCGTGTGTGTGTGTGTGTGTGTGTGTGTGTGTGTGTGTGTGTGAATTTTGCCTTTAGAGTACCAAATTAGCTGTGTTCCATTTAAATAAAACCTAGCAGGCTCTGAATATAATTAAACTTCACTGCAGCTTGCTTTTCCTATAGGGGGCACAGCCTTTAGTCTCTTATCACCTTATGAGCTACTTTATTAATATCATTTGAATTATTTCTTACACAATGGAGGAACATACAATCCTTTGTTGAATGGGGTCGGATCTAGGTCATGCCTTCTTCCTTCTGGAGCTCTCAGTGACTATTCGTGGTTTTAATCTTTAGGCATCCATTTAAGACTGAATAATAACTTTGCTAGGATGTGCTTGAAAGTGCCAAGCATTCATGGAAAGGTTGGAGCAAGGCTGAAAGAAAGAGTGGGGAACAATTTAAATATGGTATAATAAAACCTCAATAATAAAAGCATTGCACTCTTCCAAAATCTTCTTTAAAGGGAATATGCCATTCATGCTTACACACATATTTTAATTTTTACATTTGATTCTCCATGCCTCTGAAGATACAACAGTGTGAAGAGAAAAAGGAACTCTTTGGTTCCTATTATTTCATATATGTAGAATTTATAGTTCTCATAATTTCTGGTGAGATCAGTTGCTTAGTTGGGTCATGGCAAGCACTTGTAGCATTTAGACACACCACAGTTCATGTAAAAGGGATTTAAGTGTTTGTGATCCTTCTACGTATATTTCACTGACTGGATTTTTGCCCAGACTATCTTCTCCATCAGTTCAGTTTGTCTCCAGTTCTAAACAAACTGGGCTATAGCTCTCAGCAAATGATTCTGAAAAACCATCAAATCCTCAAAGAGCCAAAACCTGAAGGTTGAAATATTTTGCATATGCTTTGTGAGAAATGTTCCTACTTGGAAACATGTTTCAGGCTAAGTATTGCATGATTTGAAGAAAATACAGTCTGTTCTACTAGAAGATGGGGGCTGTCTTTTTGTCTCGTAATAGTTTCCTACTCTTATTTTCATCTATGGGACCTCTTAGTTTCATCCTTTTCCTCTCTTTGGAAAGTAAAGGGGGGGGGGGCTGAATCCAAAACTGCTGCCCTCAGCTACCCCCAAACGTGTCACAATTTCAAAAAGGATATTAAGAAGATCAGACATTCCTCTTAATTAAAAGGAAGAATCTTCTACCTAAATAATAGATTGCACCAAACTCCATTATCGGCTGTTTACTTAATTCATGAACCATAAGAAGAGTTTAAGTATTGGCTGTCTTCAAAGGCAACTCACTTACTTTGCCTTGGCAGGACAGCCTCAGGATGTGCTAATGTCTTCTCTGTGGAAAGACCAACTCAGCAGGTAAATCCAGCTGGCACCAGTTCAACCCCTGCGGTTCCTAGCAGGCGCTTCCCATCTGAGCCAAGTTTAACTGTCATCCAGAACCTTTCCCTTCTGTAATGGCTTACAGAGGTGGGAAAGACTTCCCCTGGTGGACCCTCTTTTCATAGAAGGGCTTCAGTGACGACAGCATAGAAACGTGTATTTCTCCTCCTAAGAGCCACATCCATTCTGCCATAGGGAAGACTGAAGACTGGCCCTGCTTGATGGACTTTAATGATCTATGGTTTTGAACCATAACCTTTGATTTTCCTTGAGAGGAGAGGAGGAAGGTACAACCGAAACAAAACTAAACAATTTCTCTAAGATAGTAGATGTGGTTCATTGTTATTGAATGAAGCCTGTGAAACCAAATATGCAGGGACAAAGGTGCTATGAAATGACAATATCAGAAAAAAAAATAATCTGGCTTTGTATTTTGAAGCCAGTTAGTTTTATTGGTGGTAATCCCCATCATTTCCTACATTCTTTAGTAATTCATTGTAGCTTGTAATTCAGTTGAGTTGTCTGCAATGGGCTTGCTAAAATGAAGTTTCATATTTCACATAACCGTAGCATAACTGAACGAAGCAAGTTTTTAATTGATAGAATTCTACACCCAAGAATAGGGAGCAGGAAGCCCAGGAGAGGGGCTGAGTAAATGTTCTCAGTCAGCCATGTATTTGGGTGCTAGATTGCGTCAGGATAGAAGTTAATATTGCCTGGGAGAACGTCCATAAAAAAACAAATAACACAAACACTGTCTTCTTATTCCTCTTTCCCGTCTCCCACTCCTTCTCCCCCCTCCTCCTCTTATTCTTCTTTATCTTCTTCTCAGATTTGACAGAAATGTTGATCTTGGCAACCTTTCAATAGTGCTTCATTTGCATAGGTGTAGTCCTTGTCATTGAGTCCTGGGCTTTCATTTTCATCTGTTTTCTAACTAAGGTACATCTTGCATGATAGATAAGAATGAACTCCATAGTGTTGCACAGAGTTGCTAAAGTCCCTTGGCTAAATAACCAATACTCTCACAACGTGGTGCATAGGGTATTTGAGACATTATTTCTCAATTACAGGTCATCGTCTTCCCTGAATTGGTAGATGAAAAAACCATCCTCGGATGGGAAGGCAGTTTAACAAAAGGAATTGAGAGAAACGTCCCATGCAGCTCTACAAACTAAAAATGAACCGCATGTGTCCCATTTCTCTACTGGGTTTCTCTATCTAATGACACAGTTGGTGATTTGACCAGAAGAGAAAGGAAAAGTTAAATACAAGAATCAGGAGTATGAGTGCTGTGTCTTACTTTGACTTTCCACAGAGAACTGATGCTTCTTATCAGCTAAGTGAATCGTCAAGGGATATGTGCAAGTAGTTTGAACATTTGCCATCATGTTAGAGTTTTAGGATAATTCTTGTGCGTGCCCTGATTTGTTACAAATTTTACATGAATGTATACATGCATAAAACATTAAAATACAGCTAGTAACCTTGAATACAGCAAGATCATTCAATTAACTGGCTCTCCATTTTGAAAATCCATTGCAGGGAAAATGCTTAAATGATCTTGATACAGATATGTGACCCTCTGGATTCCAGTATTAAATACAGTTTTCCATTCTCATTTCCCAGAATATTTATCTTTTTAGTAACATGCATATTAACTATATTTCTTGGTAGTATGCGTAAGTATATATATTTTCAGAAAGTTTTTAATGTAATTACAAAGAGGCTGTTCTTGGGCACATAGGAGACAATAGCAAAACACAAGTAAGTTTGGAGTATAGCATTTAGTTGTAACATTGTATTACTTGTAAATCTATAATTGCATACTCACGAATGCCTATGCCTCATTCACAAATTACAGCTGACATTCATTTTTGATTTATCACATGTCACTGCTGGGATTTGCATATGTGTTTGTTTTCCTAGAAATGAGCCAAAGGAATCCTCATTATCACCATCTTTATTTTGAAGGAAAGTGAGTTAGTGTATAGTCAAATAACTTGTCTTATTCTGAGTCAAAGTGGAAGTGCTTTTACTCAAACTCTGGCAGCCTGACGTCAGGGCTAGTCTTACCCACTCTTGGTGCAAGGGGAAATTTTGCCATGAAGAATCCACAGCCAGTCTTACTTTTGTCATCCCGGTAGCGTATTATTTTATAGAAAAGGGTGCATGCAAAGTGACTAGGATGGAAATATATTGTATTCTGGAGGATAACCATGTTAGTAGTAATATACTTAATCAATGCTTGCACATTTTGGATTTGCATACTGTTTTCCTCATGGTCCAGCTTTCACTAGCATGCACTAAGCTCTCCCTGTATATCTTTCTTCCTAACTCAACCCATGTGTTCTTTGTCTTATCACGTTTTCTCTGGAATTTGAGAATATAAAAAAATTCAACTGTCATGCCAGGTCAATAGTCTGTTTTAGATCCATATTTTAATAATTTCATTAAGAATCTCTTCTCAAAACAGTGCTACCTACTGTAGGACACCTCTCTTGTTCTTATAGGAAAACAATGCACCTTCCAAAGTTTTAGTCAGCTTGCCACATATTGTAGTTTTCATGATAAGAAATGTCCCCTGAACATTAAGTGGAAAAATGTAGGTAATTTTTGTCTTTACTATGAACAAACTATCATGTTTTTCCTCTCCATTTATGTGTAAATTTAGATATAATATTTTATAATAGTTTTGAAAGATGTTTATATTAGGAAAGGATTTCTTGTTTTTCTTTTTTCTCATTTTATTGGATATTTTTTAATTTAAATTTCAAATGTTATTCCCTTTCCTGGTTTCCTGTCCATAAGCTCCATATACCATCCCCTCCCCTTCTTCTATTCAGGTGTTCCCCCTCCCCAACCACCCCCATTCCTGCCTCCCCACCCTGACATTCCCTTACCCGGGAAGGAGGGTCCAGCCTTGGCAGGACCAAGGGCTTCTCCTCCCATTGGTGACCAACAAGGCCATCCTCTGCTACATATGCAGTTGGAGCAATGTGTCTGTTCATTTGTAATCTTTGGGTAGTGATTTAGTCCCTGGGAGCTCTGGTTGGTTCTTGGGGGGTTGCAAACCCCTTCAGCTCCCTCAGTCCTTTCTCTAATTCCTGCAACAGGGACCCCATTCTCAGTTCGACAGTTTGCTTTGTCTATGAATCTCATTAAAAGACCCTTATGAAAATATTCTTCACCTATATATTTCATTACAATACCCTTATTGGTAGGTTACACTAGATAAATTCATTACTGTTATAGAACGATCTAAATTAAGAAAGTATTATTTAATTTAAAGTGCTAGATAATATCAAAGGCTAACACTCTTTGCCAAAATGAGTTCCAGATTTCTAGATGTGCCATGAGGCAGTCAGGGCGCAGGCTTGAGTGGCTCAGACTTGAAGCTGTGGGCCTTCAGCAAACTGGGCAACTCCTCTTCATCTGCTTCTGTGTCTGTAAAGAGGAACGTTGGTATAATACAGTTTAGGATTGTACAGATTGAGCTCAGACCTTTAAAGTGCTTTGCAAAGTTGTATGACTTACAATATGACAGTGTCAAATATTATATGTTCAAAAACTTTGGATCAGCATTCTGACATTTAGCAAAGCGTTAATTAGTATTGTCTTATTTGTTGAAAATGAAGATGCCAGCAGCAAGGTAAATGACTGCAGTTCAATAGCTCATAGAGTCCTTATTTACTCCCTTGGTAAAACTTTTCAATGGACTTCCAGCAGCCTTAGGTTACAAATCAAACCTTAATTATGAGTGCACAGTAATTTTTGATTTGCGTCAGGACCACACCTCCTGTCAGTTCCCCATCACTAACCAATGGAAGGAGAATGGTTTCCTCATCCTCAGTGACCCAGATTCTTCTAACACAATCAGCCACACCCACACTTGCTGCTAGATCTTTATCCTAGGTCTCTATAGATAGATTTCCGCAAGCTTGAGTTTCCATTTCTATTCCTGATGTGGACCGTCACTTGAAATTGTGTTTTCACTTGTCTATACCTTTCTGATTTTCCATAAACATGGAAAATCTTTAAAAATAAAGCTACTCAGGGAAGCATTTCTCTGAAGTTGAATTTCAGTACAAAGCAAAGACCTTATGATTTTCCAACGAAAACAGTTTAATTCTACCAAACTAACAGTGGAATGTCTTGGACTTAGCATTTCTTTGATACATCACTGTGGAGAAAGCATTACCTGTTTGGAAGGACATTGAGAGCCAAATTCAAAATGTAATTCTCCATCGGGAACATCAGGGAAGTACAGTACACTCTATAAATCCATGTTTGATGAATGCATACTATGAAGTACGTTCTTTAAGTGACTTAAAACTATTTTTAACAGCAATTTCTTTCAACACCCTATTCTATCCTTGGAGAAGCCAATATAACTCTTTTCTTAAATCCTTAATTAAGTGAACTTAGAATTGGTCTTATAAAACCTCTAGTAAATTAAAAAGTTACTAACTAAAAGATTGTATGATTTGACAGGCGAAGTGAGCCGATACCAACATATGTGCTATCAGAGCCATTTACTTTATATTTCTAAAAGCTATCACAAAGATAAAATATCTATGAGAATCATATATATATATAAGGGGTGTTTTTATGTGTATTATGATTAATATTTTGTGATGGCATCAAGTACTGTTTTACTTTTGTCACTTCCCTATGGCAACCTTTTAGCATTCATACATTTGACCCACTTTATG
Source organism: Rattus norvegicus (assembly GCF_021556685.1). Classification (NCBI taxonomy): domain Eukaryota; kingdom Metazoa; phylum Chordata; class Mammalia; order Rodentia; family Muridae; genus Rattus; species Rattus norvegicus. Next base: position 23,976,019 of record NC_141547.1, read on the forward strand.
GTTTTTTTCTACTCAAAGTATGACTTAATCTTTCCTACATAAAAACAATTAATACAAACCATCTGTTGTAATTTCAGAAAATGGAAGGAATTCCTTCTTTCTTTATTCTGTTTCCTGAGTATATGCATGCTTACATACTTCCTGAAGCACTTCAGAGTTACAGCTTCATGGTAATTCTTAATATTAAATGGAAAAGGTTAGGAAACTATGTGTCAGCCATCATGTGTATAAAATAGGATTGAAGCACCAGCTTACATGGGAAGTAGTTTTGGTAGCTTATGGGTAGTTGTTCAATTAACCATCCTTCCACGGAAAGTAGCATTTTAATTTCCTGCCAAATAATAACTGTATAAAATATCAGATAATTTTAATTTTTCTAACCTATATAGTTATTTGAATTGAATCATTTTATAGTTAGGAAGGGTGAAAATACTGATGTGAAGACTTATTGGATAATTTCTCAAGTTATGCCAAATAAACTGATGTTTTCAGTGTAGAAGAAAGTTGATTTTGGTATAGCTCAATAAACTGTAGGAGGTGAGAAGCACTTCGTTTGACAGAGTGTCAGTGTCCAAGTTGCTGAAACTCTTGACTATACCAGTTTAGCCACATACTGCATTTCTCAACCTTTTGCCATCATTATACTTTTTATTTTATTTATGCTAACAGTGTTCAAGGAAAGAATCAGATTTTAGTAAAAGCACGTGCCTCAGAAACATCAGCATCCACGAGAATAACATGAATACATATGTAAAGGAGTATGGGAAACTCATATTGAGAAATTATGACTATTGAGCCACTTCCACAGAAATTTTAAGTTCAGATCTTCACTTACACAGCTTTTCTTTCCTCATAGAAAATCTGTCAGTTCATCAGGAAGCTAACTTATTTTTCTGATCCCGGGATACCAAAGATGATTACTAGAATGGTAGTTTTGTTGGGGATGGTAAAATACAGAATTCATAGTCACCTTTTGTTTCAAAATATGGGAAACATTTTTCAATGATATAATTCTTCCTCCTCTACATCCTGCTTTCTTTCCACTTTTTCTTCCTCCTCCTATTTTTCCCCCTTGTTTTTTCCTTTCCTTCCTGTATCTTTTCCTCTTACCACCCTTTCTCTCTTTTTTTTTTCTATTATTGCAGAAACATTGATTGAAAATAATTTATTGTAAAACCTAGGCATCTAGTTACTTATTAAATCTACATATGGGTTTCATAGATTTTTTTTTCTGTTTTCCTTCTCTTTGCCTGAATAAGCATCTAAGATTTCTCCTTTAAAGCTCATGGTTTCTGTTTGCAGGCTAGAAAAAGGACCTTTGTATTAAAGACAGTATGAGAGCATACTTACTTATAAATTTCTAAATATGTGAATAAATCAAACTACAATGAATTGTGTAGACTACTTTGAGCGAATTTTTTCTCACCCAGCGGTGCTTATCAGAGGCAAACTAAGGACACTGTTAAATATATTGTGCTTGAGTGCCAAAAATCACCTGGTCAAGTTCGTTAAAGCATAGCCCAAAGAATGGTTAATGTCAGAACATCTGTACCAATTATTTTACACTTTAGAAGAACATTGCTTTAAAAAGATGTTCACAAAATAAGATATGTAGATTAGAATTTTGTAGAATTTTGCCAATCTGTAATGGTATACATAAAAAGATCAACTGTTGCTTTCAAGATCACTACAGTTAATATCACCATCCCAATTCAAATGTAGAACAGGAAGGGTCATCGTGTTGAACTAAGTGACAGCACACTTCTCCTGTTGTCCACTGTGTCATACAGACCTGTCAGATGTGTGCAGATGTACTTCCTAGAGGTCTTCACTGCTCTAGGTCTCATCTTTATACAGGTGCTTTAAAACAGACCCAAGATATTTACACTTAAAAAAATCTTGCTATTGAATCCAGTGTGAAAAGTCTATGTTAATTTTGGTCCATTAGAACAATTCCTAGGAATGAACTACTTATAAGGAGAATATTTTGTTTTTATAATCAGTTTCAGAGGCATGGGTCGTGACTGATTGACTATAATTTTGGTGCCATGCTGAAGCCGTACCGTATGATGTATTTAGAAGAGAAAAACAAGCTCTCCATCTCCTGGCAGGGACTGGAATCCTACAGTATGAGTTACATCTTTTGCTGTTATGACCCAAAGCCTGAGAATAAATGTATAAGCAAGGAATAATTACTTTGAATCATACCCTATCACATAACAGTCCATAGCCAAAGTTAAACAAAAGTGAATGCTGGTACTCAGTTCATTTTCTCCTTTATATGCAGCCTAGGCCTCCAGCTTTTGGGATGATGTCCCTGATATTCAGGGAGGGTCAATTCCCCTCCCCCAGGTTATACCTTTCTTGAAATACAGTCACGGGAATAATGGTAGTAAGTTTCCATGGTAATTCTAAATCCAGTTAAGTTCACAGTGAAATTCCATTATGAGTGACTTAGGGTTTTAAAGCCTTGAAGAGACACCATGATCACAGCAACTCTTATAAAGAAATACACACTGGGTATGGATCGAGCATCCAGGACCTCAAAGCCCATAGCCAGTGTGGCTCACCTACTCCAACAAGACTACACCTCTTAAGAATGACATGTCCTATGAGTCTACGGAGGCCAGTTCCTCTCAAACCACCACATTTCACTCCATGATCCTCATATACTTATAGTCATACCACAATGCAAAAATGCCACTAACAGTCTGAAACTTGTTTAAAAGACTCAAGTTAGGGGTTGGGGATTTAGCTCAGTGGTAGAGCGCTTGCCTAGCAAGCACAAGGCCCTGGGTTCGGCCCTCAGCTCTGGAAAAAAAAAAGACTAAAGTTCAGTCTCTTCTGAAATTCATGCAATTTCTTAACTGTAATCCCCTGTAAAGTCAAACTGAAAAAGCGAATGACACGCTTACAGGATAGAATGGCACAGATCACATATTGTAATTCTGAAAGGGAGCCTAGTGAGGAAAGACTAGACAAAATAAAGACCATATCCACTTGGGCAAACTCCAAACTCTGTATTTCCAAGTATGCTATCAAAAAAGACTCTTCAGATTTCCACCTCCTTTCATCTTTGTTGACAGCAATGCACTTCTTTCTCTTGAGCTATTTCCCGCTTCTCTTTGTAGGTATCTCGTGACACTGGCATCTCCCACATCTCGAGATCTCTAAGGCAAATCAAACTTGCCCTTCACAGCATCACACACATGCCTGCCTTCAGTAGCTTCCTGAGCTCTTGTATCCTTTACTCTAAACTCAGAATCACGTGGCTGAAGCTGCCAAGTTCTGCTGCTTGATGTGGCTGCGACTTGACCCCCACCCTCAATTACATCTTTACCAACTTCCTGTTTTCTGTGGTTTTCCTCACCGCCTATGATCGACTCTCCTGAAAGTCAATCTGTAGACCAGGTTTGCCTCAAACTCAGAGATCAGGCTTCTTCCTTTGACTCCAGAGTCCTGAGATTAAATGTACAGACTACCACATCTGTTGTAAGCTTTTCTTTAATTCTTTTTTCATAAATTGGAAGCTTAGATGGGTGGGATCTTGCCCTGAGGTCACCACTCCATTTAACATCGGGATTTTCTTTAATCTGTTTATCTCCTTGAAGACACGACTTAGTTCCATTCCAGTTCCTGGTTCCCATTTGTCCTCAAAATGTACACATTGTACCTTGCTCAGCCTGCTGGATTTCATTATAGAGCTCCATAAACATGGTCACTAATTACCACATGACACAGCCCACACTAGGGTATTCTGAAATCTCTTCTGCAAAGGCAATTAATCTGAAACTCTTCAATTTAGCCTCAGGCAGACTTTTTCAACCAGGGCAGAAAGCAGACACATCCTTCACCAAAATGTCTTAATAGTCTCTAGGCCGCGTACTAACATTCTTCTCCTTTGAAACCTCTTTAACCACGCTTCCCACCCTCAGCACCACAGTCTTCCGTGTTCTTACTAGGATGGCCCATTAAGGCCCACTTGAAGTGTGCAAAGTCTACGTTACACAAAACGAAAGCATAGTCAGGCCTATCACATTCTTAATACACCATTCCTGGACAAACTTCTGTGTTAGGTGTTTAATGCTGTGAAGAGACACTGTGACCAGACATGACCAGAGCAACTCTTATAAGGAAGAACAATTCAATGGGGCTGTCTTACAGTTCAGAGGTTTAGCCAGTCCATTACTTTCTTTGCTGGAAGCATTGCAGTACGCAGGCTAAACACGGTACTAGAGTAGGAGCTGAGGGCTCTACATTCAGATCATCAGGCAGCAGGAAGCAGCTTCTAGCCTGATAGTGGTTTAAGCATCTGAGCCACCAAAGCCCACCCACATTAACAAACTTCTTCCAACGAAGTCACACTTCAGCGAGGGCACACTTCCTAATAGTGCCACTGTCTAAGGGATTATGGGGGCCATTTTTATTCAAACTCCCACAACCTTTCTCCTTATAAACAAACTAGTGGTGACCAGAATAACTCCCATTAATTTCCATCTCATATCTCTTATTTCTACCACTTTCTAATATTGATAAGCTATGATTAAGCCCTAAATATGTGGATTTTACAAGACATTTTTAAATCCAAATTATAGGAAGGGATAGACAGCAAGAGAAGAGGGGAAGAGAGAGAATATGAGGAGAAAGGTATATAAGCTCTTCTCAGTATAAATGTTTATTACTAATTTCATATGAAACAATATGAAATACTTTAAAGATAAATAGATACATTATTATGGAACAACATTATTTACATAAGAGAACAGTAGAGAATAAAATGACTATTTTAATTAAAGCAAGAAATGTAGTCAATAAATATAACACTTGATTTCCAGATTGATACTCAAAATACATAGTTTAATTTTTTCATTATCTTTTAAAATAATATTAAGTATATTTGAAATGAATGTAATAAGTTGCAAATGTTGTCAAGGTTATTTGGGGCTATTGATGGGTTTAGAACACTCTTCTGACATAAGTGGCATCTACACATATGGATTTCATTCACACTGACACACATATACACATCAATAAGAATAAAATATAAAAGGAAATAAATAGTAAGCCAAAGAAACAATAAACACATACCTATGCCTACGTGCTTGTGACGGCTTCTCTATTAGCATAGATTCAAATCCAATCATCCTTTATACCACCTTGCAACCTGGAGTGATAGTGATTACTCAGATCATTTTGAACTTTGATACATTTTAATAAAGACTGAGGGATAATTCGGTACTGGCATAAGGAATGATTCATAGCCAAGAGCCATCTTGTATATATCATCCATTTTATTCTAATCATTTATATGTCTCTTTGTGTTTTAAAAATAAAGTGTCCAGGATCAGATACAAAGTCAATTCTTCCTCGATTCAGGTGCTTCCAATATAATAGATATCTAAATTGGATATTAAGGACAAGACTTTTATTGCTACATTGTTGCTTACTCTTCTGTTTTGTGAAACTTAAAACTTGACTGGCTGTGACCAGTTTCATAGGAAATTGTAATTCTCTAGCATGGGGAATTAGGGTGTGCTCTGCTTAAATGAATACTTTTGAATTTTTCAGCTTGTTAAAAACGTATGTATTTTGTTTATGTGTCTCCAGGCCTATTTATACATACATGGAGTACAGAGAACAGACTATGTACCATTCCTGGGAAGGCTGTATACATCCTTTGAAACAAGGCCTCTCATTGCTCTGAAGAATGCTCATTAGTATGGAGTGGTTAGCTATGCCCCATAGATTCTTCTTTACCCTCCTTCCCCAGCACTGGGCTACAGGTCATTAAGACTGATACTTTTCTTAGCACTGTATGGATTGAACTCAGGTCCTCATGCTTGCAAGGTAGGTGGCTTACAAACTAACCCCTCCAGCCAGTCACTAATTTTCATCTTGTATAGACTATGTTAAGGATATTATTATAAATGCTGGTCTCTGTCACATACTATTTATGACTCATGAATTTAATAAAACATATTGATACAAGAAATAATTATTTAGAGGGTTGAACCTTTGTGTTTGGCACGTTAGACACTGGATCAGATTCAATGGAGAAGTAAGAAGAAAAAGCCTTTGATTAGATAACTCAGATTTAGATTACAGCTCTGTGCTTATATTAGTTTTGGGACCTTGGGCCATTGGCCTGTTTAACTTTTCTCAGCTTCAATTTCCTTATCTGTAAAATGAGAAACATAGCATACCCAAAGATCAGTGTTAAGATAAAGTGATAAAATGTGAGTACAGACACATATAATTTTATTAGTTTCAATCGCTGCTGTTACAGACATGAGAATTGAGTCTTTGAAACTTAAAAAAAAAAAAGAAAGAAAGAAAAATCACATCCTCGATGTTATATAGCCACAAAACCAATACTACATGAATACCAATCATTATCTGTTTCATGAAGCATTCTTCAACTTAATTGTGAAGAAACGTATTTATTTCGAGTGCTATGGAATTGCAAAAGTTTGTTTTTGAAAGGAATACCTTCCTAGAATAGTTTTACCCACAGTATTGTAGAAGTACGCATTTGCCTTGAGACATAGTCTGTGATAGTCTTCTTAACCTCTTACGTCATGCAAGGCTGACGTTTCTTTCTCAGATGTAAAGGGTGTAAGAGACTTCCCATGTTTAGTTGCCATAGCTGACAAGGTAGTCACGGAGACCATATGGTACTGCTCTTTTCATGCAGTGTGGTCTGTGAAGGTAGCACATTGCTTGTTACTCATAGTCTAGCTGTCAGTGCGTTTCTCTGTTAGCTTTGCTTAAGTGTTTTGTTCAGACTCACCCATAGATAGGAACCGTGACTCATTCCATGTCACTGGGATGACACTTTCAGGGTTCATTATTAATTCATAATCTTTAGAATGTATTTCTGACTAAAACTCATTCCATCATAGGTGTCTGGTTTTGGTTTTGGGGTTTTTTTTGGTGTAAATATTGCTCAATAAACTTGAAAATCAGCAAGAATATTTTCTTTATCCATGACAAACATATTTTCTCAAAAGCAATAAGAAAAAATGAAGAACCAGGGACTGGTGAGATGGTTCAGTTGGTCATAGCATATTATTCTTACAAAGGACCTGAATGTGGTTCTCAGTATACACGTTGGGTGTCTCAGAAGCACCAGTAATTTGGGTTCTAGGGAATCTCATACCTTTTTGTTTATTAGTAAGAAATCACTGGAGAAAGAGATCTGATAGAATGAATATATATATATATATATATATATAGAGAGAGAGAGAGAGAGAGAGAGAGAGACACATGTTCCAATGAACCATCCATGAACCTGAATGTCTCAACTGGTCATATATATATATATATATATATATAAATATATATATATATGTCATATATGCCAGCATCCCCCAAAAGTAAGATCTAATACTATGAAGAAATGAACTTGGCAGCAAGCATGAGGCAACAGACAAAGAATAGGGCCTTCCTTCTTCTGTGTCCTTTATGGTGGCTGCCGCCAGCAGGTGAACCTCAGACTTAAGATAGATTTTCCCACCTCTAAAGATCCAGATTTAGGATGTGTTCCCACCTCACATAATTCAGGGAAGGAAAAGCCATCACAGGTGTACCCTGTTGCCTGGGCTTTAGTTGCCTATGTAGTAAAGCGGACAACCGAGAATAATCATCGCACTGTGGCGCCTGAAGACATGTGGTGCACACACAAATAAAGTGCATGTGTGTAAATAAAAATAAAAGTAAGTAACAAGAATATTTTAAACAAAAAAGACTGGCCTAAGTCTTTTGTGGACAGAATTTTGTAGGATCAAATAAACAAGGTAAGAAAAGCAGACTCTAGAAGCAAAAGAGGAACTTGCCTTCACGCTCTGACAACTGTATTCTAGCAGTTGAAAGACCTTCTTTTGCCTGTAACAACAATTATATTGTCTACCTAGGTTAAGCAATAAAATTGATTTTTGTAGTATAAAAGCAATTCCTAAGAGAAGGGGGTTTCAAGCTTAGATAGATTAGCATCGTTATGATATAAGTTGGAATTTATTCTCTATCTCTTCGTCCTGCCAACCGTGTTCTGCAGGCTTTGCTTTCCCACACTTTCCCTCCTGTTCTTCAGGTGGCTCGTATCTGGTCCAAGAAGTACATGGCCAATCCAAGACAGTGAGAAGTGGTATTTGGCCTCGTGACTTTGTCACTTGAAAATAGTTTCAAAAATTCCCTTTCCTTGCAGAATCCCTTCACAGCTCATTGAACAGAACTGATTTAAAAGTAGGACCCCAGTAATGGAACTGAAATTAGTTTTTCTTCCTATAGGATTTTGCCAGACTAGCTACAGGGTCAAACGAAACAGAGCCTGCGATCAAAGAGAGTTATCAAGGACATGTGTGGAATGTATGGGATTTGTTCAATCACTCAGTGTGGCGGTAAAAGTAAAGGGATAACTCTGGTTTCAGGATGTCTTAGTTCTACTGACCAATGTAGGGAAAATGAGAGGAAAATGGGTTGTGTAGTTGTTTTGTTCAGTTTTGGTAGAATATTGGGAATTGTATTTTGGTGATTAGATATATACTGGAATGTAGTGCTGGAAATGACAAAAGGGTTAATCATGTTATATATAATAGGATTCATAATGAAATCACAGATATAGTATTCCCTGGAAGAAAATACAAGGTTTAATTTAAATATATTTGTTTAAAATGCTTTGCAGAGCAAGAGAGTATAATAGAGGAAGCAGGAATAAATTAACACAATTATATAAATGTAATTTTGATAAATATATCAGTAACAAAGGGAGAAAACAGCCTGTTCAGTAGATGACACATGGAAAAGTAGGTATTCATCTACAGCAGAAATTAGGCTCCAATGTCTAATCCTGCAAAAAAATGAAAGGTCTGAGTAGAACAACCACCATTATATGAAATATAAAATGCTGGATCTGTTGGATACAAGCATTGGGAGCATGTCTCAGGACACAGACACAGTCAAGCATTTTAAATAGAAAACCAATGTCACAGACTATAGCCCCAAGCATTGGAAAATGGGAGATTACATGAAATCAAAAGATGTGTTCAAAGCAAGAGGATCTATCCACAAAATGAATGGACAATGTTCAGAGTGGGAGAAAAAATGCAGCTATTTTCCAGACTTTGATTCACAAATAAAATACGTAAGTAACTGCAAACACCAAAACTTCTCTTGCCAATCAATAAATAGGCCAATAACCTGAACAGATCATCTTCAAAAGAGTAACAATAGTTGTCCAATAAATAAATAAGTAGATGATAGATGGATAAATAAATAGATGAATAAATATTTCTAAAAGCATTAAACATCCTTAGTCATCAAGGCAATAAACACTAAACTAATTTATAATTTAGCCTTACCTAGTTAGAATGACAACTAATGTAAGGAAAGATTACAGAATAGAAAAAAATTGTCACTTTTAATAGAAGTGCAAAAACTGCATTTGCACTGGAAATTGGTGTTGATGTTCCTCTCAAACAAAGAGCAATAATTAATAGTGAAAAAGGAGGTCTCATATATGATACACCTCTCTCAATCCTGGGCGTATACCCAAAGGACTCTATGCTCTACCATAGACATATTTGCACATCCGTGCTGTATATTGCTGATCTTTTCACACTGGAGAAGAATGGAATCATTCTAGTTATCCACTAAAGTAGATTGTGATTATGAAAATATGTTATATATAATTTATGATACAGTATTTATAACATAAGTGGATAAAATTAGAAATAGTTTCCCAAGTGAGTAAAGCTGGGGTCTGAAAGAAAAATACTGCATGTTCTGCTGTTTTAGTAGATGCTGGCTTCTAATTTCTATGTATATGGAAATATGGAAATAAGTTCTTGATTTAGAAGGGGTGCAGAGTAAGAGGGAAAGAAGCTTTAATTAGGGCAGGTATAGAAGATAACAGAACAGTTAATAAAAACCTGGAAAGAGGAATCCTAGGTAAGGCAAAGGTAAAAGGATAGGTTAGAGACACAGTGACCAGAAAGAGAATCCTTTGTTCTGAGAATAGTATCAGGTAAAACTAAATATATATTTACATGATGTAAAGAAATCTATTACTTTGTGAGCTAAGTAAAAAATAAATTAAATAAAAATAAGCCAATAAATTGATTTTAGAATACTTTTAGAATAATAGAAAAAGAGTACTTAACTACACAAACGGAGGCTTGTTGGATAATGCTGGCATTTGAAAGTACTGTTAAGTTAGAATGGACTTAGTATTTGCTGGTAGTTGTCTTTAGGTAATGGCAGTAAGACACATGTCTCTAGGCTAAGGTGGCATTTCAGGAAAAATCATTAGTGCTCATAATCTGTCACTAAGGCCTCATGTATTGTGACATGATCTTTTACTTCTTGTTTCCATGAGGGGTACTGAACAGGACACCAATGTTCTGCTTGAACATTCTGAAGAATTTCTAAGATGAGTATCTGAAAGAGATTATATAAGTGTTCCATGGCCTCTTCCATATATTGGTAAAAACCCTGCTTGCTTATATTATTTTTGTGTTCATGGGAAGCTTAGAATTAGAGAAGAAATAAACTTTCTCCCATTCATTATCCATGAGACTTTGTATTACTATGGGTTTTTGTCTTTAAGTCAAATATATTTGAAATCTACGTAATATCCTCAACCTGTAACATAGCTTTTTACCCAATTTACAGATTTAATTTTCTGATGAGAAACAGATGTCCTTTTACTCTTTACTCATGTTTGTTAGCTGCGCGTTGTCCCCTGAAGTAGTTGACAAACTGTTAAGTCAAGCCCTGAAGCCAGAAATCATATATGTGCTGAATGGATCCATGGAGAGAGGGTTGGACAGCTGTGGAGATGTTGTTTGCTCCCACAAATTATTTAAAAATATGATATTTGTTAAACCTTCATGTAGTAGGAAAGATCTAACTGGTATTATAAGTGATTGCTAATGTGAGCATCATGAAAGAAAGTTAACAGTGACAGAGTGAGAATATGCCTTCCTACACGGGATTGCCCTTGTTGTCCTCAAGTATCACATATTTTTTCACCATAGGTGGATGGTGACAATATCAAAGATCCTTCCTTGGTTATTTGATTATCCAATGAATGAAAATATATTTATTCATGTGTGCTTCTTTTCCTCAATAGTGCAGCATATTTTTGTGGTCCTAATGGCTCACGTTAGCAATATAATCTCTGGTTGTTCGCAGTTGAGAACTTAGTCTTTTAATACACACATAGTCTCTTCATTATTTTTGTTCTTGTACCTCTTAATCCCATCACAAATAAATTTGTGACTCTCTGATTATTGTAGATTATTTACAACTTTTCTAGCTACAAAAAGCATTGAGATTATTTAAATGGATTATTTTGACATTAAAACATACTTGTGATATTTTAGATTTAGTTTCTGCTAGAATACTCTTTGGCTAATACTTATATATTTGATGATTGAAATTTTTCCAAATAGATGGCTCAGAACTTATGAGTGCATGCTAGTTTTACAGAAGACCCAAGTTCAATTTTCTGCACCTATGCCAAACCCACAGTAGCATGCCTCAGATGACTTCTTTTGGCCTCCATGGGCACACACACACACACACACACACACACACACACACACACACTAATGGAAATAATAATCTTTTTAAAAAGACTTTAAAATTTATTATATTAGTTATTTTCCTTTTCCACATTGACTAGGAATTTGCAGTAGATTACATACCCATTCATCCCAGTGGGCTTATTTCTCCTCAAACCATCATTCCTTTATTACTGATTAGCCTACCAATCAGCCTTCTTCCTCATAATTATACGATTAATAGTTGAGTGAGAAAATGAACTTGAAGGCTTTTTTTTCAGTTCCATTGTGTGGTTTCATTTAAAAATATAAATAACAAAATAAAAACATTTTTCCACAAAATATCAGATATTTAATTAATGCTTTCCAGAGTCACTGTGGTATCAAACATTTCCTCTAATTATATTCATTAGTGGCTTCTCTCGGACAAGTTTTAATTAAGTTGTACAATGAAGATCAATACTCATTGAGTATTCATTGTAATTTACAACACACATATATATTGTTCAGAACAATTTAATTACTGTAATTGCAGCAAAGAAGACATGTAGAAATGGCACTCTATTACTGCCAATCCACTCTTTAATAAGTTTGTTAATGTCATGGGGAAATTATCTTCTCAAATTCACATTTGTATGCACTCTGTCTACCTCTCAGTTGTTTTTTAATACAGATTTATAAAATGTTTCCATATGCGTATATGTGGAAATAGAAATATTAATGACATTACTGACAGTGTTTTTCCTATGTTCCATCATAAATATTGAGAAAAATTGAAGTGTAAATAATAATATCCATAATTACACCAATTTAGTGAAATTGTATAAGGGAATTACACAGATAGATTATTCTATTTTATTTCTGTAAATTAGACTCCTGTTGCTTTAACTTCATATTTTTACATAAGGATTTAATTTTGTTATATAAGGAAGGCTTCCCAATATGCTAACTTCTGTTCAAAGATGTTCTCCCAATAGCACAGTATAAAAATAAATGGAAAGGAGAAAAATTGTGTTAATATCAGTAGATAAATGCCAGAGCATCTCTACCTTGGGACAAGTAAAATGTTGGTGAGATCATTGTTTCATGGAGTTCTTTGTTTATGTAAAAGGGGAATGGTTAGCCAGTGTTCTTGGCTTTTCTCATCCCCAAGTAGCAGAATCAAAAAAGGAAGAAGAAGAAGAAGAAGAAGAAGAAGAAGAAGAAGAAGAAGAAGAAGAAGAAGAAGAAGAAGAAGAAGAAGAAGAAGAAGAAGAAGAAGAAGAAGAAGAAAGGAGAAGGAGAAGGAGAAGGAGAAGGAGAAGGAGAAGGAGAAGGAGAAGAAGGAGAAGGAGAAGGAGAAGGGAGAAGGAGAAAAGAAGAAGAAGAGGAGGAGGAGGAGGAGGAGGAGGAGGAGGAGGAGGAGGAGGAGGAGGAGAAAGGAAAAGATTAGATACCTATGGACGTCATCAGAGATAGCAGATAAGAACTACTGTTGAATGCTGATTGAGAAACACTCTCTGGATCAGTTCCTTGACAAGAAGATTCATTCATAATCACTTAGTTATTGAATATTTGACCTTAGCCAGGATTGTAAGCTTGTGTTGGCTGTTGTGGGTGTTTTTTTACAGTTTAAATTATTGTTTATTAGCATGTGTACATGTGTGTGCTCAACTATAAACATGTGAGTATAAGTCTCTGATACCAGAAGAAAATCTCATAGTTTGAGCTGGAGTTAAAGGCTTATATGATCTGTCTGATATTGTAGATGGAAACAGAATTCATGTATTCTGCAAGAAAAGTACAAAATCTTAATTATTGAGCTACCTTTCCAGCCCCATATATTGTGTTTTTTTTTTTTTTAGGAGTAAGACAAGTCATTGTGATTAAGTGATGAGAGCTAGATGATATCAGGACTCTGAGGGTTCATTTCTGGGTCTTCATTTTCTTTCTATTGCTCTATCTGACTGTCTCTGTACCAATATCATACAGTATTTTTTTTAAAATCATGATTGCTCTGTAATACAGCTTGAGGTCTTGTCCAAGGCTGCTGTCAATTCCCCAGGCTTAAGTAACCCTCCCACTGAAATCCAAACACTGCACTCAGGTAAAGGAAGGGGAGGAGCAGGGATGAAAGACATTACTATATCAAATGGCAAATAAGAATGAAGAATTAGCAATTCTCAGAAATGTGAAAGTCATTTAATATATGCAAACAGCATATTTATTGATTAAGGAGAAAAGTATATTAAACTTATTTGGCAGAAGTATTTGATTACAGCTCGCATTACACATTCTGTCTCTGAAAGAATCAGTGCAGGAACCTGGAACTGAAAGAGAAGCCACAGAGGCATGCTGCTCATGGGCTTGCATTTCTATACTTTTTACTTTATGTATGAATTGAAACTGTTTTCTTCTAGCTGTCTGAAGACTTGATCAAGGTCTGAAGAGTTTATTCTACCTTCCGTACACAAATAGCAACATAACTTTATATCTTTTTTTCTCAACTACAAATTATCTCACTGTAGATGTAAATATCTTACTTGCATCGTGAGTTTAGTGGAAACATTTATTCTCAAAAGGAAGTAATTTTCAGATGCTTGTAAAAAGTGAGATGTATGTATTTCCCATCAACTTCATCACCTATTTTCCTAAGTTTTTATATAACCATTAGGTAAAATTGTAGGCTACAAATTCTTGATTTCTAGCGTATTTCCTGTCTTATATTTTTGCATTTTAGTCAGGTATCACCAACTACTGTGCCAAAATTGAAATAACATCTAAGCTAGTGTCCTGAAACCATTAATTCACTTCTATATACATTTGAGCCCCAAAGGAGCAATGTAGTTTAATGTATGCTAAAGTAAATTCAAGGGGCAGTAACTAAAGTTTGAAGACATGGAGTTCGGTAGTTATTAATGAATACTTAAAGCTGCAAGTTAGGAAGAGGCCAGGCTAACAGGCTGCTACAGATTCCTAGTGTATCTAAGCACATCAGTTTTGATCACAGGTTGAAGCTCTCCTGACTGTAGCATCCCTACACCTTCTGTTTGATGATATGAACTAGTTTATCTCAACTACACAGGCGTACTGCAGCTCAGTATCAAAGGCGATCCAAAGGAATCATTAAAATGAATAAACATAACAATTTAAGTGCTCACTCCCCTGGCATTTAGTCATGTCTAGACAGAACCTAGTGTCCCAGATACAGTAAAAGGAGGACAAGGACATTTATGTTTAATGTAACCTTATTCCCATGGAGACCAGAAAAGTCAGTAGCAGAGTAAAACGAAGAGCTTGGTTCTTACTGATGAGGTAGGTGCAGTATCTGGTAGGACTGACATGTGATCGGGGTGACAGGACAATTGTGCTTTCTTTTCTTTTCTTTTCTTTTCTTTTCTTTTCTTTTCTTTTCTTTTCTTTTCTTTTCCTTTCTTTTCTTTTCTTTTCTTTCCTTTCCTTTCCTTTTCTTTCCTTTCCTTTCCTTTTCTTTTCTTTCCTTCCTTTCTTTTCTTTCCATAATTTGTTCTTTCTTTTTATTATTTTATTTAATTTTTATTCTTTAATCTTTTTTTACAGTCCAGTCTTTATTCCACTCCCAGTCTGCCCTTTGGCTGTTCCTCATCCCATACCTCCTCCCTGTCTCCAAGAGGATGTCTCCACCCCACTATACCTCCCCACTCCCTGGGGCCTCAAGTCTCCTGAGGGTTAGATGCATCTTGTCTCACTGAGACCAGACTGGGCAGTCCTCTGCTGTATTTGTGTTGGAGGCTTCATATCAGCTGGTGTATGCTGCCTGGTTGGTGGCTCAGTGTCTGAGAGATCTCCGGTATCCAGTTGCTTGAGACTGATGGTCTTCTTTAGGGTCACCCTCCTCCTCAGCTTCTTCCAGTTTTTCCCTAATTCAACCCCAGCTGTCCCACGCTTCTGTTCATTGGTTAGTTATACATATCTGCATCTGACTCTTGCAACTGCTTGTTGGGCCTCTTGGAGGGCAGTCATGATAGGCTCCTGTTTGTAAGCCCACCATAACATTAGTAATAGTGTCAGGCTTTGGGGCTTCCTCTTGAGCTGGACCCCACTTTGAGCCTGTCACTGGACCTTTTTTCCCTTTTAACTATGTTTTTTTCAATAAAGGCATCATACTAGAAAGAACTGACAGTTCTTCACACAATGTGAGGCAAGTATGATTAAAGTGGTTTAATGTTAATGAAAAGTCCGACTTGGCATCTTAAGTCTACAAAACTACAAAAACAATTATACTCAGGAATCCGGAAAAGTCATGCCTATGTGAAAGTTAGCATGTTCTGTGTTTTCTACAACCATTAAATTGATTTATAGGATACATATCCTTGCATGTATATTTTCTCAGTGGAATTCACTAAATGTGAAGTAGATTTATATGTTAAGTGCACATAATTTTGGGAAATGACCTCAGTTCCACTTTCAGCTGTGGCTCTATGTCGTAGTGATTTTTCCCTTATCCTCACAGTGTGGTATAACATGCTCCCTTGTTTACCAACTCTTGTTCAGTTGATATTTCAGACTTGCACTTGCAGACAGAATAACACTTTTAAAATTGATAAAATTCCAAAATGCTGGCTCTTGATTGTGATATGGGTAGTTTCAAGAGAGACTACATGTGGCTCTGTTCTATTCCCATAAGCTAAGCTCAATCAAAGCAGTTCAGTTACTTCGGGGGGAAAAGATGTAAAAACCATAGAAAGATAATTTTCTTCGATCCATACCCAAAGCATTTAACAAAACTGTATTCTTTAAACTAATTTTGTTTCCCAAAAACAGAATGTAAGCACATTGTGCACATCTGTACCTAGGTCAATGTGAGTTTATGCACTTATCTGTTGGTCCCTTTATAATGAAGGTATTTATATCAATCCTGGGACTTCTAAAAATCTTACATTTCTTGAAATCTTAGGATTTCAGGACATAAAGTATTTAAAAAATTGAGGCCTATCTTAGACTGGATATATCTAAGTAGCCATGGGATTCTTAACTACGAGTTTGTGAATTGCTAGATTCTTCATCTTGAGTAAAGTTATATCCATTTGTTTCTTACATAAATTTTCACCTGTACTGAAGATTTTGATGATTATCATGAAAACATTAAACGTGCTTGTGAGATGTTTACTGTTATTTAATGTCATTATTTGCTGATTCTTAACAGCCCTTGAGATAAAAATAAAACATGCTTAGCTATAATTTTTAAGGCTGTGAAGCAATGCCAACTCTAAGTAGTTGTTTTGTTTGCGGGCTTGTTTTGAAGACTTAAGATTTTCACCACCATTGTGAGACTTTTAGGGGTCCCAATTGAGGTTTAATAATAAAGACAAGGAGACATCTGTGTGGTTTAAAGCCTGACTGGCCTTTGGCTGGAGCAGTTTCTTAGCTAGTTTCTTATTTAACTCCTCTGCTACTGCATGCCACCATGTAGGTCTGTCCCCTACCTCCCTGCTGTGTTCCTGTCCATGTTCTGTCAGGTTGCTCCAGTCTCTGCTTGGTTGTTCTGCAGGATCTCCTTCACTAGCAATGGCTACCAGCTCTTTATTATGCAGAAAACCACACTCCTTATTCAACCGATTGGCTTTGGGGGCTAATGACTTGCCTTTCTGTTTTGGGGCAGATAAGGAGTGACAAACATTGACACATCCTGTTATCATTCCTGGCTTCCTCGATTGACAGCTGAGAACACAGGGACACACTTTTTCATAGTCAATAAACACAATACTTGTGGGTGATCCCAACACGTCTTATTTGAACTTTGAGTTTTATTTGATAAAAATAGCATTTAGGTTTATAAGTACTTTGAATGTCTTTGTTACAATTCGTCAATCATTTCCTGTAAATCAACTGTCCCTTTTCATTATAATAATAGTTTGTTACTCATGCCTTGGTCATAAAAAGTCATACTCTAATCTTGGTAATATAAACAGTATTCATCTCAGCAGGGCTACAATAGGGATATACTCAGTTGGTGTTTTGTTCTTTTCCTTTTTCAGTGAATTTATTGGATTCGCGCACTGTCCTGGGAGACCTTGGATGGATTGCTTTTCCAAAGAATGGGGTAAGTTCTTCAGAAAGTTTCCATTAAACATAGCCTAAATACGTAACCTTCATCCTACAAAAGTCGCATATGATTGTAATTTAATTGGACATTTTTGTCAAGAGAGAAGGGTGGAATATTTCTATAAATTGGGTTTTGGGGTATCTCAAATGAGTTCTGATAAAAAAATTAACTGAAAGGGAAGGGTTTTCAATGACTAAATATCAAACACGCTGCTTTCCTTTCAGTATTTCTGCACACACACACACACACACACACACACACACACACACACACAGAGAGAGAGAGAGAGAGAGAGAGAGAGAGAGAGAGAGAGAGGAAACAAAAACTTTCAGCACCTAGGAAATGTGGTGCTTTTGCCACAATCATAGTTAAGTTACTTAGGGAATGTAACTGACATCTTTGTGCACAATTAATGATGTAGATATCAAATCATCTTTTATGTTACTTCAAAAGAATTGAGACCATTACAAGAGTTCAGTTAAGTTTCCTTCAAGCCAAAAACATGTCTTCAGTTGCATTACCATTTAAATGTTTTGTACCAAGCTTTGAATTTAGATGTCATTTTAAATATATATACATATATATGTATATATAATGTATATTACAGATTTGTAAATTTAAAAGAGGATTACAGGATTATCTTCCCAATTAAATTCACAAGTACGTATCAGAAAATGAAAGACCAAATTAAATATATTCTTCTATAATGTCATCATGTTATGATGAAAATCTATTTTTATAATTTCATAATAAAACAATTCTAATTTTATTAACCTATAAAATTAAGAGTTTGACATTTTAAAAATTTCAAGCCAAAATTATACTCAAGTGCCTTGACAAGAAACCCAAAATTTTCAATTGTGTGTTTTAAAATTACACTTATGGATTTAAGACTATACATCTATTTTATTTTAATACGCCTGTCAGCAACAAATTTATCACATCATCTACACAAAACACATAAGATGGAAACAACTTTAAGCAAGTGAATATTATAATAGTCTTCTGCTAACCACATAATTACGCAGAATATTACAATTATCTTTTCATTAATGAGAAAACCAGTTGAATTGATTAGTCCTTGTGCTGGTTTGTGCTGGTTATCCTGACACAAGCTAGAGTCATTTGAGAAGCTGAAACCACAATTGAGCATTAGCCTCACTCAGTTTGGGCATGACTGTGGGGCATTTTTCTGATTGTTGAGTTATTTGTTTAGGAGGGCCCAGCCCACTGTAGGCCTATGACCTGTGTGCAGGCAGCCTTAGGCTGTGTAGGAAAGCAAGCTGAACAATCCATGAGGGGTAAACCAGTAAGGACCCTGCCTCCAAGGTCCCTGCCTCTGGTCTTATTTGAGTTTTGCCCTGACTTCCCTCCAGGACTGATATTAGCCTATCTTACTAAAAGAACCTTTTCTTCCCATGTTGCTTAAGTCATGGGGTTTCTCTCAACAACAGGAAGAAAAGTACGACAAACCTTTTCTCAGAGAGTTACTTTTAAGAAAGGCAAATAGATCATATTAATCTTTAAAATTCCCAAATAATGTCTTCGTATCCCTATATCACCTTGCTTTCAGATAATTCAACACCTTCAAATTAGTTGGTATTTCAAATTATAATTACATTTATAGATACAATATGAAAAGTAATATTGTTCAGATGTTAGAACCCAAAAGTAAAAAAAAAATTGTAAGAAAGATAAAAATGACTGTCAATATAATGGAATCTATTTGTGTCAATTCCACTTTCATACATTCCAGATTGTCTTTTGCACTCATAAAGTTTTACAACTGTTCTCTCTCTCTCTCTCTCTCTCTCTCTCTCTCTCTCTCTCTCTCTCTCTGTGCATGTGTGTGTTTGTGTTTTATATTTTGAAATTTTATTTATAGCCAAAATGTTTTAATTAATAAGTATATTAAATTGTCCTTTCTAAAGATATGATGGAAATGCAGTTTAAAGATACACTTTTAGAGCTCTCAGAAATTGTTATTCTATTTGAGTTCAGTTTAACCTTTTACCCTTTTCCAATTGAAAATTTATTAAGATAGAATGTTGAAAGTATATATTCAAGTTAGTATCAATATGGTGCTCTAGTTGCTTCTATGACTGGAATCTTTGGGCGGCGTTGCTTAATTTCTTGGCCCATTTTTTTTTTTATAGAAAACAAAGGTCTTTGTAGAAGGGCAAAGCTGTTAACAGCATTCCAATACTATCATGTTATTTTAATTTTCTTAGTTGCAACTATTAGGATAATACTAGTTTTCATTCTAAAGTTTAAAACAATATTCATTCTTTTCAGAATGATTGTAAATTTTTCTGTGTCATGATTTCTTTGATACAGCTAACCTGCATACTGTGTATTCTGATGACAGAGAAGATAATTCAGATAAGATTAGTGATAATTTTTGCTTCATGAGTGGAAAAATGTGGGTGCAATGTTGATTTACATTTTTGTTAGGAGCCATTCACATACAAAGTAAGAGGAAGTGGCATTATTAGTTTAAAGCAAATGAGTCTTTAAACTTAAATGACTGTAGGCAGAAATGTATTCTGGCCAAGGATTTAGGCATGCTCCATTAAGGCCTGAGACCAATTTGTTTCACCTGTGAGTGGCCTTAAGGTTCTGGACAAAGGAAAACAAAGGCAACAGGCACACATAGTCACTTGGTAGAAATGAGAACACTTAATGTTTGAAGAGGATTTTTTTCCTTTAAATCTGTCACGTATTGTTTGATATTTAGCTAAACAATCACATGGATGGGCACACAGGAAAACATAGCCTGTTTTGAGAATTACTTTAGAATGCCGATGATACAAAGAAACCTAAAATCCTAGAATGTGGGGACAATTGAAGCCGCCAAACACCAACAGAGTGCAAAGATGAGTAATATCAACACATAAGACAATAGTAATCAAATATTCCATTAAGGATTCTCGGGAATTGGTTTACTAGGTGAAGACTTTAACTTTAATAAGCAATGGGAAACATAAAATGTCTAAAAAAATGTAAGACTAATAAGGCTAAGAAACAATAAGAAGTATATCTCATCGAATTCAAAATGCTAATAGAGATTGGCCATTCCATAAAGAAACATATTACAGAAAGGGGAAAAAAGTAAAACCTGAAATAAAGAATTCACTGCAAATGACCAACCACAGACCTAGCCAGGCAGAAGGAGGGAGCAAACATGAAGATGAAGAATAGGAGGAAGTGAAAATGGACAATAAAAAAGACACAGCAGGCCTAAAGGAACAGGAACTATAGGTGAAGATTAATGAGCTGGCATAATCTCATATTTGAATTAAAACAACACACATATTCATCAACAAACATAAGCAAAATCAACTCAAAGAGATCCACAGATTCTGTTAATTTCTCCAAACCAAATAGAGGAAGAACACTGTCAAAACATCCTCTGAGAAATACCTCACTTGGTGGAAGAGATAGTCAGAACTTTTAAAACTTTATTATTCAACAACAAACGTGATGGCAGAGCATATTTAAGTGGTTCAAATAGAGCACAAGATTCTGAAGCAAGAAATAAACATCCAGAAATAGTAAATTTAATTTTAAAGTGAAATCAACACTTTCCCTGATTAAATAAATCTTGAAAGAATATAAATATCAGATACAATTTTCTACTAGAAATATCTAAAGAAATAAGTTATAAAAACATAGAACACTATTTTTTAGAGAGAATTATCCTAGTATCTGTCAAACATTGTCTTTTATCCTCCTTATTTTACCTCAAAAGAAAAATAAAATATGATACATTTTGCCTTTCCTTAAGTGTACAAATATATTTTGAGGAATAATCATTGATTTCAGAATGATTTATATATAACACAATTTTGTGGTTTCATATAATACATCCATACATCACTTGATGATAAAGATGCAGTGTAAGGAGTGTTGTACTATTTTGTCATTGGGAATGCATTTTAGTGAGTACTGGGCTGCATTGAAAGCTACTGGAGAATTTAACCTATGGACCATACTCATATTTGCTGGCCTTCACTGACCAAATACTGGTGCTGTGCCTCATGAGTGTATTCCAGTATAAGCACATAATTAGAGGGGAACCAAGAGGAGTACATAGGGGGTGCATGTGCTTAAAAGTTTTGATTTGTATATATGATTTTTTTATACGAACTTGGGAGATGTCTCAGTCATCAAAGTGCTTCCTATTCATTTATGAGTACTTGAGTTTAGATCCAGACACTCATAAAAAAAAACAAAAGAGAGCAAAACAAAAAAACAAAAACAACAACAACAACAACAACAACAACAAAAAACTAGGCACAGTTCCCAAGAAGCTTCCTTCTGCAGTAGAAAGGAGCAAATACAGACACTCAGTCTTAAATGTGATGTCTCCATGAAATCTGTCCTTTCAGGACACAGGGAATTCTGCAGAAGAAGTGACAGAAAGACTTTAAGAGCCTGTGGTATGGGAAGTCACAAAGGAAACAAAGCCTTCTAAACACAGCAGGACTAATGCACATATGAACTCACAAATACTGTGGCGGCCTGCACAGGGCCTGCAGGGTCTAAGTCAGGTGGGATTCCAGTGCTAAGGTCGGAGGTGGACACAGGCCTCTATTCTTAAAGAGAAGCTATTTCCTCTCTCTCTCTTTCTCTCTTTCTCTCTCTCTCTCTCTCTCTCTCTCTCTCTCTCTCTTTCTGGATAGACATATAGCTACATAGATATGATAATGTGGATATATCCAATAAACACACACACACACACACACACACACACACACACACACACACACACAGAGTCACTGCTTCAAAGTTGGAAGATCTTACAGAAAACCTAAATGTCTACTCCGTCGATTCATGTGTTTCACAAAGCTAAAGCCAGAGGCATTCCACGCCCCCCCCCCCCAACAAGGGTAAGCATAATGAAGAAGACAGTTTTAAGAAATTGAGAACATTCTCCTGGATGTCCTGTCTGACTCACTCTCCACTGGGGACTCTTCTGTCCTTCCGCAAAGTTGTAACTGGAGACAGTCAACTTTCTGACACTGCATAAACTTTACAGTTTCCTTTTGTTCCAAGAAAGACTTGAGTTTTTTTTCAAATATTTTTGTTGTTGTTGCATGTTAAGATGGTGCCCTTCTGCTCCCTTACATTAATTAGAACAGGTGATTGGATTTCAGGAGGTATATCAGTTATTGTGTACATAATAATTCATGACGTGTATGTGTGTGTGTGTGTGTATGCTCGTTATGTGTGTGCTCATGTGTGGGCCTAGTTTTCAATGCTAATTCTATTACCTATCTTCCCTTTTCATCTAGACATGTCTTTTATCATTTCTTTCAATCATCAATCAATTATTAGACAGCATTACTGTCTGTAGTCCTCCCGCGTAAACTTCCTCACCTCCTTTCTCCTGTATGGTCCTCGACATGTGTTAAGGTACCAAGCTATGCAAAGTTTCATGCAACCTCTCTGTGTTTACTAATGCAACGTCATTCCCTGGGTGCTGAATATGTGGCATGCTCACAGGTACTTCAGACAGGGCAGGGAGGAAGAGAGTCATGGAATTCTGAGCTGAAGGGTTTGGAAAGTGAGCCATCAGAAAAGAAAAGAAAAGAAAAGAAAAGAAAAGAAAAGAAAAGAAAAGAAAAGTGGTGGGTTTTTTTTCCTAGTCCTGACTTCTCTTTATATAGGTGTTCAGAAGAAACACAGAACTATCAGGCTCTCACATCGCTTGAACAGTTTGTGTTTTGTGTACTTTTCACAAGCGATGTCGTTTCTCTTTTGGATTCAGTCTAAACATGAAAAAGCTATGGCTGCAGCACAGGGATATGTGCAATTGACTTTAAAACGTAACTAGGGGGATGCACAAAGATGCCCTTAGTGCTTTGTTTTGTAGGGGAGGAAAGCCAGGGTAAGCAACTTACTTAAATTTAAGTGGTTGGTCCTTCTGAGTCCACTCAACACCCAAATCCCCATGACACTGTGTTACTGACACCACAGATGAGTCACTCCCAAGGCTGAGTCTTTTCTCTGCCCCTCGCTTTTCACGCTTGAACTACAAAGCCAAGTTCATGACGTCACTAGCTTGTCTTTTGACTGAATGAATCTGTACTTTATTGACATTTGGGCCTCTTCTGCTACCTTCTGGAACATTCACCATTGATTAACCTGTATGGATTTAGCACGGGTGGAAACAGTTGCTTGTAGGAAATTATTAGCAACTGTTTCCAAGGTTTATTCTTATGAGAATAAAAGTAATGACTTGGATGTCTGCTAAAAACAGATTATATTTTTATGTCTCAGAAATTCCTACACCACTTTCTTTTTCCACATCCTGTTGTTAGAGAGGCTCACTGTACACACCTGCCTCCTGCACTTAGTGGAATTAACCATTCCCAGTAGGGTTTTCTAGACTTCCTGAAGCACACAGTGTGGAAACCACGGGTCTCCCATGAGCATGGTGTCAGAGTTGCCTTGAGACCTCTGTTTTTATTTTGCTAGATTTTATTCTCACTATCAAAAAGAGTAAACATCATGATTATTTTAAGTTTATTTTTACAACATTTAGGAATCGTCATGATATTTTATAATAACTTATTTATCTCATGAAGAATGTAGACACTGAGTTAAATCACATTTGTTTTAAAATGGAGGTAGACTTGCTTGGGCATCCTAGAGAGAGAGGAAAAAAAGGAAAAAATTTATACTATAGTTATGTCAAAACAGAAGTTATAGATATTTGTTGTGGTTGTTGTTTTTGCTTCTCCCTGCCTACTTTCTGATTTCTCTGCAACATAAAACTCCTATTCACTTTAAAAAATGAGAATAATCAAATTATGCAAAAATGAATGATGATCGGAATTCTGTTGTCCCACTTGGTGTTTGTTTGCTTGTTCGTTTGTTTTGAATCAGGAAACTCTTTAACTGCATTAATTATTTAGGTCCTCAGTTTTTAATTAAAAAAAAAAATACAAAGCGAAAAACCTCCAGTGTATCCCACAACACCTGAGCACAGCTGAGGCTTTACGTTTTTGGTTTGTTTTTACAGAACTGTGTTAAACCTAGTAGTATATACTGGGGCCACACCAAGCACAGAGATGCTAAAGATCAAACTAATGAAGAAGGGTGTAAACCATACCGACTGATGTATACAAGAAAAACTCTTTATTGACAGTGATATAAAATATTCTAAGGGGAAAGGATATTCAAATATACAGTGCAAATGCCAGTGTAATGAAGAATTTGCCTGATCCAACGTAGCTTAGTCTTTTTTATAGTTTAGAAAAATAGAAGCCACCCAAGACCTATAATGTAGATAAGACAAATAATTTATGGAATTCAGGATATTTTGCGTATTCTGAAATGTAAAAGACAAAAGATTTGGATTCAGGTTTCCTATATGGAAACTTAGCAATCATGAAGCCGGTTTCTTAAAATGATCAGCTTTATCCCTTCTGCCTATGAGGCAAATGCTGTATCTGATTTTTATATAAGCAAATACACACAATGAGTTAGCAGACATCGAAGTTCAGGCCTGTAAAACAGCATTGTGGTATAGGTGCATTGTTTGCTCATTAGGGATCACTGATCATGTGTTTGATGTCCATATGGACTCATGCATAATCTTTTTTATACATAGTAGAGCACCCAACACATTTTCCCCTGTATCATGGAACAACTTATCTGAGAAGTGAATTTTTTCTATATTATCGTCTAATAATACTTTCTCCATCCCTCACCTGCAATTGCCTACCCAAACATTCCACCTTTTCAATCTGAATCTATATACTATCCCCTGAAGAAAGCATCTCTCTGAGAGGAACTCTCTTCCACTCTTGCAGATGATGGATTGCAAGTTTTTTTTTTCTCACCCCATGTCAACCTTTTCCTCCAGAAGTTCATTTCCCTTACAATATCAACCAATCAGACACCCCAAACCTCCCAGGGACTAAACCACCAACCAAAGAGTATACACATGGAGCAACCCATGGCTCCAGCCACATACATAGCAGAGGATGGCCTTGTCTGTTGGGCATCAATGGGAGGAGGGGCCCTTTGTCCTGTGGAGGCTTGATGCCCCAGTGTAGGAGAATGCCAGGGCTGAGAGGCAGGAGGGAGTAGGTGGGTGGGTGGGGGAGCACCCTCATAGAAGCAGGGGGTGGGTGATGGGATGGGGGTTTCCAGAGGGGAAACCTGGAAGGGAGATAACATTTGAAATGTAAATAAAGAAAATATCTAATAAAAGAAAAAAGAGAGAAGTTAATTTCCTCCCAAGTGTATGGATCTCACACTCAGAATCGGTCAGGCCTCATGTCCAACACATCATTTTGCTAAATTGTTTCTTCTTTACATCTTTCTTGCCGGTTAGCAAGTATTTGAAAAGAAATAAATGTTCAAATCATTGTTCAGGAGTTAAATATGCTACCCCTCCCTCCCCTGTGATGTGAAGCACCCAGGTATTATCCTTTAACAGATTGCTTTACCCACTACATCTTCTATTTGTTTCATACCAAGTATTAATTTTCCTTTCCTTTCATAATTTTAAGGAATTTTATATCTGGCAAGATGTCTCCACACCCAATGGTATAGTCCATGTAAGAAATCTAGGGTTGAATTACTTTTTATATAGTAAAATATATTGATTTCTTCTCATTGATATTTACGTCATTTTCCGTAAGCGAATGTGACTTTTTTTTAACTGTTATCTTCCTGTTCATTAATAAAGATGTTAAATAGATCTGAACTTCCCAGAAGTCTCTGAGGCCCAAGCAGCAGGTATTTTTCCAGGTGGTTTGATTGCTGTTTATCATGATCCTTTAAAAAGAAAAAAAAAATCCTTCAGCTGTTTTCAATTCATGTGACAGTGCTCCCGTGCAAGTCAATTTGAATTAATTTTGCAAGCAAATGCTTTATGGTTCTGAGTACATAATCTCCCTCTCCCGCAGAGAAAAAATATACTGTAATCACCCAGCATTCCTGTTGATTATTTCCATTAAAGGCAGCAGGGGAAAGGGAGAAGGCCAAACCTCAGCTCTCACATTCAAGGCTCTCGCCGTTCACTGCTTTTTATCCGTGCCCCCCCTTCCCTTTATGCTCCTCCAGCTTCCACTAATGCACAAAATGATGGCCCAAACTGCTCAGCCTGGAATTGTCCTTTGGAACCTAGCCACTGTTGTCTTTTTGATCTTATATCCCGGTACCCTTATTCCCTCCAAAAAGGTCTCTCGCATAACATTCTACAGGATTTTTACCAGTGGTGCTGTGCACACCTTTCTGGAAATGCTCTTTTCCATACTGTGTTGAGCTTAATGCTAATGACTTTTGTAACCCAGGGCAAGTAATGCTACATGAAACCACTCATTACCATCCGGAGGGTGACCACTTCTGGAAATGAATCAACATAGACCCTATTATGTATCGAACACTCTCAAAATTAGATGTTGGAGGTGACAGTCATTTTTTTTGTGTGACTAGTGTGAGAGAGACCTCCCTCGACCAGTCTACTCTTCCTCCTCACCTCTAGAACATTGCCTTTTGTCTCGGATAAACATTTAGGTTAAAAGCATTTCATGCTAGCTGGTAGCTTTAAATTTGAGTATTTAAATTTAAACGTGGTGCTTGAACAACAAGAAAAAATACTTTGGTTAAAAATGGTGTAATGTTAAAAATGTGTCAAAACTTGAATTTAGGCAATTGAGTTTATTTAGTGTCAGGCAGGGTCCGGTCGAGGATATTTTATTTAATAGAACAAAATCATTAAATTATAGAGAAAAAAAAAACACCTGAGTTTGCAATTTGAGGTAACATTTAATTCCTCTCTAAATCTTTTCAAACAGACAAGTTTCAATTGATCTTTATTAGAATTTTAAAGTATAGGACCTATGGAAGCATATGTTCAGCTATGATTTTATCTTTATGTTTGATACAAATTGCTAACCTATGTAAATATTTATCTCTTAAGTGCCAATACAGACACGATGGAAATAGTTAACCAAATTAACCAGAGTCAGGTCTGGCTCTACCATTGCTACAGGATAAAGAAGCCATTACATCTCCCTTTTCCACCCTTTCTCTTTCTCATGCTATGTGCACTACTTATTAAATTAGCACATTATAAACACTGAACGACACAACCATTTTATGTTCAGTAGAATGTCTGGCCCTGGTTTAATGCTCCATATGTGATCTACTCGTTTTCTCTCTTCTTGGTTTCTGTTTTTAAGAATCAGTTTCTGAATTTATTCTATCAAAGAGGTAGGTAGTTATTGGTACAAACTCATAAGACCACTACGTTCTGACTGTTAACGTTTTATCCTTTGTCATGCTTGAGTAGATATCACCCAATATTTAAAGATGGAAAATGTGCATTCACTAATTTCATAAATTATCTTCATAATTGATTAAAAAAGATTTGAGAGCTTTTGCGGAAAACATAACAGACACTTCTACTGGGTAGTAGGTAAATAAAGTTTCACAAAATACTTAACTGTTTTGAACAATGAGTGATTCAGTGTCTCATGTTGAGAAGCAAATGTTCACTAATGGTGAAACCAACGGAAGAGAGAAACAGATGACCAGAAGATAGTTGTGTGTGTGTCATTATGGATGTACTCTATTTAGTACTCTTTGGAAGTGACCTCTAACCCTAACATAGACAAGGGTTACAATATGTTGTATGAAGCTTTACATTGAAAACAATTTCAGAGTTGTTCAGAATTTATTATTAAATAGCCAGAATATAAGAAAGATATTTTAAGTGATAAAAAATCCTAAAATGATGTATTTTAAGAGTAGTTTCCAAGAGATGTGCTAAAATTGTACTGATCCAGATCAGTTAATCTGGTATTATTTATTATCATTTTAAGTGCCAATTTTCAGTTGGCTGTACTGTACAAGAATGTCTGGTAGCTTAATAGGCAGTAAATCCTTACTGTGAACTCAAAGAACATGGCGAACATTACTGTGTAAAACTGTGGTGGCAAAGCATTTGATGGTCCCTCATGTACTATGCAATACTTCTCTGCACCTTCAATTTCTAGCTGGTCATCTCCTCACTCCTCTTTTCTTCCTCTTTTTCTTCTGAAGGCATGAGTGATTTCTGCCACTTTGCATATGACATCTTTAGATTACAAATTTGACTTTCTATATCAAAGAAAACAAGCTCACGATAGGAATTCCACACGGAAGTCATACATTGACGCCCCCACCTGTTCTTTGTCATCGGTGCCACCTGCTCTAACTCTTGGGCCAGAGGCAAAAGTTTTGAACTTTAGGTTTTGCTGGTGCTGGAGGGCTTCTCTTCAGTACAAGTACAGGACTAAATTTAGAAAAGTGAATAGTAATATTATCTAGTCTTCATTGAAATAAGTGTCTTCAGGGTTTAGCTAAGGAAAGCTTTACTTCAAGTAGCAAGCTGTATCCTATGTAATGTTGACTTCACTTTAGAAAATAGTTGGCAGTGTGAAATAGTTTTTCAAAATACGTAGTGAGGGAAATGAGTTGTTCTAGTGTATAATTTTAACTATATCTCTAAAGCCTGGAATATGACACATATGGACTATTGACAGCATTCAAATATTGTATTTGACTTAACTGTTTAGATTTTTTTTGAAGGAGTAATAGGAAGACTTCTCTGTGCATGTATTTCAGATTTCACAATAATCACCGATCATATGTCTTTATTTATATTCATTTTCCATTTGTTTTTCTAAGATACTTGCAAAATAATATTACTTTCCCATCTATATGCCACTATTGAGTTGGTGTAAAACTAATAACATCCCATTAGCTCACTGTTTACTTAGAGCCTGGGAAAGCCACCCTTGTGGTTGCTGACCTGGCTGTGTAAGTCCCTGTGCTGCAGCTAAAGTCGCCTATTGCTTGGAAGTAAGCTGTATAATTAAAAACTATGAGAGAGAGAGAGAGAGAGAGAGAGAGAGAGAGAGAGAGAGAGAGAAAGAAAGAAAGAGAGAGAGAAGACTGAGAGAGACAGAAGACTGAGACAGAGATGGACAGAGAAACAGAAAGAGACAGAAAGAGACATAGACAGAGAGATAGAGACAGAGACAGAGAGAGACAGAAGACAGAGACAGAGACGGACAGAGAAACAGAAAGAGATAGAGAGAGACATAGACAGAGAGATAGAGACAGAGACAGAAAGAGACAGAGAGAGACAGAGACAGAGACATAGAGGCACAGAGAGACAGAGAGAAATTTTAGTTTGTTTTATTTGCTTTCCTTTATAGGATGTTACTCCAAAACTGGCCTTCTGAATGCTCAAACCACTAACTTATGAACTAAAGTACTCAAAGAAATTCCAAAATTTCCTTAATATTATTTAATATTTTATCTAGAATATAAACGAAGGAAATATAACATCATGGGTGGCTGACTTAATCTTTCATTTATTCTACGATGCGTCCCATACATCTGGAACAGGCAAATGAAGAGCAGGCATTTCATTTCAGGGATGGCTTTATGCATGTGTTGGCATGCATGCCAGTCAACTGTATGATGAGTCGATGAATCCCAGGCTGTGCTACGATTAACGAGAGTTGAAGCAACTCAAAATTACTCAGTTTTCATCAACTATCCCTCACTTTTGTACAATTAAAGATGTAAGAATGACAATAATTCTGAAAAATAATCATTAAGCCCGAGCCTTTGAATAACTGTCTTCCTTAATGCCATATTAAAGAATGGATGTTTTATGCTATAATAATGTTATTTTTTATTTTTAATGATATATTAAAACAAGTTTTGAAAACAATAAGCAATAGAAAGACCAGATAATGTATTTATTTTCCATATCATTTTTAAATTACTTTATACAAATTAAATACAGATTATTATAGTCTGATGACTATAAAAATAAAGTATTAAAAATATCATGTGGGGTTGGGGATTTAGCTCAGTGGTAGAGCGCTTGCCTAGGAAGCACAAGGCCCTGGGTTCGGTCCCCAGCTCCGAAAAAAAGAATCAAAAAAATTATGTATAAATTGGATATTAATATCAGTTTACCTTAATATTCAAAACATAAGATTCAGCAATGAGGTATTCCCATGACAACAACTATCCTGGAGGGTGAAAGTTAGGAATCCCTGCCTTAGTTGCTGCTCTTGCTCTCTAAGCAGGCATTTACTAGTGGTATTCATAGTAGTATTATTTTAGTTCACTGGAGTTTAATTCTTGCATCGTTTAGTACTGATTTCTGCCCTCAAAGTAGGTATCAGAATGCAGAATTACTCAGTGAACTAGTGAGACATACAACTTATTCTCCTTTGCAAACTCACTGTGACTTTAGATTGAAAGTTGACAATATGGTTGTGGAAATCGATCAACTACCCTTGAGCTTATAGTCGTGGCTTTTGCCGGATGTTCTATTGTTGTGAAGAGAAACCATGCCCAAAACATCTTCTGTTAGAGAACAATTGATCCAGGGCTTCCTTGCAGAGGTTTAGAGGGTTCGTCCATGATCATCATGGTTGTGGGACAGCAGCAGGCAAGCAGGCATGGCACTAGAGAAACAGCTGCTACCTTACATCCTGTTCCGCAGGCAGCAGACAGAAAGATAAAGCGATACTCTGCTAGGTGCAGGCATTTAAAGTTTGAAAGCTGACATACTAGGGACACATCTCCTCCAACATGCCCACACTTCCTGATTCCTTCCAAACCGTCTACCCACTGGGAACCAAACATTCAAGTACCGGAGCCTATTGGGACCCTTGTTATCCAAACCACCACCGTGTGCAATTGTCCAAATATGACCAGTGACTTCACACTACGTTTTAAAGGTTGAAATGCATTGAGATACGGAGAAGAGTGGCAGTAAAGGAAAGTACCTACAACAAGAGTCCATATGTGGCTGAATCCAGACGTCTTTACATTAGTCTGTAAGTCTGGTACAGCAGAAATCAATTTTTAACATTTGATTTGATTTTATTTTGTGTTTTGATACAGAGCCCATGAAACTCAGGCTTGCTTTGAGCTTCATTTAACACCTCTGCCTCAGTTTTTTGAGTGCTAAAAAAATGTAAACACGTAATATCAACAGGGCCAAGTTGAGATTGCTTGTAACATCAAAAAATATTTTTATTGCATTAAGTTTGATTAGAAATAAAGTATGGCATTTCATTATAACATTTTTTGAAGTAGTAACAGTAAAGCAAATCCAAGATTGCAATACGGAAATCAGACTGTCTTAGGCAGGGTGCTAAAGATGAAGGTATAATTTGTATTAAGTGTACCGATTTTGCTGACTCAGCAGTATCTTGTGTTCTTCCTAAGCAGTGACAAGAGATAATGTGGCCAGTCACTGACCGAAGCATTGAAGTAAAAGATGTTTCACTTGTTCAAACTTAGCATTCCTTTGTATACTCGTGCAGCTTACCAAATGGCAAATGTTTCAATTGCTGTCTAATAAATTCAGTTAACAATTCTGAACTAACGACCAGCCTTACCTCAACTGTTGCTTGCTAAAGATGGTCTGGATAAATTGTAATGAATTAAGCGTGGTCAGACAGGTTTTATACAACGCTAAAAGCAAAACCTGGATTTGCATATTATACCCAAATTCTAAGGTATTAGCTGGCACTGAATTCTTTCAAAATATTTGGTAAGGAAATGCTCTCTGCATATTTCATAACATTACATGAAAATTATTCAGAAAAGTACAGTTTGATTTAAATTTTAAAAGAATCTATGGGGCTGAACAGATGGATCAGTTCTTAAAACCACTGTGTTCAGTTGCCAAAACCAATTGTCAGCTGATATCCTTCTGTATGTCTACTTCCAAGGGATTTCACACTTTTTCTTCTTTATCTAGCTTTTTCACAAGAGTGGTGGACTTACATACACTCAGACACACAGGTACATACACATAGAATTAAAATAAATAGTATTAGGGAAAAAAATCCTAGTTCCCAGTTAAACCTGAAATTCCCTGAATTAAGAGATATATCAAATACAGGAATGTTCTAAATGATATTTTAATAACATGTAGTCTAATACCTAAAGAACATTTTCCTACAAATACTTGGAATTTTGCAAAAGAATACCCAGCAACCTTCTCCTGGAATTTATAATCTGGACATAGCTTCTCACATGCTGGGAGGAGGGGGACCCATGTGGCTCATTCCACATTTTCATTACAGATGTACAGTGGCAGGCTGTCTTGGCCTTTAATAAGTAAATATATTTAAGCAATGATTTTTTTTTGTTAAGATTGTACAATAAATAGTTGTCTACAATCTCACCTCTACCTTCCCAGAGTGGGACAGAAATGGCAGGTGTGTAAAACCCTGGTATAGTTTTATCCCTTAAACCATTTGACAAGCAAGTGTATTTTGTCTGTATTACCTTGAATTGAAACTTTGTGTATTCTTATGTAAATTTGAGTCCATATTTTATTTTTCATTTTATTTTAATCCTGCGATTACAATATTTCTACCTTCCCCGTTTGCCCTTCAAACTCTCCCATACATCCCTCCCAAATTGCTTTGAAATCTATAACCTCCTTTTTCACTCATTGCCATCAGATTCTTATATCCATATGAATTCATGTGTATAGTACTAATAAAGCATGATCAGTCAGTGTGATGGTATGTGTATATGAGTTTTCAGACCGGACCCTTTGGCACTGGTTGCTTTAACAGACTGGGAAAGACCTCTTACACTGCCAGCTTTCCACAAGTTATCAGAGTTCATTGTGGAGTGTTGAGGTGCTGTGAGATTTTTGCTGTTCATGTAGGCATGCTTCTTGCTGTCCTCCTTGTTCAACTCATATTTGTGAAGTCACTTGATAGACATAGCTTCCGAGACGCGATGTGTATATGGGCTTTCTCTTGTTTTTGTTGTTTTCAAGATCGGCCTTAGTCTTTGGTGATCTGATAGGATGCATGGGATTATTACAATCTTCTTGTATCTGTTGAGGCCTGTTTTGTGACCAAATATATGGTCAATTTTGGAGAAGGTACCATGAGGTGCTGAGAAGAAGGTATATTCTTTTGTTTTAGGATGAAACTTTCTATAGATATCTTTTAAATCCATTTGCTTCATAACATCTATCAATTTCTCTATGTCTCTGTTTAGTTTCTGTTTCCATGATCTGTCCATTGATGAGAGTGAGATGTTGAAGTCTCCCACTATTATTGTGTGAGGTGCAATGCGTGCCTTGAGCTTTAATAAGGGTTCTTTCATCAATGTGGGTGACCTTACATTTGGAGCATAGGTGTGCAAAATTGAGAGTTCATCTTGGTAGATTTTTCATTTGATGAGTATGAAGTGTCCTGCCTTATCTTTTTTGATAAATTTTGGCTGAAAGTCGATTTTATTACATATTAGAATGGCTACTCCAGCTTGTTTCTTGGGACCATTCGCTTAGAAATTTTTTTCCAGCCTTTGGAGTAGTGTCTGTCTTTGTCACTGAGGTGTATGATTGTCCTGTATGCAGCAAAATGCATATTCCTCTTTATGTTTCCAGTCTGTTAGTCTATGTTTATTGGGGGAATTGAGTCCATTGATGTTAAGAGATATTGTGGAATACTGATTGTTATTTCCTGTTATTTTTTTTTATTAGAGGAGGAATTATGTTTGTGTGGCTCTCTTCTTTTGGGTTAGTTGAAAGGAGATTAATTTCTTGCCTTTTCCAGGGTGTAGTTTACCTCCTTATATTGGAGTTTTCCATCAATTATGTTTTGTAGGGCTATATTTGTGGAAAGATATTGTGTAAATTTGGTCTCATCATGGAATATCTTGGTTTCTCCATCTATGTTAACTGAGAGTTTTGCTGGATACAGTAACCTGGACTGGCATTTGTGTTCTCTTAGGGTCTGTATGACATCTGTCCAGGATCTTCTGGCTTTCATAGTTCCTGGTGAAAAGTTTGGTGTAATTCTGGTAGGTCTGTCTTTATATGTTACTTGACCTTTTCCCCTTACTGTTTTTAATATTCTTTCCTTGTTTTGTGCATTTGGTGTTTTGACTATTATGTGACGGGAGGTGTTTCTTTTCTGGTCCAATCTATTTGGAGTTCTGTAGGCTTCTTGTATGTTTATGGGCATCTCTTTCTTTAGGTTAGGGAAATTTTCTTCTATAATTTTGTTGAAGGTATTTACTGGTCATTTTACTTAGGAATCTTCACTTTCTTCTATACCTATTATCCTTAGGTTTGATCTTCTCATTGTGTCCTGAATTTCCTGTATGTTTTGGGTTAGGAGCTTTTTGCATTTTGCATTTTCTTTGACTATTGTGTCAATGTTTTCTATAGTATCATCTGTCTCTGAGATTCTCTCTTCTATCTATTTTATTCTGTTGTTGATGCTTGCATCTATGACTCCTGATCTCTTTGCTATGTTTTCTATCTCTCTTGGTGATTTCTTTATTGTTTCTATTTCCATTTTTAGATACTGGATGAGTTTGTTCAATCCCTTCACCTGTTTGGTTGTGCATTCCTGTAATTCTTTAAGGGATTTTTGTGCTTCCTCTTTAAGGGCTTCTGCTTGTTTACCTGTGCTGCCCTGCACTTCGTTAAGCGAGTTATTTATGTCCTTCTTAAAGTCCTCTACCGCCATCATAAGAATCAGATCATAATCTTGCTTTTCAGGTGTGTTGGGGTATCCAGGACCTGCTGTGGTAGGAGAACTGGGCTCTCATGACACCAAGTAGCCTTGGTTTCTGTTGCTTAGTTTCTTTTGCTTGCTTCTCGCCATCTCGTTATCTCTGCTGTTCGTTGGTCTTGCTGTCTCTGACTGACTGAAGCCTTTCGGTCCTGTGGGCCTATAAGCTTGTGATCTTAGTAGAAAGAGCACTTCTTGGAAACCGGCTCTCTCTTGGCAGGATTTGGGTCCTGAGGGCTGTGGGATAGCCTTAACTCTGGATGCAGATGGAGACTAGAAGGATCCTGTTCCAGGCTGCTCTGCGGTTCCTGTGCCCTGTGTGCTCCTAGCAGGTTCCTCTTTGGACAGTTATTGGAGCAAACGTGGTGTTTTACCTGTGTGCTTAGTAGTGAGAGCCCTTTTGGGAGACCAGCTCTGGAGACCCGGGTGACATAAGTCAAACTTCTTACTTCGCCATTCATGTGTGCCAACTTGGTCTTAAGTAAGTTTGTAATACAAGTGATGTGTAGCATCTTCAACAAGTGTATGTGTACAGGAAATGACAGTTTTTTTAAGAGGGGTTAAAGTTTTATATTTAAAACAATTCAAGAAATATTTTATTATATCCTGAAATTTATAAATACATCTATTGTCATAACTGTCCAAGTAAGTATCTTTCTTTTTCTTTTTTTTTATTCTTTAATCTTTTTCAGTCCAGACTTTATCCCTTTCTTGGTCCATCCTCAAATTGTTCCACATCCCACACCTCCTCACCCTTCTCCCTTTCTCCCCAGTCCCTCTACCACCATACCAGACCTCTCCACTTCCTAGAGCCTCCAGTCTCTGAAGGGTTATGTGCATCTTTTCTGACTGAGTCCAGATCCAGCAGTCCTCTGCTGTATATGTGTTGGGGGCCTCATATCAGCTGGTCTATGCTGCCTGGTTGGTGGTCCAGCATCTGTAAGTCTCTTTCTATAGACTCACAACCCACTGTTCAGTTCTCATGGTGAATGTGTCTGTAGCTACCAGACAGTGAGTGCTTACTGTTCTTGAACACATTTGTTTTTGACATTACACACAATATAACATTTAGTGTCTTCAAAATGTGTTTAATATTTAGTAATTTCTTCAAAAAACTTGCATTTCCATCATGGGTTATACTACCTGCCATAATTCTGCCAAAACTTTTTATTGAAAAAGAAGTTGGTTTATCTAGCTGTAAGACTTACACAAATAATCCTGCCTCCCAGATAGCTTTGTGTGATTTCATCCATGGCTTTTATTATGTCGTACAATGATATTCATAAAATACATACAATCTATTATTTTCTGAATCTATTATTTAAGGGAAGAACCATTTGACCCAGGCCATCCTTATAAAACCACTAACTGCAGATCTACATGACTTAGTCTCCATTAGGAAACAATTCTAAAAATACCTAGAATATCAAAACCCTGGGCCTATCCACCTCATACACCCATCTCATACAGCAATAAGAGAGCATTTCTGTTTTCCTTATAGCATTTCAGAAGGCTTGACATTGTATATTTTAATATTTGCTAATTGTTATTAAGCCACTAGTCGTTAAATAGTACTGAAGAGTAGTTTACTTTGATCTTTAGCAAGAAAATAATAATAATAGTAATAATAATAAACAATAATAACAACAACAATAATAATAACAATAATAACCTGGTCAACATTTCAAATTAATGATGCTTTACAATGACAAATCCCAGAAAGTGTAGGTGAGATATTTATAGCCAGAGATAAATGTGGCATATAAAATAACTTGATTGACATTGTCAGAGTTTTGCTATAGTCAGCTTACATCTGAGTCATGTTTTGTCAAATTTCAGTACCTGGCTGATTGCTGGAGATTTAGCTCCTATGGTTGGCTTGAGCTCGGTGACCAAAAATGGACTCTTGATTTACAATGCTATTTCTACAGTGCAAAAGGATAAAGGATGCTAGAATAGAGCCAATTTGGGCCAAACTTGATACTCTAATACGGAAACTATGCTTAGGAAATATATATTTCCATTCTTTACCATAAAAGTATGCAACAGATGAGAAAAAGAGGATTATTTTCTTTCTTGTTGTCTCTCTATATGTGGTAGGCAATCAGTATAATTGTTAGATGAAGAATAAGTAATTAATATGACATTCACAGTGGAAAGGAAATATTTTTTCACTTTAGAACTATGTGGTACTAGTTCCTGAAATTACCTTCAAAAAAAAAGAATCATAAATAGAGTGCACTTTCAATTACAAGTTTAGACATGATTGTAATTGTAAAGGCTCGTTTCATGTCACAGGGTGGTGACTTTTACCGAGACTTGTGGTGTAAGAACCCATCCTCTTGAACTGGAAAATATCATCCTGAGTGAGGTAACCCAATCACAGAAAAAACACACATGGTATGCACTCATTGATAAGTGGTTATTAGCCCAAATGCTTGAATTACCCTAGATGCACAGAACACATGAAACTCAAGAAGGATGACCAAAATGCGAATGCTTCACTCCTTCTTTAAAAGGGGAACAAGAATACCCTTGGAAGGGAATAGGGAGGCAAAGTTTAGAACAGAGGCAGAAGGAACACCTATTCAGAGCCTGCCCCACATGTGGCCCATACATATACAGCCACCCGATTAGACAAGATGGATGAAGCAAAGAAGTGCAGGCTGACAGGAACCGGATGTAGATCTCTCCTGAGAGACACAACCAGAATGCAGCAAATACATAGGCGAACGCCAGCAGCAAACTACTGAACTAAGAACGGGACCCCCGTTGAAGGAATCAGAGAAAGAACTGGAAGAGATTGAAGGGGCTTGAGATCCCATATGAACAACAATGCCAACCAAGCAGAGCTTCCAGGGACTAAGCCACTACCCAAAGACTATACATGGACTGACCCTGGACTCTAACCTCATAGGTAGCAATGAATATCCTAGTAAGAGCACCAGTGGAAGGGGAAGCCCTTGGTCCTGCCAAGGCTGAACCCCCAGTGAATGTGATTGTTGGGGGGAGGGCGGTAGTGGGGGGAGGATGGGGAGGGGAAGCCCATATAGAAGGGGAGGGGGAGGGGTTAGAGGGATGTTGGCCTGGAAACTGGAAAGAGGAATAATAATTGAAATGTAAATAAGAAATACTCAAGTTAATAAAGATAAAAAAAAGAACCCATCCTCTTTTATCAGAAGAGTTTATTGAGGAGACACAATCTCCATTGTTCTTAGGTTCTCTACTGGTCTTATGGAAGTGCCACCTTTTCCTAAGCTCCCTGTACTAAGAACGATGTCATCTAAATCAGTTAGTTGTTAAGATTGTCACGCAATTAATATCTGTTCTTACAGTTAAATATTAATATGGCACTTGACAGTTTTCAGACGTGCAGAGTGAGATGGCAGCCATGCTGCTTTTATTAATAATTAAAGCTACATGAGCTTAGAGTTTAAGCACTCTGCACAGTTTACTTCAGAAGCTAAATCACGTCTATTCTAGGAGCCATCATGTAGTCACCATATCCCCACAGGCAAAGCAGAAGAAGGCAATAAAATCCTCCTAAAATTCTCCAAGTGTTACATCGCTCATGACTATGATTCAAACTTCAAACTCAAGGCTCTGAGTGAATTATATAGTACCAGTCACTTTTTGCTATCATAGTCACTCTTTTATAAAAGGATGATTCTAACAGTAAAATATATGCATGTACTTGCTCAAATAAAGATAACTGGTTAAAATGAAAAAAATGTTTTATGATATACTTTTTCATGTTTTCTTATTTCTTTAAGAGTGGGTGAAGTCTTTGGTGTGGTTTATTAGCTAACACTTGGGGTGATATAAAATTTGTGCCTTTATGGATTGACAAGGTCACTTGATTTCTTGTTCAAGTTGCCTGTTTCTTAAACACATTGTGCTGAACACACATAGGGTCCCTGTGTAAAGAAACTAATACACATAGATTTTCCTTTTAAAGAACGTATAGTGCTATGATACTTTGCTAATGATAGATTTGCCAATGGTGATGATTACCAATTCACTCTTGCTACATTGAAACTAGTTGACAGATTTGATCAGAAAACATGATAAATCTGTGGTACATCTGAGAAGAAAACACCAAATCCTTACTGTTTGGAGTTGATTCTAAACAGAAGAAAGCTACTTTTCTGGGGGGCTGGGGGAGAGGTTAACAGAAAAATTAAATTGGACTAATACATGATGCCTAGAGCATGCTGGGCTTGATGAAAGAATTTTGACAGCAGACCTTCCTCTGAGTTTTCAATGTATTTCTTAGGCTTCAGCAAAGCTGAATGAACTTTCCTTTGAATTCAAATTCAAAGTACTGAGTATATTGAGTCAGACTCAGAATATATTGACTTAGTATTTGTGCTTGGTGAACTGAAATATATATATATATATATATATATATATATATATATATATATATATCAATGGAAGCCATTAAAACCAGAATCTGTTGATAATAACCAAGAGAATTTGTTTTGTTCATGGGAAGTTTGAATTGATTTTGAATAGTTATATTGTATTTCATAATATAAATTTTACGTATCATTAACATGACATAAATATGGAATATCATGGAATATAAACCCTAATATTCTTGCTTAGTGCTCCTCATCTTTGGCTTTCCTTATCTTAGATATACTCAGGGTCACATAAAAATACAGCTTATGCAGGATCTGTGATACTTTGCATATGCTTGGCCCAGGGAGTGTCACTATTGGACATTGTGGCCTTGTTAGAGTAGGTGCAGCCCTGTTGGTGTGTCACTGTGGGTGTGGGCTATAAGACCCTCATACTAGCTGCCTGGAAGTCAGTATTCTGCTAGCAGCCTTCAGATGAAGGTGTAGAACGCTCAGCTCTGCCTGCACATGCCTGCCTGGACACTGTCATGCTCTTGCCTTGATGATTTTAAATACTGTCCTTATAAGACTTTCCTTGTCTGTTCACAGCAGTAAAACTCTAACTAAGACAGGATCTAACACTCAAAACATGGCTTTTAGATATTTAAAAACATTAACAGATGCCAGGAGCTAAGTTGCATTTGCTGGAAGCCACATGCAAGTGCTTTCTGGAAATAATCATACATCTGAACTCATACCTTAGACCCTGGATACTTGGTAAGATTTCTAGTTTTGAAAGCTACTTAACTCCTTGGACTGTAATTTCTTTTAGGGAGTTTTCTGCTTTATGCCTTTGCTAGTTCCACCAAATAATGCTTTGTGTAAAAACTTTTGTTATTTCTGACTTATTTGTAAATTGATAGGTGACAGATAAACCTCCTGTCATGGAATTCCAAAGAGAAAACAGCCTGTAAAGTTGAAAAAAGCACCCTCTTACTGAGTATCACTGACTCTTTCCTGGAGCAAGTGATAGCAAGTGTTAGGCTATTATGATTGACACTTTCAACTAGTGTGTGGTACGGCCATTGACTACTTTCTGCATCTCACACAATGATGTCTACTCCTGGGTCCTAATGTTTTCCAGATTGTTCATAGCTGGAAAACACCAAAATCTGGGCAATTATTGAAAGAAGTTCCTTCTTCCAGCATTGCTACTTTCTTTTATGTTATTTAGAATTACTGTGTAGCATGACAGTGTGTTTCGTTAATCCAGGCTCCATTCTAAGCAAATATAGAATCAATTTTCATGAACTGAAACTAACACTTAATCTATTTATTTCACTTTTGAATTTCAATAGGTCACAGAATAAGCAGTAGTTCTGCTCAGGAAAAATAGGCTGTGAATGTGTAAATCTTGATGGGCAAGTATTGACATAGGATTCTCCCACACACATACTTGGGCTTCACTTCCTATTCTGAAAAAAAAATCACACAGAGGCACACCTTCTAAATAAGGACCCCACTTATATCTTCTAAATTTAATATGTGCTCCTACACCCTGAAATAGACTTCCCTGAGTTCCTAGGAAGGACGATTCTTACCATCATCCACTACGCTAGGGTTTCATTTTGTGTTTAGCATTTGATATAGTCTCCAACTGAGGAAGTGCAATGGCAAAGGCTATGTCCTACCTTAGCAGAAGTTTGCGACGTTAGGATACATTTGAAGTGAAAGCACTGAAGAAAATGAGAATGACAAAGACAACAATAATAATAACAGCATCAGCAGCAACGATAACGACAACAGCAAAAACAACCACAGCAACAACAACAATACAACAACAACAACAACCAAAAGAGACAAAGAGTTACAGTTTTGTACTTGGAATGCTAAGCTCCTATTTTCTGGGTAGAGCTTTAT
This sequence comes from Rattus norvegicus, assembly GCF_021556685.1. Classification (NCBI taxonomy): domain Eukaryota; kingdom Metazoa; phylum Chordata; class Mammalia; order Rodentia; family Muridae; genus Rattus; species Rattus norvegicus. The sequence goes on from NC_141547.1 coordinate 24,017,507, forward strand.
TTAAGCTTGACCCCATTAAGTTGGGTAAGAATTCTTTGCACATAGATCCTCATGAATATCTGGTCTATTTATATTAATGAGACTCACTCAGAATATCTATTGCTGAATGTTTAATTCTGTCAGCATTTTAGGTTAAAAATGGGTGAAACTCTTTATGGAGAAAAAAAAGTTAGCCACCACTGTGATACACTTTCATATTCGCTTAAATGATAATATACAGGCTTTGTACTTATATACTGTTGTTTGCAGGCTCTAAATTAAGCATAACTTACATATTCTATTATCAAATACTTTACCTTCTCTTTTTCTAACAAAATAAAGTGTGTGTGTGTGTGTGTGTGTGTGTGTGTGTGTGTGATATGTGTGAATGTCTGAACTGCAGTTTCTCAGATATAGAAAAGAAAGTTTTATGCTTACACACAATGAAAAACATATGTAATAGACACTTGTAAGTGCGTGGGAAGTGCAGTGTTGTTGCTGAACAGATGCAAGTGTGTGCCTGACTGTCAATGTGATTAATGTATCTTTTGGTCCCCTTTGGGACAAACTTCTGTAACTAGGGCAAATTCTTCAGATCACCTGCTCCCTGTAACTATGAAGGGAAGATTTCAAGTGGAGACTTAACTGAACTATAAATAGAATCGCTTTCCAATGAATTTGTGTGTCTTGCTTATCCGCACAGATAGGAAAGCAAAATTTAGCATGTCTGTAGCCTTTTCAATTCTCCATAAAAATCATTGAAAATTTTTATTCTGTCTGCAGCAAGGCTGTGTATAGCCATAAGCAAACTTCTTCAAGAAGGAACACCACTGTCGCATTTATGGATTAGTAACCTTATGACTGGTCATCTCTAAAGTTTATATGGTGGTTAATGAATAAACACTGCACTAGGGAAAATACTTTAAACACAATTTCATTATGATTATTGTCTATGAAAACATTCTCCATTCTTTAAAACATTTTCTAATAACTTTTTCACCTTTTTTCTTTTGTAGCAATTAAATATCTAAGGTTTGGATATGCTTCTCATGCTTCTTATTTTAAAATATATTAAACTAAAATCGTTTAATACTATGTTTAAAAATAAGTTAATAGTGGTAAAATTCTTATTTGTTGAGTATGTATATTAGCAATTTTGTATTTAGTATATTGACCTAGTAGTGCCTGGTGAAGTTGTGTGTGTATATGTGTGTGTGTGTTTGTGTAAAACAGTAGATTACTAACTCTATAAGTAATAACCAGGAGAGAATTTGTCCAAGATTTTAAAGTTTACATTTAGTCTGAATAATCATATTTTATTATTTTATGTCAAGATATAAATTTTATATCACAGTAACTTCAAGCAAGGTTCCATATCATGAAACATAAACCCTAATTTTACATCTATAAAATGTTTGTGTTGAAGTATTATACACTGATGATTTAAGAAAATAATTCAGTCCATGGACATCTCCATGGCCCTGCCAACTGTCACTCCACATGGGTAATTAGAAACCAGAGACACACAGACAAATGGTATTCATAGTGCTTCAAGTAAAACTCTTCACCAGCATTCCATTTTCTCGGCTACAAAACCATTCCTGGAGCTGCCAACGTCTAACAACATGTGACAGGATTGAGTTTAACCTTCTCTTTCTTTCCCTGCTAGTTTCTGGTAGGGGTTATTATTGAATGAGTAAAAAAAAAAAAAAAAGAACTAGAACAAAAGGCTGGAAACATTTCAGAGTTGATATGCCAAGTGTTCTTGGACCAAATTGCTTCTAGAAAAAAAGTGAGAGAAATAACTGTCACTCAAAAGTTCTTTCCTCTTCCTGTGTTAGATCGCAATGCAACACCTAGCAAGGCAGTAAGAGAAAGCAAATGACTTAGGTGAATCCACACCGTCCCTTATCAATCCGTTCTTCTATTTATTCTTCCGTTATCTTGTAGTGAATGTTCAATAGCTTCCAAGAGATAGAAGACTTAAAAATGGGCTTCTTTGCCATTGAATAAAAAGCGCAAACCTAGCAGAAACATGAAAATGTACATTGTTGACAGGAAAAAATCAGATAAGAAGAAAATATGTGCAGAGTGGTAAGAACTTAATTCATTTTTCTATGCTCTCTCACAAATTGTTCATAAACTAGGGAATTAGGGAAATTCATAACCTTGTACTCAAAATTGGTGGTTCTCAAACTACCTAATACTGTTACACTTTAATAAGTTTCTCATCTTGTGGTGACCCTCAAACATGAAATTATAACTTCTAGCTTCTTCTCTAACTCTGAACAACACTAAGATTTCCTACATTTTTATAATATTTCATAAAAGTATCACATTGTATTTAAAGATTTAGGGATTTATTTTACTGAGAATAATTCTCTTGAGAATAATTGATGATTATAGCACAATATATTATATGGATGAGTAGTAATTTGTATTAAAATTTGTTTTATGTTTGTAGGCAAAGGTCTTCCAATCTGATGTTGTTCTTTTCCATTGCAAGGAAGGTTGTTATAAATGTTTGTGCATGAATGTGGGCATGCATTTGTGTAGGGGTGTCTGTGTGTGTGTGTGTGTGTGTGTGTGTGTGTGTGTGTGTGTTTACGTGCACATACTTGAGGAGCTGACAAGATACTATCATGGAGTCAGTTCTTCCTTCTGTCTTTACATGAGCTATAAAAATAAAACTCAGGGTTTTGAGGCTTGAAGAACAAGCTCCTTTATTCCATGAGTCTTTTCATTAACCCTCAAACATGACATTTCCTCATTCTGCAGTAATTCTACTTTAAACTCTTTAAGAGACGATTTTCTAGACTAGTGATACTCATTTACATTCCTGCTAGCAATGCATGAGCAGAGCACACAGGCTTTACATGACGTTACTTATTCAGGGCTCAAAGTGAAGTTAAGGGGATGTATTTGATTCTCTAGATTCAAACTACAAACTTCACAAGGAACTTATGGTATTTCATAATTATGTGAGTTTATCTGATGCCTGATGACATCGGTGCAGAGAGGATATCTTATACACTGTACGAATGCATCACCTGTCAATTAAAAAGCCTCTATCCTATGGGTTAGGGAGGAAAAAGAATGTTGGACATCTGGGGAGAAAAGAATTCTGGGATAGAGCCAGCTGTCAGAGGAGATATTGGAAATACGTGAAGAGAAGGGCACATGGTACCTGCGCACAGGTAAACAGCAGCGTGGCGAAATGTAAGTTAAAATTAGGTTATTATAGTTTTAATCTAGCCAGAGTAGAATCAAGCTATATGGCCAAGGTATTTCTAAATATATTTGAGTCTGAGCCTTATTTCTGGGAGCATGGGGCTAGGAGGAAAAACCAGGAACTAACTTCAATATACTGGAAACTTTTCTTGTGCTTATTGGCTCCCTGTATATTCTTTGTAGTAGTAATATTACTGATATTACTGCTCTTGCTTTTATTAGCTAAAATGTTTATTAATTCCCATTGATGAGTCTGAGTCAACTTTATAAATGTTTTGCAAAGTATGATATTGCTGCTTGATGCATTTCACTATTCAGCCTTTTAGATATGTCACTCTAATCTCTTAGGTGTCCCATAGCAGCTTCTCAGGAATCAGGCTTTTGTGTGTCTGATGAGTTATTTCCTTTGCCTACTTCCAACATATTTTTAAATGTGTTGTCATATATATATATATATATATATATATATATACACACACACACACACATATATATATGCAATGATATTTTTGTATATTGCATTTTGTATATTGATTGGGTTCAATGGGAATTTGGAATTACCAATCAATGGGTTTATTAATTTGATGGATTTATTTGTATTTTTCAAGTATTATAGTTACAGTTTGTTTTATCTATCTATCTTTGTTTAAGAAGGGGTAGGTGGATGGGTGGGGGAAAAAAGAGAATGTTTCTAGAAATGAAGGGTGCCAATAAAAAAGAAAAGTCTAGGGGAAAAAAAGAGCCCATCATACCATTACACACACATATATAATATAAATATATACAGATTTTCCCCTAGAGTACTTTGGAATCCATCTTTCTGACAAATTATAGTATTTATTTTATCTGTTAATTTCATAGTGTCCTATTTATTTTAAATTGTCGTTTACTCTTTCTTGAAGTTTGAAATTTTTCTCAAATTAGGTATTTCTGACAGCTATATAATGAATTCTTGGATATAATTAACTCTTGGATATTGATCCGAGATATAATTGTAATGTATTTATTTATTCTTACTGATATTTGTGTATTTTACATTTGGCCATAACAATATTTTGCAAATCAACTTCCCATCTACAGTCTTTTCTATTAATTTTTTATATTTATTTTTCACATTCCAGATTTTATTCCCCTCCTGGTCTACCCACCCTACTGACAGTCCACATCCCATATATTCTTCCCACCCCACCCCAGTGTCTCACCAGGATGTCCCCACTCCACCCATCCCACCAGACCTCTAAAGTCCTTGTAGCCTCAGTCTCTTGAGGGTTAGGTGCATATTCTATGACTGAACCTAGACCCGGGAGTCCTATATGAATCTGAGAGATCTCACTGAGAGATCTCAGAGTAGATTAATTGAGACTGATGGTCCTCCTACAGGGTCGCCGTCCTCCTCAGCTTCTTCCAACTTTTCCCTAATTCAACCACAGTGTTCAGGAGCTTTTGTTTATTGGTTGGGTGCATGTACCTGCATCTGACTCTTTCAGCTACTTGTTGGGTCTTTCAGAGGGCAGTCATGATAGGTCTCTTTTTGTGAACGCCCCATAGCCTCAGTAATGGTTGGTGTCATGTCTTAGGGCCTCCACTTGAGCTGAATCCAACTTTGGGCCTGTTGCTGGACCTTCTTTTCTTCAGGCACTTCTCCATTTCCATCCCTGCATTTCTTTCAGGCAAGAAGAATTATGGGTCAGAGGTTCTATTGTGGGATAGCAACCCCATCCCTCACTTGATGCCCTGTGTTTCTGCTGGAGGTGGGATCAACAAGTTCCCTCTCCACAGTATAAGACATTTCTTCTAGGATCCTCCCTCTGAGTCCTGAGAGTTTCTCACTTCCTAGGTCTCTGGTACATTCTAGAAGGTTCTCCCAAACTCCTTCCTTCCGAGGTTGCCTGTTTCCTTCTGCTGGCCCTCAGGGCTTCAGTCCTTTTCCTCCACCCAATACCAAATCATGTTCCCCTCTCCCCCTAACTCCATTCCCTTTTCTTTCCCTTTCCCTTCCTTCCTCCTCCCTTGTGGTTGCTTTCTTCTCCCTCCCAATTGGGACTTAGGCATTCTCACTTGTACCCTTCAGCTTGTTGACCTTTTTGAGTTCTGTGGACTATATCTTGGGTATTCTGTACTTTTTTCTTTCTTCTTTTTCCTTTGCTTCTTCTTGTTTTTGTTTTTGTTTGTTTGTTTGTTTTTGTTTGTTTGTTTGTTTTGTTTTGTTTTTTTGCTAATATCCACTTTTAATGAGAACATACTGTGCATGTCCTTTTGGGTCTCAGTAGTTACCTCACTCAGGATGACATTTTCTAGTTCCATTCATTTGCCTGCAAAACTCAGGACGTCCTTGCTCTTAATAGCTGTATAGTATTTTATTGTGTAAATGAACCACATTTTCTGTATTTATTCTTCTGTTGTGGGACATCTGGGTTGTTTCTAGGTTCTGGCAAACACAAATAAGGCCACTATGAACATAGTGGAACATGTACCCCTGTGTCATGTTGGGACATTTTTTTCAGTATATTCCCAAGAGTGGTATTGCTGGGTCTTTAGGTAGGTCTATTTTTAATTTTGTAAAGAAACTCCAAATTGATTTCCAGAGTGGTTGTACAAGATTGCAATCCCACTAGCAATGGAGGGGTGTTCCTCTTTCTCCACATCCCTGCCAACATGTGTTGTCACCTAAGGTTTTGATCTTAGCCCATCTAAATGGTATAAGGTAGAATCTCAGGGTAGTTTTGATTTGTATTTCTCTGATCACTAAGAATTTTGAACATTTCTTTAGGTGCTTCTCAGCCATTAGAGATTCCTCTGCTGTGAAATTTCAGTTTAGTTCTATACCTCATTTTTTGATTGGGTTGTTTGGTTTCTTGGTGGTTAGGTTCTTAAATTATTTATATATTTTGGATATTTACCCTCTATCAGATGTGGGGTTAGTGATGATTTTTTTCCAATCTGTAGGATGCCAATTTGTCTTACTGACTCTATCCTTTGCCTTACAGAAGCTTTCCAGTTTCATAAGGTTCCATTTATCATTTCTTGATCTTAGAACGTGAGCCATTGGAGTTCTATTTTTGAAATGTGCCCTGTGCCAGTGAGTTCAAGACTCTTTCCCACTTTCTCTTCTGTTAGATTGAGTGTGTCTGGTTTTATGTTGAAGACCTTGATCCACTTGGACTTGAGCTTTGTGCATGGTGACAAATATGGGTCTATTTTAATTTTTCTACATCCAGACATCCAGCTAGAGCAGCACCATTTATTTGGATACTTTCCTTTTTCCATTATATATTTTTGGCTTCTTTTTTCAAAGATAAAGTATGTGTAAATGTGCGGTTTTATTTCTGTGTCTTCAATTCTATTCCATTGATTAACTTGTCTGGCTCTGTACCTACACCATGCAGTTTTGCTCTGTAGTAGAGCCTGAGGTCCAGTTTGGTGATTTCCCCCAGCTGTTCTTTCATTGTTGTTAAGAATTGTTTTTGCTATTCTGGATATTTTGCCTTTCCAGATGAATCTCAGAATTGCTCTTTCCATGTCTTTGAAGAATTGTCTTGAGATTTTGATGGGGATTGCACTGAATCTTTGGTATGATGGCCATTTTTACTATGTTAATTCTGCCCATCCATGAGCATGGGAAATCTCTCCACTTTCTGAGATCTTTGGTTTCTTTCTTGAGAGACTCCAAGTTCTTATATAGATCTTTCTCTTGTTTGGATAGAGTTACTCCAAGATAGTTTACATTATCTGTGGCTATTGGGAAGGAAGTTGTTAACCTAATTTCTTTCTTAGCCTGTTTATCATTTGTATATAGAAAGGCTACTGATTTATTTGAGTTAATTTTATATCCGGCCTATTTGCTGAAGTTGTTTATCAGCTGAAGAAGTTCTCTGGTAGAATTTTTGGGGTCGCTTATGTATACTATCATGTCATCTGCAAATAGTGATACTTTTATGTCTTCTTTGCCAATTTGTATCCCCTTGATTTGTAGAAATCCTGAAATTAAAAGATTAGTATGCATTCCTTCTCTAATCGAGTTACCAGTGTATATCTATCTTTGGTAGCATAGACTATTTTCTGCTTCTGAAAGCCTTTACTACACAGGATTCTACATTTGCATGGTTTTGTCCTAATAATTATCTGTTTCAAAAATTATATAGGAGTTGTTCTAACCAGTCAAAAGGAATGGATAAATTGTAAGTGGTGTCCTAAAGGGCATATACTGTCTGAAAAACCCATGACACATTTTGGATAAGGGCTAAGAAGTGAAGTTATGTAATAGGCAAACTATTAGTTATGAAACAAATACCAAAAATTGAGGCCAAGACATTTATATATTTGCTGTGACCCAGAATACTTTCTTGTTTATATAAAAAATCCTGTTTGGTCATACAAAAATTACAAGTCAAATAGTATCTAAACTATATTAGGTGAAAAATTCTAGATCTTAGTGTCCTAAACAGACTTATGTGCTATTTGAACATTATCTAATATTTGTACCCAGAACTTGATGGTGAAACACACTGTTTTGATAAGCCGGAAAAAAAGAGTATTTCTTTTGCTATCAAACTCAAAACCAACTACCCAATTAGTAACTACTGCTACTATTTCCACTTGTGTTTTTTATGTGAAGCAAGAGGCTTTAAAATGATTAATGGAGAGCTCAGAATGATAAGAAGAAGTTCAACCAGAAGACAGAACCATGAAGTATAAATGCAGAGTTTTCTCTTTAGTATGGCAATTCTACTAATATTGTAAAGGCTTTATGTTTGTCCATATTTCTTATCATTCATTTCAATATCATTTTTATAATAAATTGTGAAATTTATAAAAAAATTATGGTAAAATTTACAGAAATGCCTATACATAGAGTAATGCCTTATTGTAAAAAGTTTACTGTTAAATTTGTACTGTGCCTTATAATTTGTACCAAATTATAAGGAGTGGGTTTGGGAATAATAACTCAGCTGGTAAAGTTTTTTCTGCACAACCATGAGGACTTGGGGTGGATTTCCAGGACTCAGTAAATGCTGGGTGGGCAGAGTCTCCAGCCTGTAATTCCAGGTTTGGGAGGTTTAGAGCATGTATTCCCTGAGCAAGATGGGTGGCAAAATGAGTTGCATTGACAAGCTCTGGGTTTACCAAAGGGATCATGGCTTGAATAATTAGGTAGTACAGCAATCAAGGATGATTCTAGACAGCCTAGGTCATCCTAAATACACAGGTGCATTCAAACACACACACACACACACACACACACACACACACACACACACATCAGAGATATTTAGACAGAGAAACACACATATGCTCCATATATAACAGCACGCATGTACACATGGTGTATGTGTGCAGATGCATAAAAGGGAAAAACATACAAGTACCAACAGTAAGATTTGGAATTAAAAGTGTACAGGTATGACTAGACCTTTCAAACTTGCGTGTCCAGGCTTTCGTTAACCAGTTACTTTTCCCTCAATTAGGAGTATATTTGTGTGTGTGTGTGTGTGTGTGTGTGTGTGTGTGTGTGTGTGTGTTGTTGTTGTTGTTGTTGTTCTTGTTGTTGATGTTGCTGTTGATGTTGCTGTTATTGTTGTTTTTGTTTTTGTTATTGTTGGGGCCAAAAGCAAACATAGCAAATATAATGGAGGAGACAAGATTTCCAATGGGCCTACAATTCTTTCTTATTTTCTTTTATCTCAAGCAGAAAAGTGTTGAAAGTCTGAAAATAATACTGTCCCTATAGACATGCAGCTGCTGAATGCACAGCCCTCTGACAGTAGAAAGCCTCCTTTTCTAAGGATTTTCATTAATCCTTCTGTGGCCTGGGAATGGGGGGCTGAGTCTCTGTTATGACTCTATAATCACTTAAACCTGAATAAGCTCACAGCCTTAATGTAGTTGTTTCCCAACAAAAAATATAAGATGGAAATTTGTGTGGAATAGCCATTGATTACAGAAACATGACTAATGCGGAATATGGAAATGATTTATGTGCTATTGTCAGGACCTGGGCTACAAAGTATAATATTATCTAGTGAAAAGTGAGGGCATAGCACAAAGCAGAGGGCAGACACAGCATCATAATTTTTAGATACATATCATAGACTGGATGCAACATCCAGGGCTGCAAATGGTTTGCTGAAATCTGTTTGATATTGTTGGCAAGATAGCAAGAAGTTAATTATATTTGTTTTGTCTGAAACAGTAAGCACACCACAGGTTAATCCACTTTCTTTCTTTGTTAAATTGAATTATACTTATAATAGCCTTTTTCTTTTTCACATTACTTTGAAAAGAAAGTTTCTCCAAAGAACTTACATTGTTTACATTTTTTATAGTATGATAACATTTAGATTAATGGAAACGATTGAGCCACTTTTGAATTTCACACACTATTGAGAATGTACACACGTGGATAGTGTGAAGATTTCCCCGTCTAGTGATGGTCACAGAGCGACACTTTCCAGTAATTATTCTGTAACTTGAGTACAGTGTTCCTGTGAAGTCTTGAGAAATGAAGACTCCTTTCGGATCATAAAATCTCCACGATATATATGTCTTCAATCATTTTAATTTTTGTTGCCTTACAAAGCACGCGCTTCACTTTAGTGTTTCTATGCATAAGATAATACCTCGTGCTTATTCAGCCTCCACTGCCTCAATCTTTGTTCCTTCTCTACTTCTCACCAGCATCTCCTACTTCACAGTTTTCTCATCTGCTTTCCTCTCATGTGTGGTGTATTATTCTTAGTCTTTAGAACTTTAGACCCCGTCCTATTCTAGTTCCCTTCTCTGTCTCTCTGTCTCTCTGTCTCTCTGTCTCTCTGTCTCTCTCTGCCTCTCTCTCTCCCTCTCTCTCTCTCTCTCTCTCTCTCTCTGTCTCTCTCTCTCTCTTCCTCTCTCCCTCTCCTTGTGCCCTATCACTCCCACATTTCTAGATCCCTCTCGGCCTAAAGAAAACATGGCATATTAGTGTTTCTGAGTCTGCCTTACTTCATTTAGCACAGCAGCCTTGTGCTCTATTTTCCTGTGAATGTCAACTTGTAATTCTTTAGTTCTGAATGAAAACTCATTACACATATGTGCTGTCTTTCTCTAGTCCATTCATTTGTAAGGAGTTTCTAGTTTAGTTCGACAACTTTCCTGAAGTGAATAGTGTCAAAATAAACACGGGTGAGGAGTACTCTACATTATGGTGCGGAATGGCTAATTCCTATGGACATGTTTACTCTCTTGTAGAACGGCTAATTTCTTTGGACGTGTTTATTCTTTTGTAGTACTTCCACACTGATTTCCACAATGGCTGTAGTGGCTCACAATGACATCAGCAATAAGTGTGTGTCTCCATTTTAAGTACATATATAATTGAGATCACGGACATTTTAAGAAAGATATGGACTCAGTGGTTATAAAAACTTTTATAATGATACAACAGAGATAATTTGTTCCACTTGATATCAATTGTTTGGCTGTCTCTTGGCATCATGTACTAGAAACCACATGCTGTGAAGCTGCAGTTTGAAGACACCCTCAACATGGTTTTACTGTCACAGAGAACTAAATCAGTGTTCTATAATCCTATTTGACTTAAGCTGCTCCTTGTGAAATTATAACCCATGGAACAAAGTTGCTGACAAATCTGATAATATGCACCATAGATAATGGGTTGCTTTTTAATAGGGTGCTGATGAGATCATTTAAGATGTTACTCAGTTTATTAGTTTGTTAATATTAGACATTCATACTTAATTCCATTTTGTCTTCCAAAATTATTATTGACAAGCTACTATGTTCTAATTTGTCTTTGTTAATAAGATTTTTTTTCAAGGAAGAATTCCAGGTTTTCATTATTAAAATATTCATGAAATATTTACCATTGCATACATTAAACTATTTAATATTTACCTTAAAAGTGGAATAATTTCATATATGATGCTTAGTTTTTAATTTTAGATTTTATATTATATTTATCATACAATTTCATTAAGAAGTGGGCTTCTTGATCAAATCATAAACTTCCTTTTGGGCATTAAATTTCTTTATGGCACTTGAAATCAAGTTCAGAGCCACAGGATTCTGTTCATGGTAGATAAGCAAGTTCTCTACTACTGAATGATAACTTCAGCCACCAAAGATATAAAAGTTTCTTCTTAGACTGAGGGAAAGGAAGTCCAGTGACCTGTCCAACTTGGGATCTAGCTCAGGGGGAGGCTTCCCGGCCTGACACTATTACAGACAAGGTGTGCTTACAGACAAGAGCCTAGCATGGCTGCACTCCACGAGGCCCAACAAGTAGCTGACAGAGAAAGAAGAAGATACTTACACCCACCCAATGGACTGAAGTCAGGGACCCTGGTAGCTGAATTAGGGAAAGACAGGAATAAGGTGAAGAGGATGACAACCCCATAGGAGACCTGCAGTCTCAATTAACCTGGACCATTGAGATCTCTCAGACACTAAGCCACCAACAGACAGCATACACTTGCTAGTATGAGGACCCCAATACATAGATATTGGCATTGGACTGCCTGGTCTGGCCTCAGTGAAAGAAAGCACACCTAACCCTCAATAGACTTGAGGCCCCAGGGAGTAGATAGGCCATGGGTTGGGGTGGGGTGAGGATGGGTGGGGACATCCTCTTGGAGACTGGGGAGGAGGAATGGGATGGAGGGGGATAATCATTGGACTGTAAAAAATGATTGAAGAAATACTAAAAAAAAAAAAAGAAAAAAAGAAAGTTTCTTCTTATAATTGTTTTCTGTTACAAACTACTCCCGTGGAGCTTTTGTATCTATAACTGGTTTCTTTTCATCTTAGATAATAAATAATAAATAAAGGATAATTGCTAAATAAAGCATTCAAGGAGATAAGAAATTCTCCTTGGTCATTCACATGTATTGTTGCATATAAATACTCAGTTACTTATGAACTTCCCTATGAAAATTCTCATACAAGCTTCAAAGGCTAAATGTTTTTCTCAAATAATTTTATTTATATAACAAATTAAATCTGAGCTCAAAAATATTTGCACATGTCCATAGGCAATAAAATAATCAATTTCAGTTTTAATTTATATATAGAAAATTAATTGAGTCATTTCTAACAACATTATTACATTATATTCATGAATTTTAAAGATATTTCAAGCAACTCAAGCTTCTACAGGCTGAGAGATTATTTTTTGCCACTAACATTACTTCAGAAAAAGACAACATTTGTATTCAAGCTATTTTTAATAGACTTTGAACATTTTATCATAATTATTTGACCAAAGAACTAGAACTATTTAGAGAGATTAATTTTGTGAAACAGAAATGCTGTGTTATATTTTTATGTCTAAACTTCTTTTTTGAGTTTCTTCATTAATCAAAGATGTTTCTTTTGCCTGCTGAGTTGCCAAAAGTCAGTAAACTTCGAAAGTTTTGTGGCTATAGTTACAGAATTCTAATTCTATCACTAACACTCTTCCTTATATTTTATGAGACAAGAAAGTATCTGATTCTTTAAGCAGTGAAAAGTTTCCTCTTTCCTTGGTAAGTTATGTTGGGTGAATCTATATTTTATCATTGAAAATTTAACCCCTAGGACTGGAGTGATGGGTCAACAATTAAGAAACTTGTTCATTTTTGTAGAGTATCTGGGCTTATTTGTCAGCACACACATGGTGGTTCAGCCTTCTGTAGCTTCCATTTCAGAGGCTCCAACAGTCTCTTCTGATTTTTTTTAAATAACAGAAGTGCACACATTGTAATATATTCATGCAGGGAAACATTCATATATGTAAAATGAGTAAATCTAGAAAAGTAAAATAAATCATGGCTCCAATGAAAACAGAGACAGTGATATAAATCTGAATTATGATCTTAGAGAATTTGGCAGTTATTAGCATGACTTGCTTATGTTCTGTCTGCTTATTTACAAATATTTGTAGTCAGGTCTATGATTGGGTAAAAGAGTATAATGATGTCACAACTATTTTCTTTCTCTGCTATGAAAGCAGTGAGCTCTCCACACATACAAGGATTATGTATGAAATGCAATGTTTTTCGAAAAATTATGATCCAAGACAAACATTACCCCTGTTTTACTCTTTGTAGTTTGAACATTTGGGTAAGTCATCAGGAATGCCTACTGACTTGAAATCGAGATACTTTTACTCAGTAATCATTTTAATTTCCTAATGAGAAATGAGTTGTTATCAATTATAATACATTAAGTAGCAAGAAATATACAAGAAAATCACAGTAGCCTAATGCCTCACTGGGCTACATGAAGTTTTATTTCAACTTGATGCAAACTAGAGTCATCAGAGAGGACGGAAGCTCCATTGAGAAAATAGCTCCATATATCACTCTGTAGGTAAGATTGTAAGGTGTTTTCTTAACTCATGATTAATAGCGGAGGGCTCAGCCTATTGTGAGCAATATCATCCCAGGACTGGTGTTCTTGGATTCTATAAGAAAGAAGACTGAGCGAGATATGGAAGCAAGCCAGAAAGCAATAGTCCTACATGACCTCTGCATCAGCTCCTACGTCCATTCCTAGCCTGTTTGAGTTTCACCCAACTTTCCACAGTGATAGTTTAAGATATAGAAATGTACACCAAATAGACCATTTCATCCCCATTTTGCACTAAGTTGCACACTTTTCTACCATTAGTCATAATTATATACCTCTGTTGCTTATCCTTCTAGAATATGTCTAGTTCACCTTCAGAGTAAATGTTTTGGATTGAATGCCCTGGTTCATGTGAACATGTAGACAAATGGCCTAACAAGAAATAAAAAGATATTTCAAAATATTTTATTAATTCCTCGCTCATTCCACACAAGTTTTAATTGTGCTCACCATCCCTCCATAAAAGTTCTTACTATTGACCCTCTGCCCTTCTCACTTTTTTTTTCTTTGTGATGTTCCCCATATCAAGGCCAATGTGCGCTCCAGATATTCTTGGAGTTTGTTTGCTTGTTTTTACCTTCCACTAGATGGTCATAGACTTATTAGGGGCTACATTCGTAGGCAAAAAAAAACAAAAAAAAACAAAAAACAAAAAAACAAAAAAAAACACCCTTACTCTCACAGAATCTAACAACTGCCCATCACTCCACTGTTAGTGGGAGGAATGTGTCCTGACTTCACATCTCAGTGCTGTGATTTTCTCTTCTTGGACATGCTGTCATGGTAGTTGTGTGTTCATATACTCAGCTGTCCTGTTGAGTCCAGAAGACATTTTTCTAATAGTCACCCACTTTCTCAGGCTCTGATACTCTATCTACTTCCATAAGCTTGAGCCTCTGAAAAAGGGATACAGTACATTTGTTCTATGTACTATTAAAAGTGGATAAATTGCTAGTGATTTTTATAACCCACAAGAAGCAATTTGTGTCAAAATTTAAAATTATCTAGCCCAATTTTACTCACTTAAAGATAACAGGATATATGTAAATATATACATATAGAATACATACTTATGTACACATACACACATATATAAATATATACTTATATTTATATATACCAATGAATCATGCATAAAGACATAAATCATTGTAATAAATAATATACAAATAAGGGTAAAACCCAAAACATTTTCATGGAGGTTTGACATATCTACCTAGAAAATAACTCCATTCAGAAACAGAAATCTTACAATAACTATATATGAGAGTAATATATTTCTGAGGGATATGGAAATATATTTGAGACTCAGTGGTTCACAATGGGAATGTGCATGGCATCCAGATTTGAATACCCATTCACACGGTTCTTAATACATGTTTGGGTTCATGGGAGATATTACTCTTTTTAATAAACCTCAAGCTTCAAGATCTCAGATGATAATATCATTAAACTGAACAAAACATACTAAACATAGACTAGTACTTGCTTATTGAAAAAAGAAAATGGCATTTAATTAATACTGAATAAATCTCATCAGACAAAAATTGAATAGTTTTAAATTTTGACATCATGGATAAAGAACCTAAAGTAAGCTATGAAATGTACTATTGGTAAAGCATTATCCAACTGGCCAATAGGCAATGCTAAAATCATAAAATTTAGAATAATTGTAGCATTAGAATATATTTAAATAAATATTTAGAATTCTAATAAAAAATACTGGTGTTAGGGTGGCAAGATTGCTAGATTAATAAAAGTGCATTTATCAAGACTGTTGACCTGTAGCTGATTTCAAAATTACTTATGATAGAATAAAAGAACTGACTCCCGAAAGTTGTCCTCTGACATCCACACATATACTGTGGTATGCAAAGTCATGAGAGCATGCACATACATGTACACACACAAGTCGACATTTTACAAAATAAAACATTTGTTCTCAAATGTTCTAAATTCATACATTTTATGATTTGAACCTATAGAATTTGGACAATTTTTAGGAAAACATATTTTTGTTTTCATCAGAATATAAATCATAAAGACAGTGAATTATAATTCCAATTAGTAGAACTTTTAGATTAAGGAGTGGTATATGAATGAATGTTTGACATTAATGTTTTCACTGTAGATCCTGAGGTTGCATACACTAGGATAGAAAGGCTTCAATTCTAACACATTTGTTTTGTATATACAAAAAGTATTTATTATGAGTATATGGTAACTAAATTTAGTAGCATGGTTTCTTGAAGTAGTAATTTGTACACTGAACTGGTGTGTTCCCCAAGTCACTCTCAGATGAAAGGAAGATGTATGCCCTGGAAGTCAGCTTGGTCTGCCCAGACAAATTTGTCCATTGTGTACTGTGTTTATGTGTGTTTATAATTTTTTTGTTTCTGGTCTTCAAATATTCTATTTTTTTGAAATGTTTAGTAATCTAATCTTTAGGCTCTTTATGCTGTTTCACAAAAACGGAATATTAACATTTTTAACTGGTGACAGTAGACAGATTCAGTTCTCAATTTAGTTTGCAGAACTACTGTGCCAGTGGCTGGATTCCAGTTTATATATTTAAAGATCAGAATACTTAGGACTAAACCTGAACTGCCAGGCACGATTTTCCTCTGTCAAAGATAGTCTAGCATCTCTATCCAGAAGTTGACTATGAAGTTTCTTTAGCACTCTTTCTTAATTCCATTGATTCATTGCTTGATACAGCAAAAAAAAAGATAAATAGAAATAAAATAATGAAAACAGAACTGAATGATTTATAACCCTGATAGCATTAAGGTCAGAGTCAATTCCATTCACACAGTGCTTCTTAGTATGCAATTGGGAACACAGTCTAAAGGAAGGTTATAGCCTACACTCTGTGTCCTGAGTATTTTCAAGTATTAATGGAAAAAGAAGAATGTGTGCTGATGGATTGGAAAGGAGAGCCTTGTGAAGCAGAAGGGACAGCTGGTATACCAGGCAAGAAGCTTAGAGGATCCGTGCCAACAGACAGAAGGAAGTTTTGGGAGAAAAAGAATAGTGTGTGACACATATACAAATCGGTGACTCAGGAAACTGAGTTTGGCTGACATGGGAGGTGTGATCAGGTGTGAGACAGGGATGCAAATTTCTCGAAGTTTTCAGGGCCTGAGAAAAGAGACGAATCTATAAGCATTTGTGAGAGATGCCATGCCAACCTAATCTGTATAACGGTGACTTAAATTATTGCAAACACAGAGTATACACTGTAGAGATTTGTCTGAACTGCTGAGACTGCCCCTTGTCCACACTCTTCAGTCAGACCTTCCAATATCCACAGACTTCTCACTGGGTATTTTTCTGAACCACAGAATCGTAGGCCATCCAGAAAAACTGAAAAGAGATTGTCTTCTATATCTTTCACAAGATTACTGTAATCTCCTTGATAAATCTTTTGTAAAAGTAACTGGAAATTTATGTAGCCCTTTCCTAGGTTTTGCTGAAGGATATTGCTTGTTTTGTCTTTATTTTACTTTATTTGTTTGTTTCTTCATCATACCTTTTTCTATGAATAACAAGATCATTTCTTTATGCTAAAAGACATAAAACTATCAAAAAACTAAGGGTATTATTTCACATTTAATCTAAAACAAATAAAATACTTTCCTCATCCTTTAATGTATTTAAGTGGGGACAGGTATGATATATCTACAATCCTTGACTGGAATATTTCTATTTATTTGTTTGTCTGTTTATTTATTTACTACAACATTTAACGTCTTCGTTTTTGTCCTTGCAATGTACTTTATAAGCGTTCAGTATTATTTTTAAAAGTATATATAAATAAAACTGTAACAACAGATTTTAAATACTTTATTTCCATTAATTGAAATGATTTTGAGGACTATGGCATTAATGCACATGCTTTGAAATTGGGAGCAGGAAGTGCTCAGCTGCCTTGTCCAATACACCTAGCATTTGTTCTTGACTTGAAAGGGCTGTGTCTGCCTTGGTTTATAATGTTCGAGGACCCTTATATTTTCCATTAATTTACTTGGTAACCTTATCTTTCTGAACCTTGTGGTAATATATGAACTAGAAGCAAGTCTTCTATAAGCATTTGAAGGCAAATGATCAAAAAGTTTCTGTCTTATTAGAAAGGTTATCATAAGGTAAGATAAATATTTATGCAATATTATTTTGATTTTTCTTTTGTTGATCAATGTTTTATTTTCTTTTAGTAATATAAAACACACTTATTCAATTGATAATATGGTAAATTGATTTTTTCTTTACCATTTGTTTATTGTTCTTTTACTGGAATATTAATTATGATATGATAAAGTGATTTATAGTAATAAAGTGACAATTTGCTTGTTAAAGCATATATAAGCAGGGTTTTTTGTTTGTTGGATGACCAATTAGCTTCAGTAAAGTCAGTAGCAAAGTTGATAATTCCTTTTAAAGAGAGAAAAATGGTGCGGAATGAAAGAACTTGGACCCTGGATCACAAAAACCTGTGGAAGTTATTGTCATGATGAGACATTTGTGTGTTTCTCTTGTGAATTTGAGCCACTCAGCAGTTTTCTCTCATTAGCACCTCTTACATGTGTCTGTCTAATGGCAGCTAGACGTTTAAGGTAGGCAATCTGAAGTGTGAGTTTTATTTCCACTCTACATTTTCTATGTTCTTGTGAACTGAACAGAATGAAAACAAAATGCCAGGCTTAATTTCGCATCTATAGAAATTAATTTCTCTGAGATTTTTGAGTCATAAACAGTATCTAAAGCTGTGTTTTCCCTCTTTATTGAAAGTCAATGTTATATATTGCTGGCTATACATTTTAATTATATTAAAAATTTAGTTGTATAGAGTATAATTATATAATTAATTATATAGAGCGTATGTAGTTTCAGTACAACTTTATAAAATTTCTTTAACTTAACTGGTGTCTTAAAAACAGTCTATAGTGGGCTTTTCTGGAATGTGTTAACATTTCTCTAAAGACTTTAGTGAAAATAAGTGATTTGTAAGTCCTGTTTGTCCAAGTTATGTTTTGGAATTTATCTTTTTTTTTTATTTTTTTATTAACTTGAGTATTTCTTATATACATTTTGAGTGTTATTCCCTTTCCTGTATCTTAAGACTGTTTATTACTGTCATACATAGTGTACATTTGGAATGTTAGGATGGTTGTAAATAGAAAGTACAACAATAAATATCATTCCATTTTGGAACACAATTAATATGCAAAATGACAAAAATAACCCTGGTCAAATATATAGATTTTTATCTCTAATTTGCATCATTCCCTGAGCTATGGATAAATCAATTAACACCTGTTTAGCTTTCAAATTAGTGAAATTTTCGATGAATTAAATATCTATTATTCATTTTGAACTAATAGATTTTCTTTCAAATTTTATTATATTTATGCATCCTCTGCAACTTTGAAATATTAAATAAATAACTATGTTCTCAAATGTAAAATCTTTATTTTGTGTGAGTCTGTTCTTTATTCCCATTTTCTGTTTTAAAATTATATTTTCTTCCAGTTAAACTTTATTTTCCTTGTTAGCTTGTGACTACTTCGAACATTCCTCACATAGTTAAGTCATAAAAGGAAAAGTTAAATCTTAGTTTGCAGTTTTAATGGATTTGGTCTTTAATCAATTGGGCCCCTCTGCTTGTTGGCCCTGGGGTGATTCAGTGGTGCTGGCAAGGTATGTGGCAGAGAAAACCTGCTTTCCCCTGCAGAACTCTAGAAAGGAAAAGAAAGGACAAGGCCCTCACTGCATCTTCTCCATGAATTGAATTAATGATCTCTCTTCATTACCCCAACTTGTTCCAGATCCTCTCCACCTCCTTGTTTACTGTATCTTTCTCTCTTCCTGCACCCCAAATCTGCAATCAACAATCAAAGCAAACAAATTAAGAGAAAACAAACAAACAAAATGAAACAAAAAGCCACACTGCTTTAAGAAAGAAAGAAAGAAAGAAAGAAAGAAGGGATGGAGGGAGGAGGGAGGAAGGAAGATACAAGTCTGTTTTGTGTTGTCCAATCATTCTTGGGTGTGGGGACTACCTTCCCTTGCAAGGTGACACTCCATTGGATCAGACAGATTTTCCCTTTCCCAGAAGGGAAAATTACTTGCCAAGTAATTTCTTCTAAGGGAGGTGTTTGTGCCCTCTTCCTCTTCTCAGCGTTTGGACTTTGGTTTGCAGGTGTGCAGGTCTTATGCATGCCCTCACAGCCTCTGTAAGTTTATATGTGCGTCCTCCTATCATGTACGGAAATTGTTGCCTTGAAGCCATCCACTACCTTTGACTCTTTCCATCTCCCTGCCTTCTCTTCTGCATACCCTTGGGAGAAAGGGTTTGATAAAACAAACAGCAACAACAATAACATCTATTTAGTAGCAAATCCCTAACTTTCTGCACATTGTTCAGTTGCGGGTCTCTGTGTCCTTTACCCTTTACTACAAGAAGCTTTCTGATGAGGGCCGAGGGGCCCACTCATCTACAGGTAGATCAGTACATGAGCAGTCTTCATTTTGTTGCTAGGTAACCGTTCATTGAGCCAATATCAACCATATAGCTCTGTGGGTTAGGAACAAATTTTTAGACCATTTAGAAAGTATCCAAACAATAATTTTAATCTTACTCATAGACTTACCGTTGTGTTTTATAAAAAGATAGAGAAACCAGAGATATGTTTCGTGGACTTTGGTATGATGTGAGGAAGGGAGTAGTATTTCTCCAGGCCCAGGCTGAAGCATCCCTTCCCTCCAAGGGACCAGCCACAGGACTGTTTAGTATGGAATAGGGGAGCTGAGAGAAAGACAGATGGGAAGGGGGGGAGGGGAGGGGAGGGGAGGGCAGAGGAGAGGAGAGGAGATCAACCTTGAGCACTTGGAGAGAGAGGGGGAGGGGAAAGCTGAGAGAAGGGGAGCAGGATCAAGAGGAGAAAGCAAGAGGAAGAGAGCAAGAGAGTGAGGAGGGGGCAAGCATTCAGGCAGGCATAACTGTGGGGCGGAGCCTAGACTAAATGCCAACACTTATTTTTGTTCCGAATACTTGCATTTTCCTTACTTTATTTACTATACATATAGCTATTTTTAAATTTTTCTTCTAAAAATATACATTTTTCCTCTTTAGCCATTTTATTCCTAATTTTCCCACCTGTGGGCTAATCTGGTAATTTACATAACACTTGGGTATGTAGAGAAATAGATAGTTGGAGAGTAAATGCTTTAGTATATAGGAGACCACAGACTGAATCCCTAACATGAAATTCAGGAAATCAAAGAAAATTGTTTTCTGTGAGTCTCTTCTCCCCAAGCTTTTTATATGAGTTATTTCAATATGAAGAAACATATTTCTTTGGATAAATTAGGTTTTATGACTTTTGTGATTTTTTTTTCTGTTTACATTCTAAGTTTCCATCTTTTTTAAAAAATCTTTTTATTTTATCGTCTGCAGTGGGAAGAGATTGGTGAAGTTGATGAAAACTATGCCCCCATCCACACCTATCAAGTGTGCAAAGTTATGGAACAGAATCAGAATAATTGGCTGTTGACCAGTTGGATCTCTAACGAAGGTGCTTCCAGAATTTTTATTGAACTCAAGTTTACTCTGAGGGATTGCAACAGCCTTCCTGGAGGACTGGGGACTTGCAAGGAGACCTTTAACATGTATTATTTTGAGTCGGATGATGAGAATGGGAGAAATATCAAAGAGAACCAGTACATCAAGATCGATACCATTGCTGCTGATGAGAGCTTCACCGAACTTGACCTTGGAGACCGGGTCATGAAGCTGAATACGGAGGTCAGAGATGTAGGACCTCTGAGCAAAAAGGGATTTTATCTTGCTTTCCAAGATGTCGGTGCTTGCATCGCTCTGGTTTCTGTCCGTGTCTACTATAAAAAATGTCCTTCTGTAGTTAGACATTTGGCTGTTTTCCCTGACACGATCACTGGAGCAGATTCTTCCCAGTTGCTAGAGGTGTCAGGCTCCTGCGTCAACCATTCTGTGACAGACGATCCTCCCAAAATGCATTGCAGTGCTGAAGGGGAGTGGCTGGTTCCCATCGGGAAATGCATGTGCAAGGCCGGATATGAAGAGAAAAATGGTACCTGTCAAGGTAAGCCTTTGCTTGTGGATTTGTGAGGGCTTCTCACTTCTCTTGGATCATGCATATGTGTTTCCACCAGTGATTAGAAGTGATCTTTTACTTTTCTGGAGAGTATTTCTCTTCAAGTTTCATTTCTTCTCTGAATATCAAAGTTTCCAAGCAATGATGAAAGATTTAATGCACGATTTTACTGACGATACATAATTAATGCTCAGAGAGTGTCTGACTCTCCGTGTGAATTTTATATTCCTCTTATTCACAGAAGTTTTTTTTTTCTTTTAGAATGGCAAAGACAATAGCTTGCCGCCATCCATTGTAGGGCTGTTGTCCATCTACCACTGTGGTTTTCGTTCATGAAGTTGCTGTCTATCCTTGTTTTGCTGTACAGAATGCAAATGAAAAAATCTTGTCCTGGCATGCTTTTAACTGCCATTTAAAAATTCTTCGCAAGTAGGTTCAGCAATATGAACTTCTCAGAAAAAAAAACCAAAAAACAAAAACAAAAAACATTTGTCATCTCGCAGGTCTTAGCTTACTATGTTGTTTACATATGGTTGCAATTATATGCTTGCTTTTCGAAATTTATAGATCAATTTTAAATGCATAATAACCAGTGCCCCATGAAAATAACTGTTTGGAGACAGAGCCAATACAGAAAGGTCATTTCAAAGCAATTTGCACTTGGGGAGTTTTTTTCTTTCTGCTTTAATTTTTCTTTTAAATTGAAACTTGATCATGCATGCTTCCTCGTTCATTTGAAAATACTCTCTCACTTTGCTTACAGTGTGCTAAGTTGCCCTTTCAGACTTGGATATTTATCAATGGCTTTTTGAAACAAGATAGTACTTCATGCCAAGGTAGAGAACAGTGTATGAGGAAGAAGGCATATTTTTTTTCCTTTGAAAATGTGTGCTCTCGTGATATCTTAATTTTAAGTAATAACAAGGGGTTCATGTGTATTGACTGAGGAGAGAATCCGATGCTGAGCAGAACCGTCTGTTGTTTTCATAACTGTTCTTGTTTCCCAAGCCCCTTTTATGTGTACTAACCCTTCTAGTTTGCTCAAGCTTGACTTTAAATTCATTAAACATTGAGAGAGACAAAACAGTATCATTTACTTGGCAAAGTCAATGAAGCTGGATTATTAATTTTCTCAAAAACTCTTGCACGTACTAACATTTCCTTTTCCAGTACGAGCTCCTATTTTAGGACTTTTACATTATTTCCTATAACTAATTATGTAGTTATTTTTCAATGTAAGTTCTTGATACACATCTACATACCAATGCACACATATACACTTAAGAATGTTGTCAAATGGACATTGTGCGTCTAAATCCTTCTAAGTTTTTGGAGTAGTGAAACATAGTTCGTTTGATTAGATTTATGTAAATGGTCTAGTACTTTTTTTTTGAACAGTTACATTCATTTATGGGGAGGTCATATGTAATTATATGAAAAAAATCAACTAATTAATGTTGACTGTAGTTCATTATAAAATATAGGTAAAAGGTTTATAAGTAACTTCTTTAACTGCGTATTGTCATTTTAAGGCAACAATCTACTGATCATTTATGTTATTTAAAGGAGTAGGTGGAGGCTAACTTAGACCACTATGAAATCGGTTCTCATTCCAATTAACAGATGGTATAGGAAGCCCCTGATCCCTTAGAGGATAAAATTTGAATGATGAGATGAAAATATTCTATTGGCACTTACCATTGAATGTGTCATATCTCAAGGGAGTGGTGCTTCTATTTGAATGTCTGCTAGTGTGAGAAGTTAACGTTATTATTTTGGGGGAGGGGATCATACTCTACATAATTGAGTAGAGAGCACAGTGAGTGAGAGTAGGATGAATTGCAAAGGCTGAGTTTAAAAACTCCGCCATACTAATAAGGCTTAATGGTTGTGCCTTGGCTACTCTTGCATGAGACCTGAGTTCAGTTCCCAACACTCAGATGACAGTTTGCAATTGTTTGTAACTTCAGTGGCAGGAAATCCAACATTGTCATCTGGCCTCCTTGAGCACCAAGAATGGATGTGGCACACAGAAATAACACAGGCAAAATACCCATGCTGAAAAATAATAATTAAAAAAAATGATCGAATTTATCTAAATTCTTGAGTTTTTTTTCTCACTGCTATGGCAGTGGAGCAATGTCTTAATAATGCCTCTTTTCTTATAAACATTTCCAGTTACTTTCTTGTGTTAAGTATTTGCCTTTAACTATGTCTTTACGCAATGGGCACACCTGGTGCCCACAGAAGAAGGAAAAGAGCATAAGGTTCTGCGATTGGAAGTTAAGACCATTGTGAGCTACCCTGTGGGTGCTGGGAATGAAATCTAGCTCATCTGCGAAAGGCTCTTAGCTGCTGAGCCATTTACCTTGCCCCAGCCAATTGTCTTTGATAGTATCAAATATCATTTGTCCATTTTAGTAGAATTTTGTGAGGAAGTCAGGTGCTAGTCATGAGACTTAGCTGCAGTCCCGGGCGCCATCTTGGGACTGCCGCCACACCCGCTCCCCACAGAATTAAACATATTAATTTTATAAATAATTCATCTCATTGAATAACTAACATTAAAAAAAATGAGAGTTTTCTTTGGGGCCTTAAATGCTCTCACACATTCTTGAAAAATGTATATAAATAGTGCATGTGTGTAAAAGAATTGTGGAAATGCTGTCACCCTTAAATTACTCTACTGTAACCTGCACTACTGGAATGTTAATTTGAAAATGATGTTTGGGATAATCTTATTGGCCAGAAGTCTCTGACTGATTCAGACATTTTCTTCCTAAATACCTATCCAAACCATCAAAAAATGCCTCTAGAAATTACCGCTCAATTATCTATCTCTTAGAATCACTCTCCTCCATTTCCCTCTCCAATCTAAAGCTAGATCTTATTGGAACGTGCTTTAAAATATAATATATAGCTTTATGCATAGTTTTGCCTAGTTTTACCTTTGAAGCATGCGAATGTAGAATCTATAAAGAAATGCAAAGCTTACTGCTTTTTGCGTGTATCTTCTCCCCACCCCCCACGCATTTTAAAATTCAGTAGTGATCATTATGAGATTTTTTTTTCTAATCTTAAAATTTGTCTTAGGGTTACATGCTGTGATGAAACATCATGATCCAAAGCAACCTTCCTTGGGGAGGAAAGGATTTATTTGCTTGTTCTTTCACATCATTGTTCATCCTGAAAGAAAGTCAGGACGGGAACTCAAGCAGGGCAGGATCCTCTAGGGAGGGGTGAATACAGAGACGATGAAGGAGTGCTGCTTATTCACTTGCTCTTCGTGGCTTGCTCAGCCTGCTCTTTCATAGAACCACCAACCACAACGGGCTGATCTCATTAATGAATCCACTAACAGTCATGGATCATTAATTTAAAAAAAAAAAGTCTTACACTCTTGTCCAGTCACAGCCTGATTCATTGGAAGTATTTCCACAATTGCAGTTCCCTCCTGTCAATGACTATAGTTTGTGTCGTGTTGACATAAAACTAGTCAGCACGATCATGATTAGGGTGGATCTTATTTTCACTTTGCTCTTTGTTCTTTTCCCTACATGTGAAGCATACAGTGTTTGTTCAGTTTCTCAGAAGCGTTTTACTTGTTCTTTTATGATCTTTTATCCCTTGAATGGTCATCTGTCTTCATCGTTTCTGGTTAACTTCTATTCAACCTTCCAATCTGTAGTCTAGTACTGCTTCTTGAGGGATGCTATGATTGGTCAACACTAGGTGACGTCTTACTTTGCTCGAACACTGCCCTGTGTTAGATTCATTTAGACTCTTAAGTGTTTACCTAGTTTATACTTTATTATTTCGTTAGTGATTCTTTCTACATCTACTACATTCTTCACTCCTGTTGGAAGGGTGGTATATCTTTGATTTAAAGGGTGATAAAGAAATTTGAAAGTAGGAGGAAAGTGAATAATTCAACAAAAAGAAAAGAAAATGTAATAAAATATGCAGCATACAGTTTTGCTTATTTATTTTTACATTTCTCTACACATACAGAATTTTTTTTTGTTGTGTCTCAAAAATCTTTTAAATCAATGGTTTCTCAGTCAAATATTCAGTGGCCAAATTCTCAATATCCAGAAATAAGTCATTTTAATGCTATGAAATGATTGACATTTCATATATTCAAGACCGTGGACACCATGTTAGTCAATTTTGTCAAAGCACAAAAAAGTAGCATATTGAAATATATTTATAATGTGACCTTATTACCTAATGCCATTTAATTACTTACTTTCTCTCCTAACCATATTATGTTAAGGCTTAATTAAGGTTGTAATTATGTCAGGAACCTGAAATTGGAATATATTTGTTGCAATACATTATCATACATGAATATTTGTAGAATCTTCTCTTAGTGATGACTTGATAAACCTGGTCATAGTCAGTCATCCCTGTGAGAACTATTACATCTGTAGGTAGGCTGGGCTTGACCTAAAAATTTCCAGAATTTGAATTTCAGATTGAGAATGCTAGGCAGTTAATTAACTATATTATCTCATCCTTGATGTCCAGCTATGTAATTCAAGACCCTTTATCTTCATACCAATTAAAGTTTCCACTGAACTTCCTTTAAGAGAAGAGGACAGCTTTCTCTGTAATAATCTGTGTTGAGTCAAACCATACAATACTCTAGCTTTCACTTTTTTAAGTAAAAATATGCTATGTATTAGCTTAGTAATGCTGAAATATACGCCTCATATTTCTGTAATTAACTACTGTAAGAATGCAAAATTATTTCTTGAAAACATTTTTTTTTGTTTTGGGAAACAAATACTAACTTCAATCCAAATGCGTGTTTCCCTAACTGTTATTTATCATTTTTTTCATGTCCCCTACCCCCTTCAGGAGTCATATGATTTTCTTTTTTAGTACAAAATGGTTAGAAAAAGCTCAGTTTGGAAGTTTTTGCTTTTTATTGAAAATGGATGTGTTTGACAGGAGTAATTGAGTTCACATGGATCAAATGTTGCCTGCTGAGTTCTGTGCTTCTGTTGCTGACTTACTCAGACGCAGAGCGAGAGCCCTAATCTTCATCACTTGCGAGTGGAATGAAGTAGTAATTTGAAATTAGCCCTGCATAATTATGGTTTCGCTTCTATCAAATGGGGAAAAGAGATTTAGATTGTGGGTCACTGCCAAAACCAGTCGGAGTGAAGAAGGTATATAGTGCATGCTAAAAATACAGGGGAAAGCAAGCTGCTTGTCAAGGGCTGTGGAGGAAAAGCTCTTATTAATTGTCCAACTGAGAGTTGATTGCACAGCAAGGAAAAGTGTAGTGAAAATACCCAACTCCGGAGAGAGCTTTGATTCAGAAACAGTTCACATACAGCACGGAGCAATACGGTGATCATTCATATTTCTGGCTCCTATTTATGACTGCATAAAAACTGGCTGGAAGGATAGCATTTTAGGTGTTCCTGTAATTATGCACTGGGGAGCCTAGTTATTTTTAATTAGACACACTACCAAAAAAATATCAAAGAGGTTGAAATGTTGGCTCTATTTTACTCGACAATAAGAAGGCTATTTTATTCAACAATAAGAAACTAATCTTAATTTTAAATTTTCAGGAAATGTTAGGAATTACACAAGTATAAAATGAAAGTAGTTTGTGTGTGTGTGCATGTGTGGATATATACATATGTGCATGCAAGTCTATTCATATGTATGCATGCAGCTGTTTACGAATTTATGCACCTGTGTTTACGGGTATGTATGTGCTTCATGTGTATGCATGTATGTATGTTCATGAGTCTGTGTGTGTACACATGTACACGTGCCCTTCAGGTAGGAGGAAATACCATGGCATGGCAAATACCTAGCTAAACCCTCATGTGTATTTTCATGTATGATCCAGAAGGATAATAAAAATAGATGAGTTTTGGTTCTTTCAGCTTAAACTGAGGTTTTGGGGAAGTTCTACAATAGTTTTACAGAATATTGTTCTCGCTTTGTGTTGCCTTTCATTCCAAGTTGTCTTTTCAACGCTGTCATTAATATTTTGAGCCAAATACTTATGAGATGATGGGTGTGAGAATGTGGGTCAGAGGCGTCTGGGAGGATCTTAGCAGGTTCTTTGATCTCACCCAGTAGAAGCCTTAGGAATTCTACACTTCATTTTGAATGTGAAAAAGCGCCTCCAGAGATTGCCAAGTGCTTTATGTGATATCCTCCCTCACAGTTGAGGCAGCGCTTAGAAGCACTAATCTAAGGGCCCCCAGTGAACATACACACCAACAAAACCAAACACATACAATTGGAAAAGTGGAGTACAACGATTCTTTAGCTTTAAAGGCATGATTGAATCTATGGCACCAACTAGCTATCTGTATTAAAAGCTACCTAAATTCATTTGAAAATGGTGAGACATAGACTGTGAAAGACAACAGTCTCCTGATTTAAGCTCATTGATTCGGATTCAGAATGCTTGGGTTCAAATTGCTCGTTTAATTTCACTTGTTTTTGCCTAGAATTCTTTTTTTTTTCCGGAGCTGGGGACCGAATCCAGGGCCTTGCGCTTGCTAGGCAAGCGCTCTACCACTGAGCTAAATCCCCAACCTTCACTTGTTTTTAATTCCATGTCTCTTTACTTTCTTCCTCCCTTACTGCTTCCTAGCAACAACTAGACAAAAGGCCATTAACATAAGGTGGAACCCATTGTGTTTTTTTCTGAACAAACTAGCCATTTATTGTACTTTATTAAAGATAAAGTGTATTTATTAGGATATTATATTAGAATTATTATAAATCTAAGTAACTCTAGGGTAGAACATTCATGATTTCTTTCAGTTGCATTGTGTACAATTATATTTTCTATAATGACATATGTATAAATCTTACACTTCATTTTACTAGGTAAACCAAGACCTATAAATATCTACGTGCTTTCTTTATTAAAAATGCATTTCTGGATTGTCCGCACTGTAAGAAAACCTATATAGTATCACTCCTTCTTTAAACTTATGCCATTTCAACCAGAATATACAGTCTGTCCAATGTTGCTCCTTATGAAGTCTAGGAAGGCAGACAACAGTGCATGGGTTGAATATCAGATGTAGGAGATTTTCTTCTAGGTATGGGAAATAGAATATGCTTGCTTATGGTGAAACAACAATGATTCCTTTTATTAAAGAGTTGATGTTACACACAGACATTGAGAAAATTCCAGAAATAAAGAGAATAACATAACCACGTACGTGTTTAATGCACTGATATATGATGTACTAATTTATATTATATTATACTCTTACATGTATTCTATTTTTCCCAGTGTTTGAATGTTAAACTTGGAGAAATAAAAGTTGCACTGATTCTTGAATTAACTGTATAAACGAGCCTGTTCTAAAATCTGTTGCACTGTCTTAAGTATAGAGAAATCTTCATAAATATTTAAGGTCAAATATTTGCATGTTGAATATGGTATAATTGAGCTTATATATGATTGTTATTCTCTGGATAGGTTTTTATGTTATAATGCTAACTGAGCAGAAACTTCTTCATAAAAGAAATCACTATTTTGCTACTCCAAAAGTCCTAACTACTAAATTTCTCTCCATTTATTGATGCAAGATAGGAAGTCTTAGCAAGCAAGAAAATGAAGCTTATGAGTGAGATGCCTATCATTTTGTTGCTCAGACATTTAACCATGATTCATAGATTTGTCTTCTCACTCATTATATCATACTTGTGATACGTTTGGGAGTGAATATACACTGAATTTAGAATAACCATAATAACCATAAGAGCTCTGTGCTGCACACATCATCTTCATAATGATACTGATAGCTATGTAACACTGAATTTGCATACCTTCTCAAGCTCTTTCATAGCGGTGATGTTTCAGTCCACATTGTTACTATGTGACTTCTTCTTAACGTAAGTGAACATAAATGTCAATGTGGTCATGTGGCTGGAGAATTATTTTTTAACAAAAGTCTTGCATTTGTTGGGAACTTTCCTTTTTGTTAAATATTGGTTCGACCAAGATGTCCTGAATACACTCCTTTTGAAGTTATAAATTCTATAGAAAGATGAATAGAAACTACTTTAATAATTAACATATGAACAAGGATAGCTATATATCCTCACTGACACATTTTAAATTCATTTGAAATCTCTTTAAAATGCCATTAGAAGATTTAGGAACACAGTCCCTAAAACAGCCATTTTCTTCAATTATTTGGACTTTTTCGTATTTTCTCATATATCAGTAACAGAAACTCCGTGATCTGATAGTACAGTCGAGTACAGTTGTCATTGGAAAATGTGTGTGTACGGAGAACTTCCAGGTTGAAAATGTATCTAGGGTGAGTTTGTGAAGGATTTGAGACTTAAGTACTAAAAGCTCAAATTATGTTGGAAGAGAATAAGAAGCAAAGTAGCCTCCACCTGCAAAAATCCTTAAATAGATTTTCTGGGCATAATGGGTCTGTGAGAAGTGTCAGAACAATATATGGAGGATGTTTGCTTTAAGGTACTGCATACCATGGTACAAATTTCTCTCCCATATATTTTGGATTTGTGCTAAATTATAAAGCCAAGCAAACCTATATTCCTGTCTGTGACATTGAAATAGGGCAGTGTTGCGTTTAGCCAAACTGCTTTGTGCTCTTGCAGGGTCGGGCTCCCAGGCCCCTTCCTGAGCTTTCTGGATTCACGAATTAAAGACATACACAGGCCAGTTAATTTTAAATGCCTTGGCATTAAAAATCCAAAGGATAAGCAGTTCCCTCTGCTAACAAATACTCCACTCTGGAACTTACTCTGTTAACATCTTTTAAAATTTATATTTCATCTCTGCTATCCCAAACCTAATTGGCGATGTGGCCTGTGTGGCCACATTTCTTGATTCTCACATGTCTGCTTGCCTTTAGGTCTGATCTTCCTTTTTCCCCTTCATGGAGATTCTCCCTTCCTCTCTTCCAGTTCTTAGCCCTCACGGAATCTCAAAGTTCTGCCTTAGTTTATTTGCTCAGCCGTTGGTCATTGGCTCTTTATATTGATCGATCAAAAATCAATAGGGGACAGGGACCTTCAGTGTTTGAACATGCAGAGTCCCGATGTGGGAGGCTGAATTAATTCACAGAAATAAAACCAGTCCCCAACAAGGTAGGGTAAATGGCACCTATGAACCCTGCATGTCCATGTATATGATGCCTGCTCCTGAGGAGACATTGTCAACAGCTGAGAGTGTTTTATTGATGAATGTCTGGCCACACATTGGAAACCTAAATTAAACCAATCTTTTTAGCAACTTTAGGTCTTATGCATATTCATTTTTAAGTAAAGTAATGTGAATATTTTCATACAGAAAACTAATATGTATGTAGAAACTGAGATAAAGACCAAAAAAAAATAAAATAAAAGACCAAAGATAAAGACCAAACAGCTATATAAGTTCAAGTAGAAATTATAATTCTCCGAATGCCAATATATACATGTTAAAATGGTCTACGTGATTTTTTTTCCACATAGAAAGTTTTAATGAGAGAAGAAAGGTAGAAGAGGAGAGTAAAGGCCGGCCATGTGCACATGGAGGGAAGGGGGAGGGGAATGGGAAAAGAAGGGACAAAGGGGGAAAGGGGAAGAGGGCAAGAGGGCAAGAGGGCAAGAGAGCAAAGAGAAGAGAGAGCAAGAGAGAGCGACTATGTGATTTTTGATATTATTAAATGGCTATCTCCTTCTAAAGGTACTTTTCATTATAACTTTAGGGCAACGCTTATAATTATATTTATTTTAAAATAATCAGAGAGCATTATAATCTCTAGATAGGTTGATAAAGATAGGTGATAGGTAAATAGATAGATAATGATATGATAAGATATGATGGATAGATACAAGTTTCTAAATGATACAATGTAGAGCTAGCCTTGGGAGAATGGAGACTCATATGCCATGCCTTAATAAATAATATTATATATAATTGTTGTGGTTTGCCCTGAAGTTATCTGTATTTTGTTGCTAATTCCACTGCCCCAAGGACAGCGTTCTAGTCAGTACTCAGGAATCAGGTGACTTCACCAGAACCTTCTCCCCATTGAATCTGTAAAGTACAGGTGAGGGGCAGGTACAGGATAGAAGGAGGCCTGTCATTGGAGGAGAAGGAAGGTGGGCAGAAGAGAAGTTTGAAGGAAGAGGAGGAACTAGAACAGAAAGGAAGAGACAGGGGGGGGGAGAGAGAGAGAGAGAGAGAGAGAGAGAGAGAGAGAGAGAGAGAGAGAGAGAGAGAGAGAGAGAAGCCATGGCAGGACAATGGAGGCTGACGTAAAGATCTCGCTCTGTGTATTTACAGGTTGTTATTAATGTTCTCAAGGGATGGATGGAACCGGACTTTGTATGTCTAAGTGGGCAATTATATCTTACCAACTGGGTCAAAGATTATTGTGTTGTGTGTTCTTTTATGTGACGGTTTGAGTGTAGGAAAGTGTGTGGTGGCAGGAAACTGGGCTGCCGAGGAGTTGGGATGTGTTTCTGCCAAGATATCTAGCAGGTATCTTGGGCCACTGCAATGTAGGACCTAGTGGGGTACTTTATTTATTTTTATATTTTTACAACAACATATAATTTCCAATTATTTGTCATCCAGATGCCTCTTTTGGATCTGCTCAAACAAGGGTCATGTTCTTTCACTCTCTGTTTTCTGAAGGCACAAACTGCTCTGTATGTATTTCAAGCTCTCCAAAGAGCTAAACCTCATGGTAAAAACCTACAAAGTTTTCTTCTGAAACTTGAGGAAATAAATTACGATTCTCCTGATTGACTGATTGATTGAGTGATTTATGGGTTGGATTCCCAGGTAGTACAGTCTCTGGATGGCCTTTCTTTCAGTCTCTGCTCCATACTTTGTCTCTATATTTCCTTCTGTGAGTATTTTGTTCCCCTTTCTAAGAAGGACTGAGGCATCCAAACTTTAGCCTTCCTTCTTCTCGAACTTCAGGTGGCCTGTGAATTATATCTTGGTTATTCCCAGCTTTTGGGCTAATGTCTGCTTACCGTATGTGCATGCCATATGTGTTCTTTTGTGACTCGATTATATCACTCTGGATGATATTTTCTAGTTCCATCCATTTGCCTATGAATTCCATGAAGTCATTGTTTTTAATAGCTGAACACTACTCCATTATGTAGATGTCCTATATTTTCTGTATCCATTCCTCTGTTGAAGGACATCTTGGTTCTTTCCAGCTTCAGGCTATAATAAATAAGACTGCTATGAACATAGTGGATCATGTGTCCTTGTTATATATTGGGGTATATTTTGGGTACATATGCCCAAGTGTGGTATACCTGAGTCCTCAGGTAGTACAATGTCCAATTTTCTGAGGAATTGCCAGACTGATTTCCAGAGTGGTTGTACAAGCTTACAATCCTACTAACAATGGAGGAGTGTGCCTCCTGCTTCACATCCTCACCAGCATCTACTGTCACTTGAGTTTTTGATCTTAACCATCCTGACTGGTATGAGGTGGAATCTCAGGGGTGTTTTGATTTGCATTTCTCTGATGACTAAGGATGTTGAACATTTCTTTAGGTACTTCAAAGCCATTCGATATTCCTTATTTGAGAATTGTTTGTTTAGCTCTGTACCCTATTTTTTTTAAATAGGATTATTTAGTTCTCTGGAGTCTAACTTCTTTTTTTCCCCAAGGGAGATATTCTGTGATTTTTATTAGTCGTTTTCAACAATAAATTATTCAGATATAAAGTTGTTTGAAAGAACAGTTTTGCCACTAACTTGCCTTTGTGTTTTATTACCATTAAATTGAATGCATATGATATTTCAACTTTAAGATTAAGTGATTAATTTTTATTATAATGCAATGCATTAGGTATCAACAGATCCTGGATCCTGTAACTGAAGATACAACAGGTAGTAGGAGTGGTAGTAGCAGATACGCATCAAAATTCTTATAAATCATTCTGCCAGTGCCAGGGTTATTATTACTTTGTTTTAAGCTTGCCATATATATGGTCATGAGCCGGGCATTTTTATCCCTTCTGCAGAAACAGAGCTCTTTGGTATTCTATTGAACTTGTGTTCAAAGTCTTGCTTGGGCTGGCTCTTGACTATTACTCTCTCCACTTAGATTATGCTATGAACAGGCAGAAGCAATTCTTTTATCCTGTATCCATGATCATGGCTGCAGTTGCCTCTATTCTAACAGTGCAATCTGTGATATGCATCTCATGTCTTTCCATTTTGTGTGAACCAGGTGATAACCACATCATAGCTGCACTTTACCATGGTGCCTCAGGATGTTTCTGAAGGAATAAACTCCATTCTGATAATATAATTTAAAGTATTCTATTTATATTTTTTATGTTTCCCCATGTTTATTAAATTGGGTCTTTCTTATTTACATTTCGAATGTTATTCCCTTTTCTGGTTTCCAGGCCAACATCCCCCTAACCCTTCTACCTCCCCTTCTTTTTTGTTTTTGTTTTTTTTCTTTTTTTCTGAACTGGGGATCGAACCCAGGGCCTTGTGCTTGCTAGGCGAGCGCTCTACCACTGAGCTAAATTCCCAAACCCCACCTCCCCTTCTATAAGGGTGTTCCCCTCCCCATCCTCCCCACATTACCACCCTCCCTCCAACAATCCCATTCACTGGGGGTCCAGCCTTGGCAGGAGCAAGGACTTCCCTTTCCACTGGTGCTCTTTCTAGGCTATTCATTGCTCCCTATGAGGTCAGAGTCCAGGGTCAGTTCATGTATAGTCTTTAGGTAGGGGCTTAGTCCCTGGAAGCTCTGGTTGGTTGGCATTGTTGTTCATACGGGGTCTCAAGACCCTTCAGCTCTTTAAGTCTTTTCTCTGATTCCTGAAAGGGGCATCCGATTCTCAGTTCAGTGGTTTGCTGCTGGCATTCGCCTATATATTTGCTGTATTCTGGCTGTGTCTATCAGGAGAGATCTACATCCAGTTCCTGTCAGCCTGCACTTCTTTGGTTCATCCATCTTATCTAGGGTGGTGGCTGTATATGTCTGGGCCACATGTGGGGCAGGCTCTGAATGGGCATTCCTTAAGCCTCTGTTCTAAACTTTGCTCCCTATTCCCTCTCAAGGGTATTCTTGTTCTCCTTTTAAAGAAGTGAAGCATCCACATTTTAGTCATCCTTCTTGAGTTTCATGGGTTCTGTGCATCTAGGGTAATTCGAGCATTTGGGCTAATAGCCACTTATCAATGAGTGCATACCATGTGTGTTTTTCTGTGATTGGGTTACCTCACTCAGGATGAAATTTTCCAGTTTCATCCATTTCCCTATGAATTTCAGAAAGTCATTGTTTTTGATAGCTATGCAGTATTCCATTGTGTAGATGTACCATATTTTCTGTATCTATTCCTCTACTGAAGGGCATCTGGGTTCTTTCCAACTTCTGGCTATTATAAACAAGACTGCTATGAACATAGTGGAGCATGTGTCTTTGTTATACGTTGGAGCATCTGTTGGATATATGCCCAAGAGAGATATAGCTGGGTCCTCAGGTAGCTCAATGTTCAATTTTGTGGGGAACCTCCCTACTGATTTCCAGAATGGTTGTACCAGTTTGCAATCCCACCAACAATGGAAAAGTGTTCCTCTTTCTCCACATCCTGGCCAGCATCTGCTGTCACCTGAGTTTTTGATCTTAACAATTCTGACTGGTGTGAGGTGGAATCTCAGGGTTGTTTTCATTTGCATTTCCTTATGACTAAAGATGTTGAACATTTCTTTAGGTTCTCCTCAGCCATTTGACACTCCTCAGCTGTGAAATCTTTGTTTAGCTCTGAACCCCATTTTTAAATAGTGTTATTTGTCTTCCTGCAGTCTATCTTCCTGAGTTCTTTGAGTATTTTGGATATAAGCCCTCTATCAGATGTAGGACTGGTAAAGATCTTTTCCCAATCTGTTGGTTGCTGTTTTGTCCTAACAACAGTGTCCTTTGCCTAACAGAAACTTTGTGGTTTTATGAGATCCCATTTGTCTATTCTTGATCTTAGAGCATAATTCATTGGTGTTTTGTTCAGGAAATTTCCTCCAGTGCCCATGTGCTTGAGATTCTTCCCCACTTTTTTCTATTAGTTTGAGTGTATCTGGTTTGATGTGGAGGTCCTTGGTCCACTTGGACTTAAACTTTGTACATTGTGATAAGCATGGATCGATCTGCATTCTTCTACATGCTGACCTCCAGTTGAACCAGCACCATTTGCTGAAAATGCTATCTTTTTTTCCATTGGATGGTTTTGGCTCCTTTGTCAAAAACCAACTGACCATAGGTGTGTAGGTTCATTTCTGGGTCTTCAATTCTATTCCATTGGTCTATCTGCCTGTCTCTGTACCAATACCATGCAGTTTTTATCACTATTGCTCTGTAATACTGCTTGAGTTCATGGATAGTGATTCCCCAGAAATCCTTTTACTGTTGAGGATAGTTTTAGCTATCTTCTGAGTTTTTGTTATTCCAGACGAATTTGCAAATTGTTCAAACTCTAGGAAGAATTGAATTGGAATTTTGATGGATTGAATTGAATCTTGAATTGAATCTGTAGATCAGTTTTGGTAAAATGGCCATTTTTACTATATTAATCCTGCCAATCCATGAGCATGGGCGATCGTTCCATCGTCTGAGATCTTCTTCAATTTCTTTCATCAGAGGCTTGAAGTTCTTATCATACAGATTTTTCACTTGCTTGGTTAAAGTCACACCAAGTTATTTTATATTATATTATTTTATATATATTATATATATTATATTATTTTATATTATATTATTTTATATTATATTATTTTATATTATTTGGGACTATTATGAAGGGTGTCATTTTCCTAATTTCTTTCTTAGGTTGTTTTTCTTTTGTGTAGAGGAAGGCTACTCAAATTAATTATTTGAGTTAATTTTATACCCAGCCACTTTGCTGAAGTTGTTTATCAGTTTATTAGTAGTTCTCTGGTGGAACTTTTGGGATCACTTAAGTATCCTGTCATATCATCTGCAAATAGAGATATTTTGACTTCTTCCTTTCCAATTTGTATTCCTTTGATCTCCTTTTGCTGTATGATTACTCTGACTAGGACTTGAGAACTAAATTGAATAAGTAGGGAGAGAGTAAGGAGCCTTGTCTAGTCCCTGATTTTAGTGGGATTGCTTCAAGTTTCTCTCCATTTAGTTTAATGTTAGCAACTGGTTTGCTGTATATGGCTTTTACTATGGTTAGGTATGGGCCTTGAATTCCTGTTCTTTCCAGGACTTTTATCATGAAGGGGTGTTGAATTTTGTCAAATGCTTTCTCAGCATCTAATAAAACGATCATGTGGTTTTTATCTCTCAGTTTCTTTATATAGTGGATTACTTTGATGATTTTCCGTATATTAAACCACCCCTGCATGCCTGGGATGAAGCCTACTCGATCATGGTGGATGATTGTTTTGATGTGCTCTTGGATTCGGTTTGCCAGAATTTTATTGAGTACTTTTGCGTTGGTATTCATAAGGGAAATTGGTCTAAAGTTCTCTTTCTTTTTGGATCTTTGTGTGGTTTAGGTATAAGAGTAATTTTGGTTTCCTAGAAGGAATTTGGTAGTGCTCCATATGCTTCAATTTTGTAGAATAGTTTGGATAGTCTTGGTATGAGTTTTTCTATGAAGGTCTGATTTAATTCTGCATTGGACCCATCTGGACCTGGGCTCTTTTTGCTTGATAGACTTTTAATGGCTGCTTCTATTTCTTTAGGAGTTATAGGGTTGTTTAAATGGTTTATCTGTTTCTGATTTGACTTTGGTACCTGGTATTTGTCTAGGAAATTGTCCATTTCCTCCAGATTATCAAGTTTTGTTGAATATAGGCTTTTTTTGTAGGATCTGATGATTTTTTGAATTTCCTCTGATTCTGTTGTTATGTCTCCCTTCTCATTTCTGATTTTGTTAATTTGGACACACTTTCTGTGTCTTCTGGTTATTCTGGCTAAGGGTTTATCTATCTTGTTAATTTTCTCAAAGAACCAACTTTTGGTTCTGTTGATTCTTTCTATGGTCCTTTTTGTTTCTATTTGGTTGATTTCAGCTCTGAGTTTGATTATTTCCTGCCTTCTACTCCTCCTGGGTGTATTTGCTTCTTTCTGTTCTAGAGCTTTTAGGTGTGCTGTCAAGCTGCTGACATATGCTCTTTCCTGTTTCTTTCTGCAGGCACTCAGCGCTATGAGTTTTCCTCTTAGCACAGCTTTCATTGTGTCCCATAAGTTTGGGTATGTTGTACCTTCATTTTCATTAAATTCTAAGAAGTCTTTAACTTCTTTCTTTCTTCCTTGAACAGGTTATCATCGAGTAGAGCATTGTTCAACTTCCATGTATATGTGGGCATTTTTTTCTTATTGTTATTAAAGATCATCTTTGTCCTGTGGTGGTATGATAGGACACATGGGGTTATTTCTAATTTTCTGTATCTTTTGAGGCCTGTTTTGTGCCCGATTATATGGTTAATTTTGGAGAAAGTACCAAGAAGTTGTGAGGAGACGGTATATCCTTTTGTTTTAGGATAGAATGTTCTATAAATATCTCTTAAGTCAATTTGGTTCATAACTTCTGTTAGTCTGTTTAGGTCTCTGTTTAATTTCTGTTTCCATGATCTGTCCATTGATGAGTGGGGTGTTGAAGTCTCCTACTATTATTGTGCGAGGTGCAATATTTGCTTTGAGCTTTAGTAAGGTTTCTTTTATGTATGTAGTTGCCCTTGTAATTGGAGCATAGATATTTAGGATTGAGAGTTCATCTTGGTGGATTTTTCATTTGATGAATATGAAGTGTCTGTCCTTATCTTTTTTCATGAATTTTGGTTGAAAATAGATTTTATTCGATATTAGAATTGCTACTCCAGCTTGCTTCTTCAGACCATTTGCTTGGAAAGTTGTTTTCCAGCCTTTTACTCTGAGGTAGTGTCTGCCTATGTCTCTGAGGTGTGTTTCCTGTAGGCAACAAAATGCTGGGTCTTCATTACATATCCAGTTTTTTAATGTGTCTTTTTATTGGGGGAATTGAGTCCATTGTTGTTGAGAGATATTAAGAAATAGTGATTGTTGCTTCCTGTTATTTTCGTATTTGGATATGAGGTTATGTTTGTGTGCTTGACTTCTCTTTGTTTTGTTGCAAAACAATTAATTTCTTGCTTTTTCTAGGGTGTAGCTTGCCTTCTTATGTTGGGCTTTACCATTTATTATCCTTTGTAGTGCTGGATTTGTAGAAATATATTGTGTAAATTTGGTTTTGTCATGCAAAATCTTGGTTTCTCCATCTATGTTAATTGAGAATTTTGCAGGATACAGTAACCTGGGCTGGCATTTGTGTTCTCTTAGAGTCTGTATGACATCTGTCTAGGATCTTCTGGCTTTCATGGTCTCTGGTGAGAAGTCTGGTGTAATTCTGATAGGTCTGCCTTTATATGCTACTTGACCTTTTTCCCTTATTGCTTTTAATATCATTTCTTTTTTTGTGCATTTGGTGTTTTGACTATTATGTGACATGAGGAGTTTCTTTTCTGCTCCAATCTATTTGGAGTTCTGTAGGCTTCTTGTATGTTTATGGGCATCTCTTTCTTTAAGTTAGGGAAGTTTTCTTTTATGATTTTGTTGAAGATATTTACTGCTTCTTTGAGTTGGGAGTCTTCACTCTCTTCTATACCTATTATCCTTAGGTTTGATCTTCTCATTGTGTCCTGGATGTCCTGTATGTCTTGGGCCAGTAGCTTTTTCCATTTTACATTATTTTTGACAGTTGGGTTGATAATTTCTATGGAATCTTCTGCTCCTGAGATTCTCTCTTCCATCTCTTGTATTCTGTTGGTGATGCTTGTTTCTATGGCTCCTTGTCTCTTCCTTTGGTTTTCTATATCCAGGGTTGTCTCACTTTGTGCATTCTTTACTATTTCTATTTCCATTTTCAATTCCTTCACCTGTTTGTTTGTGTTTTCCTGTAATTCTTTCAGGGATTTTTGTGTTTCCTCTCTAAAGGCTTCTACTTGTTTACTTGTGTTAACCTGCATTTTCTAATGGAATTCTTTATGTCTTTCTTAAAGGCCTCCATCATCATGATCAAATGTGATTTTAAATCTAGATCTTGCATTTTTGCTGTGTTTGGATATTCCATGTTGGCTTTGGTGGGAGAATTGGGCTCTGATGATGCCATATAGTCTTGGTTTCTGTTGCTTGGGTTCCTGTGCTTGCCTCTCGACATCAGGTTCTCTCTGGTGTAACCTTGTTGTGCTATTTCTGAAAGTGGCTTATCTGTCCGATAGGCCTGTGTATCAGGAGTACTGTAGACCTGTTTTCCTGTTTTCTATCAGCCAGTTATGGGAACAGTGTTCTGCTTTCAGGCGTGTAGTCGTTTCTGTCCATTGGCTTTCAGCTGTTCCTTTGAGCGTGTGTTCTGAGTCCATCAGGCAGGTCACTTGGAGCAGAAAAGTTGGTCTTACCTCTGATCTTGGGATCTGAAGTCGCTCCTCATGGCTAGGTTTCAGCTCCTTGTGATGGCAGCAATCAGAAAGACCTGCCCTTCCTTCTCCTGGGACCCTGTGCACTGGGGGCCCAGATGGTGCTAGGTGTTTTCCTCTAGAATCAGAAATGTGGGCAGAGTGTAGTCTCCTCTTGTTTCCCAGGCGTGTCTGCCCCTCTGAAGGTCTAGTTCTCCCTCCCACTGTGTTTCATTGCAGGGAGCTGTTTGACTGGGCCCATTCAGATCAGGGCACAGTCTGGACCACAGGGCTCCTGCAGCTTGCCTGCTCTTATCTTCCTGTGCCCAGAGGCCCTATACAGTTTCCTTGCGGGCCAGGGATGTGGGCAAGAGTGGGCAGTACTGGCAGTCTCTCCTGCCATGCAGTCTCAAGATTGCCTACAAGTCTGAGCGATCCACTCTCTCTCCCTCGGGGTTTGGGAGCAGGGAGCTGGGATCAGAGATACCTGGCGCCAGCTAAAAACCGGAAGTGTCCGGTCCCTGAGGAATTTTGCCTTTGAGTGTCCTGAGTCTACCAGGCAGGTCACTTGGATCAGAAAAGTTGGTCTTACCTCTGGTCTCAGGCCTGAAGTTGCTCCTTGGGGCTGGGTTTCAGCTCTCAGTGAGGGCAGCAATCGGAAGGGCCTGCCCCTCCCTCTCCTGGGTCCCTGTGCACTGGGGACCCAGATGGTGCTAGGTGTTTTCCTCTAGAGTCAGAAATGTGGGCAGTGTATTCTCCTCTGGCTTCCCAGGCATGTCTGCCGGTCTGAATGTCTAGCTCTCCCTCCCACAGGATTTGGATGCAGGGAGCTGTTTGACTGGGTCCTTTCAGATCTGGGCACAATCTTGACCACAGAGTTTCTGCAGCTTGCCTGCCCCTATGTTCCTGTTCCCAGAGGCCCTATGGAGTCTAACTTCTTAAGTTTTTTTTTTATATATTGGATATTAGCCCTCTGTCAGATGGCGAATTGGTAAGGATCTCTACCCAATCTCTTGATTGCCCTTGTCCTATTGACTTTGTAGGTTCCTGTCTTTATTCAGGAAGGAAGGTAAAGGATAAATTGAGGCCTGTCATTGGATAAGGAAGAAGGATTAGAGGGAGAAAAGATTTAGAAAGATGAGAAGGAGCAGGAGTGAGAAGGAGCTGGCAGAACATAGCAGTGGATGTTAAGATTCTTCTCTGTTCATAGATACAGGTTGTTATGAATATTTTTAAGGAATGGGGTATACAGGGTTTTGTGCCATCTAGATAGACAAATTATATCTTATCAATTTGATCAGAGATTATTGTGTGGTGTGTTCTTTCATGTGGCAACTGACTTAATTGAGTTCAAGAAAAGGTGCAGTGGCAGGATGCACCAAGCTAGCCATAGAAATAGGATGTGTATGCTTGGTGTTGTAACAACCAGCCAAGGGAACTGTGAGTGAAAGAAAAAAAGCACAGCAAGGTGCCAAGCTGGAACAGCTCTCGAACCTTCTGGGTTAGAGAGTACCATGGGGGCCAGAGTGGAGCCACTGAGATAAATTAGTGCTAGTTCCTATAGTCCAACAGAGCCGGAACTAGCAAGAGGGTGACCTCCCTGGTCAGAGAGAGCCTGAGAAAGAAGCAGAGAGTGGTAAGCAAGGGAACAGGTCACTCTGCCTTTTTTTTTTTTAACTGTAACAACAGTGTTCTTGCCTCACAGAAGCTTTGCAATTTTATTAGATCCCTTTTGACAAATCTTGACCTTAGAGCATAAGCCATGGGTTTTTTGTTCAGGAAACTTTCCCGTGTGCCATGTGTTTGAGGCTCTTCCCTACTTTCTCTTCTATTAGTTTCAATGTATCTGGATTTATGTGGAGGTCCTTGATCCACTTGGACTTGAGCTTTGTACAGGAGATAAGAATGGATCGATTTGAATTCTTCTACATGGAAACAAACAGTTGAACCAGCACCATTTGTTGAAAATTCTGTGTTTTGTCCACTGGATGGTTTTAGCTCCTTTGTCAAAGATCAAGTGACCAAAGGTGTGTGGATTCATTTCTGGGTCATCAATTCTATTTCACTGATCTACCCGTGTCTCTCTGTACCAATACCATGCAGTTTTTTCATGATTGCTCTGTAATAATGCTTGAGGTCAGGGATGGTGATTCCCCCAGAAGTTCTTTTATTGTTGAAAGTAGTTTCCGCTGTCCTGGATGTCTAAGTCTATGAAGAATGGAGTTGGAGTTTTGATGGGGATTGCATTGAATCTGTAGATTGCTTTTGACAAGATGGCCATTTTTACTATATTAATCCTGCCAATCCATGAGCATGGAAAATCTTCCTATTTTCTGAGATCTTCAATCTCTTTCTTCAGAGACTTGAAGTTCTTGTCATACAGATATTTCACTTGCTTGGTTAGAGACACACCAAGGTATTTTATATTACTTGTGACTATTGTGAACAGTGTCATTTCCCTTCTCTGCCTGTTTTCTTTAGCATAGAGAAAGGCTACTGATTTGTTTGAGTTAATTTTATATCCATTCACTTTGCTGAAGTTGCTTAATCAGGCTTAGG
Source organism: Rattus norvegicus (assembly GCF_021556685.1). Classification (NCBI taxonomy): domain Eukaryota; kingdom Metazoa; phylum Chordata; class Mammalia; order Rodentia; family Muridae; genus Rattus; species Rattus norvegicus. The sequence goes on from NC_141547.1 coordinate 24,060,242, forward strand.
AGTTCTTTGGTGGAATTTTTGGGGTCATGCACTTAAGTGTACTATCATATTCTCAACAAATAGTGATATTTTGACTTCTTCCAACCCAATCTGTATCCCCTTGACCTCTTTTTGCTGTCTAATGCTTTGGCTAGGCAGATCATTACTCTTGATAGCTAGTATCTGCTGAGCTTTCTCACTGACCCTAGTTGACTAACTCTATCATAACTTTTATAGTTTATGCTGTATTTAACAACATTTTAGTTAGAATGATTGGCATAAGGTTTGTTACCATTGAGTATCCATGATGAACCAGACTGAAAAGCACTGCCTGTTTTTTGGTTAGTTCTAAAATAAATCATTGGAACTGGGCATATGGCTCAGAGACCAAATGCTTGCCAAACATATGAAATGTCCTCAGTACAAAATAAAATTAATTGGAGACATACCTTAGGCCTCATCTATTGTGATTTAGCCATTTTACCTGCTATATACATTTACCTCGAACAGAATTTACAGTTAACAATTTTGAGACTATTTAAAAAACCACCCTATTAATTAAAAACAAATATGCAATTTAACTTCTATCTACCTATCACCCTATCTTCTTAACAGAATTATCTTTCTGTATATTTGACTTGTTTTACTTATCAAACTATATCCCCATGTAGGGCTGGAGAGATAATTCAATTAAAAATACTTTTTTTTTCTTTTTTTTTGCAATTCTAGAGGACCAGTATTCAATTCCCTGTACCCACATGGTGATTGTAATCACCTGAATTTCTGGCATTAGAGTATATAATACCATTTTCTGGCCTGTACAGGCTACAGCACACATGGTATTCAAAAATCATGCAAACACACCCATATGTAAACATGAACACACCTATGAACATAATAAAATGTATAGTCTCCTAGGTACTCAGTTAATGACATTATTTTCAAATTGTATTTACATATGATTTTTTTTTCTGAATGGCATGCCAGTTATTTTAAAGTAAGAAAATAGTAGGTCACTAACCCAGGTATATAGTGTTAATAGAAAGTGTAGAACGTGTGCCATTAACAATCACAATAAAATGTCATTTATCCATGGTCTTTTAACCAGCTCTCACTACCCTTGACCCAATAATTGTTTTTCTTTTCTTTCTATTCCTGGACCTGGATCACATTTTAATTTCAGCTTTTAATTTTGTGGTGTATACATGCTGTGTTTGTACTTAAGGCATTTCTGTGTAAGAGACAAAATGTTGTGTGGATGTAGTTAGATCTTTTCAGAGCATGAAGATGTCTTCATCTGTGAACACTATTAAGGTATAGTTTGGATACAAAGGGAGGAAAGAGAGAAGGGCCCCAGATTTGGGAAGCAAACATTAGAGCAAATGACCATTTGACTGGTGGATCACTCCATTTCTTTGATGCGTTTATTGGTAAGAAGAGAGAATGAATCCCAAGATCCTGCTGTGTGATTGTAAGGGGATTAATAATGCTCTACTCCATATGCATAAGGGCTTTGCGTCTGATAAATACAGTAGTATGTTGAGATATTTCTAAGATACAGAATCAAAATGTTCTTTTCTGTTCCGTGGATTGGAAAACAAGTGATGTGACTTATCCATTTCCGAGAGTTAATGCCACTTTTCGTTCCTATCCCAGATACTTTCATGTTTCGCCAACTGAAAGTGAAATAATTATTTGGTCTTGTGCTCATTTCGCCCAACATTCACCTAGTCCCTCCATTTTCCAAGCTTAAAGCTTCTTTATTTAGGAGCAGCCGGCCTGCATTGTTTATTTATTTAAAAATCTCTTTAGAAGGTTTCGCGTGTAGTCTGTTTCTGCTCTCTTGGTTCAAGCATGATTTAATATGTCAACATGCGTTTGCTTAACTGCATTTGATTGTCTTCCATACTTTACCTAGTCCCAAGCCGTCTCCTTTTTAAGCCCATTGCCTCTGAGATAAGTGAAATGTCATAACAATGCAAACTCCTTGTTTTGTGACAGCAATAGATTTCTTTGACACAGTCAGTGCTTAAAATGGGGTGGGGGCAGAATTTAAACAGTCATCATAGACTATGCTGAAGTTAACATTGCTATTCTTCAGGTCCACACAATAGAAATTATGATAGAACCACTTATTTAAGCCAGAAAGAACATCACTATTTTCTCAGAACAAAAATGGGTTTAGATCCAAAATAAAAATAAAATACTGTGAACAGGAAGAAAACATCTGTTAACGGTACTGCCAAAATAACTTCCAAAGAGAACACCTTATTGCCCCAGTTTCGTATCTTCCAAGGCTTTTTCTGCCAGAGCCTGAATTATTGCTTTTGCTACATAGCTTTAACAAGCCATCCACAGTAACGTTTTTTCCCATTTCCTCTCGAAGTAGATGTCAGAGTCTCTGCTAAATAGGTAGATCTTTGAAGACTATTGTCCTAAAGCTTACTTGGCACAAACAAAACCTGCAGGACGCTTACCAACATCAATGAGCAGTTAAAGCAAACTGAAGGTAAAGCCGATTTGTTCAAACCAAAATGGGGGTAGCCAGTCCATCAAAGACTCACAACGGATTTCAGTAATTACCCAGGATGACTTAACCTAAACAGTTCTCAGAAATTTGAGGTTTGTAGTAAAAAAGGAAGTGACACCGGAAATAACAAGAACTATACCGGAAGAGACAGGTTGCTCCAATCGTGTTGCTTGATTGGCAAGACTTATTCACCAGAGGTCTTATTCACCAGTCACTTATATGTTCCAGGAAAGAACTGATCCAAGGGGCAGCAAGATGCTCTCCTGCCTGTCTGCCTGTTAGGAACCGTGCTAGAATGATGACCTCATTTAACTGAATCAAGCTCTTGATCACCCAAGAGGGCATAGTTTGCTTTTCATCCCATGTCTGGCATGACTGGAAGATTGCTTATATCCTTTCAATTTACTCTTATGTTTAAGTGTTAGTTAACAATTTTAAACGATTCTAATACTCTAGCAACATGTCACATCTCGAGCGTCTGTTTCTATTTTCAGTTTTCGCACCTGCATTTGTTATTGTGAGCAACACCCTGTGATGGTGACCTGCCCTCCGAAGGACAGAATGTGAAACTATGACTTGAGGCACACCCCTCCCCCATTCTCTCCACCTCTGCAGGCACCTCTGCGTGTCAAAGCCTGGAAACTCCAGTCTGTTTTCTGAGAATCATTTGTACGAATGGAATAACCGCACATTTGATCTGAATTTGACAGAAGTAAAGTTGAGCAACTAGGCACGATACTGCAAGGGATGAAATGTGCTACAGGATCGGTGAGCTCATTCATGAAAGAGAGAAGGCATTAAGCATTCAGGAAGCACAGTCTGGGTGAGAAATCTGAGCTTTGGGGAAAATCTGATGAAGGTGAACTTTTTCACAAGGGCATTAACCTGTCATGGAAGGGAAGGTGGCTTGAGTTCCCACCCTGAGGCTCAAGGGGGCATTGGTTATATTTACCTCTCATTAGGAGAAGGTTCAGTTAAACAAGGACCGTGACCTTGTTCTATAAAATACGCAAGTGTATTAATGGGAGCAGTGTGACTTAGAAATAGAGTTTAAAAGGCAATCGCATAGTAGAAATTATATAGATCTCAGTGAGTAAGACGTAAGATCTGGAGTCTCAGACTTGTCAGGATATTTCGGCTGAGTGGATAAGGCAAGAAGAGGAGATGGCACGTAAATACAGAACTGCTGTGTGCCTGTGCTGTTAGAATGTTTTATTCATGTTCTCCGTTAAGTATGACAACATCCTGTGAGCCAGTTTCTGGGGCAACTGGAGCTGAGAAAGTTAATTTTAGCAGGATCACACAAACCCAAACTCGGAAGTGGTAGCTGATGTTTGTCCCCAGGTGTTTGTGTCAGCCAGTATCTTCCTTCCAAATTGTGTATTTTACATGAAGATTCTTTTGGGACTCTTACTATGTGACCTGTACACAAGTCATCTGTGAACTTAATGTGCTCTCCTCTGTGGGCTGCAATGAAGTACAAATGAGAGTGGTGCCCCAGGAAGAAACAGGAAGGAGGTGTAATTCAGGCCCTATTTTCAGATATCACACCAAGAAAGTTGGAATGAAACATACAGTGACGTGGAGAATAACATTTATTATACAGATAATTAGTCTTGCTAGATTGTTCAGGATGTAAAGGAGCCTGCCTCTGAGCCTAAACTCCCGAGTTCTGCCCCGAAGCCATGTGATTACAGGAGACATAGACTCTCACAAATTGTCCTCTGACTTCCACATGTCTGTCATAAAATGCATGCCCACTCCTTGCAAGTTCACATGCACATACACATGCACATATACAGTCATGCACACACTTTGAATGCAATGTGTAATGATAGGAAATTAGAATGCTAAGGAAAATAAAGGAGTGGGAATGTTAAAAAAGAATACCCAGTATTCATGTCTTTTCCTGGGCAAACAAAGCTTCAAGGTTATGGTTCATAAATAGAAAAACCTTTATACTTTGCCAGGCTTTCTATGAGCGAATCTAAAAGAAGAGTAAGTTATATTATGCATAAAACCTGAATGCATGCACCTGAGAAAGAATTTGTGTCAGGATGTTGTAACTTTTCAATACATTTCCAACTTCTTTTGTCATTTTTTTCTTGCATACTAAAGTTTCTCTGGGTTTTTGTTTGTTTGTTTGGTTTGGTTTGGTTTTGGCTTGGTAATTTATGTGCCCAACAAAGCTTTTTGTTTTTTGAATTTGTTTTCTGAAATACCAGAGTGACACTTTTTTCAAACATTGTGCTCGCTTTGGCTGTTTCTACTTTGTTTTGGGTGTGTGATAGAGAAATGATGCAAAAAGAAATGGGCATGGAGACTTTGAGGGAATTCAAATGTACATCATCCTCTATACCTTGTTGCCCAGTAAACAAACACATTTGTTTTTCTTTCCATTGTAATTGCTTCATTGACATCAAGAGAAATAACAATTACTTTATTAGCTTGACTTATATATGGAGTCCTGTTTACTGGTGGTTTTATTTATTTATTTATCTAGATTTTTTAAAAAATTGCTTTTTATAACATCATTTGCAACCACCAATCATCAAGAATAACATGAAAATTGTTCAAAGTGTCTTGGCATAGACTTTTGTTTCTGTTGTTGCATGATATCAGAATTGGTGGCCTGAACTCACAGAGCTATTTTTAATTTCAAAGTCAATTGAAAAAATAACAGAAATAGTTTTCTTCTCTAAACTTGTATTTGGACTTGAAAACGATGAGGTCTGACAACTAGATCAGAATGCTATTTTAGGTTTTTATTAGCTATTATTTTCTTAATTTACTCTACTCTTATTTTCTATATTTAAATACTTCTCTTACACATTTTCTTAAATATTTTTTCTGTTCTTTTAAATCGTGTATGTATGTATGTGTATGTGTCTATATCTATCTATCTATCTATCTATCTATCTATCTATCTATTCTTAAAAGAACCTGTATATTGTCTAATATTTTTCTTAAATATTTTTCTGTTCTTTTAGAACCCCCCCCCCCTCTCTCTCTCTCTCTCTCTCTCTCTCTCTCTGTGTGTGTGTGTGTGTGTGTGTGTGTGTGTATAAAATTTTTCTTCAGGGAGCCTTGATTCCTTATGAAAAGCTGTTTCAGTAGTTGTTTTGATTTTTGAAGTCACTGTCTCTTTGTTAAATCAGAGTCAGATGATGGAGCTACTGTGATATGTCAATATATTGCTTTGCACATGAATATTTGCTAAATGTTCATAAGATTTTGTTTCTGTAAAATAGTCCATCCTTTCTAATTTGGTTAAGAATAATGATGATAATGTGAGTGACTGTATAAGTAACTTTTATTTGCCTGACGTAACTGTCATCAGCTTAAAACTGAATAGGCTTCCTCTGTCTAGTTCTTTCTGAACTCTGGCTGGCTGGTTCAAGTCAGCTGCAACTCAGCTGTTCTAGCCCAAACTCTTCTTTAAGCTGACTGTCTGGCCTCTCTCAGCTTGTAAATCAATTTCTCTGCTTGGCCTCAAACTGTGTTCTAATCTTCTGGCTCCCTCTCAGTTTCTGTCTACTTCTGTCTGCACCTGTGTCTAGTGTCTCCTCTTTACAACCTAGCTCTTTAAAACTGGTCCTCTAAAAACTGCCTCTGGACTCCCCAAACTGAGCTTCCGTGTGCTACTCTACTGCACTGTCCTCTCAACTTACTTAGTCAACCAACCCGACTGAACAGAACTGACTCCTGAGTCCCGGTATTAAAGGCGTGTACCACCATGCCTGGATCTAAGCTTTTCTGTAACTGACCCTTGCTGTTGGTGGGGCTCCTCAGATGGCTCAGGAGAATAAGAAGTGTGTCACCAAGTCTGAAGACCCGAATCTGATTCCTGGGACACATAAGCTAGAGGCACAGACCCAGTACCTCTGTGTTGTCCTTATGACAGAGTTTCTTGTGCAAGCACAGAAAAAAATTTTAAATATATATAATATGTACATGTGCAAATAAATGAACTAATAATTTAAAACAAAAATTTAAGTAAAATTTTGTGTAAGATAAAGGTTATAATAGCATGTACAAGTTCTAAGCAAGTTCGAGCTGGATCAATTCCCATAATGAAGATGTGAAATAGGACTGAAATCCACCCTTAGCTGAGGATCTATTTGCAATTAATAGCTGCTGACCCAGGGAGACCAAAATAGGTTTTCTTTACTAATGTTGTCACTGATAAGCTGACCATTATCAGTTGGAAGTTCATACACGTTTCTTTATGGTTTCTATGATCTCCCCGAAATGGGATTTTTACCCGGATTACAGTAACTAGGAAAAAAAATTTCCCTCTATGGACTGATCCTAGATTGAAAGGTAGTTGGTGACCCTTGTAATTACTTTTCCACTCTTTCTCCCACGATCAGTGGCTGCTTCTTGCCTGAAGATACAGTGGGAGTTAATTGTCTCTGGAAGATATGAGTTCACGCCTTCAGTGATGTAGCTGCTGATGACTTGCCCATGCTCCAGTAAATAACCCTCATCTATGTTCGTTTAAGCCAAATTAATTAAACATTAAACTCATTGCAAAAGAGTAAAAAAGGTGAGGACATTAAATTAGGAAATTGGTGGAAAAAAAGAGTTCACTGGGGGCAGGATGGATAAGTAATATTCTACAAGCTGGATTACCTTGTCTGGCCTCAGTGGGAGAGGAAGCACATAACCTCACAGAGACTTAAAGTCCCATGGTGAGGGGGATACCTAGGGAGGCCCCCGCCTTGTCAGAAGGGAAGGGGACTTGGGAAGAGGGAAGGATTGTGGGAGGGGTGACAAGGAAGAGGACAGTGAGTGGAATGTAAAGTGAATATGTTAAAATATTAAATTAAATAAAAAATAATAAAATTTAAAAAGAGAGTATTATAGGAGTGCATATGACCAAAACATACTATGCAAATACTAAGGTATCAAAAAATATGTTAAATTCTTTGTGCTCATTCTGCTACTTTATATTCACATTAGAAAAATTACACATATTTGAGTTGCTTTGTTATCTTTGAGCACATATACTTGGGAAAAATAGATGAGTAGCACCAACTGAAATTTAAAGGTATCTTTATTATCAAACTTTGTTCAGGAACCTTTTGAAATATGAATCTGGTATACCCCATTCCTGACTCTGAAGGTTTCATGTGGTGGAAAGAGATAGCTGGGGATATTTTTCTACATTGTTTGGTGATTTCATTTATATTTCTCTAATTTATGTGTGTATTAATGCATATTATATATGTATATATGTATGTATGTGCGTACTCTTTAACACACATATAAAAATAACAAAATCAGAAAACATTATATATAATCTAGAGACCAGTAAGGTAAAAATTGCCTAGACAACACACTGTGAATGGTAAAGACCTGTGTAATCAATCTTGAGTTCCCTTTGAGTTCGCTATCACTGCTGGAGGTGAGGCCAGCCTTAAGTCAAGTTTCATACCCAGTGAGATTTGTTTTCTAAAAAGAGGAAGAAGGAAGGCCTGGGGTCAGACTAGGAAGGAGATGGAGAAAATCTGGGAGGAGCTGAGGGAAACCATGATTACAATTTATTCTTGAAAAATATCTATTTTTATCAACAAAAAAAATTAGAAAAAAGACAAGTAGAAATTTGGAGTATATTTACATGAAGTACATCCAAAATGATGGTTTGAATATGATAGTAAAAACGCTAAAGCGTGATATTGTTAGAAGTTAGTATATGTTTTTGCAGGCAATAATTTTGTTGTGTATCAAAAAGTTTAGTCAAAAACTGAGAAGTGTTATGTTTTGAATTAATGATGATCATTTGAAAATTTTTTCTTTGTAAATAGGAGGTACTTTTTGCCTATTTAAATCATTTTAGGAGTTTAATAGGAAATAAATTTGTAGATAAATAAATTAAAAGAATGAAATGAATTATGGGATTTACTAAATTAGTTATTTTTTGAAGTATCATAAAAATTACATTTTAGCAAAGGTAAAATGTGTGATTCATTAATTAATATTGAACAATGTCATATATATAATATCCATATTCTGCCAAGTCAGAACATGTAGAATTTTTACAATATTCTTTCTTCCTTACATTGCTTTATGTGAAAATCTATAACAAACATGTCTTTCTTATAGAAGAAAATCAAAATGAATGTGTTCAGGAGAGTGATAAGCACAGCCATTGGGAAAATTGCTGGACCACAATCACATTAGCCTTCTTGTTCTACCTTATCTTCCTGGAGTACAAGGTTAATTAGTACCATGGGCTGTATGCATTATTCATCACTGCAATCAAGTCTTTATTCTGCTGGGTCTTTATCCAACCGCAAACTGTTGTTCTTCTCATAAAAAAAATCTTGATCAAGTATTGTTATATTTAATTTCACTATGGTACACTGGTGACATATATATTAATTCATAGATACATTTTCTAAAAGCACCAATGTAATCTACAGAAAATGATGAAAAAGTAATGTCTTTTAGGACACAAGCTAGTAAGATAATGATGGTCAATAATTGTTATTTATTATGTTTCTATTTTCTCACTTTTAATTCATTTAATTTACAAGGAAGAATTATCATTGCTCTCATTAGTTGCAATAATTTGTCTTTAAATATTATGAGCTTTTAAATGGTGTTCGTAGGATTAATTTCATCTCTCTCTTTCATTCTCCCATGTCTATAAAACTCTCGTGCAAATAAATTTTGCCATTTTTTTTACAATAGCTTGTATCTCTTTCAGGTAGAACTGTTCTATGGTTTCAACATATTTTAATTGAATTTAATAAACATAATTATGTATCTCACTTTCTCTACTGACTAACCATTTAGTAAGAATTTTGTGATGGGACTCAAATAATGAAATATGTTTTTACAGGAATAAACCTTCTCCTCTTACGTAGATGATAAACATCATAGTCAAGAAAAAAAGAGGTAATTTTAAGGGCAATATAAGATTACCTTCTTACTATTATTATGGATTCAGAGTCTTAGAGTAGTTTTGGACATTTATGATGATTCATGCCTATAATTCCATAACTCAGAGAGCTAAGACAAAAGGAGTCATACTATGTAGTCTGAGCTACATATTAAAATATTCTTTAAAAAAATAATTGTTGAAACCATACGATGACCAACTTGAAACAATCCCGTGTTTATTTTCTTAGGTTTTATTCCACTAAAGACTTCAGGGCATGTGGTTTTTCTAACCAGAAAATTCCTTTAGATGTTTCTGTATACCTTACCAAACTGAAGCCATGTTATTGGGTTATTTCAACTTCATCAAAATACTTTACTTTACTTGCTTTTTTTGTTTAATTCATATATTTTCATGTGGTAAGATTAAAATAATATTTAAATTATATTAAACCTTTCCATTCCTAGCAATTGTTCATAACTTCTGATAATAAATAAGCAGTAATTTATAATTTTCTTTTTCAGAGAAATAAGTAACCCAAAATATGCTCTGAATAAGCAGCGGCCAGTTTTACTTATCTGATGCATATTTTCCAGTTAGTCTCAAGTATAGATTTTAAAAGGGAAAGTTATGTAAGGTGTATCTAAAAATGCCTGCTCCCCTGACGAAGACTAAAAATATAATTCTAACACTTGGAAAATTAGTCATAGATTGTTTGTCGTAAGGAAACTTTTAAATAGACCTGTGTGCCCTTCTGTGCGTATGAATGGTGTATTTTTATTTATTTTATCCTAAATTAATTCAAGAAAGTTAAAGTACATCTCATAATCTGAGATACTGGTGGGTAATTTTACCACCAGTAAAGCTGCACGCTTTAACGCAACTGTAACACTAAGGGTTGAGGCATTTGCGTACATAAGTTTCTAACTGTTTAAGCACCGATAGCTTTTTCATTTAGCATTTCAGTTTTCAATTGATTTCATCTAAATTTAAAATGTTTGCTTGTAACAGTTACAGTGGAACATGGTTCAAACACACAGTGATTTCATGACTTCATGCAATAATTGGTTTTCCATCTAGAATGACTGTCATTCAATAGTTAATGTGTCAATGGCTTATTTAGTCTTGTCCTAGATTTAATTTAAGGAAGTAAAATACATTGAAGATATTTAAAGTCTAATGAAGACTTTAAATTAATTTAAATTTAAGTGGGAATTAATATAAATATAAGTGGTAATGTTCATATGTGTTAACAAGAATAAAAAAATAAAAGATTCTTGAGGCTGAAGGTTTTAAAGACAAATTATTTTTTGGTGTACATAAAGACTACAGACCTACAGATTGCATAACAGCAATCGAAGTATCAAAGATCTCAGGCTGCTGAATGGGAGCCTAGGTAGGGGATGGCATTTAAAAGCTATCATTGCCAGAAGCAGAGGGAGGGCAGAATCACTTTAACTTGAATCTTAGTGTCAATCTTTGAATTGAGACACTGGGTTTGAAATCGTTCTAAAAATACTTTCCCTCTACCCTTCTTAATTAATACTATATTCTCATTCATAAAAAGAGGAAGATCAGGAGTTTATCTTCATGTAAATTTTACAAATACACATGGTCAAGAACCTCTTATATTACCCACATCTTACCTAATTCTCTCTGCCTAGACAGCAAAGTTTGGAAAAGAAAGTAATGAGAGAAAAAAAATTGACCATATTCATTAGAAACAACACATGAAGCTCGCTGGTGCTTTCTCTAGTCTGGTGAGGATCTAAGATTTTCTTTAGTGAAGATGGCCAGAAGTCTTCATTTTCTATAAAAGAAGGTAGGAGGGTGGTTACTGTTAGAAATTTTCTTCTTGATTTTATAAAGAAAGGAGGGGAGAAAAGAATTTGGATTTGTTTTTCTTCATTACGCTCATTTCAGAATAATCCTTATTGCAAAATGATATGTTTTATGTATTCCATGTATTTTTCATTTTACTGTTCTGCTTCCATAGCATGTTTTCTGTTTCCTAAAGATCTTTCGAGGATATTCACAATTTGTCCTTTAATTTACATAAAATCTAGAAAATTAATATGAGCACATTGTAAATATGAGAAATAGAGTAATACACATCATCTTTAGATCTAGAAAAGTATTGATTTTAAAAATTATCTTACAGTGTTCTTATGGAAACCTTTTCTATTAGTGGTATACAATGGCCTGGCAAGTTTGTAAATAACAGATCATTGAGGGAAACATATGAGAATAATGTTGTTTGAATAAAATATTCACTGGTTTGGACTTGTAGACTATAATCAGAGAATTGAATCATCAGTTTGAGAAGAGAATCCTTCATTTAATTTTATAATACAAGTTAAATTAGTATTTCTGTTTCTATAGTGCAACATAACATGTCATAAGCATTAATATTGTTTTTCCCTTGGTTATATCATTTTATTTTCCTTAAGTCTCTGAAACAATTTCACTCGTACTTTTGAAGGTATAATATTAGTTTAGTTAAAAATTTTTTAGTAGCATTAGTTTTAAAGGTAGTAAAATATTAAACTAAGTAAACTTTTGATGATTCAATTTTCCTTGTTAAATTCTCATTAATGAAGTGTAGAATTCTCTTTTTAAGATTATAATATAATTATAATATTTTGCCCTTTTCCTTCCACCAAACCCCTTCAAATAACCCTCCACTTCAAATCTGTGCCTTTTTTTACACTAATTGTCATCATATGCATACATGAATATCATATACATTCCTAATTATAACCTGTTGAACCCATATACTATTACCTTTATGCATAGTTTGAGGTCTGAAAGTTTGCCAGTGGACAAGCAATTTGTGTACTCTTCTCTGGAGAAGATCACGTCTCTTGCTCCCAGCATTCCTTAGTTGCCTATAATTCTTTGTGTAGGATTGAGGTCTTATGGGTTTTCCACTGTCCACTTTTGTATGTTCACTGGCATGGGCCATCATGTTTGTGAGACTTTATGGACTACTTTCTGATATTAGTAGGAGACAATCTCAAGCAGATTCCAAGATCCTAGGGCTATTAGAGTCTCACTTCTTCAGTGTTTCCTAAGACTTAAATGTGGGATACTTTTCTAATTGTATTTGTAGAGACTGGCTTCCAAAAATCTCTATACCACTTATGTGTGGTTTTCATCTATTACAAAGAGAAGTTTCCTTGACAAAGAATGAAGACTACACTTACTTGTGGGTATAAGATCAAATGTTTGCAGATTTTATTTGAGGTTTATTTTGATTTAATAAAGTAGTTGTTATGAATTCTTCTCCGATGACCAAGACTTTACTCAGATTGAATGTTTGCTAAGTTTACAGCATCAGACATGGTTTGCCTCAGGCTGAGAATGTTTAAGTCCATTTAAACAGCTGTTGATTAATGCCAATATACATGTATGAGGAATTATAATTCTGCAACATGGCTGCTCTGGCGGGGGATCACATCCAAAGATCTAGGTCTTTGTTATCTGACTGGAGTACAGACATACCTTCAATATACAACTTTATTCTCTCCCCAACCCTGAAATAAAGTCTAATTGAAGGACAAGGACAAGGTAATGAATCAGACAGATTTGACAGAATGAGTCAGAGATGAGATATTCCCAACTCTCACAAAAACAGAACCGGAAAGGAATGCTACTTAAGAGTAGAGCAGGAGAGAAAGTTGAGTCATTTGTGAATCACTACAGTAAATGTAGTGCAATAGAATTTAGTTAGTTCATGAGTTCATGCTGTTTAGTGCAGGTCAGCAGAGGCAGCTGAAGCCAGAGAATAGTAAGGAGTCAGAAGATTAGAACAAATTGCCAGAGCTAGTCAGTTTGAGGCCACGCAGAGCAATTCAGTGGCCAGCTGAGAGAAGCAAGTTTGAATCAGTCGGCTTGGAGAGGAATTTAAGCCAGAACAGCTGAGTTGAACCAGCCAGCCAGAGTTCAGAAAGAACTAGAAAAGGTGAGCCGATTCAGAAGTAAGTCTCCAAGGCTGAATACATTCTAGATTAGATTGTGCAGAGGCTAGCAGCTTCCAGATTTAGGCCTAGGAATAGATGGAATATAGAAAGCAATGCTCTGGGCTCAGTCCAAGTCATGTATTTGCATACCTTGAGTACAGTTCTCACCGTACCCCTTCATCTGAGGAAATAAAAGCTAGATTTACACACCTGTGTCACCACTGTACCCTTATGGTAGCTGGTCTTGATGTAGCTCATAGGCAACTTAGATGACTAAGACTATTGGACTTGTCTTCCTCTGAAAACGTCCATGTTTTTTTTTCTCATCATGAAAGCTATACTTCAAGGTAGAAGACTTCACATCAGTTACAGCTCAGGAGTCTTTTGGCTCTGATTCAGAGGCACATAATATCCTCAGCGCTAGGGACTTACTCTCAACCTCTGTGGGATAACCATGGGCAATAGAAGCAGAAGTATGCTTTAGGAGTAGCTGACCAACAATTCAAACAAGGGTTTCTTATGTGCCGAATAGGGATTTTCTTAGATGGCCTTTGGGTCTTGGAGGATTGCTATCAGCCTAGGTAGGAGAATTAAGTTTATACTATTTACATATCTTTACACACACACACACACACACACACACACACATCTATGCACATAAATCTATTATGTTTACATGTATCATAGTAGGGATCTTTTGTAAATAGTTAATGTAATCTTTTGAAATCAACTCAGAGCCTCTTTTATTTGAGAATTAAACTGTTGTGTTCTTATCTGGTTTAATAAAATGTAAACTCTTCCATATTCTCTGTAAACATTATAGATAATCACATCTTTAAATACTTTAAAATCTTAATCTGTATTGCTCAAGCTTGTATTTTCCCTTCTGAGAATCTAACAGTTCTTTCAGTGAGAATCACTAGCAAATTATCTTATCACTTAAGGAAACCTAAATCGTGCTGAGAGCAAATGTAGGTTCTAGTACACCTGCCTTCAAATCCTTACTCATAGACAGAAGAGAAAATTTCAATTTACATCTTGCTTTATTCTAGTTCTCTTTGTTTGATGTGGTGCTGCCTCCTTCAGCCATGGCTATGCAAAGATGTGCAAGCCACTTAGTACCAAGCTGCATCCACATCATGTCACTTTGCTTTCTTCCTTGACCCAGAATTTGTTGGCCATTACTACACTGAAATGAAAATATATTAGAATGTCAAGAAAAGGAGAAAAGAAACACAAATGTAGGTCATAATAGAGAATCTGTTCCCAAATATTTTTAATTTTACTACTTAATTTATGAGTAAGATATTTTAAAGTATTATAAAACACGGATATGTGGCAAAACAATGAAACCATAATCTTATTTTTTTTATCAATGTTTATCCATCTCACAAAATAACGTAAGATAGGCTCTGCTCCCATAATCTTAAATTATCGAGGAGCCTTCATATTCTTTGTTTATTTTTGTTTACTTATTTAGAATCAAGAAATAATGATAGTGACAATATAGTAAATGTTCTGAAAAACTTAAATTATACATGCCCATAAATATCCCTATTTATTTATTATGTAGTTAAAGACCTATAATTCCTATAAGAGTTGTTGAATGAGCATAAATACATTAGCAAATGTAAGGAAAGCCCTGCACCTGTTAACTATAAAATCAAGATTTGCATAACAATTTCTACATTGAAATACCAAATAGATTTTTCCTTACATTGAGCTGCCTTTCCTATTTTAATGTCTAATTAAAGATCAAATTATGCTAGTTCTTGATCACTTCCAAATTTGTACTCTTAACTATTTTTCAAAGAAGAAATGTTATACTGTAAAATGTATAACTATAGTTTTAGTGAATAGGCTAGAGGGATTATATATAGTCATTTAACTGTGACTTCTCCATTTAACTGTGTGAACAATCATTATTTTTAAGTCCCCATAAATATTATGCAGGCATTTGGTAGCACAGCTCAATGGCAATTTATTTAAGTCTTTTATTGACATTTTAATTTATGTACACTTATGACAGTAGAAGTTATTTATTTATTTATTCATTTATTTTACAAATTTGCAGTGCTTTAATTACTGTCACCATTTTGCTTTCCTCAAACATCTATGCCTTATACTATTCTGAACATGCATAGTGCTAAAGTTGGTAGACTTGGTTTTCTCCATCCCTCTGCTTACTGAGCCTGGACAGCCACCATCACAGTTGCTATAGCCCAAGGTTTAGGCCCAATACAACTTGTATATTTCTAATATTCTCTTGCTTCACTCCTCCTCTGAATGGAGTTTACCATGGAAAAGACAGGATGGAAAATACAACTATTGTTGTGTTGAGTAAGTCCTGTAGAAATGTATAAGTAGCAAAGGTGACCCAATATTCCTCATCTTTCCCCCTCTCCCTCCCCAAGGTCTCTCTATGTAGCACTGGGTGTACAAATGCTTTCTATGGAGACCAGACTAGCCTCAAACTCACAGACCCTTTTAGGTGCTCCTGTTAACAATGCATGTCCCCATGCCCAGTCGGATCTCTTAATAGTATCTCTCAAAGCAACTGACAGTGAAGGTTTGAGGATCTCAGTACATGATCTGAAAGCAGCAACAGTGAGTGTTAAGTAAAGTATAATAGTGCACAGTTTATTTCTTTTTCACGACATAAATGTGAAGAAATAATGAAGGAGTCCTGGGTTGATGGAAACTGTTGGTCTAGTGGGAGTTCCTTAACCTGTGAGAGAAAATGTGGGTGAACTTCAAGTGCAATGCTAAGTGATGTTGTCCTTTTTTTTGTTGTTGTTGTTCTTTACAGGGATTTCTACCAATTCTAGCTCTACATCTAGATTGTAAGCTGCATTGATTCATGTAGCAATGCTTCGCCTGTGCTTTAAGAATCCTATTTATTTCAAATCAAAGTATGAAAAATGGAAATATGCACAACCTGTTTATAACTTTACTATCCGAAAGGGAATAATGAACTTAAAATGTAATAATTGTGTAAGTAAAATAACTTGAATGGATTCTTGGTTATTTTTCTTTGAACCCTGCTTCAATCACAAGAGAGTCTAAGTAAATATATACTAATTTAAGTCACAGGATACTCCTCTTTCATGCATAGCAGCACAGTTCTAACCACAAACAAATGACAGAATTGTCATTAATTTGTAATATATTCGAAGTTAACTACCTAGTCATCAAATGAGTGCTAGAAGCATTAATTTAAAAATGATACGTTTTAAGTACTATAGTCAAGTAGTTAAAACTTTCCAAAAATGGTTTTCATTTAAAATTTAAACTAAAATACAGAAAATTATAGATAAATAAATCAAAATTATTGTAATAAATAGTTAAGCACAATAATGAAAAGAATATTAAAACAGTAATAAATATAATTATCAGGCAAAATCCTTTAGTTTGTGAAATCAGTCTTAGCAATGTTTCTCCATGGAGTTGGAGAACAATCAAATAGACAGACATCTTCTGAGCAAGAGTGTCAGAAAGTCTAGTATCAATTCAGAAACACAGGTTGTTTTTCTGAATTTCATCAAGAATCTTATTCATCTCTCCGTGTGAATGTGAGATTTTCATTTCCACACATAGACATGGTGTAGGTGGCAAGGGAACAAACGTCAGGATGTGTGAAGCCCGGGTCTGAATTCCCTGGGTGCTGCTCTCAATGCCACTCTATCCCAGCCTTTCGAGCGTTTCCGGTGTGAGTACAGTAATAAAGTAAGTTGCAATCATTAGTGTTAAGATATAAAGAAAATAGAACAAAGCCTGCAGCGAGCAACAAGAACTTTTATGCTTTCGTTTTCATGTTTCCCTTGAGGGAATGCCTGTTCCTGGGAGGACAGGTAAAGTCTGCAGGACAAATTTACCTTATTTATATGATTCCAGATTGAACTCTGTGCAAGAGCCGCTGCTCTAAATTTCTGTACTTGGACACGGGCTTTGTGAGGCCCCTGAGGTAGCTTTGTTGTGGTAAAAACAATCTTGTTCTGTGAGGTACTTCCTCACTCACTCCTCACTAACCAATTTGTTGGTTGAATGAATATTTGAAGAGATGGCAATAGAAAAAAAAAACCTGTTTGGTGACTAATAACTTCACATTCTAAGTGTGCCATACTTAATTAATCGCTCAGTTTATAAGTGTAAATTTCTCTCGAGCATGGAGAGCTCTGCAACTGGAATGTTTCTAGATCTCACCGTTCATGCCAATGGTGACAAATGTGGTTTGTTTTGTCCCTTTGTTGTAATTATTTGTAATAATTAAGCTTTGAGTTCTAGAGGTGCATTGGTATGCTTAGTTATAGTTTTTTAGAACTAAACTAAATTTGATCATGTTTGATTCTTTCATGGGGTTAGAAGTGGCACAATTTATATATGTAAAGGTTTTAGTAGAACATTCCTATCGCTATACAGATGAAGTCTTGGAAGCTTGGTGGATACTCCCTTGTTACAGAGTCTTCTGACACATCATTATCTCCAGGTCGAGGTATGAAGAATCGGGAAAGTGGATAATTTTATTTTATTATAGAAGTGATTAGAGGGTAGAATTTGGACTTGTTGATATATAATATGAGAACAGCTATTCTATTCCAAGGATTGTTAAGACTTTGTTATCTTTTCATCCTAGTAATTGGGCAAAACTAATGTGAATATGCCCTGAATTCCAGTGGCTGTTGTGACTGTACTTGTTCCTTCTGGATTCCTCGTGTCTCTCTGATCAACTCAATCGATCAGTTTTTCTCTGTTTCCTGTTGATTGTTTCCTAAGATAATTCAATTATTATTGCCTGAAATTTGTCGGTTTCTATGGCTAGAAACACACTGCCTAATTCAAAACCATTGTTTTCTTGTGTTTAGTCAAATATCCCACCTCTCTGATAAAACTTCAGGGCCTTACATATACTAGCAACATACTCTCACACAAAGACATCAGCCCACTTGGTACCTCTTTTGTAGAAGGGGCAACTTTTGCCATCACATTCTGACCTCTCAGAAACTGACTTTAGGGGCTACATAATCTTTTACTATACTCATATATTGTTCACTTACTAAATAACATTTCATCGTTACAAATTTATGCTCTTTTCTAAAATTATGGAGCAATATGTTTTATAAACTTCTAAGTGTAAAACTTCAATAATATGAATGTATATGTCTGGCATTTTTCAGAACTTGAAAGATTTTAAATACACGAGGATCATTACAATAAGTGCTCAGATGTAAACAGCAAATGAACAAGGTACACATACTGTGTTAACTCACAATTTTATATTTTCGTTCCACCCAAAGCATACTTAGTGAATTCCATGTAGATAACCTGTAATGCCTGGCCAAAAAAGTATGTTTCAGCCTCAGGCCGTGAGAACTTTAGTGCACATAACTGTGCTTAATATTGCAGAAGACATTATCTTTCTAAGTCTCTCAATACTTTGATTTTACTTCACACATTATTTAATTGACTCATGATTAGAAATTTTGAAATACTACAGGGGCTCCAGTTTAAATATCCAGCTTCAGTCCTGTTTCTAGGCTGCTGTGTTCTTATCTCTAGAATCCCTGCTATGGAGCTTAAATGACCATTAACGTGGGAAAAACAATGAAAACGGTAAGCGCGATTCTTTTATTCATTTGAATGACATTGACCCGGTAGACTCATATATTTGAGTGCTTCATCTCCAGTGAGTGGAACTGTTTGAAAGTCTTTCAGGGGTTAGAAGGTGTGGCTTTGTTTGGAGTAGGCGTGTCTTTATTGGAGAAAGTGTGTCATTTGGGTGGGCTTTGAGGTTTCTAGAATTTATGCTCTGCAAGCTTTGCTTTCTCTTTTCTTTCCTGAAGGATCAGGATGTAGCTTTCAGCTACTGGTCCAGAACATGCCCACATGCTACCACAATCCCGATCCCTAACACAAGAGTAATAGACCAAGCCTCTGAGACTATCTTGTTGTTTTTGTTTTATTTATTTATTTATTTATTTATTTATTTATTTATTTATTTATTTATTTTGTCACTCCAGATTTTATTCGACTCCTGATCCACCCCCTGAGTATTCCACATACCATACCCCCCTCCTCAGCTGCCTCCCCACACTCCCCTTCCCTCTCCACAAGGATGTCCCTACTGCACCCATACCACCAGACCTCTAAACTCCCTGGGGCTCCAGTCTCTTGAGAGTTAGGTGCATCTTCTCTCACTGAACACAGACCCGGGAGTCCCCTGCTGTATATGTGTTGGAGGACTCACCTCAGCTGGTATATGCTGCCTGGTTGGTGATCCAGTGTCTAAGAGATCTCAGGGATCCAGGCTCATTCAGACTGCTGGTCCTCCTACAGAGGCGCCCTCCTCTTCAGCTTCCTCCAGCTTTTTCCTAATTCAACCAGAGGGGTCAGCCCTTCTGTTTATTCGTTGGGTGTACATACCTGCATTTGACTCTTTTAGTGGCTTGTCTGGTCTTTTGGAGGGCAGTCATAATAGGTCTCTTTTTGTGAGCGCCCCATGGCTTCATCTTGGGGCTTCCCCTTGAGCTGGATCCCACTTTGTGCCTGCAGCTGGATCTTCTTTTCCTCAGGCTCTTCTCCACTTCCATCTCTGCATTTCTTTCAGACAGGAAGAATTATGGGTCAGAGCTTTAGCTGTGGGATAGAAAACCCATGCCTCATTTGATGCCCTGTCTATCTTCTGAAGATAGGTCCAATAAGTTCTCACT
This sequence comes from Rattus norvegicus, assembly GCF_021556685.1. NCBI lineage: Eukaryota > Metazoa > Chordata > Mammalia > Rodentia > Muridae > Rattus > Rattus norvegicus. The sequence goes on from NC_141547.1 coordinate 24,080,309, forward strand.
CCCCACTATAGGGCATTTCATCTAGGGTCCCCACTTTTTTTTTGAGTCCTGAGAGTTTCTCACTTCCCAGATCTTTGGTACATTCTACCCTCCTTCCTCCTGAAGTCACCTGCTTCCATTCTTTCTGATGGCCCTAAGGGCTTCAGTCCTTTTCCTCCACCCAATACCAGATCATGTTCCCCTCTTCCCCAACCCCCATTTCCTTTCCCTCCTCAGTTCCTCCTTCCTTCCCCCTTGTGGTGGCTTTCTTCTCCATCCCAAGTGGGCCCTTCAGCTTGTTGACCTATTTGAGTTTTGTGGACTGTATCTTGGTTATTCTGTACCTTTGGGGGGGGGCTAATATCCACTTATTAGTGAGAACATACTGTGCATGTCCTTTTAGATGTGGGTCTGAGTTATCTCACTCAGGATGATATTTTCTAGTTCCATCCATTTGCCTGCAAAACTCTGGATGTCCTTGTTCTTAATAGCTGAGTAGTATTCCATTGTATAAATGAACCACATTTTCTGTATCCATTCTTTTGTCATGGTACATTTGGACTATTCCCAGCTTCTGGCTATCACAAATAAAACTGTTGTAAACATAATGGAACATGTGCCCCTGTGGCATGGGGCGGTCGTGTTTGGGGTGTATTCCCAAGAGTGGCATTTCTGTGTCTTTAGGTAGGTCTATTTCCAATTTTCTGAGGAACCTCCAAATTGTTTTCCAGAGCGGTTGTAGTGGTTTACAATCCTACCAGTAATGGTTCCTTTCTTCACTTCCTCACCAACATGTGTTGTTATCTGAGGTTTTGATATTCCAGTTTCATGAGGTTCCATTTATCAATTCTTCATGTTAGAATGTGAGCCATTAGAATTATGTTTAGGAAATTTCCCCCTGTGCCAATGAATTCAAGGCTCTTTCCCACTTTCTCTTGTGTTAGATTCAGGGTATCCGGTTGTATGTTTAGGTTCTTGATCCACTTGGACTTGAACCTTGTGCATGGTGACAAATATGAATCTATTTTCATTTTTCTACATACAGATATCCAATTAGAGCAGCACCATTTATTGAGAATGCTTTCTTTTTTTTCCATTGTATATTGTTTGGCTTCTTTGTCAAAGATCAAGTATGCATAAGTATGTGGTTTTTATTTCTGAGTCTTCAATCCTATTCCATTGATCTACCCTCTTGTCTCTCTACCAATATCATGCAGTTTTTAATCACTATTACTCTATAGTAGCACTTGAGGCCAGGTTTGTTGATTACCACAGTCTGTCTTTTACTGTTAAGAATTGTTTTTGCTATTCTGGACTTTTCCCTTTCCAGATGAATTTGAGAATTGCTCTTTCCATGTCTTTGAGGAATTGTGTTGGGATTATAAGAGTTACCTTGCTAACAGTATTTTTTTACATCAATAGAACAGTGGTCAAAATTGATGGTGATATCATCAAAACTAGTAAAACTGTAAGTCATATGTACTCGATGAATAACTGTAGGATATTTTGAGAAAAGTATCTGAAATCACACCAATCCAATATACTCTCGGTTTGTGCCTGAAAACAAATATTTATGCTTTCTTTTATTATTATTATTATTATTATTATTATTATTATTTAATCATTGTTATAGTCCAATCCTTATCCCCCTCCCAGTCTGCCCTCTGACTGTTCCATATCCCATACCCCACCCAACAACCGCCACCCCTGTCTGAAAGAGGATGTCCCCCTCCTACCCCCACTCCACCCCACCTACCCAGTCCCTGGTGCCTCAAGTATCTTGAGTGTTAGGTGCATCTTCTCTCTAATAAAATAGACTTTCAACCAAAAGTTAGCAAGTGAGATGAGGAAGGACACTTCATATTGATCAACGGAATAATCCACCGAGAGGAAGTCTCAATTCTGAACATCTATGCCCCAAATACAAGGGCACCCACATTCATAAAAGAAAATGTAAGAAAGCTCAAAACACACAATGAACCCCACACAATAATAGTGGGAGGCTTCTACACCCCACTCTCACTAATGGAGAGGCCGTTCAGACAGAAACTAAACAGAGACACAGTGAAACTAATAGAGTTTATGAACCTAAACTTTCTTTAGAGATAAAGCTTTGAAAGACCATCAGAATGTATTGCATGATTTTTTAAAAAAATAATTAAATACTTTTATTGATACATTTTATTTTGGTTATACTCTTTTCCTTCCATTTACTTCCATATTTTCAAATGTGTCCTTGTTCAAAAAACATACAAATTCATCCATACTGCATAGTATATAAGGCAACCATCTTATACATATGGATTATATAATTAGTTTTCTTTTTACACTTTAAGAATGTGTGCCCATTTAACCTCCAGAGGAAGTAGTTGCCAGTCATCATGTTGATAGTCACCTGTTTTAAAGTAGTCTGCAGACATGAGCAGCATCCATCATCTGCATCAGAAAGACTCCCTTCTACCATGTATCAAGTCATTTTATCAGAAGAAGCTGCCATTGATTGGACTAAGGACAAGGTTATACATAGGAAGTGGGTGGTTTCAAATGGCCCTTATTATTCATGCATTATTTATTTAATTATTTATTTATTTATCTACTCATCCATTTATTTTTATATCTCCAAAGGGGGTTCTAGGTATTAGATTACTTAAACTATAGAGAAAATGCCCTTTTTTATACTAACCTTTTCTTCAATTGGATTAGATGTATAGTTGAAAATCTATTTTAAAGAAGTTAAGACACTTGACTTCAAAGGTTGAAATTAGAGATTCACATTTATCAAAATATGCCTTAGAACTTGGGAAAGTTTGCTGCAAGTTGTGAAGTTTTAAAATGTATAAATAATATGTGCAAATACTGCTCAATGTGCTCAAAATATCGAATTGCTGATTTACCACTGTAGCGACCAGTATCCATCCGGTCCATAATTTTTAAGTAGGATAAAATAAATGACCTAAACCAATAAAAACCACCACAAACAGAGCCCAGGATACCAAAACATATATATATATATAAATATTATATAATATTTATATTATATATAGATGTAGATATAGATATAAGTATAGGTATAGGTATAGAAATAGATATAGATAGATAGACTTTTACCTGGCTGTTACCCATCTAGGAAACAAAAGATTAGGAAGCATGGATAAAAAGATAAAGAGAAATAATATCCAGTCTTCTATAAATCCATTCAACTTGTTCATTATGTTGCTGTCACTTATGTGTTACTGGCTTATAAAACTTTGAGGAATTGATATATTGACAATATCATTTACTCCCTAAAGTGGATTTATAACTTTTTCTATAAACAAATACTATAATAACCCTCTTATAAAATACATCGTGTTCTATTAGTGTATTTTATAAAGTTATTGATTTAAGACACTTAGATACTATAAATGTTGCAGTTGGCTTTATGATAATTGTCCATTCTATATATTTTATTCCTAGTGGGCAGTGTGAAGGAGGAGAATAGAAGTGTGGCGTAGTATATCAGAAAGAATTTAATGAAAGAATTCTGTTACATTATCACTTCTTGATATTCCATGTTTGGTCAATCTATAAACTATGACGTTGTATTACATCTTATTGATCTACATTGTCTTCTAATAAGCAAAAAACCCTCAAATTATTCTTAGAATATAAATTTTTACTTTTGTGTTAAGATTCATTTTATCAGTGCCAAAGAGGAGGATTCAATAAACTGTCAGCAGATCCTAAGGAAAAGTGTACAAATCTATGATGAGTAATATACAGGTACATCAGTTAAAACAGAATGTGCATTATAAGAACCTTTCTAAGTTAGAAAGCCTACTGTCTGTCTGTCTTGTCTTCTCTCTGTGTCTCTATCTGTTTGCATGACCTATGTATGCATATTTCACTTTCTGATGGGAGACAAAGCTTTTCAACTGACCTAGTTAATAGACATATCCATGTTCTCTACCTAGTGATATCTGTAAATGTATGTACACTTCTAGACATGCATTCGAATATTATTTTGAAATTCTTTCTGAATCCTTATACAGGTTGTTTGATTTTTTTGTCACCTTCATATCTCATTAACAAAATGTTGTGCCCTGAAGAGTATTTGGCATCACAAATCTATAATTCACCGTTTACAATTGTTTCCTAACAAATCCTTTGTATAGAACTGGTTCTTTCTCCTCGTCAAGTGTGCTTGACTGACTAAGGACATTCAAAGATCAAATCTCAGACCTGTTTAAGAGCATTAATATTCCACACGTAGGCATTCTGTCTAAAAGAGAGGATGTCACTAAAACATTAATTTCTAGTGAAATCCTCTGCAGGTGACCTAATTCATCAGCCAACACCATTTCATGAAACAAAATAAACCCATAATAATCCTTGAAAAATTCGTGTCCTTAGTTTTGCTTTTGTAGCACAAAAATCAAGTTTCCAGTTTATGTTAATAAGTAGTTCAGTAAGGGCACACATAGAAGAAGGGGGCTGACTGCTTACATGTCAGTGCATGTACGCAGCCTGTGCAGTTTATTTTTCCTCGTGCATGAGACCTGAATACACAAAGATGCATTCTCAAAATATTTCCATAAGATAAATAAATGAATCAAAATCTGGTGAGAAAAGGAATCACCAGAAATTTCTCAAAAAGCTAAAAGAAATTAATTTCCTGAAACAAGTGTTAATGCGTTTCAAGTACTCTTGAGTGAACTTGCAGTTGGGTAAGGAAAACAATTTATGCCAATTAGCATGCTGTCACTTGCATTTCACTCCTGTTAAAGATATGAGTGCTGGGACACAGACAAGTCTGCTACCAAAAGACACCCAGCTGCTGTTCCTGTCTACCTTGGTGCTTTAGGGTCAGTCCTTCAGATGCTTACCCACAAACTATTGGAACAGCACTTTCCTGCCTCCTTGGATATCGAAAGAAAGAAAGAAAGAGAGAGAGAGAGAGAGAGAGAGAGAGAGAGAGAGAGAGAGAGAGAGAGAGAGAGAGAAGGAAGGAAGGAAGGAAGGAAGGAAGGAAGGAAGGAAGGAAGGAAGAAAGAAAAGAAAAGAACACAGGCGGGTGGAATTATAGAACAAGCATGAAATTGATTTAGCTGATGATTCACCATTGATGACACAACTTATTTTATGAAAACGTTTGTTAGAAAATGTGTTTCAGAACAGTCCTCATTTCTAGGAATGGAGTTCTTTGGAACCCTATGAGGCGTCACTTTGTGCTTTGCAACTGGGTATGAAGAGTGTTAAGTGACTTCCTACAAATCCCCATATACATCTGCCAGAGTGAATTGTGTGTTTAATACACACTGCAATTTAATCCATTTAGACTGTTATTATATTGTGACATGTACACTGAACATCTTTGTTGCATGAATGGAATCCTAACAGAAAGAGGAGACCCCATTGTTTTGCACCTTACAGTCATGAGAAAATAGAGGTGGTGAGCTCTTAATTACCATACTCCCCTGTTGTAAATGGAAGGCCCCCACAGTGATCTCTTTGTAATGCAAAGGAACTTGGCATCATGAAAGACAAGTTTGAAGGGACATTTTGAAGGAAACGGAGAATGTAAGGTTATAACCAAAGAACTGGCTAAATCAAACATTAGAATGTTTCGAATTTTGTAAAATTTAAGAGCCTAATGATGAAAATATTATGCAAAATGTCTTAGCTAGGCTACCATGGAACAGAAAAAATATGTTTAGAATGTGTTAGAAACTATTAAATCAAAGACTAGTTTGGATTTAAATTTATATTTTACTTGAGCTCTGTTCATTACATTTCTACTACAAATCAGTCTTTTAACAATGTTTTCAGTTGTATATGTGTCCAAAATGTATATGTTCTATGCATAACTATGGGAGTCAGTCAATACCCACTGCTTACTTCACCTTGCAGGCTACTGTTGTCCTTGACAGACCATATTTCACTCCCCTTAGACATATATATGTTTTATAAATGTAATAAAGCATCATATAATTAGAACCATTAGTTATGAAATCAATATAATCTTACATTTTTGGAAGCAGATAAGTCCAAAATAGCATTGAGATATAATAAAGTAAATTGAAGCCACGAAAAGTGATTGCCTTATTACTTAAGGCAATATTAGAAACCACTTATTATATTTAGAATCACTTATTACTCGGAAGACAATGATATTTCTTTTCTTTATAATTATAAGCTTCTTAGTGTCTTTCTTCTATAGAAGCAGACGTTTAAAAACTGCATACTTTCTAAAGGCTTAAAAAGAACTGATGCTGTGAAATTGGTCTGAATATATTAGGTACTGAAGTTAAAACGCTCTTCTAAACGAGATTTCATAATGATAGGATTTAGCTCACTAGAGTTCTATTAACTTTGATCCATTTAGCAAATGGGTCACAATTCACACTGAAAGTGAGTTGGTTACTGAGAGAAGAATTTTGAAAAAGTCTCTTAGAGTGAATTACTTTAATTTTATTAGACATTTGAGAGTATCTTGCAACGTATTTTGATAAAATTCACCTACCTCCCCAACTTTGTGGTCATTAAGAAAAAAAAAAAAACACTTCAGACAAATGTGTTCTAGCCAAATATTCTAGATGTGTGTTTTGCACTGGGGTTTGATTGACGAACCAGGACTATGCTCTTAGAGAACTGAGAGTCTTTTTTTTCCCCCAACACCAATAATTACCAACAGTTCTACAGCAGGGTGATAGTGTATGACCAGCTGCTTTTCCACCTATAGATTTGGGTGGCTTGGCTTTGTGCACATTTGTGTGGAGTGGGAGAAAGTGGGTATGGAAGAGAAAGGAGAGGGAGAGAGAGAGAGAGAGAGAGAGAAAGAGAGAGAGAATAAATATATTAAATAATTTTCAAAGAGGACACTACTGCAGAAGGTTCCATATATGTATATAGAAAGATAGTGGTCAGTGATACCCCGATATAAAACTCGTGATCCGTTACAATGGCTGGACGGAAAGACATACCCCCTGGTGTGCTAGTGCCAAAAACATCATGGGGGTAACCACTCACATTCTGATTCAACTTAAGTTGAATCAAGTACCATTCCATAACAAGACAAAAGTCATATTGGTACCATTATTATGCCAGTTAACTATGGTGTGGTTTGGGCATACCCTGGTATTTGGTATTCAGGCGCAGGGAGGAGGCTTTCCTGGAGATGGTTTTCAGTGTTATGTATTTTCTTAATTGGGAGAATGTGAATCAGATCTTCTAGATGATAGCTGGTGAAACAAGTAAAGTAGCTTCCTTCCACTGTATTCTGTAAAATAGCAGCTCTCTTTATTCGGCTGTAACGAGTGTCGTCATATAAACCTTGGAGAGTGGGTAGGAGTTTTCAAGAATATATATTGTTGGCTGGGGCTGAAGGACTGGGGATGCTTTATTTGCATGAGGAGGGATCCCAGGTGCTTACACCTGTAATTTGGCCAAGCAGCTACATGACTTTCTCAAGAAGGACAGAGGTTGGGGTCATAGAGCTACAAGCCCCTGGGTATGCTGGCCAAGAGTAGGGAGGGAGCAAATCTCACTCCTACTGCTCTCAAGATGAGATTTTTCAAGGTTTGGCTATGCTCGATATGCTGTGTCGACCGTGACCTTCTTCCAGGCCATCATTGCTCTTGTTCCAGACCACTTCCCTGAACACTCCTGTTTCACATCTAGGCCTGGCATAATACCTAGAAGAGAGCCAATTTTTACTTTGTCGTTCAATGCACATAGTATTAAGCTCATTACTGATAACAATGCATTTCTCAACTCTCATCTCTGAAGCTTGTATTTATAATAAATAATAGTTAGGACAGAGATCCATATTGGGTGAAGGTTGCACAGCCCTAAAGGAAATATATGTGACACACTCACACACACAATATATATATATATATATATATATATATATATATATATATATATATATATATATACCACACTACTACTCCCCCTCCTCCCAGGTCAGGGATTTTGTTAGGAGAAGGAGCAGAAAGATTTTAAGACCAAGACGCATGGATGGCTACAGGTAAACGCTGTCAAGTAGACACAGCAGCACAGATGCACTTACGAAGTCAAAGAATTCTTGACAACACGCACAAAGCCTATACCAGAGTGGAATTAATATTTTCAGAGACACCATGAGGGGTCAGTGAACAGCTTTTGTGTAAAAATTCAAGTAGATCTGTCAGACCTCCATTTTATAGCTTCAACTAGTTAGATAACATCTGATGATAGATCCCATATAATGAAAAATAGAAAATTATACAGGACTGAGATTGATTCCTGGATAGTTAGACACAAAATTATGGCATAGATTACAAGTGTATTAAGTTATTGTCATACAGAATGTTGTATTTATAAATAATGGCAATATATTACAGAAAGAATTAATAAGCAATACCCTTTAATTGTTTCCATAAAAGTTTTTATGGATCAATTAAACTATAAAGCATACATTAGGAAATCTTGGTAATACTTTGCTTTTACCCCATTAGTGCAAATATTCGTCTATCCTTTTTTTTTTTTATTAACTTTAGTATTTCTTATTTACATTTCCAGTGTTATTGCCTTTCCCAGTTTCCGGGCAAACATCCCCCTAACCCCTCCCCTTCCCCTACTTTAGGGGTGTTCCCCTCCCCATCCTCCCCCTACTGGACCCTCCCCCAACAATCTAGTTCACTGGGGGTTCGGTCTTAGCAGGACCCAGGGCTTCCCCTTCCACTGGTGACCTTACTAGGATACTCACTGCTACCTATGAGGTCAGAGTCCAGGGTCAGTCCATGTATAGTCTTTAGGTAGTGGCTTAGTCCCTGGAAGCTCTGGTTGCTTGGCATTGTTGTTCATAAGGGGTCTCGAGCCCCTTCGAGCTCTTCTTGTTCCTTCTCTGATTCCTTCAACGGGGGACCTATTCTCAGTTCAGTTGTTTGCTGCTGGCATTCGCCTCTGTATTTGCTGTATTCTGGCTGTGTCTCTCAGGAGTGATCTACATCCGGCTCCTGTCGGTCTGCAGTTCTTTGCTTCATCCATCTTATCTAATTGGATGGCTGTATATGTATGGGCCAAATGGGGGGCAGGCTCTGAATGGGTGTTCCTTCTGTGTCTGTTTTAATCTTTGCCTCTCTATTCCCTGCCAAGGGTATTCTTGTTCCCCTTTTAAAGAAGGAGTGAAGCATTCACATTTTGATCATCCGTCTTGAGTTTCATTTGTTCTAGGCATCTAGGGTAATTCAAGCATTTGGGCTAATAGCCACTTATCAATGAGTGCATACCATGTGTGTTTTTTCTGTGATTGGGTTACCTCACTCAGGATGATATTTTCCAGTTCCAACCATTTGCCTACGAATTTCATGAAGTCATTTTTTTGATAGCTGAGTAATATTCCATTGTGTAGATGTACCACATTTTCTGTATCCATTCCTCTGTTGAAGGGCATCTGGGTTCTTTCCAGCTTCTGGCTATTATAAATAAGGCTGCGATGAACATAGTGGAGCACGTGTCTTTTTTATATGTTGGGGCATCTTTAGGGTATATGCCCAAGAGAGGTATAGCTGGATCCTCAGGCAGTTCAATGTCCAATTTTCTGAGGAACCTCCAGACTGATTTCCAGAATGGTTGTACCAGTCTGCAATCCCACCAACAATGGAGGAGTGTTACTCGTTCTCCGCATCCTCGCCAGCATTTGCTGTCCCCTGAGGTTTTGATCTTAGCCATTCTCACTGGTGTGAGTTGAAATCTCAGTGTTGTTTTGATTTGCATTTCCCTTATGACTAAAGATGTTGAACATTTCTTTAGGTGTTTCTCAGCTATTCGGCATTCCTCAGCTGTGAATTCTTTGTTTAGCTCTGAACTCCATTTTTTAATAGGGTTATTTGTCTCCCTGCGGTCTAACTTCCTGAGTTCTTTGTATATTTTGGATATAAGGCCTCTATCTGTTGTAGGATTGGTAAAGATCTTTTCCCAATCTGTTGGTTGCCCTTTTGTGTTAACCACAGTGTCCTTTGCCTTACAGAAGCTTTGCAGTTTTATGAGATCCCATTTGTCGATTCTTGATCTTAGAGCATAAGCCATTGGTGTTTTGTTCAGGAAATTTTTTCCAGTGCCCATGTGTTCGAGATGCTGCCCTAGTTTTTCTTCTATTAGTTTGAGTGTGTCTGGTTTGATGTGGAGGTCCTTGATCCACTTGGACTTAAGCTTTGTCCAGGGTGATAAGCATGGATCGATCTGCATTCTTCTACATGTTGACCTCCAGTTGAACCAGCACCATTTGCTGAAAATGCTATCTTTTTTCCATTTGATGGTTTTGGCTCCTTTGTCAAAAATCAAGTGCCCATAGGTGTGTGGGTTCATTTCTGGGTCTTCAATTCTGTTCCATTGGTCTATCTGTCTGTCTCTGTACCAATACCATGCAGTTTTTATCACTATTGCTCTGTAATACTGCTTGAGTTCAGGAATAGTGATTCCCCGTGAAGTCCTTTTATTGTTGAGGATAGTTTTAGCTATCCTGGGTTTTTTGTTATTCCAGATGAATTTGCAAATTGTTCTGTCTAACTCTTTGAAGAAATGGATTGGTATTTTGATGGGGATTGCATTGAATCTGTAGATTGCTTTTGGTAAAATGGCCATTTTTACTATATTAATCCTGCCAATCCATGAGCATGGGAGATCTTTCCATCTTCTGAGGTCTTCTTCAATTTCTTTCTTCAGAGTCTTGAAGTTCTTATTGTACAAATCTTTTACTTGCTTGGTTAAAGTCACACCGAGGTACTTTATATTATTTGGGTCTATTATGAAGGGTGTCGTTTCCCTAATTTCTTTCTCGGCTTGTTTCTCTTTTGTGTAGAGGAAGGCTACTGATTTATTTGAGTTAATTTTATACCCAGCCACTTTGCTGAAGTTGTTTATCAGGTTTAGTAGTTCTCTGGTGGAACTTTTGGGATCACTTAAATATACTATCATATCATCTGCAAATAGTGATATTTTGACTTCTTCTTTTCCGATCTGTATCCCCTTGACCTCCTTTTGTTGTCTGATTGCTCTGGCTAGAACTTCAAGAACTATATTGAATAAGTAGGGAGAGAGTGGGCAGCCTTGTCTAGTCCCAGATTTTAGTGGGATTGCTTCAAGTTTCTCTCCATTTAATTTAATGTTAGCAACTGGTTTGCTGTATATGGCTTTTACTATTTTCATGTATGGGCCTTGAAATCCTGTTCTTTCCAGGACATTTATCATGTAGGGGTGTTGAATTTTGTCAAATGCTTTCTCAGCATCTAATGAAATGATCATGTGGATTTGTTCTTTCAGTTTGTTTATATTATGAATCACATTGATGGTTTTCCGTATATTAAACCATCCCTGCATGCCTGGGATGAAGCCTACTCGATCATGGTGGATGATTGTTCTGATGTGCTCTTGGATTCGGTTTGCCAGAATTTTATTGAGTATTTTTGCGTCGATATTCATAAGGGAAATTGGTCTGAAGTTCTCTTTCTTTGTTGTGTCTTTGTGTGGTTTAGGTATAAGAGTAATTGTGGCTTCGTAGAAGGTATTCGGTAGTGCTCCATCTGTTTCAATTTTGTGGAATAGTTTGGATACTATTGGTATGAGGTCTTCTATGAAGGTCTGATAGAATTCTGCACTAAACCCGTCTGGACCTGGGCTCTTTTTGGTTGGGAGACCTTTAGTGACTGCTTCTATTTCCTTAGGAGTTATGGGGTTGTTTAACTGGTTTATCTGTTCCTGATTTAACTTCGGTCCCTGCTATCTGTCTAGGAAATTGTCCATTTCATCCAGATTATCAAGTTTTGTTGAATACAGGCTTTTATAGTAAGATCTGATGATGTTTTGAATTTCCTCTGAATCTGTAGTTATGTCTCCCTTTTCATTTCTGATTTTGTTAATTTGGACACACTCTCTGTGTCCTCTCGTTAGTCTGGCTAAGGGTTTATCTATCTTGTTGATTTTCTCAAAGAACCAACTTTTGGTTCTGTTGATTCTTTCTATGGTCCTTTTTGTTTCTACTTGGTTGATTTCAGCTCTGAGTTTGATTATTTCCTGCCTTCTACTCCTCCTGGGTGTATTTGCTTCTTTTTGTTCTAGAGCTTTTAGGTGTGCTGTCAAGCTGCTGACATATGCTCTTTCCTGTTTCTTTCTGCAGGCACTCAGCGCTATGAGTTTTCCTCTTGGTACAGCTTTCATTGTGTCCCATAAGTTTGGGTATGTTGTACCTTCATTTTCATTAAATTCTAAAAAGTTTTTAATTTCTTTCTTTATTTCCTCCTTGACCAGGTCTATTCTTATAAAGTCAGCAACTTCTCAAAATACACAAACCTTTTCAGAAGGCCAGCTATTCTGCTGAGTGTTTTGTAAATAACATGTTCCATGGTTCCAGAGAGAGTTTAAATTTATAATATAATTAATATTAATATGGGCCCCCAAGAGGAGCTGGCAATGTAGCTCCTCACTACCACCTAAACGAGAGCGACTTCTTTGAAGAAACCTCCATTTACATGAGGCTAGAATTCCTAACTTCACAAGCGAAATAAATTTCCAGGTAAACCAAAATAAAGAAAACTCGTGTTTTGTTAAGTATTTTAATATGAATTTTTAGCATACATGTTAATAGAGAGCAAGACTTTTAGAAAATACTATACACATCAAAGCTCTGAGTCCACCTTCTAAAAAGGGAGTCTCATTTGTGTGTCCAAACAGTAGCATCATATATGATTTTGGTGGATTTTAAAGATACTCTCTTTAAAGGAATTTTAAGGATGTCTTTTGTACTTTTATTTTGTAGTAGTAGTAGTAGTTGTTGTTGTTGTTATTTACACTTTCCTAGATTTAAGGACACAGTGAAGTTCTGTTTCTGAGATGAATGAGTAGAAATATAGGAGTCACAAAGGGTATTAAGACATGTTTTGCAGGGGTTGGGGATTTAGCTCAGTGGTAGAGCGCTTGCCTAGGAAGCACAAGGCCCTGGGTTCGGTCCCCAGCTCCGAAAAAAAGAATCAAAAAAAAAAAAAAAGACATGTTTTGGCAACATACAAGGTTGAGATTCACAGAAAATTGCAAGTTTGTAGCTGGGAAATCATTGAGTTAGACTTGAAGGTCATATGTGCCTAGGCTTTCGTGTGGATCATTGCTAGTTTAACGCTCCTTGAAAAACTCTACATAAAGACACAATTTTCTCGGTGTTGCCAATTTTCACAACCAATTTTGTTTATTGTGCTGAAATTCTTGGCTTTCAGCTGGTGAACCTTTAAGCAAACCCAAGGGAGAAGCATTTCTTTCCTTTTGTATGTCTCTACATGTCACTTAGCTTTTTCTGTCTTTTTCTTGATGCAATAGGATTCTTGGTCAAAATTCATTCTTCAAGGTTTCTCAAAGGAAATTATAAAGAACATGGATTTTTCCTAGTTTTCTTCTTATTGTTGTGATAGAGACCATGACCTAAGCCACTGGAAGGAGGGGGTTTGTGGTTTAGACATCGAATCATAGTCTGTTTTTGAAGCGAGCCATAGCAGGAACTCAAACAAGAAAAGATACTGGAAGCAGAAATTTTAGCAAGGATTATCGAAGAATGTTGCTTATGACTTTTGCTCCTTACACTTGCTCAGTTTTCTTTCTTATGACCCACAACCTCCAGGAGACGGACCAACAGCTGCTGGACTTTCGCTCCCCAGTCAACAATCAGGAAAAATGCCACACAGACATGAAAGCAGGCCAATCTAATGCAGATATTTTTCTCAATTAAGAACACCTTTTGCCATATGACTCTACATTGTGTAAGACTGACAAATATTGACAGAGATAGTTATATGTGTGTCATCAGAAAGCAAAGAGTGAGGAAGGTAAATGCGGAATCTCAATGTCCAGCATCATATGGAAATGAAGGAATGAAGGGCTGATCTTAAGAGTCTTTTGGTTTTACAGTTGAATTTTCAACCATTGGAACTTCATCATGTGTCTAGAACATAGAGTGCTGGAGTATAGGAAAGTTTTGGAGGCCTTGTAGAATTTCAGTCCAAACATTCCTTTTGGTTAAAGGATTCATTTGACTATTTTTGTTTAAAAAATAATTTTATTATCTATGTTGGTTTTCTGAGATGACCTTCAAGAGATATGTGAGAAAAATTACATTTTGCTTATTTGTTAAATCAACTTGTAAATGAAATATGAGTGTGATAGGAAACTGGACTAAAATAAATCGTATTTTTATAGTGTGTTTAATACTTTCTGAAGCATAGAAAAAGCTAATTAGTGTAAGTGACAGATGATGCATCAGTTCAGCCCTCAGGACAAAGTCTTTAATAAGGAATCTGGGACAAAAAGTAAACAATACACAACCCTCCTAGTTCTTGACAGGAATAAGTCTACTAATTGTGGATCATATCTAGTACTGATTTGGATTTGTTTTCTTTGAAACCTTATAAATGTATAGATGAGTTATTAATATATTCTACTGTTATCATTTAGTTTTTGGGTTTTATTGTTGTTGTTTTGAGATAGGGTTTTTTGTAGCTCAGGGTAGTTCTGTTTGTCCTTGAACTTGATTTGTAGGCCAGGCTGGTCTCCAACTGAGAGATCCACCACTATCTGCTTCTGGAGTTCTGGGATTCAAGGAATGTACTCAGGAGGCAGAGGTATGTCGATCTCTGTTTATGGACAGCCTGGTCTTCCAAGCAGGTTCCAGGACAGCCAGGGCTGTCTACGCAATTATCTGCAGAAAAATTAATAAGGAAAAGAATTAAAAATACAAAAGAGACATCTTTTAAAAATGTTATATATAGACTCCCTCATATCAAATATAAGCGTATTCAGTAAGACAGAAATGTGCAAATGTTTTATTTTGTACCACTTTAAAAGTATGCTTTTATGTGATGATTAAAAAATATTTTTACCCGAAGTGGCTTCTTCATATTTTTAATTTACACACTGATTAAGGCAAATGATTTGATTTTTGACATTTTCTGTTACACGGAGTTTCTGCTGGTTCTACTATACCTTTTTACAAGAATGATTGTTTAATATATAGTTTTATTTGTTAATATATAGTTTATTTAATAACATATAGTCACTTGAATTCCCTCAAGACAGAAGGAATAACAGAATATTAAAATATATCTTTGGGATTCAAAAGCTAATTTTTTAATATTTTTAAGGAGACAACTGTGTCAAAAATGATTGAAGTATTAAATTTCAAAGAAAATTTCAAAGGCCTTCAAGACATTGAAGACATAGATTAATAGGATATGTCTCAAGTATTATCAATCTGCATATTCTGCGATCACTTTGTGTAATGAACATCTTTCACATACATGGATCTATAGTTGCAGAAATTTCTTTGGATTGTCTCAAGTGTCTGAATATAATTTCAAGAAAATCCCTTATGTTGCTACTAAGTCTAGTGTCAAGAATGTCCAATATACCTTCCTACTAGAGGAATTTAAGTATTTCCTATGAGTCTACAAATATTTACAAGTGCTAAAGTTTATGTTAGAGGATCTTAATATTCACCAGTGTATTTAAGATAGCAAGTGAGAAATGTAGCTGTAAATGTAAAGGGAATCTATTCACTTAGCGTCAATACAGTCCTATACAGCAATGAGAACTCCTCAATACTAGGAAAATATCAGAACTGGGACCTGTTATTTTCCGTCAGTTGATATACCAAAGTAACTCTTATTTTTGTAATTTTTATAATTGAAATTATGGATAAGCACCCATTTTAGTGTACATCCCAGTCATTCTAAGATTTAGGAGACAGAGGCAAGAGGGTTGAAGTGTTCAAAACTGGTCTGTATTATAAAACAATTTTGAGGCCAGCTTGGGCACATGAGATATTGAGACTGATTCACAAAACAGAAAGAAAGGAAGTAAAAGAGTGGGAATCAGAGTGGGAGAAAAGAAAGAAAGAATGTACATCATGATTGCTTCAATCATGGTTCAGACTCATAGACTACAGAGCCAATGCCTAACAAGAATTGTTTCTGGAACAGTGACTTTTGAATCTTAAACTAATTTCCAAATATTCAAAAGAAGCAAGAGGTCTCTTGCATTCAGGAGATGGCACTTGACTTTCTCTTTTCTAATGTTAACACTATTACAGGTATTAGCTAGGTTCATTCTGAATGTTGCCATATTCGATACCACCTCTCTTCTTATATAACATCCTGTGGGGTATGAAAATACCTGTTTTATTAAGTGGGCTAAAACAATTCTTCCCTGGTTTTTGTGTGAGCTTCCAATTTCTGGCATATCAATCTTGTTTAAAAATTATTTCCTAGAATAGTTTCCCCACAACCCTCTGTGGTCCATCCTATCCTATGGTTTCCAAGAAATATACCACTGATCAATACCTGTATTTGTCTTTTAGTGTAATGGAGGTGCCTGGACTTGGTGATGACTTGAGACATGGAAAGTGTAAATCAATATAATGTGTCACAATTTCAACGGTCTGATTATTTTGTTGCTCTTAATTCTGCTTTCGTTCCATCCCTGTACTCATTCAGTTGTGAGAAATTACAACGCGCTTCTATGATCAATGGACCATTGTGAACAACCTAAACTCCGAAACTCACCTATGAACTAAGTCCTGGCATGTCTCGGCATGTTTCCCTCACTCTGCCAATACATTTGAAGGAGAAGTCTACACAGAGGACTAATGGGACTGCCTGAATGGGCACATGCTTGAGACTGTGGAAAATATGAGTAGTCTGTGTTTGCTGATATTTTGTTTTGTCTTTTGGAAGAAGATAATTGACTTAAGATCGCTAATTGAGTATATTGTGTTATATAATCATCTGAGATAGGCAGTTTTAATTTCTATATTTAATAAATATCAACAAATGGAATTTATCTAAAGTTCCATTTCATTTAATAGAATTTTTCTTGCAATATAACTGTGAAAGGAAACCCTCTTGGGGAAGCCAGAGGTACATGGCTGATTCTCCACAGTTTCTTAAACACCAGCATGTGACCATTGAACAAAATTCAAATTTCCAATTATCATCTACATTTAATATTAAATCTTGATACTCAGAGTGCCCCGAGAGTCACTAAACAAACTGGAAATGCTAGCCCAGTATATTTTAAAAATATATTGGTTGAAGCCTTTTCTTGGAATTATTTTATTACCTTTGTAATTTCTCAACTCAAATACCTTAACATGTAGCTTTGTGCATGGATGAGAGCAAAAAAAAAATACCTATCTGAACTGAAATAAAATAAATACCATTAGCCTCTTCCATTTCTTTCAAAGTGGGCATGGGAAATTGAGCATAACGTTATTTCTGTATGCTGACAATAATAAACATTTTAGAGTAATGATTTCACTCTTTACACCCTCAAGGGAAGATGGTATAATTCCAAAATTTAAACCTTTAGAAAAATCTTCAGAGGGAATACGTGTGGATTTGTATGTGGTTCAATGTAAGTTTTCAAAACAACAATAGCTATGTATTCTTTTATATAGGAAACAATTTCCAGAAAACAACATTAGTAAACTATGCACAGAAAGTAACCTACAGACATGCAAAACAGGTGTCGGGACCACTGTGCCAAATTTCCTTCAGAATCTCCTTTCATGAACAGATTTATGTGATTATGACAGTAGTAGGCAGATGAACATTTTGTGTTTTTTGTAAGTTTGGGGCATTGGTTGAGTCATCAGTTGAATTCAAAATATTGCATGTGGACTCATTAAAACACAGTATATGATGTGACAATCTCACAGTATGATCCAGCCATGGAAATCAAACTTTATGCTGGAGGAGCCATCTTTCTTTTTCTGTTATTGGATGATCACGTTGACATCACCCCCTACTTGTGTGCAGAATTAGGTGATATATTTTTCAACATCATTAGCATGTGCAGAGCTTCACCTTGGTCAATCTGGATACAAAATTTTCAACCCAGTGTCTGCACATAAACCAAAGCCATTTCCCGAGGTCAAGATATCGTGTCTCGTTAATAGTCAAACCCACAGACGCAAACCTCAGCAGTTATACAACTGCATAAAAATTGTGGTTTTGCACCCATAAGAAATGTCCGAATTCAGCATAGATATCTCTGAATTTATTTTCTTTTGAAAAGAACAAAAGCTATTATGACAGAGTCATAGGCCCTCAGAAACCTTCCCTCGAGCACCTAGGAGCTTTCCTCACTGTGGAAACTCACCAACAAGGCTGTTGGTTAATGATATTTAAAGATAAAACAGCTGATTTAAAAACTCCACGAAGGAACTGTTTTGGAGAGAAACCAGAGAGAATCCTTAAAGAAGGAATAGCTGGGTCCATTTGTTCATGGTTCTCTTCCTAGGAGGAGCTAAGCTGAGGTATGAGTGGAGTGGAGACTTCAGTGGGGGTGCACAGCATCCTCCGTTCACCCCCAATGTGGCAACTCTCACAGTTAAGGCTCTCTCATCTACTCCATATGGGTTTGCACTTGAAATGACTGCTAAATTTATGAAAAGAAAAAAAAACACGCTGTGTTTTATGTGTGCTTTATGCACCCTTAGGAATGAGTATCTGTGGAAGCTCAGCAGACTCTAAATTAAATATGGCTTTCATCAATAAATGAACTGAAAGATTCAAGACTCAAGAAATGGAATGAAAAATGTAAGAAACTTTCCTACAAAAGATGTACAACAAAATCATGACTTATTGAAAGAGAAGGAAATCATGTGATTACTGATGCCTGTTTGAAAAATAATCCTTATCTTTTGTATTTAACAATCACCTAAGAGAGGCAGTTGCCGTGGATAAGGAGTTTTTAAATATGAGATTTTTTTTTAATTCAGATCTGTAGACTGAAAACATAGGAATAAATTCTGTAAACAATAATTCAACAATCATTTTATTTTCTTGTTAAGTGGAATCTTGAAAAGACTTCTGAAATTACTAAGTGCATTTGAAACACATTATAGCCTATTATTCTTAGAGCATAAAGGAATTAAAAGAATTTAACAATGCACATACATATGCAAGCACACAAGTGTGTGTGTGTGTGTGAGTTTGTGTGTATGTGAAAAATGAGTGAAAGAGAATCCTAACAGAATTATCTGTGAGTTTTATCATCAAACTGTAAGCAATTTAAATATGCACCAAGTATAATTCACTGCAGGCGTGGCAAGTTGTCAGTAGCATTAACAATAAATGCAAGTTACCTTGTTTGCACACAACCACTGAAGAGAGATGACAATGTGTGACATCATGTTCTGAACACAGCAGATAAATAACTTTGCTTGGGGTCCTTAAAATTAAGAATACAGTGTTACAAGAGACACTGCTATCATTTTTGTTTGTTTTGCTTTGTTTGTTTCAATTCACTTGCTTCCTCCCTATAACCATTTTTTTTTCCTGATCACCTATTGAGTGTCTATCATTTTTGTTGTTGCTGCTGTTGAAGTGTTTGACTGTCTCTGCATTTAACTGTGCTGAGGATCTCACTGCGTTTTATTTTTCACCAGCTTTTGCACACAGACTGTTGGATCTCACTTCTTGGAATGACGATATTAGTGGGATAATCTTACATTTATTCTTGCGGCTTTCAGTTTTGCTCATGTGTTTACTGGTATGATATCAGCACCTGAACAAAGTCAATACACCTTAATGTGGGAATGAATGTTGATACTAAAGATTAATAATTAACATCATTCAGTAAACTCATTTAGCTGATTTTTAATTACAGTATATAGATAATAATTTTACATCCTAAAGGACTTCTAAAATATCTAGCTCTTAACATTTACCATTAAGCCTATGGGACAACATGGAATAGGAAAAAAATATATATCCTGATCTGAATGCACGTGATACATCCAGCCATGATCACTCTTACAAGTTTACTTCTCCAACGCATTTTTCATGTTTTGTCCTACTTAGAATATTCTACATAAATACACACACGCATAAATGTATACATATTTCGAACCTGTTTTGTAACCTTTAAGAATGTCTCATTACATAAAAGCTGAGCAAATTCAACCCACAGTTGCACACATTACCTGGAAATATAATTGTGTGAATGCTTAGACAGATGAAATAATTTAAATTTTACCTTATCTGATGAAGGACTACAAGCTTGGGGCATTAAATCTTTTTAGAGCACAAAATGCTCAACTGCTAAAAAGCATAATATTTTCAACTATCCCTGACAATTTTGTATTTAGCTCTTAGTGGGTGCAAAGAAGACAATGTAAATCAAGTTCTTTTCCTGATGTCTAAGTTACCATGGGACAACCGTATATTTCCTGATTTCACTTCTATACTAAGACAATGAGATAAAATGTATAACAATTTGATTATGCTCTCCCTTAATATTCAAAGAAGTGTCCAAATTTTGTGAAATTTTTCTCTTGTGTGACTTGTGATCATCACGACTATGATGATGTGGGGTGAATTACTTTTACTGAATGTAAGTCTATGGTTAGTGGGTCAATAATAGTTCTTTATGTCTCTGTACCATAAGGTGATGTGGTTATTTTTATGGAGACAAGAAATTATCTTTGTTATGTTGAGGTGACTCCTAACCCTGCCTGTGCTCGTCTCAGTGTTCTCTCTGTGTGGCTGGACCTCTGCTAGTGAAAGCATGGGTTGTACCCAGTTTAGCCCTACTACTCATAGAAAACATTTTATTGACATCACAATAGTTCTCGCAGGACCCCTTGAGACTGTTTCATTTAATGTGACTGGTGGTGAAATAGCACATACCCACACTTGCGATCAAATTGCCGTTATGCCTTTTCAAAGCTGATGTCAGTAGAACGATGTGTTGCCTGTATGAGAACCGGCTCCTGATGATTTAACCAGGGTACAGGATTATATCATATTATAAAATATCAGTAGGATTTGATGACAACTTCACGCTCATCAACATCAAAACACTCCTTTC
Organism: Rattus norvegicus; assembly: GCF_021556685.1. Classification (NCBI taxonomy): domain Eukaryota; kingdom Metazoa; phylum Chordata; class Mammalia; order Rodentia; family Muridae; genus Rattus; species Rattus norvegicus. Next base: position 24,101,162 of record NC_141547.1, read on the forward strand.
CTTTCGCATTTTAGAAAATAGAGAGGTAATTGGGTTAAGAGAGAACATTGCTTGAAGAATAAACTCCGGAACATCTTGAAGGCTGCTACTTAATTCTGCACATTTTGCTCTCCTTGGTTGCTTAGTAATCATTTGGAAGACAGTAAGAAAGTTGTAAGCAGATAGATTTTGAAACATTCACAAGCAAAAATACGGTCTCCTGGGTGCTGTCCTTGCTTCATTTTGTGTTGTTCTTTTTTTGTTAGCTGATTCTATTTCTGTTCATAGTATGAACAGTGACAATATCTTACTTTGTAGCATTCGTTGTGGGTCATGATTTGAGTATAAAAATATCATACTAAGTAATGAGTTACTTGCCACAGCGCTCCAAAAATCCTTAAGAGATTTGATAAATTCCTTTAGTGTAGCTTTCAGTAACACCTTAGAGTATGCACTACTCTAAGTGTAGAGTATATCATGATATTAAAAATAAAAATAATTACATTAAAATAATTTATCTAGTCTAAATCATTTTCTTTATGATTTTGGGTAGTTCAGGAAAAGGTAAGTTCATGAATTCTTTTTTAATTAATCATTTTATTCATTTACATTTCAAATGATATTCCCCGTTCCCAGTTACATTTCCACAAACCCCCCCACATCGTATCCTCCCTGTCTCGCCTCCTTTGCCTCTATGAGGGTTTTCCGCCACCCACCCACTCACCCACTCCCACCTCACCACTCTAGCTTGCCCCTATGCTTGGGCATCGTGCCATCACAGGACCATCTCCCCTTCCCCTGATGTCACATAAAACCATCTCTTGCTGCATATGTATCTGGAGCCATGGCTCTCTCCGTATATACTGTTTGGTTGGTCGTTTAGCCCCTTGGCGCTCTGGGTGGTCCGGTTAGTTGATACTGTTCTTCCCATGGGATTGCAAGCCCCTTCAGCTCCTTCAGTTCTTCCCCTAGCTCTCCCATCGGGGTCCTTAGGCTCAGTCCAATGTTTGGCTATAAGCATCTGCATCTGTATTAGTCAGGCGCTGGAAGAAACTCTCAGGTTAAAACCATACTAGGCTCCTGCCAGCAAGCAATTCCTGGCATCACCAATAGTGATTGGGTTTGGTGTCTGCCGATGAGATGGATCCCTATGTGGGATGGTCTCTGGGTGGCCTTTCCTTCAGAATTTAGGAGTTTGGAGCCAGGGTATGTCTATCATATTTCCTTGATAATCAGTATTTTGATTCATAATAATCTGTTCGAATACATACTTCAGATACTCCCTTTCAGTGGATTGTAATATGTTACATGTTATATGTTATATGTTACATTGTTATATGTTACATCCTTTACTTGCTATGTAAAGATACATAATCTTTACTACTGAAGAGACGCCTGCAAATGAAAGAGTTGGGACTTTATGAGCGGCATTTGAGAGGGTCGCTTAGAAGGAAAACAATTTTTGGTTAATGGGCAACGGTTCATGATAGACAAGCCATATAAAAATATGTGGAAAGAATATTTGTCTCAAAAATAAAAAAATGTAATCTAAACCTCTTACATTTGTTGCTTTGTCAGAAAGATAACATTTTATATTTATAAATGTGTTCTTTCCATTATTTGAAGATTACCATTGTATTGTACCACAGGGAAGTTGTATGATTCCTGAAACTTGAGAGTTCATGCTAGAAGTCTATTATATAATGTTATACTAAATCTATTTATTAATATACAAATATATTATACAATATATAACATAGAAAGGTATAAATACATGATATATAAAATATACAATATGATTATGTATCATATTATATATAAGTATGATATAAAGTAAGGTTAAATTGATTTTAATATAGAGCAGGATCTCACTAAATATTGGCAATATAAAAAATTACACAGTTGTCTTTCAAAAGAGGAAAACACTATGTAGATAAAGGAAGTTCAGCACAAATATTTCCTAATGGAAATGCCTATTAACCAGGCAAGGGGGATTATGTCAGTGATTTAAATTGTTTGTTAATATTATCTGTGATGCTTAAAGAACAGATACCCCAGGGAAATACAATTTAGCTTACAATGGTCTACTCATCTATAATATTATACTTTCATCTGCATATTAGAATTTTGGTAATTTCTCTATATTTACATGAAAAATTCTTTAAATTAATAAAATAATTTTGTATAGTGATTGAATAATATTTTTGATTAATAAAATAGAAAGTTTTATAACTTTCACAAATAGTATGCTCACTATAGTCCTTATTAAATAAAAAAGTCCTATGAATTTAAAGTCATATATATATATATAAAATTAATGATATGGGTAGTAAATTAGTATATAATAATTTTACATATATAATGTATAACATACATAGAAATATGAACTTTAAAATGTGCACGTGTCTCAGATTTTCAGAAGGGTCAGAAGTACAACTATCTCTGATTTTTTAATTTACTTAACTGAAATAGCCAAAGATATATGAAATTCAAAGCAAGAAGGAAAAAAGGTTTTTAATGAACACTGAAATTTGTGTGTTCTTATTAATTTTTGTACCTGTGATAACCTCCTTTACTAAGGGCCATTCCTTGGTGTACCATGATATCCACTGAGTTATATTAATAATTTCAGGCATACAGTTGCTTGTCATAGCTGTCCAAGAACACAGCTGAAAAATAAAATGAAATCTTACTTCACCAGAGCTTTTTATTATGATGGTGCCTGCTGCTATATTGCGGAAAGATTTTTTTTCTTGTTGAAAATGTTATTTAAATTTTCAGACAGCTGTGAATCTCTTCATATATAATTCATTTCAAAACATTTAAAGTCCTGCATCTGAACACTTGATCTGTGAACTGCAATATTTTCACAGCCGGAGGGATTAAGAGAGGTGGTCCAGTCCTTCACAAATATTTTGTTAACATTTTATGCAAACAGCTGTGGCCTGCATTTCTTTACATAGAACGTTTCGAAAACCATTTAGAGTTTCATTGCTACCAGAATATTTAGTTAGAGCCCTGAATTTTTGTTGGAAATTAATCAGAAACTGAATATATCAAAGGAAAATATGAGGACAATTGAACGTTTGTTTTGAAATATCTAGAACCTTTATGATGTAAGGTGTGGCAGACCTTTAATTTTGTGACTAGTTTATTACCAAATAGACTTAACGCAGCCCAGGCAATTCATAGAGGAAATTTTAGCATAAAACGAAACTAGTTTTAAACTAGTGCTTCTGTATTCTACCCGAAGTCCCACATTTCCATCACACAGGGTATAGATGATGGTTTGGAATATTCGTAAATTTCTCTATCTGGTCAGCTTTTCCTGCTAACATATCTGCTTGTGTTTTCCTCTTTATGAGTTTTATATAAAATTTTGTAAGAAAGATCTAAAGGCATCTCATTCTTACATTTATTATTATGGAACTATGTTACCTCACAGGATGCAGAGAGTAACATCAGTAAGATATTAGTGACCATGCCATGGGGAATTATGATTTTGGTGTCACGCTTAACTTTATTTCCCAACATTAAATATGATTATTTTGATAATTTTCTTTTTCTTTTTTATGAAAGCATTTTTAAAAATTTTGGATATTATAACTGAATTCCAATAAGAGGTTTCATCAGATTCTTGTTGTTGTTCATTTTGATTCTTGCTTTCCAGTTAGACATGCTTTGAAATAAACATTGAGATGGAAATTCAGTATAAACATTTCCAACACTAGAGCCTGACTGGCATTTTTTGAAGAATCTCAAATAATTGTGTGATCAAACACTAATATTCTTTATACTGTCCCACAAGATTTTGTCTCAGTGGTGTTTTTGAAGAATGATAAGCCATGGTGTGGCCTAACACGATGAGACTCTTTTATACTGTCCCAAGTATTTTTGTCACACAGTATGAATTAATCACTAATTGCCTTTGTGTGATGAGTTGAAATTGGCCTTTTCTTCCTCATCACGGGCTAAGACATCTCACCTCCCACTTTTTAAAGAGGTCGAGACTCAGGCCTCTCGTTGAATTCTAAATGAGGTTTGTCAGTCAAGCGTGGCAAAATCTAATCTCATCCAAAGAAAAAGAGGAAAACGGACCAGAAAATTATCTGATTTTCCGATTTCATGGCCAAGGTTACCCCGGGAAGTGATGAAAGTGGCATTTAAAGCCTGTAACTAAGGAAGTATGCCAAACGTAGCCGTAATAACGAATAAACCGTGTGGAAAGATAGCGTTTTAACAATTTTACAGTTGCTAAGTGTGAAAATTGTAATGTGGTCAAGCTCCAGGAATCCATGGCAGTCGGTTCAAAGAACTGGAACAATGCTCAACTAGGAAACATTCTCAGCTCTGTAACTCTTAAACACTGATGAAGTCAGCTTCTGCCTTGGCGGTGCCGACTCCAGGACAGAACGCCTGGGAACAGCTTCATTAGGGAGGCTGTCTGTTTGCCCTGTGTGAAGAATGAAAGGATCGCTGAGGAGACAGGTAGACATGGAGTGCAGCCAGAAACGTTGATCATCTTGTTTTACGTGAACATCATTTTCATGTTGTTTTGAGCTGTGGCTGAAGGCGGGAGAGAAAAGTACTTGGACTTGTAAATATCTTACAAATGCTTTTTCATTAATTCCCTACACATTAGGAGCTGACGGTCTCACTAGTTCTACTATCCAGATGGAAATATCTAATATGGAAGTCTGAAAATGAAGCCGGCATGAGGAAACTTGGTTAACAACACTGAAATATGAGTCAAAATGAGGAAGCCTACCTCCATTACTTCCCTTGACAGTTGATACTGTTTACCTCAAAAGCACTATCAACGTTCATATTAGCGTGTTACTTAGTGAACTACCTCATAGTACATACATGACATAATGAAATCCACATGTTGTATGTGGCATACAGACTCTTAAATTGTTCAGGGAACTAGGGATAATCTGTAAATAATCTCAGAAAAGAAAAATGAGTGATAAGATACTATCTTCCTTTTCATGAAGTGTAATGTAGCATGCTCTACTGTTAGAAAGAATATTTGAATCTTGACTTTTCCTTATACCTTAAATTTTGGCGTGGATTCATGCAGATGCAGTGAGGTATTTTGTTTTTTGTTGTTCTTGTAACATCCTTTTATAGAAACCTAACCATTTTCTACAACGGTGTCAGAAAACTCAGAAACATTTCAAGCAGTATAACTTACAAAAGAGATGCGAAATGCATCTTAATATTTTTAAATCTTTGAGCCCTTATCAAGAAAACCCATGCTTAGAAAGCAAAATGAATGAAAGTCAACCATTTGGATTTATTTCTTTTTCACAGTCGATGGTTTTGATGATTATTGTAACGATTATCAATATCGTTATAAAAGTTTATTCTATATTTTTATGCTTTGAGGAATAATCCCAAGTGTCTATTGTAGATTTCTTGCACATGTCAGCTATTTTAGAGTTAAGACTTTTATGAAATAAAGTAGCAGTATTTAGTATCATGTACAATCTTTATCGTTGCAGAATTTGCTTCATGGGCTTCCAAGTAGCAACAGTCACAGAAACTTCAGAAGATTATCAACATTGACATGGCCTGAACTAATTTAAATCAAAAAGTCCATGTTTATAATGGTTTTGTTATAAAAACTTTTAATATAAATCTTCCTTTGTAAAGAATAAAAAAGCAATGTTATAACCCTGTTCTAGATTAAACCTTTATTGGCCTCTTTAGTCAGAAATAGTTAAAATAGTACTAAATATATTTAGGTTTTCTTTTTCTTTTATGTAACTTTGTTACAGTTTGTCCTACAGATGCCAGTGTCTTTTCTTCTTAAAGATTATTTTACAGTAGCACTCTTTCCATGGATTGCCCGGGAACCAGTCTTTCCCCAACGGAAAGTCATTGCATTCTATCATCTTTGTTGGCTCTTATTTCAAACAGCACATCTTATATGTCTTCAGTAAATATTGATTGTAGTTTGTGTGTATTTCCATTTGGCTTTTTTATCATTAATCAATCTTTTATGTTTTGTTGCATTTTTTCAATATCTTTAACTTGGTATCTGACGGCAAAATTTTCTCCAATTACTCTGAAAATCACCCTGATTACTGAGGATGATTTTTTTTGTCTATAGAATTTTATGTTACCAATGATTTCAGGGGGTCATTGATTTCATGATAATCCCCCAGTTTCCATGATTTCTTTTTAAAATTTAGTCATTAGCCAGCTTTGTCAGATTTTAATGAGCTCTGAGTTCTATCTCAGTCATCTTCAGACATATTTCAGGTTTGGCTTTCTGAACTCACACACACACACACACACACACACACACACACACACACACACACTTGTTCAAGGCATAGCATATGTAACTGCTACATTGCAGTCAAAAGACTTGCTACTTTTCACCACATTTGTAGTTACTGAAGAAGCAACATTTGCCCAAGTTCAGTATGCTCAGTTCTCCACATAACCTTCAAACAATGACACTTTTACATTCATGACAAGGAATTCATGACATTCACGGACCCCTAGAATTTATAAACCTGCCTGTTGTCCTGAAACATGTTGTCCTGGAGGAACATATTATTGAGAGATATTCATGATATGTATTTACACCTACATAGCTATAGATATGTCCCCGTTTGTGTTCTTTTCTCTCCTCATGAGAGTCCAGGTCCAAGGCAGTGTTTACATATACTTGTAAAAATTTAAATATCTTACTTATTATTCACTACATTTTTCTCTGATATTTTTTTGCTGAGAATTAGTTCAGTGTCCAAAATTTGTTTTGGCAATCCTTATTGGTGTGGCTTGTCCTCAGTTGACACATAACGGACAAACTTCCATCTCTCTGCAGTCCTTATCACTGGGATTATAAGCTCACAAGTTCCAGTGCTCGGGTGTCCCATGTGCCTTTTTCTGCATCTGTCATCCATCCCTTCTACTATGGTTAGCTAAATTACTATACCTAGAAATGAGTTTCTTATTTATAGTCTCACTAATTCTTTCTTCTACTATGTCAAATTTGTTATAATATCCATAGATAGAGTAATTTCCTTGTATCCTGTATTTCTAATTCCCACCACGAAGTGAGTTAATATGCTAACTTCATAATGATCAGCTAGAAACTTCCAGTACTATCAAACACATTTCTCTTCTATAGGAGATAACTTCAATGGCTTTACCAGAGTGCTAGCTTTCATAGACTAATAGAAAAATAAAAATTAATAGGTTTTCTGAAGCATTTTAACTGTGGAATATGCCAGGCGCGCAGGCATTGTATATTAAGTAACCTTTTTGAAAATAGCTTCCCTGTCTCGGTTGTTCATTTTTATGATCTACTTTCTTTTGTTCTCATAACCAAAGTGATACCAATAGAATCATTCTTGCTCCTTCTGCTTTTTATTTGCCTTTGAACTTCTGTAACCCTATCCACATGATGTATAGGCTATTGTAGGTAGGAGAAATATCTACAGAGTGTAAAAAGTCAAGTTGAACCCAGAATGCTTTTGTCACTATTCTCTACTTACGCCTTGGTTTTTAGAGACTTCTTTTCTTTTATTTTCTTTTATTTTTCCATCTTTATTAAATTGGGTACTTCTAAATTACATTTCAAATGTTATTCCCTTTCCTGGTTTCCATGCCAACATCCCCCTAACCCCTCCCACTCCCATTCTATATGAGTGTTCCCCTCCCAATCCTCCCCCCATTACCGCCCTTCCCCCAAGAATCCCGTACCTGATCACCTGCCTTTCCTGTTTCCTTTCTTCACATTGATTCATCAAGCCAGACATTTGTGAGCATCTGTTAGTACAACTTCTACAGCAGTGAACACTATATTTAAGGTTGTAATAACACTTCCAGTCACATGGGGCCTTATGAATAATAATTCTGCTACAGATGAGTTTGAAACTTTCAGTGAATGAATTATGCATATGAGTTACTTTGTAAATTAAGCTGGATTTTTTTTCTGTCTTTAGTCATTAGAATAAAAACAAATTCTACCTGTGTGAAGAAAGCTTTTCTTCTCATGGCTGCTAGGCGAGCAAATTTGTTTTAAGCTATATTGTTGTTTCTTTACAACAATGATTGAGATCGTAGAGTTCATATGTACTGGATTTTTCTTAGCATTCTGAGAAAGTTTCAATAATCTAAGTGCTAGTGTTGAACTTGAAATACTGGCATTTAAATGATTTCTAAGAATTAATGGTCATTTGTTAATTTTCTGCACATCCACCTTTAGAGTATACTGAAGTGCTAACAAAAGGAAAGCCATATGAAATTATTATAAATAGATGGCTTAAGCAGATAAAATTTCAGACAAAAATATTTTCAAGTTGAAGTGAGTTAATATTCCTTTATACGTAGCCTGAACAGATTCTACATCTGGTTAAAATATTTAATGTCAAATTATTCTTTTCTGATATTTTATATTAAAAAGAAAAAAATCAGTGACTTGTCATGTAATAAAGACTTATTAAGACAATATAGCTTAATTAAGAAACTATGCCTTAAAGACCTGAAGGAGCATTGGCACTGTACTTGATAGACTGCATTTTCCTGTTAGTAAGCCACCACTACCCTCCCTGTGGTATATGTATTCACAGATTTTAAACAAATACGATAAATTAAAATATTTACCAAGGAGTATGTCCTTGTGACAGTAGGCACCTGGATCAAATCTCACCCAGACCCCGTTTATTTCCATATTTGCTATGGCTACCTTCTGTCTGTAAATCAGCATACATGAATTATGGAAGAAGGACTGATGGCTTGGGAGCTATGAATATTTTTGTTTTCTTGACATGCTAGATCCATTTTGTGGTGTCATTGACTAAGATAAATTGTGTGTGCTTGTTTTCAGTCATGTTCTAACTCTGACTCAAATGACTCCTCTGAACTGTCAACTTGGCACTGACATTGCCATTGCCGCCAGCAGGGTTTCCTTCCAGAACATGCCAGTTGGTTCTAGTACATGGAATGATTAGCCATAAAACAAGTTCCTGTTGGATTTAACAGTAAGGATCTAACAGTAGCATTTGTGCTGCATGTATTTATTTTAGCCATCCCCCCAAAATTGTGCTGTGTTCAAAATAATCTTCTATACCATCTTTGTGGTTCTAGTTTGAGGTCCAGAATTCCTATCTCTTATGTTTTAATTTATTCATATGACTTTTTGTAATGTATGTAGTTTTTTGTCTTATGGCTCTGTGTGTGTGAGTGTGTTTGTCTGTGTGTGTGTCTATGACATTTCATTAGTCAAGACTTGTACAGTGTTTTCTCTTCAGCCCTTTATATCTGTAAATGACCATTAACCATTTACACTTTCTGACTATACCTTAAGTCTAGTCATTATATATGCCTGGAGTAAACTCAAATGTTCATCATGATGACTAGAATTCATGATTACAAATATATCCAGTTAATAAACGTGGAAGAATTGTTAAAGACTGAAATTCCCTATTATATAATAATCAGTATATGGAGTTGTGGGGGGTGTGTGTGTGTGTGTGTGTGTGTGTGTGTGTGTGTATGTGTGTAGATAAAGAGGAAAAAGACAGAAAATTTGACACAATTGTTGAAAATTGCTGAGTCAGGGCAGAGTACTTTGGTATGCATTATAGATTTATTTTGATTCTTAAATATATTCAAAATTATTTATTATGGGAATATGGTTGATAAGAAATTTTCTATGGAGTCTGGGTCTGCAAACTAAGGATCAGTAGTATATCAGATTAAAACTATAAAATGGCTCTATTCACGATTCTGTTTAGCCCACAGATGCTTTCAACTGCATTTTAATAATGTAAATGCTAAAAGTAGAAATTCATTATGTATGTTTGAGAAAAGAAAAGCACTATGAACTTTCAAAAGGTTTATTTCAAATTTCATGCACTTCTAAATGGTCTCAGGCAGGAAACTCAGAATCTGCCCTTTACTGTTCACACTATGAAGTGATGTGATAATTCTCTCTGGCCATTGATGGAAGCCACTGAAAGTAGCAGGAGGACCCATGTCATTTGTTTGGTTACAAAGTATAAGCATAGACACATTGAGGGCTTGAAATGCTTGGCTTTGTACAGGTTAGACTTTAATCTACTTTTTGTGGAGAAGCTCTTCATCAAAGGGGCCTCGATGAACTAACACCGAGTTTGAAACTCTCCACAATAATCAATAGCAACAACTGTATAGAAAGTGCTTTTCCCCTATGATTTGAGGTTATTTTGCTGACTTGCAACCCACCATACAATCTTGGTGATTTTCCCTAGGAATTCTACATTGGAATGACCACTGATAAAATTCTATCAACTTGCATTGATTGATTACGCAATGAGATAACAATATATGCTTCCAAAACGTTTTGTTCATTTACGCTATCTAATTTAAGAAGCATATCCCATTCAAACTGGCTGTTGACTGGGACCCCAATGTAAAACGCCATCATTCCCACTATTCAGCCTCCATTTCCCCCTCTGATTCTAGTGCCCAGAAGAGCACATGGGTGAGGATGAGAACACAAGAATCAGTTTATGGGGGTTGGGGATTTAGCTCAGTGGTAGAGCGCTTGCATAGCAAGCTCAAGGCCCTGGGTTCGGTCCCCAGCTCCTAAAAAAAAAAAAAAAAGAAAAAGAAAAACAAAGAATCAGTTTATGGACGGGTGAAGGCTAACAAATAACAAAGGCTAACAAATACATCATTGAGAACTGGATTCAGAAGGCTTGGCCCAGGAACAGGGCAGGGCTGCCATAGTCACTAAGTCATAAACAGACATCCAATGAACACCCAGAAGAGCTTACACACAGATCCAATTTTGTTAGTCTACCCTCAGCCCCTGAAGAGGCTTTATCTGTCTGCAAACAGGCTTCTTGCTTCCATTTTCAGAAGCATGCAGAATAGTGTTCCTGAGTTTGATCACTGGGACCCACATAGTAGAAGAGAATTGACCCCTGCAAGTTGTCCACTGACCTGCACACAACATAATACATTCACGTTTACAGACACACATGCACACACAAAAGCCTCCAGTCTAATAAACATGTGGAATACAAATCATTTATAAACACAATATTTTCAAGACTTTCAGAAATATGTTTTGCAATTTAAAATAAGGCATAGCAGTCTTAACATCGGGTTTCATATACACTGGTAGGATAGGGAATAATAAACAGCTCGGGGGAAGAAGGGCTTGAATTACTACTGAATTATAGCCATTACTAGAGTTAAAGCCAAGTTGCTCTCACTGTTCATGTAAAGCATACTGCAAGAGAACTCAACTTTTTCAAAGAAAGTTTTTCTATACTCTTATCTTGCACTAAGGAAAAAAATTACTTTTCTAATTGCTCTTCTGTCTTCTGTGTCCTCCTGTCAAAATCTTTAAAAAGTACAATTATTGTTATGGCTGGTTCATTTTATGACACTCAGGAGAAGATATTGTATTTTTTGAATTTATTTCAGGAGGGCTAATTCCATATGTGCAGGTGACCCCAGTGGCAGGTTTTCACTCTCCGTTTTATATGCTTGTAGAGGACTCATCAGACATAATTGCCTATTTAAAAAAAATACAAAATATGTCTCAGAATAGAATAGGCTTTTTCCCATCACCTATTTGTGAAGTAAAATAGTAGGCACTCATAAGCTGTATAAATTGAGTTTAAATTCTTTACAGTTTTTATTTAGCTTAAAATGTGAAAAAGGTAATTTTTTATTAATCATTTTATTCGTTTACATTTCAAATGATATCTCCCTTCCCAGTTACCCCTCTAAAGCTCCTCTATCCCCTCCGGCACCCTCCCCTTCGTTTCCATGAGGGCGCTCTTTCATATGCTCACCCTCTGCAACATCCCCTTACACTGGGGCATGGAGCCTCAGCACCAAGGGCCTCCATGCCCAGTGATGTCAGACACAGCAGTCCTCTGTTACATACGCAGCTGGAGCCAGGGGGCACTCATTGTGTACTCTGGTTGGTGGGTGTTTTAGTCCCTTGGAGCTCTATAGTTGATGTTGTTTTTCTTCCTATAGGGTTGCAATTCCCTTCAGCTCTTTGAGCCCTTCCCCTACCTCTTCCATTGTGGCCCACAGGGCTAGTCAGAAGGTTGGCTGTGAGTATCTGCATCTGTATTGGTCAGGTGCTGGTAGAACTTCTCAGGAAATAGCCATATCACGCTCCTGTCAGCGAGCACTTCTTGACACTAGCAATAGTGTAGGGGTTAGGGGTCTGCAGATGGGAAAGGATCCCTAGGTGGGGCCATCTCTGGATGGCCTTTCCTTTAGTCGCTATTCCAATTTTTATCCCCGTCTTTCCTTCGAACGGGAACATTTCTGGGTGGTAATATTTCTAACAGGATTCCTACTGACAAAAATAACAGTGACAAAGGTATCAGTACTAGCAGAGTTACTCAGGTTTTAAAACAATTTAAAATTGATTTTAAGCTGAAATATAAAGAAATATATTATAAGTATTTCCATTCTGTAATTTTGATATTCAGTCCTGTGTGAATGCTGTATTCTCCTTATTTTGGAAGCATGAGATATGAGGAGAGAGACAACTGCTTTGTCAAAGTTTCAACAGCTAGGAGGTTGGACAACTGGTTTTATTCCAACCTACTAATATTGTACTGGCTAGTTTTGTGTGTCAACTTGACACAAGTTGGAGTTATCACAGAAAAGGAGCTTCAGTTGTGGAAATGTCTTCATGAGACCCAGCTGTAAGGCATTTTCTCAACTAGTGGACAAGGTGAGAGGACCCAGCCCATTGTGGGTGGTGCCATCCCTGGGCTGGTGGTCTTGTATAAGAAAGCAAGCTGAGCAAGCCAGGAGAACACAGCCAGTAAAAAACATTCCTCTATGGCCTCTGCTTCAGCTCCTACTTCCTGACCTGCTTGAGTTCCAGTCCTGACTTCCTTTGGTAATAACAACAGCATGGAAATAAGCTTAATAAACTCTTTCCTCCCCAACTTGCTTGTCATGATGTTTGTGGAAGAATAGAAACCCTGACTAAGACAAATTGGTACCAGAATAGTGGGGCATTCCTGTGACAACCTGACCATGTTTTGTGGAAGACTGTGGAAGGACTTTGGAACTTTGAGCTAGAAGAGATATTGGGGTATTAAGAACTTCTGTAGGAGCTTGGAAGATAATGTTGAGAACAGCGCAGAAGATGGAGGTCTGGCTTGTGAACTTTCAGAGGGAAGATTAAAGACTCTTATCAGGTCCATGTTGTTTTGATTGTGAAGATTCTGTGGATTTGGTTAGCTGAGCTTTGTTTAACAAGATACCAGAACGACTAAAGCAAACCTTTGAGTTACTGGGACTATTGATGCTGGTCAGCTGGAGCTAAGAAATTAGCGGTGATTAAGAAGAGACCAGCATCACTGAGGTGAAATCTTCTGGGAAGTGTTTGAGAGCACAAAGAGGCTGTGTTCCAGAGATAGTCAAGGTTGTACCTTGTTCTGTGGCTGAACTTGGTAGTGTGTAAGAGTCATCCAAGTGGTACTGGTTATGAAAGCATGAAAAGGTCATGAAGAGCACCTGAGGCTGGGCACTGTGAGAGGCCATGGAAGGGCACTGGTGAAGGTGCACCCTCACTTGCAATTGATGGCCCAGGACTGAAGGGATCATACAAAAGAGTTGAGGCCTGGCACCATGAAGAGAGCCTATGAGAAGCTATTGGTGAAGCCTAACTGCCATGGAAGACAGCAGCACTTTGGAGATGCCAGTACCATGAGATGATCACCAAGAGCAGCTGCAGCAGTGGAGAATTGGCATTTGGAGCCTAGAAGACAAGGTGTGTGCTACAAAGGGCAGAGCTGCAGAAATACCCAAGCCCTTGGAGGAGCCTAGTAGATCATGAGTGGATCCCTGACGTTGAACAAGTAGTTTAATTTTGCTTTTGATTGTGATTGTGCCCTGATATTTTTCCCTCTTGAAGGAAGAAAGTATTTTGGTGGAGTCCACAGTTAAGAGACTTTGAATTTTAACATGATTTTGAATTTTAAAAGATATTGGATATTTTAAAGGGATTGAACTTTTAATATGTAAAGACTGTGGGACTCTCAAATTTATTAGATCTTGGGGATGAATAGGAAAGTAAGGGTTGAGGCTTAATAGTGATGTGTTTGTGTGTCAGGTTGACAAGGGATCAATTGTACTGGCTAGTTTTGTGTGTCAACTTGACATAAGCTAGAGTTATCACAGAAAAGGAGCCATCCCTGGGTTGGTTGCTGGTCTTGGGTTCTATAAGAAAGCAAGCTGAGCAAGCAGGTAAGAAACATCCCTCCATGGCCTCTGCATCAGCTCCTGTTTCCTGACTTGCTTGAGTTCCAGTCCTGACTTCCTTTGATGATGAATGACAACATGGAAGTGAGCTGAATAAGCCCGTTCCTCCCCAACTTGCTTCTTGGTCATGTTTGTGTAGGAATAGAAAACCTGACTAAGACAAATATTCAGACCAGATATCTCCCTATTATAATTTATTGGCTTATTTGCAATGACAACACAAAAGTACTGCCATATTATTTCTGATTTGGAAAATACATTCTGTCTCTATAACAAAAGTCAGTAGATACAGGAGGAAGGCAATGTGCAGGGGAAAGTTTGGAATGTCTAGCAGGCTTCACTTTATGCATCATGAATCGACCTTGTGGGAGCTACAGCTCTCCAATCGCCAATCTAATGTATAGGGAAACCACTGTATTTCTCCACAATCTTTTTGGCAGATACAAGTATGTGGAAGAAACACATTATGGCAATAGTAGAAAATTTATATAAAGTTCCTTTCATATATGATCTGCTTAAATATGGCACTTTTTCACATCTGCCTTAGAGGTGTGCTAAAAAGTGTCATATACTCTTGAATTCTTATGTGTGTATGTAAATAAAACTGAAAGTCTCTGTGTTAAGAATGAAAGGAATACTCACAGGAGGAAATAAAAAGTGTGCAGCAGAGACTGAAGGAGAGGCCATCTAGAGACGGCCACACATAGAGATCCATCCCACATGCAATCATATAACCTAGTCACTATTGTGGATGCCAAGAGGTGCATGCTGACAGGAGCCTGATATAGTCTCTCCTGAGAGGCTCCACCAGAGCCTAACAAATACAGAAGCAGATGCTCTCAGCCACCCATTGGACTGAGAACAGGGTCCCCAAAGGAGGAGTTAGAGAAAGGACTGAGGTAGATGAAAGAGTTTGCACCCCATAGGAAGAACAAGGATATTAATCAACCAGAACCCCCCACCTCAGCCCCCAGAGCTACCAGGGACTAAACCACCAACCAAAGAGTACACATGTAGTGACCCATGGTTCTAGCCCCATGTGTAGCAGACGATAGACCTTGTTGGCATCAATGTGAGGAAAGGCCCTTGGTCCTGGGAAGGATAGATGCCTCAGTGTAGGGGAATGCCAGGGCGGGGAGACAGGAGGGAGTGGGGGGGTAGCTTTCATGTAGGCAGGGAGTAGGGGAATGGGATGGGAGGGTTTCCAGAAGGGAAACCAGGAAAGGGGATTGTTGATATAAAATTATAAAAATGTCATCTTTTAACCCGCACTAGGTCAGGCACTGTAGTGCCCTAAGATATCTATCTGTTAGATATCATCTTAGTCAGCAAAGCGTCTCACCCAATCTGCTCCATCCCATATCACACTGCTGATGGCTACTCTCTGAGCCTGGCAACAATCTCTCTACCCATTTAGTTCCCAAGGCAGGTTGCCTCCATACCAGACATACACATCCCAATTCTGTGGCAGCCTACACTTTCTTGAATTCAATTAAGTCACCACAGGAAAGAAAGAATACACAACACAATAACCTCTGATCGAATTGATAAGATATAATTGCGCACCTAATACAAAGCCCTGTACAGATCCATCCCTTAAGAATATTCATAGCAACCTGTAAATGTGCAGAGAGGACTCTTAACATCTGCTGACATGTTCACGCTGCTTCTCTCTCTCTCTCTCTCTCTCTCTCTCTAAAACTTTTTTTCCCACCCATCCTTCTTTCTTGTCCAATGACAGGCCTCATTCTACCTTGTACCTGCCTTCACCTGCATAATGACATCATCCTACAGGGGATAACGTTTGGAATGTAAATAAAGAAAATATCCAATAAAAGAAAATAAAGGAGAAAGAAACAAAGAAATGATTGAATAATTCATCCAAGGAATGCTGGTCGGGGGAAGGGTGTTTATTTAGAGTTGTCAAGGTCCTGAGTTTGATCCTTAGCAATAAAGAGTTCAGTTGTCTGTCTTGATTTTGGATTCACTTGATCCCTTTCAAAAATTTCCTACATACTATATAATCTCAATTACCTAAGTGTATGTACACTTGCAGGGTCTAGAACGACACATCGAGCTGAGCTGCTTATGACTGGGTGACTTTGTTCTTGCTCTCTTGTGTTTTGTTTCCTGTGATGCACATATTAAAAAATAAACAATAGCTTCTTTTTAAAAAAAATTCCTACATATAATCATAGGGTACATTTTCATTGAGTAAAAACAAACCAGTAAATTAGAATTCCTGTCAATCAAATTTCAAAAACCCAATTAAAAAGGTAGAAAACAAAGTGCAGGATGATCAGAATCTGCCAGTTGTACTACGTCCATGTCTAGGGCTATGAATATTATCAAACAGGAGATGATTTCTCAGCAAATGTGGCATCATTCTGTCGGAATGTCATGCTATCTTGTAAAAGGAAACAAAATAGAGAACAACAAAAACAAAACAAAAAAAACCCAAAAACAACAAGAACAACAAGAACAACAACAAAAAACAAGCGATGGCTCAGAGAAGGGGAACACTGGCTGAGTTCAATTCCCAGCAACCACATGGTGGCTCACAAACCATATGCACTGAGATCTGGTGCTCTTTCCTGGTGTTCAGGCATACACTCAAGCAGAACATTCTATTCGTAATAAATAAGTCTCTAATGTCTATATAAATTTATCCCCTAATCAGCATTTTCATTTCACCTATACAGATCCAATATGTCTACACATCAAAATAAAGAAAATTGGCTATCAGTTTAAAAGTGTGGTGGGAGTTGGGAGTTCAAGGAAGATAAACTAGGATTAGCAGAGGGAACGATGGGAGCAGGGGAGAGTGGTGTGTTCCTATTTCCATGAAAACATTTTAAAATTAGGTATGTGTCTCTGTTTGTGAAGATGGCATGTTTGCCTGTGACAGTCTGGTTTTTAGATTCAAGGAGGGCAAGTGTCAATTGCATGGTTGCTTTCTCCCTTCTTATGTGTATCATTGTAGGTATAGAAGACTAAGAGGAAAACATTTCAAAACATGATTCTTCCATTGCTAACATGCACACACATCTGGCCAGCAGTGTCACTTCCTATATGAGATTTTATGCTTTTTTTTCTCTTTTTCTGATTATTTTAAGCATGAACTCTGTGTGAATACTCTCATAAATTTTACACATTAGTGAACAGAGACAAATGAAATGTTAATAATTTAAACAATTTAGCTGGCAGTAGAAGCACAAATGCAGAAGGTCTCACATACCACACACGCATTTCAAAATTGTTCCAAATTGAACCTAAAATGTTCATGGAGAACTAAAAATAAATACATAGAGAAGGCAATACTTTCAAACTGAATATTGAGGCCTTATGAAGTTATGGGCCTCAGACTGTTTTTACACATATGTATTGGGTCATTTTGTTTAATTCTGAAATATTCTTTAAGACAGTTAAGATTTTTTTCTTCAGACATGATTATCTGTGAAGGGAGCTAGAACTACAATAACAACATGAAATTTAATTTTGCTATCTGAAAATTATCACCATTAATTAATTTATTTATATGGACATTTAATTTCAGAAACTATTTCACTAACAAAGTAGTGCTATAGTCACTGCAAGATCCAGTTCCTAGATTGTCCCCTGACTTGAAGGCCATAATATTCCACTTTGATTTGAAGATAGTGCTAAGTTGAGTTACATGGAGAATAATGGAAAATAAGTGGCCCATATTCCATTTTCTTAAAACTGAAAGCAAATTTTCGCTTATTTTTTTTCTTTCTTTCTACCACAGGGAAAAATACAGACATTCAGTTTCTCTTTGGAGAAATATGTTCTAATTTTTGGATCCCAGGTGTTTTGTAGAAAATTTGTCCCTTTAAGTCATAGTTTGACCCAATTAACAACGAGAATGATTAATTCCCCTTCCGTTCAAAGGATTTGAAATCGGGTTGTGATCATGGCAACACCATTGTAATATGTGCACATAGTATGCACGTCACAGTTAATTGGATATATAATGATAGAAAACAAATGTCATTAATTACTATTTTAACTTCCCATTGAGCCATTCGCATAATAGTAATCCTGAAATACTAAAATGTCATTATATCCTTGAAAAATATGATATATAGACCTACAATTTTATGTTTCATATTTGCTTCATTTTGAAAGGGTAAAACTGTGAATTTTAGATGTCTAGAATTGCCCAATAACTGGCAATTCATACATTTTTAAGATTCTTCTTGGTATTGATCCAAATACTGATATAATTTATTTTAGTAAAATCTTCTTAAAAATCATTTAGATTGTAAGGGCTGAAAAAATTGCACAAAAATATTTTTTTCTCAAATACCACAGTACAGCTTGCTACTCAACGAATGATTGGGTTAATATTTGAGAGTGTGTGAAATAATTAAATTTTGTATAGCAAAACCAATGCAACATGCCTGGGTGCATCAACAATCTATCTCTATATTATGAAAATGGAAAACGGAAAACAGAAATCTGTTTTATTCCAAGACCTTGGTAGGACCAGAGGTTTGCTTGCTGCCCAGTTAACAAGCCAATTATAAGCGATTTTGATTCCTGTCACATTGCAAGGAAGGTTAGTGAGACAAAGAAAACAGATCAAAGTGGTAAACTGCTTCTCTGTTGCTTCCGAAGCAATCAGGATGGGACAATTACTGTCTCAATGCATTGTGCATGTGACATAGATCCAGCCTCTCCAGGAAATGGGAAAGTATACGGTTACTGAAAAGTTTTCAAACATACAAAGTATACTAATGTGCTAATTAAATTTAAAGGCTGTGCTGTTTTATTTCTGATACATAACAGTATATTATTTAGTACATTCATAAATATAGGAAGTGTTTGCCTTTAGTGTGTTTTAAACGTGTTTTAAAAATAAAAGATTTTCTTATAGAAAGTTTAATTTGAAGATTATAATATCTTTGTGAGAAAGTTTAATCCCCATACAAATAATATTAAGATCATTCAATTAGTTTGGATCCTCATGATATTGTCTCCCCTTCCTGTTCCAATCTGTGGTTTTGAATCTTGCGGACCCCGATATGGTAGGTATGCTTATGTACAGCATATATTTGAATAGTATGACATTATTATTTAATATTATATTATTATATATTTAATGTTAATAAAATATTATAATACTGAGTTATGTTCAATGGATTAATTTATCCCATTGTATAGCAATTACATTTCATTTCACTGGAGATTCTTTTTCAGGGACATAAACGTCTCCACCATTCTTTAGCCTTTGGAAAATAACCATCACAGTACTGGTTTCTCATGTTTCCTTCTGCTTTGCCCTCCTTCAAACACACTTGTCCACTTGCTGCTTCCTCGTTCTGTCTTCTCTCGTTCTGCATTTTCTCTTTCTCTCTCTTAACACATCCACTGGGGATTTTATTTTTATCAAGAAATGGGTATCACACCAAGATATCTAAGATTACAATGGTCTCATTAGCAATTAAGTGCTATTAATAGACTGCGAGAGGGCTTCATGGTGAGAAAGATAAAATAAAAATGTATCTCTTAGATAGGGATTTGTGTTTCATGGCATAATTTATCATGAGAATATATCCAAAGCAAAGACAAACTCCTTTCCAGGATTTCAGAAATTATAAAAAAAAGTCCCAACAAATAATCATAAGCTTACCCTGAGTGGCTATTTATACTGAAACATAAGAGTGAACCAGAAATAAATTTCTTTTCCACAATTTAGAATTTATATTAGTACTACTTACAATGGCAACCTTCTCTGCGAATGTATTAAACATATTTGATTTTATTTGATTCGGTGTCTATTTCACCTCCAATAAGCACAACTCAGATACACCAACAGTGATCAGAAGCAGAAGCACACAGAGCTTTTGAACTTTCAGGGTGCCATTCAACTGTGTGATATATCTAAGACCATAGTTTATACCTTGATAGACAATAACCACATACCACATATGCATTTGATATCATGTATTCCCACCCACATCCACCCTTCCTTACCCCTGACATTCTCCTGCAAATGGGGGTTACTTTGAAAGTTGAAAATATCTCAGAAGTTTCAGATTCAATAAACAAAAATTCACTGGACATTAAAAAATATTTTTCTCACATGTTCTTTTATTTCCCTCTTCCCTCTTTCTCCCTACTCCCTCCTTTTTGTTGTTCCTCTCTTCCTGTGTTCTTTTATTCCTTCCTTTCTTCTTTCCTTTTGTCTTTCCTACTGATAGCTGATCAACCCATTGGCCTTGTCCATGATACGCAAACATTCTCCTAATCTATATCCTATCCCCTATGCTTTCATAATTATTTCACAAACCTCAAGGATGGACATAATATTTATTACTGATCTTTTACTTTGAATTTTAAAGCTAATTACTTAAGTATTTATAAACATAAATATAAGAAAACATTAATTTGTATTCTAAACCCAATTTTTTTCTCCCAAAATTTACGCAAAAGTTCAACTTTCTCACTGTAACATTTTACTAAAAATTTCATTGAGACATCCATATATACTTTTAATGCATTTGATAAAATGTGCCCCATTCCAGGCCTCCCAACTATTCTACACTTAATATTTCAAATTCGTGAATTGTTTTTGTTTTTAAACCCATTGAATCTAGATACTGCAGTGTGTGTATATGCATAGAAATAGGACCGTGTACTAGAGCATGGGTCCACAGCCTGGAGGGAAACTTAGTCTTCCTCTCCCCCATCAGCTATATACTATGAGTATCTACACAGATGTGACTGGCTTGGTGTTGTAGAGGTCTTGTGCACGTAGTCACCCTCCACTCGTTCATTATGTGTCTCTCATGTACAGCAACTAATATTTCACAGCAGACATTTGTTACTTTTGGCTCTTCAAATTTTTCCAACCCCCTTTCCACTTTGTTGCGTGAGTCTGAGGAAGCGTGAGAGAGATGTACCAGAAATAGCCTTCCTTCCGATAATATTCTCTCTCTTCTGCAAGTTCCTAGATGCCACGCACTGCTTCCATATTGGTGGAATTCTCTCTTAAAATTTGAATTCCATCTTCTTTGATTCCAAAAGCAGAACAGAAACAGATGCCTTAGAGGTGGGCACATCATCACACTCATTATGCAAATTATGTTCCTAAAAGGAAAAAGGAATATGCAGAATTCGTAAGAAGCCAGAAGTATTCATATCAGTATGTCAATTTATATTTTAATGCATTTTAAGTGTTTTATTTGTGTATATTAGTTTGGGGCTTCTGATATTTAGAACTTGTTCAGCTGTGACAAAATATTGAATTAGAAAATATTGCTTTCTCCTGGCAATCTTTGCTCTCCTTATAAATATCTTTCTGACTACAATGAAAAGAAATTGCTTATTTCTTGGATAATATTTAGTCTACTTTTTTGTCACTATATTTTTTTTATTTATGGAATCCAAGTAAGTTCACTGTAGTAAAATAGGGGTTCTTCATATCCATACTGTGATCTACAGTGTTTGAACATCCTCAACAGAAATTTCCTATGCTGATTAACAATAACAATAACCATTAGCATGTATGTAGCTAGAATATGCACAAGGACAATTTTATGAGTATTGATAGAGAAAAGACCAGGTGTAAGGATCCTTAGAATTTTTCTGTCAGCTAGGTGTGGTGGCACGTGCCTTTAATGTGAGAACCCAGGAGGCAGAAGCAGGTCCAGTATGCTCTACATAATGAGCTTCAGAATATCTAATACTGCACTGCGAGACCCCATGTCACAAGCAGAAATGAAGAAGAAGAGGAGGAGGAGGAAGAAGAAGAGGGAGAGGAGGAGGAAGAATAGGAGGAAAAGGAGAAAGAAACAGTTTAGGGGTTGGGAGGTGGGGGGTGGAGGAGATGACATGAAGAATATTTTCCTAATTCATTTTCTTTCTGAAAATTTGTGCAATCAATTTTTCTACATATTTGCACAGTGCATACGGATGCTTATATAACCTTATAGACCATGTAAGTTTACACATATACAAAGGTATTTAATTGTAATGTTTTTATTTAGGGCCTTTTGAAGATATAAGTATTTTGTTAATATTGATACAGTAAATTAGTTTTATTTGCATGTAATAGAACCCTGATTCTGAAAAAAGTACCATGCTTAAATAAGTCATACCAAATACTGAATGATCGATTTAGAAAGGTTTTATTTTTATAAATAGCTCTTGGATACCTATAAACCCTATAAACCATGATACATGTTCAATATGTAAGACACAATGACTATTCTTAACAGATACACAAATCCAATCCAATGAGAAATTTAAAGTTGTGGCATGATTCAATTGAAAGCAATTTTCAAATATTCCCAAAGCTCAGAAATCACTTTTATGTCACCCTAAATGTTTTCCTAGAGGCGTCAGTGCATAGCCCTTATCACGGACATTGTTGGCAGCAGGTTAAGGTTAATTGTAATTGCACACAGTCACCTGGACGTTGCTGCAATGTGAAGTAGAGTCCCTCCGCTGTGTCGGCTCGACAGTATATTATTTCTGGGCATTAATGCCAGGGTGCTCGTTAAATTGGCTGTGGCACTAGAGAGGAAGTGATTTACGTGCTCGATTTAGTGCTCTCCTCTTGCTGTCTGCTTCAGGCCACTTTCCCAGGAAGAGCAGAATGTGAACAGAATTAAAATTCAAATGTAGCCACAGATGGAAAGAATAACATGAAATAGATTAATGAAAGAAATCCCCGCATATTTGTTGACAGGTGTGTTTTATTCAAATGTGTGCATATCCGAGAATACTTAGTTCACTACTAGGCATTCCTGAATTAAACAATAAGGATAAATTTTACCGAATGAAAACGTGTATAGACCGAATTCTCTGAAGATGTTTTTAAGCAGTGGGGAAAGTTAAACATTTTTTTTTGTCCAAGTTAAACATTTTTTTTTTGTCCTCTGAAGATTAAGAAAAGATCAAGGGAAAGGTCACTTAACCATAGTTTTATGCTTACACAAGATGACTTCAGTAGAACGATTAGACTCTTTTTTTAGTGTTATCTATATTAAAATTGATTGGGATGCTATTAGGGGAAAAGGTTTCTGGGGGGTTGGATAATGGAAAAAGCTTGAACACTTGGTCACGTGCATTTCCCCTCACCACCAATCATTATGCTGAGCAAAATATGTGGCATTTTGGTATCTGCAAATTTTATAAGGGCAGAATATTTCTAGGACAATAATCCCAGAGTAAGGTGACACTTATCAATTCTAAATACACACAGTACAATATCTAAGACACTGAAGGCCTTAGAAACTGACACCAAGTTAGGAATTCAATCAACAGTTTCCCAATCATGATTCAGAGTACAATTTTAACATCTCTATTAGGAATTACATATTGGAGGCCATAGGTTGGCATTTAAACTTAAAATGAGAATAATTTCATAAATCTCGTTCTTTACACTGTACTAACAGGAGCCTTACCCATGTGCTATTATATTAAGTAAACACTACTGTGTATAAAGGGGGAAAAAGATCAATGATCAAAGATCATAATGTAGCTCTGGAAGACTCCACAATCTGACTATACACAGTATATAATAAAGGGTGAGTTTCAAATGGTGGAAACATGCAAGGATAAGGTTGGAGAAATGCAATGTAGTTTTAGCCACATTGGAATCTGTGAGGTGTTTAGTTTGCGAGTTCCAAGGACAAATTGTTACTAATCCTTACACAGTTGACATCTGAAAGCACAACATACAGCACACCATTAGGGACCAGTGGGGTTTGTGAGGGGAATAAAAAGACTGATCTATAAAATCTAAATGTAAGGATGGACTTTATTTAAAAAAAATCTTTTTAGGACTACAAATTACAAAGGAAGCAGATCACCACACAGAATCTAATGAATACATTTGCCTGTGCATAAAACTTTATCAAAGTCAAAAACGACAAAGAAATATCATCTTTACAGATAGTAGCAATTTTAAAGACATGTATCGATTTTTTTCTGATTTAGAACTATTAGATCTAATGTTTGATCCCTGTATGTAAGTTAACCCAGTCTTCTTCATTTTAATTGTATTTGAAAAGCAGCTTCCTGTCTCTCAACATACAAGAAATGTCCGGGGACAGGGGAGACAGCTCAGTTCTTAAGAGCACTTACTGCTATTGTAGAGTGCTCAGTTCATGTCTCAAAACCTAGATGGAAATTCAGAAGCAGATGTAACTCTCCAAGGGATTTGAAGAGCATTTCTAATGCCTGTGGACTGCTGCATGCATATAGTAGGTACCCATACATACAAGTGGATGTGCGTGCACATGCACACATAAACACACACATACTACATATATGAAATAAAATAAATATTTTTTAGCAAAAAGATATACCCAGAAGCATTTTGCAGCTTCTGATATTTTGGTTATTCAGTTTACACACAGAAAGTTCATACTTTAATTTTCCACCAATATAAGATGAAAAAATTATGCCATTGGGCATTAATTTCACTGATATGTTCAAATGCACAGATTCCTAGAACTTTTATTCCTATTGTACCTTCATTTCTGACATTTAACACTCTATTTTCATATAATGCTATCACAATTGCTGACTAAAAACATAGGTCTAATTTAGGAAAAAAATATTTACATTTTTTGTTTGTTTTTAGGACTCCTTCATTTCAAAATTGGACTTGAGACTTCTAATCTTATCACCACTCCTAACTTCTCTGAACTTAAAAATGTTCCCAAAGTTTGCCTTTTTCTACTTAAAGCACTTACCTTGTGTGCAGATATGTACCTGTGTGTGTGATTCTCTACTTTAACTTAAAATGTTGACATACTCATTCTACCAAAGGTCGTCAGTGAATACTTCATGAATAATTTTCCAACTTCTTTCTGTTAACACTTTTATAATGCTTTTGAAATGTATGTTGAAGCATATCAATTTATTAATTTCCTTATAGCATGATATTCTACTCTTTTGTTTTTAAGGTTTTTGATCTTGCGGGTCACAGCACTGAAAAAAAATAAGCATTCTGTTGCATGTGTTATAACAGATATATTACTGCCATTCTAAAAATGCATATTTAGTGTAATTTACATATTACTGTCAAACCTCTCCAAGGCGTGTGTGTCTTTAGCATCCTGTAACTCTTCATCTACTTTGGGAATCATTTTAGATATAGTTTTCATCTTTCATATTTAAAAAGTAGATACTTTTTTTTACTTTCCCAGTTGCAGTTAATAATTATCGGTTGAATACTTCAAAACTTCTTTCCTCTCTGATACTTGTACGTAAACACTTTGAAAGTTTACCAGTTTTAGAAATGTCTTATTTTTCTTATCAAAGATAAAACATTAGCCAAAAGGGAAGGAAAAAAATTATTGATTTTGTTTTCTAAAAAAGTAAAATAAGTCAGTAGAATATTTATAGTTCATTCAATTGATGTGTAGGTGACAAGACCCACAGAAACAAGTATAGCTGTCATTTGGAAACTAACACTGAAGTCGAAGGTCAGTATGATTTTGAACTCTTTTGGTAATATTTGAAATGAAGAGTGCAAATGAACAAATTTGAGAGGACTGTACGCTGTGTTCTTTTGGACTCTAAAATTTTACAAATTTTATCTTTTCTAAAGGTTACCATAAAAATGATTTGCAACAATTATACTGCCACGATATCAAATTAGAATTACCATATTACCTGAACAGCTTTACCCTTCTTCTGACTTACAGTTAGAAAGCCAGTGATTCTGGAATTCCCTTTTTTAATTGGATATTTTATTTATTTACATTCAAATGTTATTCCCTTTCCTGGTTTCTCCTCCAGAAACCCCCTATCCCATCCCCCTCTGCCTCTTCTAAGAATGTGCTCACCCACCCACTACCTCGTACCTCCCTATCCTGGCTTTCCCCTACACTGGGGCATCAGGCCTTCACTGGACCAAGGGCCTCTCCTGGCATTGATGTCCAACAAGGCCATCCTCTGTTACAGCTGCAGCTGGAGCCATGGGTCTGTCCATGTGTACTCTTTGGTTGGTGGTTTAGTCTCTTGGAGCTCTGGGGAGTCTGGTTGGTTGATATTGTTGTTCTTCTTATGGGGTTGCAAACCCCCTTCAGCTCCTTCAGTTCTTTCTCTAACTCCTCCATCAGGACCCTGTGCTCAGTCTAATGGTTAGCTGCAACATCTTCATCTGTATTATACAGCTTTTTAAGGAAACAAATCCATTGTTGGCGATTTGCCCATGTGACTGGCAAGACCAGCTAAAAGAAGTCTTATTTTTAACTTTATCGTTGGTGTGTAAAGACAATAGCCGGCTATCAACAGACCTACTAGCTACTCTCAATAACATAAGATTGTGTTTGGTGGTAAAAACAGAAATAGAAGAGTGCCGCGTGAAAAGACCCTGCAATTTTTCTGAACACAAGAAGTATAAAAATTTGATAAGCCAAACTGCTATTATTCTTACACAATTCCTAAGCCAGTGTTTTATTGGTTTATCCACACCAAGAGACTTCCTTGAGAAAGTGATGAAACTGTGTGTTTTTAGTAGCATCTCTTGGTGTTTATGTCTTTATGTTTGCATTTGAGAAAGTCTGTGTGTTTAAATGTGAGCGCTTTAAGGCAGAAATCACTGTTCTTTAGAGGATAGTAAGTAGTTTTATCAATGATTCCAATGGGTGCTGTAGGTTACTTAAATAGGCCACAGATGTGTGCCTGTTCAGTTGGAGAACAGGAGGAGACTTGCGGAAATGAGATTGGTAAGCACTATAGACAAAAAAAAATACATAAAATGAAAGAACATAAAACATTTATTATACATTTTAGTTTTAGTGTTTGGTACATCGTGTAAATCGAGGAGAGAGTGATCTTAGGCTTGAGAATGTCTGAATGTAGAAATGAATAATAAAGCTATACTAAGCACTCTTTCTCTTAGAGCAAGAGTCAAAGCAAGGTGCTTCAAAGTAGGTCACAGCATTGCAGCTGAACGTCACCCATTGACTTAAGAACTTCAAGAATATTTGCTTGACAGCCTCCAGGACATGTAAACTGCAGATTTGCAAGCCTTCCTTACTGCAGGTGTTTGCCAGAGAAGTAAATTGGGATTTAGCAGATGGAGGAGCACACCAAATAGTTCTAAGAAAGGAATATCTATGTCTGTCTATCTATCTATCTATCTATCTATCTATCTATCTATCTATCTATCTATCTATCTATCTATCTATCTATCATCTATCTGTCATCTATCTGTCATCTATCTATCTATCTATCTATCTATCTATCTATCTATCTATCCATGAACATACAGTAACTTTTACAGAAAAAAAAAGATTCCCTGAATTTGAACAGGGAGGAATATACCTGAGTGGGTTGAAGGAAGGAAAGAGAAGGGAGAAATGCAATTAAATTATAATCTCAAAAATGATAAAGAAAAAATGAAAAGTAAACAGTATTGACTGAAAATACGGAAGCAAGCAAATTTTCCTGAGCCATCAAATCTTTCTTTGAGGAACTGCACACCTGTGGAAAATAGATTCGCAACCACCTCCTCTGACTTGAAGAAACAGCAGGTCGATCTGTCGTCTTACTTACAAAGGCACTCTCGGCTGCTTCACAATCTGTGTAAAAATTCTGAAACCCTCCCCACCAATACAGAGAACAGTATGAACATTAAGATTTGAATGTTAAGATTGCACAACACACACAAGAAGGAACATCAGAAATTGTGTTCCAATATGTACCTGGAGTATTTCAATTCTTTATCTGTAGGCCATTTGCTATGAAGCAAGTTAAGTAATATTTCCCCATTTCACTGTTGACTAGCAAAAGTATTTTAGACCATGAATACCACAGCTCCAGTATTTCAGAAAATTACATGCAGAAAAAGAAAATGTTGAGATTTATATATATATATATATATATATATATTCTAAGATTCAGTTAGTAACGTGTTATATAAAGATAAGTAACAAGAGCATGGAAATGGATATTTGAGTATAAAATTAAAACCCAGTAATAAATGATACCAAATGTTGTTACTTGAGAAAATATATCATTGTTTTCTTAGCCTTCGTTAAACAGCTAAGCAATATCATTTTAATTCACCTTTTATACTTTTAATTACATTATCCTAATACATTTATATATAATTTCTCTACGTTTTCTGTAAAATTTCTCTTTTTATGCATAGACTGTGTGGCTATTTCAAATTGGTTAAAGAAAAGAATAGTGGGAAATGATTTAATTATGATATAATATCAGAAAAATAAGAAATCAGTTTACAAATTGTGGTGAGATGCCTCAGCTGATAAAGTGACTTGCTGCAATATCTGGTGGCCTGTGTTTATTAAGAGGTAGATCTTCCCTTCAGGACTTAGGTCCCTCTTAATAAACCCAGACACTATTGCTGACGCCAAGAAGTACTTACTGACAGGAGCCAGGTATAGCTGTTCTCTGAAAAGCTCTGCCAGAGCTGGACCAATGCAGATGCAGATATATACAGCAAAACTTTGGACTAAGCATGGAGACCCAAATGAGGAAGTTAGGGCAAGGACTGTAGGAGCTGAAGGGGTTTGCAACCTCATAGAAAGAACAACAATATCAACCAACCTGACTCCTCAAAGCTGCTAGGGACTAAATCCAAAGGGACCACCATCCAAAGAGTACACAGGGAATACTCATGCCTCCAGCTGGATATGTAGCAAACAATGGCCTTATCTGGATTACTGGGAGGAGGGCCCTTGGCCCTGTGGAGGCTCGGTGACCCACAATATGGAAATGTATCTACACTGAGGTAGATAGAAGTGGGTAGGAGGGTAGAGGAGCACCCTCATAGAGGCATGGGGGAGGGAGGTGGGGTTAGGGGACTTGTGGAGGGAAACTAGGAAAGGGATAACACTTAAAATGTAAATAAATAAAATAACCAAAAAATAAGTCTCTACACTCCTGACAACAAATTATACCATGTGGCTTGTATTAGAAAGAGTTCATGACTACATACAAGAAGTCACGTGAAGAAAAATATCAAAAAGTATAAAACGCGTAAGAAATTGCAGGTTGTCTGTGCGCTCTTATGGTGTAAATGTTATAAATGTGGAAAAAACCAACAAAGTGAATAACAAGTTTCGATGGCAAAATGATTTCTATGACGTTTTGTTAAATTTAATATAAAGAATCCTGCACATAACTTGCCTCCATTGTAGATTGCACATTAACTATTCCTACTTGTTATATTATTTTTAAAACTCAGTAATTCACCTTGCCACATAATTTTGATAAAAAAAATTCATTGGGATTAATTTCTTTAATGTAAATTTAGAGGATTGGGTGTTATGAAGAAAATTAATAGCTGATTCTATGAATTCAAGATTCGAATTAATTTTCTAACTTCACATGCACTCTTGTTTGTCAAAATAGTTCTTTAGAAAGTTTTGCACTGTCTCCTTGCAAGTTCTAAATTTTAGACACATTGTGGTGAGTAAGGATGAGTTATACACTATGAAAACATTTTCCTACACGATAAATATTACATGATTTATTATTTTTAATATTTTTAAGAAAAACCTATTTTGTAATCTTTGAATGCTTATGTGTACATTGAAGTGCATTGTGTGCTCTGTGCCCACAGAAAACAAAAGAACCTTTTGAGTATTGCCTCCAACACTGGAGATACAATTGTGAGTTCTAATGTGTCCTGGAAATCAAAGCTGTGTCCTCTGCAAGAGCAGCGAGGCCTTTTATTTTCGAGACATTTTTATATGATGCACTTATT
Source organism: Rattus norvegicus (assembly GCF_021556685.1). Lineage (NCBI taxonomy): Eukaryota > Metazoa > Chordata > Mammalia > Rodentia > Muridae > Rattus > Rattus norvegicus. The sequence continues at coordinate 24,131,130 of NC_141547.1, forward strand.
CTTTGAGATATTAGGTAAAATATCCTTAATCATAAAAACAATAAGAAGTTGGAGCTGAATATTAAAAGGAGCAGTGTAGAATAAAGATAGACAGAGAAAATAAAGGTACAACAAAGCAGAGGATTAAAAAGTACAAGAAAAAAAATACAAGAACATTTAAATTTAAATTTATTAATAACAGCGTAGAATGCAAGTGACATTCCACAGTTAAAAGACAGAAAAAATTAGAGTGCTCTTAAAGAAACAAAACACATTTAATCAATGATGGCTGTTATTAATGGATATTTACAATAAATAATTTTTATATTCTTTAAAACAACCACATTATAATAAAAAGAAAGTATGAAAGAATTGATATTACACATCATATAAAAATTAAACATAAAATAGTTATGGTATCTATTATTAATATAGTGTGAAAATAGAATAGTGTGTCTATTGTTAAATAAAAAAGGAAATGATAAACTCTTAACCTATGAGAAACACAATGATAAGACGTATTTGTATACAGACGCAAACTTGCCGTTCTAAGAAGATTCGATCCAGTTACTGGGCATGCCTGCATTTGCAGTAGGTCATATACATTTCTAGGTAATCACTAAGAATATAGGCATTAAATATGCAGAAATCATGAAGAACACAGCATAATATATGATACAACATACTACACAGCAAGTAGACCTCATTTTTTTTCAATGTAAAACTATAGAAGACTATTTCTTTGAGTGTGTGGATGATAATAATGTGCTGTATTATAAACAGGTCTCCAAGAATTTTAACATATTTAGCTCATACTAGGTAGATCCCCTTCACCATGAATTCAAGAATACCAGTAATTTACAACATTTTACTGACATTTTGAGCTGATATTAAGATAAGAGTGAAAAATAAAACTCAAATACATTTGAATAGGAAACATAATTTCCAACTTATGAATCTCACAAAATTTAAACAATAGCTAACACTATAGTAAGTGAATTAAAAAGCATCTAATTCAGTTTTGTGCAGGGGAGTGATATCAACAGTAGATTCATATGTAAGCTTATAAACTGGGTTATATTCCTGTGAAGGCTTACAAGTCCTATTACCTGTTTTCTGTCATCTATAGGATCAGGAAACCTTGTGATATAATGAAGTCCAATTCAGAAAACCTGAGGACAATGACCCATGATGTCTAAGAGAATAAAAAGATCATATCCCAGTTCAGAAGGCGAACTATAATTTGCATTTCTGCTATATTTTCCTCTATTCAGGCCATCACATTCAAGGGGGGCATTCAGCATTCTTGAGTTTGATCAATTGCATTCAGTACAGACATCAAAATGCTAACCCCTTTTAGAAACAGCATTATAATTACTCAGAAATAATCTCTCATTAGCTACCTGGCACCAGTCCATTCAAATTTGCAAGTAAAACTAAATATTATAAATTTATATGAGGACAATAAAATTAATAGACTATTTCTATATTCTATATTCTATGTGAATATTATAGAAAAGTAAAAATTAGAAAGTATTTAACTAAAAGTTCCCTAAGAACACAACAATACTTATATCTCAACTTAACAATATATGTAATCTCCCAACAGAAATTGATCACTAAAAATAAATTTCAGAAGAATATATTAATCACTTATAGGATAGTTGTTAATGCGCATTCAGTCCTGAAAGTTTTTAATAAATATAATACAATTACCCTTTAAACTTTCATATGCACTATTTGTGACCTAGAGAATGAAAAATTGAAATTTCCATCTTGTTATACAGCTTCCATTTTCCATTCTTTAATCCTGATGAAATATGATTTCCAGTTCTAAAGTAACTAAAAACCAATGATTTTCCACCTATCCCTAAAGGAGTATAAATGGACTTGATCGGTTAAGTCTGTTTTCATAAAAATCAGAATATGGGAGGGTTATCCCAATGAATTTAAACCTACTCTGAGCTACGGAACGTAATACCAATGAAAAGATACATGGATGGCACAATGGTGCAGATTAGAGAGACCCAAACTGCTCTACCTATAGTGTACACTCTCCCCAGTATAACTAATTGTAAATGCTGGGTAAGAATGGCTGTGGGGACTTTAAGGAGGTTTGTGGACTCTAAGTATCAGGAAGGAAAAAGGGCAACAATGGCCTAAGCCAGGACTATGGAATGTCTTCATGGGAAAAGCTAGGTGATATGTGTGTGAAAATACATTGTATTCTTGGCTATGATTAAAAGTCCATTTGTATCTAAACATCATGAATTAGCAGCAACAGAATTCACGATGTTTTTAGAGGTATATTCAACTTCGCAAGAACAAAACAAAATAAAAATTAGACGTTGCATTTGGACAGTAACAGGCAGAGGTGAAAAGGGAATAGAATATGCTTAATGGAATGCAGTTTTATTGGGAATGACAACGGCAAGGCAGAATGTCATGGATTCGACAAACTTTTTGCAACCAGAGGAAAGATATAGTTAGTCATCAGAGACTGTGAGAGGATGGTAGACGCGGGATAATGCGATTTCGAGTCTGAGATACAATTTGCTGGAATTGATAACCACATGGGGTTATTTGACTGGGGGAATTGCTATTTGATTCTGTGAACTATTGTCTGCTGTAAGCTAGTCCAGGAAGATGATTGCTGAAGCAGAGCTCAAGAGATTGGGGGTATTGAATATTTTAATTACCAAGGATTTATTTCAAGGGGCAATTTTGAAAACCCTCATAATATGCCAAATGCTCTAATCTTTCAAGGATTAGGGAGAGTCTCAGAGAAGCTAACTGCTCATATGATTTGATGGCACTGATTGAATCATATTTTAGGGAAGAAAACTGGAGTGGCCTGCTGTTACAGATGTATGACAAGTCATCTAGAATTTAATTGATCAAAAACTTCAGTTAGTCCGTAAAGGAAATTTAATCCAGCAACATGGCTGCTTTGGCAAGGGATCAATCCACAGACTTTCTAGTTCCGTAAGATTCATGTAGAATGGATTACAGAATTATCTGGGAGGAATACAGATACGCCCTTAGTACACACCTTTATTCCCTAACAATGAAGGTGAGGTTAATTTGTAGAAATTGACTTATCAGAGAAAGATTTCACAGAATAAGTCAGAGAGAGGATCTGCTCAACTCACTTGAGAACAGAAAGGAGAAGGTACTTCAGAGTATAGGAGAAAAAGTGTGTGTGTGTGTGTGTGTGTGTGTGTGTGTGTGTGTGTGTGTGTGTGTGTGTGTGTGTGTGTTCTGGCCACTTTTACCAAGAAAATTCTACAAAGGCAGGATGCAGAGAGGAGAAGCTAGACATGGGTAAAGACAGAACTAGCCAGAGAATGAGAGGGAGCCCGAAGATTAAAACATATTGCCAAAGTTAGCATGAGTCCTAGCAGAGCAGTTCAGTCATAAGTTGAGAGAAATTGGATCGAATCAGTCATTTAGGAGGATCAGATTATGCAGAGGCTAGAAGTTTTCTGGACTAGGCCTAGGGTTAGTGGAAACAGAGAAGGAACTGCTCTGGGCACAGCCATAGCAGTGCCTTCTCACAGCTTGGGTACAGCTCTTGTCTCATCCCTCCAAGGAAATAAAAGCAACATTCAGATTAGTCTTCTTGCTAATAAATATACAGTTTCATTATTGTGTAGCATGAACACCTAATTTGTTACACATAGTTCCAGCCGAGGCATCTTAAAGACTGGTGAGGACAAAGTTTGCCTACCTAGAGGTTGATTGGAGCCTTAGCTGGGATAATAACCAGGATAAAATTGCATGTAGTTTCTCATGATTTTCTTAAGAAGACGATTGGGTTAGAAGTGTCTCAAAAGATGTAGAGAGAAACATTTTATGTTTAACCTAGAAGTTATGTTACATGCTCCCATTTCTCTGATAATTAACAGCTTCGCCAAGATTCACTAGAGATAGATACAGAGAGAACTTCACCAACTTCTGATGAGGAGGAGGCTCATGCTACACATATTCCTGTTCAAAAGGGATGTGAAAGGGGAGATAGGTGATAGCTATGTAAGTAGTCTGGAAAAGCTAGAAAACACAAAGGAAATGTACACTGTGCAGAAGCCCAGTTCAAACGAAGGTGAGAAAGGAACAGCTGTTAACAGACAATTTGTGATATCAAGAAAAAACATGTCTTCATAATAGTGTCAAGGAAAATAAATCCAAACAAAGTTTGAGCATAAAGTAAAATTGGTTGTGAAACTGCAAAAGATCAAGAATTAGCACATAAACAGACCAGGAGCAAACTCTTGGGAATTATGAAACTTTTATTTTTATTCATTTGTGTATACGCACACACACCATATTCATACATATGTTTATGTAACAAGATACCATGTAGATAGAGTCAGGGAACATATTGCAGGAGTCAGTTCTCCTCCATCCCAATGTGGATACTTTGAAAAATTTTAAATATTACACCACATAATTCAGTTCACTGAGAACACGGTCTATTTTTTGTACAGTTTAATACAGTAATATAGCTAAGAAACAAAATATAGCAAAACTATATAATTTGTGGGTTTTCATAAATTAAAATGAAACATATTTGAATACTTAGTTGTATCTTAAGACCCACATTTGTAGCTTATTATTTTAGACGAGGCTACTAAGTAGGAGTAAAATGAACACATATGACATAAATCATCTAAGTAAGTTCTCCCCAATGGCAAATTTTCTAACCACAAATTACTCCAACTGCTAAAACGCGTAAAACTTGAGATTCCCTCTTGTTCTACAGGCACAGAGCCAAATTTTTAGCTATATTTAATTATGGTAATCAAGTATTCCAGTTTCAATAAACTATTGATACCTGACTGCTGAACACTCTTTTTTTTAATTCAGAGTTTTGACAGCTGAAAGATTTTATTTAAAATATATATCTTAATGAAAACATTCTGTTTTCACCTCTCAACTTACTTTTCTCTCTTCCTTCTGTGCTCCATTTACTCTCACATTTGTGGTCTCCTTTTGAAAACTGCTGTTAAAAGCATGTATAAATATATAAACCAAACCTTCTCATAGACAGCTGCCCTATGGCTGTGCCTTCACATGATATACTTTCCATCGTAAGAAATTCTCCACCCCACCAGGCTTATCTAACTGTAAGTAACACCCATTTAAAATATTAATTAAATGGGGGGCAGGTTTTAAAAATGATTTTTCGTAAGACATAAGACTTCGGTTCTTGACAAATGTTCTTTTTAAAAACCAATGTCCGTACTGTAAATAAAGAACAAAAGAAATAAGAAAATATCACAAATATTAGCATACATACATGAATCCAGAAGTACTGTAGTTTACATCTGCTTTGATTCATGTCTATTTCTTTACATTTCTATTAGTGGAACAGATAATTTCACATTTTAGGAATTGGCATTTTCTTAAAATTCAATATCGTGCTTCACGATGATGACAAAATGGTACCTCCTATATGCTTTTTGAATTATGTTTGACAAAATACATGTCAAACTTTAGCTTTGCTTAATATTTTACAGATACTAAAAATTTAGAATTTATATTCTTTTTCCCTTAAATTTTTGAATTCTAGTAAGAGTGACTTTATTTCTACTGAATCTTTCTTTATGTTGTGATCAAGCCCTAGTGTGGTGAACACTGACATTTGAAATAGCAGGCAGTAATATGTTTATTACAAGATTTTGGAGTGGCAGCACCAGTGGAAAAGTAAGTGTTGCTGGGATAAAAGTGCTTTCCATAACTTAGGATGCCGTTAGTTACGTGCCACATTCACGGTTGTATTGCTGTGAAGAAACACCGTGCCCCATGCCCAAGGTAACTTTTTTATTTTGTTTTTTGACTATTAATTAATTAATTAATTAATTAATTAATTTATTTTTACACTCCAGATTTTGTTCCCCTCCTGGTCTACCCTCTGATTGTTCCACATCTCACTCCTCCTCCCCAGCCCATCTCCAACAGGATGTCCCCACCGTCCCCACCCTACCAAACCTCCCCAATCCCTGAGGCCCCAAGTCTCTCGAGGGTTATGTGCATCTTCTCTGACTGAACCCAGACCTGGCAGTCTTCTGCTGTATATGTGTTGAAGGCCTCATATTAGCTGGTGTGTGCTGCCTGGTTGGTAATCAGTGTCTAAGAGTCTTGGGCATCTAGGTTAATTGAGACTGCTGGTCCTCCTACAGAGTCACCCTCCTCCTCGGCTTCCTCCAGCTGTTCCCAAATTTAGGGGACAACAGTTTCTGTTCATTGGTTGGGTACACATATCTGCATCTGACTCTTTCAGCTGCTTGTAGGGTCTTTTGGAGGGCAGTCATGACAGGCCCATGTTTGTAAGTGCTCTATAGCCTCAATAATGGTGTCAGACCTTGGGGCCTCCCTTTGAGCTCAATCCCCCTTTGGACTGTTCCTGGACCTTTTCTTCAGGCTCTTCTCCATTTCCATCCCTGCAGATCTTTCAGACAGGAACAATTATGAGTCAGAATTTTGGCTGTGGGATAGCAACCCCATCCCTCATCTTTCTGCTGAAGGTGGGTTCTACAAGTTCCCTGTCCTCATTGTAGGGCATTTCATCTAGGGTCCTGCCCTTTGAGTCCTGAGAGTCTCTCACCTCCCAGGTGTCTGGTACATTCTGGAGGGTCCTCCCAACCTCCTACTTCACTTCTTAAGGTTGCCTGTTTAAGGCAAGTTTATGAAAGAAAGCATTTAACTACTGGCTTGATTTTAATTCCCCAGGTTCAGGTCATTATCACCATGTCAGAGAGCAAGGCTGCAACAGTAGCTGAGAGCTACATACACATCCAGAGAGATAGAAACAGGAAAATAGAAATACAGAGAGACAGGCAGACAGACAAAGACAATGAAGGACAGACAGGGACTGAGCCAGGGTGAGAGGCTGGGAGACTGAGCCTGGTATGACTTTCAAACTTTCAAAGTACAACACCCACTTCCTCTGACAAGGCTATACCCACCCCAACAAGGCCACACTTAAAAATCGTTCTTACCCTTTCAAATAGTGCCACTCCCTGGTGATTAAGCATCCAAATAAATAAGCCTGTGTAGGGCAGTCTTATTCAAAAACACTACAGTGTTTGGGAATTAAGGGTCATTACCCTTTGGAATGAGTGTGTTAGTGATTAACAGTTCATAGAGTTTTCTCATAAAACCCAAGTACTGTTACCAGCCTGTATTACAGTGTCCCACAATCTCCTGTAACTCCAGCTTAAGGAGATCTGATGATGGGTTCTGGACTCTCCAAGAACCTGCATTCACATGCACATACTCACTGACACACATCCGTACTCACATAGTTAAAATAAATGGAAACCAGAATTATCATTTGCTGGAGAATAGCTTCATAATATATTGTGTAGAGCATAACATATTGTGATGAGCAGAGTTGTATGCTAAATTGCTTGTATCATTACGTCAATTTAGGTCTTGATTAAACCAAAAGTCCCAAAACTCCTCCGATAACTTGTATCTAGAGATATCATTTTTAAAGGTTGTGTACTTTTCCATTTATTATTATTCTTCCTATGGTACACATAATCCATGTTACTGCTGAGCATTATTTGTACCCTACTGTGTGTTTATGCGTCATCTACCTTCAAATTCATTTCTAGCTCCTCACGTGTAAGATCCCAAAATATAAATCCGTTTTAACTTGGCCGGGGAGATGTTGAGACTGTATACTGGGATAGTGATAATAATTATTGCAATGAATTTTTAAATTATTATATTTGTAATATTTAAAATCTGTCATGAATTTTCTTATATATAATATTGTATATTTGTACACATATATAATAACATATAAGTATATACATGTGTGTTTGTGTAGTGAATATGTCTGTGTGTGTGTGTGTGTGTGTGTGTGTGTGTGTGTGTATGTGTATAAGCACACAAGCACATCAGTCTTAAGAAAAGTACTATGAATTTCATCCCAAGGGACAATGGGAAGCTATCATTACAGGAAATGACTCTGCATTCTGTGATTCTTTAGTAGTATAACAGATAATGTGTGCCTATTTTCATCGTGAATGTTAGTAACAGACAACCTGGAGGAGACTGAGGAGAAAAGGCAGCCAGTACAGATCCTGTGAAGAAAAAGCAGAAACTTCTCTGAACAGTCAGACCCACCATTATCAGTCCTGGGAAAATCCTGGGCTGCTGAACACCGTGGAGGAATTATAGCTGTGTCACCATATTTCTGCGTGCAACTAGTACGTCCTCCACATACTGGTTTAAAACCCGTCTGTGCTGCTTAGCTCTGTACTGTAAAAATGGAAGGAAGAGTACTATTGAACTTGCTTTATTAATATGCTAATAAAATGATCTTCCTCTGTGGATTCTTTCACTCACTGGCCAAGACCAATTAAAAAAGTATAATGCTGTTTTATTCCTGTATTTTCACTGTCAGGTGATCACAAAGAATGGAGTAAACTGAGAAATGGTGGTAGAATGTTAATCAGCGAGTGACAAAAGAGGAGAAACAGGCTTTGAAATAGAATCTAACTTGGGTTCAGATTAGAGCTGTGAAGCCCAAGTTTCCATATCACAGAATCAGGACCTGTTTTGCAATCCTTCCTAAAGGCAGACCTTTCAAGCTATTACTTTTCTGATTCTCCTTTCCTTTCTGCTAGCTTTTGAAAACAAGACAAGACCCACTGTGAGATTTAAATTAACATCCCCCCCCCGATAGTTAAGAAATAAAATAAACATGAGGGGTTCCTGAGAAGTTTTACAGAACTGATCTTATTAAAGACAGAATAGAATAAGTTAACTAAATAGAGATACATATACGTACATTAAGATAGAAAACCGTGAAGTGCAGTTTAAAGCCCTTCTGAATGAAGCTTTGAGAAGTCAGGTTTGCTGTTGAAGTGCCGTTCCTAACAAGTATTGTGAGCACCAGTGTGCAGCTGTTCAACTTGAGACGGAGTTAGACACTTGCACATTAAAAATTATGAGCAAATGAATGGCAACATTTACTGAATAAACTACATTAACTATTTGCTATTGCACATCGATAGATGTTTCTTATTCCAAAGAGTGATGCATAGTACACATAGCTTCGATTTTTTTTAAATTGGCTTCTTTCCTTCTCATTCTCTGTGTATAATTTGATTTACATCTAGTCTATGTCCTTCATGGTCTCCATAATTTTTGAATTTATATCCACAGCGAGAAATTCACTATATGCTATATTAAAAGTAAGCTTTCTCACAAGTAATCAAGGAAAAAAACATTTTTTAATATTTTTTCCTCAAAATGATAATGTTACTGTTTATCTCTGTAGATCCATTGTTTTCTGAAAAGTTCATGGTCCATGTTTTAGCAGAACTCACTTTAACCATCAGGACAGTGTTTTCATGAGTTGGCTGAATATGAGTTTTCCCCTGGTTTAGAGTTCTTCATTTTCTAAGGAGAAATTTTCATCTTTGTATACTATACTATACAGACTATACAGAATATTTTTACTCTGTATTTTTGATTTATTTATATATTTTGCCTTTGTAAAAAGTTATCTTAATGAAATACATGCAGGTCTGTTCACTGAGACGATGAACTTATACATAAAGTACAGGGGAAATATTAAAAATAGGAAACAATATTCTTCTTTCAGTTTTTAATCATAAAACTCGACTTATATATCTCACTTCATAACTAATAAAAATATACTAGATGCTTATTCCTCTCAATGGAAATTTTAATTACATATGTTGGGACAATTTATTTCATGATTCACAAGATTTTATGGCAAAGCAGAAGAGTAATATAGCCAGTGTTCACCGCCTCATGATATATAAAATCAGCAGACATTCTGTTCATATGTAGAAGCCATCGAGCTTCTTTTTGCAGATATAACGTAATCACCCAAATTGACTTTAAAATGCATCTCATCTACTTTCTCAATAAACAAGCATGCTAACCTGAGAGTTAGGTACATCGAAACACATTATTTAAACCATCCACCTTAAGGAGAGATTCAATAAAGTCTCATAGGTTTATTTTACAATATATTATGAATATGTACTTGCATATCATCATATTCAATAAGAAAATGAAAAACCTGAATATTGATTATTTATAAATAACTCCTAAACAAAATACCTTTGTAAGAAAATAAAACTGTAAGTATTTGTAGAATTTTAACTTAAAGAATATAGTAAAGCTTCATTAACTATTGCAAATACTGTGGTTATTTTAACTCTCATGTAGCATTCATCCACAAAATTCTTCTTTATGCAGTCGTCATAATAAGTTAACTCTGAAAGGCGTCATTTTCTGTATACAATTTAAAGGCTCTTATGCCATGGTGTGATGCTGATAGACAAGTTTTAGGAGTTCTAAAGGTTGTACAGAACTATCTTCTCAGTGTTTTAAAAATCCAGATATTTAATCAAAGTTTTACTTTAATGTTTGGATCATTATAAGGTACATTTAAAAATTGAGTTAAAACATGATGTGTTTTGACTTAACTTTAACATATGTCCTGCTTTTCAACAGAAATTTCACTCTGGTAGATTCAGTAAGCATTTTTTTTCTTGTATAGACAATTGAAGATAAAAAATATATAATGTACAATTCATTTTTTTACTAGTGAGATCAAATTAATCTTGTAGCATTTTGTGGGGCACAGGTCTGAATTATTCAGCATGTGCATGGGTGGGAATGAGTTTATATGCAGGGGCACATGGAAGTGAGAGGACAAACTTTAGTGTCATCCCACAGGTGCCATGATTTTTAAATCAAACCAGATTCTTCTGGGTGTTAACACACTTTTTGTTTGGAAGATATAGGTGGGTACTACTTTAATATTTAAATATGAGCTTTGGGATTAGAATTCAGTTCTCTAACTTTCAAAGCAAGCGCTGTGCAAATGAAAATAATTGCTCTCCCTATTTATTTTAACAACATAAATACTTATTTTTGTTACCTGAAATTCAGCCACTTAATAGGGGTTTTTTTTGAGAAATAGAGAAACACATAGCATATAAAATATGATTTGTGCACCAACTTAATTTTATATACCCTATTCAATTTGTAATGTTGATTTAATATATACATTGAGTTGCATTTACCATTAGAAGAGGAAAAGAGCTAGAACTAGAACTTATTAAGGGAATTTGATATATTGAAAAAATGTCCTATTCAAGCACTGACTCATAGCCCAGATATATCTAATATAATATATGATTTTTCAAATCTAGTTTTATTTCTGATTTTTCATCCAGATTTTCTTTATCTGGAAAAGTCTTGGCCAAATTATTTAATGTTTTAAGGAATGAATTCTTCATTAAATTGACTTTGAATTTTTAGATTCACTAACTTCATATAACACATATATGTACACACACATATACTTCTAATAATTGTGGATTTCTTTACTCTTATTTTTCTAAAACATGAGGTGAAGTACTACAGTTTACTTCTAATATTTTTGTTTATTTTGCTCTGATGTTAATCAATGCCCATAGATGACCCCTATAGTTCTATTTGTCATGTTTCCTTAGAGTTTTTTTTGTATACACTACTTCTCTTTCTATATTTTTTCATTGGGGAAATAATTTTGTTCTTTTTTTGTATGTAAATTCATGTGGTTTTATAGAGATCTCAGAGTTTTCTTATTACTTGTTATTTCTGTTCTTGCGATAGTTTTTAATTATTTCATATTTTTAGATTTTAAACCGTTGTATTAAGTATCATAAGATTATTTTGTGGAGTGCTCTTCGTGCAAATGAGAAAATGCGCATGCGCAGTTGGGTAGGCAGTGGAATGATGCGTGGCTATTCGTTAGGTCTGTTGGCTCTGGGATGACATTCAACTCTTATTATTTCTTCTTCGGCTGTTTTCACTGATAGATTGGGCTAATCAGTTTTGCTTTTGAGGTGTTTCTTTGTTTTGTTGTTGTTTGTTCCTAATTTCCTTTTCATTGTTTTATTTTTCTTTATTTTATTTCATATTGTAGTATGATTACATCTTTTCACCCTTTTCTTTCTTCCCGCTAATCACTGCCATACATCTGTCTTTGCTCTTTCAAATGCATAGACTCCCCTTTTATTAATTGTTGTACATACTTACATACATATATTTATATAACCATATATTGCTAAGTACATAAATATTACCTGATAAGTCTATATAATATTATGTGTATGCATGGTTTCAGGGCTGACCATTTGACATTTGACGTTTTATTTTTTTTTCTATTTCTTTTTCTTTTTTTTTTTTTTTTTTTTACTAACTTGAGTATTTCTTATATACATTTCAAGTGTTATTCTCTTTCCCGGTTTCCGGGCAAACATCCCCCTCCCCCCTTCCCTTCCTTATGGGTGTTCCCCTCCCAACCCTCCCCCCATTGCCGCCCTCCCCCCATAGTCTAGTTCACTGGGGGTTCAGTCTTAGCAGGACCCAGGGCTTCCCATTCCACTGGTGCTCTTACTAGGATATTCATTGCTACCTATGGGGTCAGAGTCCAGGGTCAGTCCATGTATAGTATTTAGGTAGTGGCTTAGTCCCTGGAAGCTCTGGTTGCTTGGCATTGTTGTACTTTTGGGGTCTCGAGCCCCTTCAAGCTCTTCCAGTTCTTTCTCTGATTCCTTCAACGGGGGACCTATTCTCAGTTCAGTGGTTTGCTGCTGGCATTCGTCTCTGTATTTGCTGTATTCTGGCTGTGTCTCTCAGGAGCGATCTACATCCGGCTCCTGTCGGTCTGCACTTCTTTGCTTCATCCATCTTGTCTTATTGGGTGGCTGTATATGTATGGGCCACATGTGGGGCAGGCTCTGAATGGGTGTTCCTTCAGTCTCTGTTTTAATCTTTGCCTCTCATTTCCCTGCCAAGGGTATTCTTTTTCCTCATTTAAAGAAGGAGTGAAGCATTCACATTTTGATCATCCGTCCTGAGTTTCGTTTGTTTAGGGATCTAGGGTAATTCAAGCATTTGGGCTAATAGCCACTTATCAATGAGTGCATACCATGTATGTCTTTCTGTGATTGGGTTAGCTCACTCAGGATGATATTTTTCAGTTCCAACCATTTGCCTACGAATTTCATAAACTCGTTGTTTTTGATAGCTGAGTAATATTCCATTGTGTAGATGTACCACATTTTCTGTATCCATTCCTCTGTTGAAGGGCATCTGGGTTCTTTCCAGCTTCTGGCTATTATAAATAAGGCTGCGATGAACATAGTGGAGCACGTGTCTCTTTTATATGTTGAGGCATCTTTTGGGTATATGCCCAAGAGAGGTATAGCTGGATCCTCAGGCAGTTCAATGTCCAATTTTCTGAGGAACCTCCAGACTGATTTCCAGAATGGTTTTACCAGTCTGCAATCCCACCAACAATGGAGGAGTGTTCCTCTTTCTCCACATCCTCGCCAGCATCTGCTGTCACCTGAGTTTTTGATCTTAGCCAATCGCACTGGTGTGAGGTGAAATCTCAGGGTTGTTTTGATTTGCATTTCCCTTATGACTAAAGATGTTGAACATTTCTTTAGGTGTTTCTCAGCCATTCGGCATTCCTCAGCTGTGAATTCTTTGTTTAGCTCTGAACCCCATTTTTTAATAGGGTTATTTGTTTCCCTGCGGTCTAACTTCTTGAGTTCTTTGTATATTTTGGATATAAGGCTTCTATCTGTTGTAGGATTGGTAAAGATCATTTCCCAATCTGTTGGTTGCCGTTTTGTCCTAACCACAGTGTCCTTTGCCTTACAGAACTTTGCAGTTTTATGAGATCCCATTTGTCGATTCTTGATCTTAGAGCATAAGCCATTGGTGTTTTGTTCAGGAAATTTTTTCGAGTGCCCATGTGTTCCAGATGCTTCCCTAGTTTTTCTTCTATTAGTTTGAGTGTGTCCGGTTTGATGTGGAGGTCCTTGATCCACTTGGACTTAAGCTTTGTACAGGGTGATAAGGATGGATCGATCTGCATTCTTCTACATGCTGACCTCCAGTTGAACCAGCACCATTTGCTGAAAATGCTATCTTTTTTCCATTGGATGGTTTTGGCTCCTTTGTCAAAAATCAAGTGACCATAGGTGTGTGGGTTCATTTCTGGGTCTTCAATTCTATTCCATTGGTCTATCTGTCTGTCTCTGTACCAATACCATGCAGTTTTTATCACTATTGCTCTGTAATACTGCTTGAGTTCAGGGATAGTGATTCCCCCTGAAGTCCTTTTATTGTTGAGGATAGCTTTAGCTATCCTGGGTTTTTTGTTATTCCAGATGAATTTGCAAATTGTTCTGTGTAACTCTTTGAAGAATTGGATTGGTATTTTGATGGGGATTGCATTGAATCTGTAGATTGCTTTTGGTAAAATGGCCATTTTTACTATATTAATCCTGCCAATCCATGAGCATGGGAGATCTTTCCATCTTCTGAGGTCTTCTTCAATTTCTTTCCTCAGTGTCTTGAAGTTCTTATTGTACAGATCTTTTACTTGCTTGGTTAAAGTCACACCGAGGTACTTTATATTATTTGGGTCTATTATGAAGGGTGTCCTTTCCCTAATTTCTTTCTCGGCTTGTTTCTCTTTTGCATAGAGGAAGGAAACTGATTTATTTGAGTTAATTTTATACCCAGCCACATTGCTGAAGTTGTTTATCAGCTTTAGTAGTTCACTGGTGGAACTTTTGGGATCACTTAAATATACTATCATGTCATCTGCAAATAGTGATATTTTGACCTCTTCTTTTCCGATCTGTATCCCCTTGATCTCCTTTTGTTGTCTGATTGCTCTGGCTAGTACTTCAAGAACTATATTGAATAAGTAGGGAGAGAGTGGGCAGCCTTGTCTAGTCCCTGATTTTAGTGGGATTGCTTCAAGTTTCTCTCCATTTAGTTTAATGTTAGCAACTGGTTTGCTGTATATGGCTTTTACTATGTTTAGGTATGGGCCTTGAATTCCTATTCTTTCCAGGACTTTTATCATGAAGGGGTGTTGAATTTTGTCAAATGCTTTCTCAGCATCTAATGAAATGATCATGTGGTTCTGTTCTTTCAGTTTGTTTATATAATGGAACACATTGATGGTTTTCCGTATATTAAACCATCCCTGCATGCCTGGGATGAAGCCTACTTGATCATGGTGGATGATTGTTTTGATGTGCTCTTGAATTCGGTTTGCCAGAATTTTATTGAGTATTTTTGCGTCGATATTCATAAGGAAAATTGGTCTGAAGTTCTCTTTCTTTGTTGTGTCTTTGTGTGGTTTAGGTATAAGAGTAATTGTGGCTTCATAGAAGGAATTCGGTAGTGCTCCATCTTTTTCAATTTTGTGGAATAGTTTGGATAATATTGGTATGAGGTCTTCTATGAAGGTTTGATAGAATTCTGCAGTAAACCTGTCTGGACCTGGGCTCTTTTTGGTTGGGAGACCTTTAATGACTACTTCTATTTCCTTAGGAGTTATGGGGTTGTTTAACTGGTTTATCTGTTCCTGATTTAACTTCGATACCTGGTATCTGTCTAGGAAATTGTCCATTTCCTGAAGATTTTCAAGTTTTGTTGAATATAAGTTTTTATAGTAAGATCTGATGATTTTTTGAATTTCCTCTGAATCTGTAGTTATGTCTCCCTTTTCATTTCTGATTTTGTTAATTTGGACGCACTCTCTGTGTCCTCTCGTTATTCTTGCTAAGGGTTTATCTATCTTGTTGATTTTCTCAAAGAACCAACCTTTGGTTCTGTTGATTCTTTCTATGGTCCTTTTTGTTTCTACTTGGTTGATTTCAGCTCTGGGTTTGATTATTTCCTGCCTTCTACTCCTCCTGGGTGTATTTGCTTATTTTTGTTCTAGAGCTTTTAGGTGTGCTGTCAAGCTGCTGACATATGCTCTTTCCTGTTTCTTTCTGCAGGCACTCAGCGCTATGAGTTTTCCTCTTAGCACAGCTTTCATTGTGTCCCATAAGTTTGGGTATGTTGTATCTTCATTTTCATTAAATTCTAAAAAGTTTTTAATTTCTTTCTTTATTTCTTCCTTGACCAGGTTATCATTGAGTAGAGCATTGTTCAATTTCCACGTATATGTGGGCATTCTTCCCTTATTGTTATTGAAGACCAGTTTTAGGCCGTAGTGGTCCGATAGCATGCATGGGATTATTTCTATCTTTCTGTACCTGTTGAGGCCCGTTTTTTGACCAATTATATGGTCAACTTTGGAGAAAGTACCATGAGGAGCTGAGAAGAAGGTATATCCTTTTGCTTTAGGATAGAATGTTCTATAAATATCCGTTAAGTCCATTTGGCTCATGACTTCTCTTAGTCTGTCGACATCACTGTTTAATTTCTGTTTCCATGATCTGTCCATTGATGAGAGTGGGGTGTTGAAATCTCCCACTATTATTGTGTGAGGTGCAATGTGTGTTTTGAGCTTTAGTAAGGTTTCTTTTACGTATGTAGGTGCCCTTGTATTTGGGGCATAGATATTTAGGATTGAGAGTTCATCTTGGTGGATTTTTCCTTTGATGAATATGAAGTGTGCTTCCTTATCTTTTTTGATGACTTTTAGTTGGAAATTGATTTTATTTGATATTAGAATGGCTACTCCAGCTTGCTTCTTCTGACCATTTGCTTGGAAAGTTGTTTTCCAGCCTTTCACTCTGAGGTAGTGTCTGTCTTTGTCTCTGAGGTGTGTTTCCTGTAGGCAGCAGAATGCAGGGTCCTCGTTGCGTATCCAGTTTGTTAATCTATGTCTTTTTCTTGGGGAGTTGAGGCCATTGATATTGAGAGATATTAAGGAATAGTGATTATTGCTTCCCGTTATATTCATATTTGGATGTGAGGTTATGTTTGTGTGCTTTCATTCTCTTTGTTTTGTTGCCAAGACGATTAGTTTCTTGCTTCTTCTAGGGTATAGCTTGCCTCCTTATGTTGGGCTTTACCATTTATTATCCTTTGTAGTGCTGGATTTGTAGAAAGATATTGTGTAAATTTGGTTTTGTCATGGAATATCTTGGTTTCTCCATAAAAGGTTAATTGAGAGTTTTGCTGGATACAGTAACCTGGGCTGGCATTTGTGTTCTCTTAGAGTCTGTATGACATCAGTCCAGGATCTTCTGACCTTCATAGTTTCTGGCGAGAAGTCTGGTGTGATTCTGATAGGTCTCCCTTTATATGTTACTTGACCTTTTTCCCTTGCTGCTTTTAATATTCTTTCTTTATTTTGTGCGTTTGGTGTTTTGACAATTTTGTGACGGGAGGTGTTTCTTTTCTGGTCCAATCTATTTGGAGTTCTGTAGGCTTCTTGTATGTCTATGGGTATCTCTTTTTTTAGGTTAGGGAAGTTTTCTTCTATGATTTTGTTGAAGATATTTACTGGTCCTTTGAGCTGGGAGTCTTCACTCTCTTCTATACCTATTATCCTTAGGTTTGATCTTCTCATTGGGTCCTGGATTTCCTGTATGTTTTGGACCAGTAGCTTTTTCCGCTTTACATTATCTTTGACAGTTGAGTCAATGATTTCTATGGAATCTTCTGCTCCTGAGATTCTCTCTTCCATCTCTTGTATTCTGTTGGTGAAGCTTGTATCTACAGCTCCTTGTCTCTTCTTTTGGTTTTCTATATCCAGGGTTGTTTCCATGTGTTCTTTCTTGATTGCTTCTATTTCCATTTTTAATTCCTTCAACTGTTTGATTGTGTTTTCCTGGAATTCTTTCAGGGATTTTTGTGTCTCCTCTCTATGGGCTTCTACTTGTTTATTTATATTTTCCTGGAATTCTTTCAGGGATTTTTGTGTCTCCTCTCTATGGGCTTCTACTTGTTTATTTATGTTTTCCTGGAATTCTTTCAGGGATTTTTGAGATTCTTTCAGGCATTTTTGCGATTCCTCTCTGTAGGCTTCTACTTGTTCTCTAAGGGAGTTCTTCACGTCTTTCTTGAAGTCCTCCAGCATCATGATCAAAAATGATTTTGAAACTAGATCTTGCTTTTCTGGTGTGTTTGGATATTCCATGTTTGTTTTGATGGGAGAATTGGGCTCCGATGGTGCCATGTAGTCTTGGTTTCTGTTGCTTGGGTTCCTGCGCTTGCCTCTCGCCATCAGATTATCTCTAGTGTTACTTTGTTCTGCTATTTCTGACAGTGGCTAGACTGTCCTATAAGCCTGTGTGTCAGGAGTGCTGTAGACCTGTTTTCCTCTCTTTCAGTCAGTTATGGGGACAGAGTGTTCTGCTTTCTGGTGTGTAGTTTTTCCTCTCTACAGGTCTTCAGCTGTTCCTGTGGGCCTGTGTCTTGAGTTCACCAGGCAGCTTTCTTGCAGCAGAAAAGTTGGTCTTACCTGTGGTCCCGAGGCTCAAGTTCGCTCGTGGGGTGCTGCCCACGGGCTCTCTGCAGCGGCAGCAACCAGGAAGACCTGTGCCGCCCCTTCCGGGAGCTTCAGTGCACCAGGGTTCCAGATGGTCTTTGGCTTTTTCCTCTGGCGTCCGAGATGTGTGTGCAGAGAGCAGTCTCTTCTGGTTTCCCAGGCTTGTCTGCCTCTCTGAAGGTTCAGCTCTCCCTCCCACGGGATTTGGGTGCAGAGAACTGTTTATCCAGTCTGTTTCCCTCAGGTTCCGGAGGTGTCTCAGGCAGGGGTCCTGCCGCTCCTGGGCCCTCCCCCACGGGAGCCCAGAGGCCTTATACAGTTTCTTCTTGGGCCAGGGATGTGGGCAGGGGTGAGCAGTGTTGGTGGTCTCTTCCGCTCTGCAGCCTCAGGAGTGCCCACCTGACCAGGCGGTTGGGTCTCTCTCTCACCGGGTCTGGGGACAGAGAGCTGCTGCGGGCCGGGATCCGCGGGTGTGGGACTTCCGGTAAACACAGAACGTGCCCGGTCCTAGAGGAATTCTGCTTCCCTGTGTCCCAAGCTCACCAGGCAGCTTTCTTGCAGCAGAAAAGTTGGTCTTACCTGTGGTCCCGGGGCTCAAGTTCGCTCGTGGGGTGCTGCCCACGGGCTCTCTGCAGCGGCAGCAACCAGGAAGACCTGTGCCGCCGTTTCCGGGAGCTTCAGTGCACCAGGGTTCCAGATGGTCTTTGGCTTTTTCCTCTGGTGTCCGAGATGTGTGTGCAGAGAGCAGTCTCTTCTGGTTTCCCAGGCTTGTCTGCCTCTCTGAATGTTCAGCTCTCCCTCCCACGGGATTTGGGTGCAGAGAACTGTTTATCCGGTCTGTTTCCTTGACGTTTTATTTTTATTAAATTATTTTATTTACTTATGTTCTTAAAATTGCCCCCTCCCAAGTGCTTTCAGCCCTCTCATCTCCCTGTGCCTCTGAGAGGATGCTCCCACACCTGCCCACCAACCTCTACCTCATCCCCACCTCACTCCCACTAGCATCACTCTTTCTCTAAGACATCCATTTTCCATAGGATTTAGCGCATTCTCTCCTACATAGGCCATGCAGGGCAGTCCTCTGCTCACAAGTGCCCATGGGTGCACCTTGGTTTTTGGCTTGATCTCTGGGAGTTCGAAGGTTCCAGGCAGGTTGACAGTGTTGTTCTTCCTATGTGGCTGCAGTCCTTTTCAGCTCTTTCAATCCTTCAGCTAACTCTTCCATATTGATCCTAATATTGATGTAGCTGCATTTGTTTCCGTCAGTTGCGGGTAGAACTACTCAAAGGGCAGCCATTTCAGGTTCCTGTCTGCATGCATAATATGGCTTTAGTAATAGTGTCAGAATTTGGTTTGCGCCCAAGTTGGGCCATTCACTGGGTGGCTTTTCTTTCAGGCTCTGCTTCATTTTTGTCCCTGTGTTTCCTTTAGATAGGAACTATTCTGGGATGTAGATTTTAAAGATAAATGGGTGGCCCACTGCCTCAACTGGGGGCCATGTCTATCTACTGGAGGTGGTCTCTTCCGGTTCTGTCTCTCACTGATGGGCATTTCTATTAATGTCATCTCCACTGAGTCCTGGTATCCTCTCATATCCCACTCTCTGGGACTTTCTAGAGGGTCTCCCACCTACTAATGTCCACTGATGCATATTTCGATTCATTCTCCTGGTCCTCTGGGCATCCCTCTGTCTCTTCTGATCCCGCCCCTCTTTTTTCGCTCCCCCACCCCTCTTCCACCCAGATGCCACCTCCCTCTGCCTCCCATGATTATTTTGTTCCTCTTCTAAGTGAGATTAAAGCATACACACTTTTGCCTTCCTGTGAATTGTATCGTGAGTGTTCTGGACTTTTTGGCTAATACCCACTTATCAATTAATACATACCATGCATGTTCTTTGGGGTCTAGATTTGTCACTCAGGATGACGTCCTTATTCTAAATAGCTGCATAGTATTTGATTGTGTAAATGAACCACGATTTTTGTATCCATTCTTCAGTTGAGGGACATCTGGCTATTATAAGTAAGGTTGCTATAAACATAGTGGAGCATGTGTCCTTGTTGTATGGTGGAGAATCTTTCAGGTATATTTCCAGGAGTGGTATAGCTGGGTCTCTTCCCAATTTTCTGAGGAACTGCCAGACTGATTTCCAGAATGGCTGTACCAGTTTGCAATCCTACCAACAATGGAGGAGCGTTTCTCTTTCTCCACATCCTCGCCAGCATGTACTGCTGCTTGTGTTTTTGATTTTAGTCATTCTGATTGGTGTAACCTCATGGTCATTTTGATTTGCATTTCCCTGATGATTAAGAGTATTGAACATTTCTTTAAATGCTTCTCAGCCATTTGAGATTCCTCAGCTGAGAATTCTCTGTTTAGCTCTGTACCCCATTTTTAAAATTATGTTATTTGGTTTTGTGGAGTCTATATTTCTAAGTTCTGTGTATATTTTGTATATTAGCCCTCCATGCTTTGTACAAGGAGATAAATATGGGTTTGTATTTTTCTTCTCTATACTTCTTGTATGTGTTTGTGTATGTGTGCATATGCATATTTTCAAAGGTGTATTCTCAAGATTATTGTCAGTAACATCGTTTGATCTCTCCTGCACTTTATACTTTGAGGCTAGTTCTTTCTATCAAACTCAGAGTTCATTTATGTGGGTGGTGTCCCAGCCTGATTCATCAGGCATTCTTTTTTTTATTAATTATTTTATGTATTTACAATATAAATGTTATCCCCTTCCCCGGTCCCCCCTCTCCGATGCTGTCTCCCTGTGCTTCTATGAGGATGCTCTCCATCCCACCCACCCACCCACTCCCAACTCACCACCCTGGCATTCCCCTATACTGGGGCACCGAGCCTTCACAGGACCAAGGGCTTCTCCTCCTATTGATGCCATACAATACCATTCTCTGCTACATATGCGGCTGGAGCCATGGGTCTCTTCAGGTGCACTCTTTGGTAGATGGTTTAGTACCTGGGAGCTCTGTGGGTGGGTGGGTGTGGGGGTCTGGCTGGTTGTTGTTGTTCTTCCTATGGGGTTGCAAAGTCTGACCCTTCTACTGTATATCAAGCATGTTTACCACTGAAAGTCTTCCTGCCCTGAAAAATAAAATTTATAAATGTCATCAACAACCTCACTTAAAAGTATTTTAGATAGATTTAGTTTATGGACATGAATATTTTGCTTGCATGGTTGGCTCTGCACCACCTGCATGCTTTGTACCTGAAAAGTCAGAAGAGGTTGCTGAATCCTGGGGAACAGATGTCAGTGATGGTTGTAACTGAGATGTGGTTGCTGGAACTCATCCCTGGGTCCTCTGTAAGAGCAATGAGTGAGTGTCGCCAATTTTCGAGTGTATATGTGAATGCCAGAAATAGCTTATTTGTTCACAACACCTGTTTATATGATGAAATGAGTGACAAATGCCATTATTTCATGTTTAGTCTTAACATGTAATTAGTTCATATTACAATGTATATCTTAGCCATTTGTACCACCTGTGTGAGAACTCTTTGTTAAGTCACATGACCCAGGTTTGGTTGGGTTATTTATTTTGTTGGTACCTAAATTTATGGGTTCCTCATATATTATAAATATAAATTCTCTATGAGATGACAAGAATATTATATTCATGAACTGACAGGAGCTTGGCTAGTTACCCAGCCATGATCTGAAAAATCCAAGCATATAAAATGGGTCAGTGGGGCTTATAAAGGCCAAGCCATACCTGGCGAACTGTTAGAGAGAGGGAGAATGTCAGTTCTCTTCAGGAAATTAAACACTGAGAGGCTGTGCATGTAGCAATAGATAATTGCATACCTATGCACATACAGGCAGCACAAAATAGAAACAGTGGAAACACATAACATTAAGAAGGGTCTGGGGTATTGGTTTGACTGAAACTCATTTATGGATGTGCAAATTTCTCAAGCAATAAATGAGAATATAATTAAAACACACACCAAAAAAATCAACAAAGCTCATTTTACTTTTTCTTTTTTGTGTGTCTCATTTTTTATTTATTTTTTCCATTTTTTTAAAATTGGATATTTCTTATTTACATTTCAAATGTTATTCCTTTCCCGGTTTCCTGTCCATCAGCCCTTAGCCCCTCCCACTCTGCTTCTATAAGGTGTTCCCCTCCCCACCCCCTTACTACCCTCTGACAATCCCCTATACTGAGGGTCAAACCGTGACAGGACCAAGGGCTTCTCCTTCCACTGATGCCCAACAAGGCTAGTCACTGCTACATATGCCGTTGGAGCCCAGGGTCAGTCCATGTCTTTGGGTAGTGGTTTAGTCCCTGGAAGCTCTGGTTGGTTGGTATTGTTGTTATTATGGGGTTGCAAGCCCCTTCAGCTCTTCAATCCTTTCTCTAATTCCTCCAAGGGGGATCCCTTTCTCAGTTTAATGGTTTGCTGCTAGCATTTGCCTCTGTGTTTGCCATATTCTGACTGTGTCTCTCAAAACTATTCTATGCAGACTAACATATTCCACGGCCCAGAGCTGTGCCTTCACTAAGAACATGTAAAGTTCTGAATATTCGAAACTTTCACATACCTTGAAAAACCAAGTTCCGTGCATATTTGTTCTAAAATGGGCTGTGGGCTGAAATAAACTCCCCATGAGTTGAAAACACTGTTAAGTAATAATGGTATTACAAAATTTCAGTTGAAGCAGAGAGAGGAAGGCTTGATGATCAGTGTTATCAAAATGCTGGTGGGAAGATTATCAATGTCTTACGTAGTATCTACTGAGCTTCCTGATGAAATCCATTATGTGCTACGAGTAAATCACTGTGTGTAAATTGAAGTTTTAGAGCCTAACTTTGGGCATTGCTGAGAAGACACTATCTGAAATGTGCTCGAGATTTCTGTTAACTTACGCCGAAGCAAAACATCCAACACAAATCCTGTCTCATGCACAGTATATGTGTGGTGAGTAAGAACAGAAACTCCATTTTCCTCTCCCCTCCAGATTGAGGAAAATATCACGTATCACTATCCTTGGAAAATAGCCAAATTAAACAGTGAAAATATATTTTCCATTGAATTCACATTACGTCTGCGCCCCTGAACAGTCTAAAGTGTTGAAAGCTGTTGCGGTTCGGAGACACCTGAAATTAATAAAATAAAAAGAGAGGATATTATGAATTGTGGTTTTCTCCCCTCTCTAAATTTTTGCTCTTAGTGTTTTTTCAAGAGAATTTTGGACTTGCCTTACCCACTTTCCTACATGTGTTCTCTCCAGCACTTGTCTTTTCAGAGAAAGTTTCCCTCTGAAGCACTGCTAAATTCCCGTCTTGTTAGAATAGTTTCAAATTAGAAATAAATAGTAGCAGGGACTGGCCTGCTACTGTGTGTTTGAGTGCTTGTGAGTGTGTGTATATGTGAGTGCATGTGTGAGTGTGTGTGTGCACGTGCCTGTGTGCATGTGCCGTGTGTGTGTGTCTGTGTGTGTGTGTGTAAGTCAGAGGATGACCTGAGTAAGTTGATTTTCTCTTACCATTATGTCACTTCCACAAATCAATCTAAGATTATTAGGCTTGGTGGAAGAAGCATGAATCCACTGAGTCATCTAATGGCCCTGGGAGGAGCCTTTTTTCATCATTTTAGGAGATACACTTTCAATTTGATACCTTATCATACATGATTCTTATCATTGTCATATATGTTTGACAATTAACAATAAATTTTCCTGGAGGCAAAGGGATTTTGATGATATTATATTTTATTGTCAAGTGCACTAGTCAAGCCATTTTCCTTTCCCAAAGAATTTTGCTAAACTCATGAACAATGAAGATATATTTTACTAGCATTTAATTTTTCCTGCATCTATACTTTCCATGGTAGGGATTTAACTGCAGTGTCATATATATATATATATATATATATATATATATATATATATATATATATATATATATATAATTGTGTAAAGTTTCTGTGTTAAAAGTTATTCATGTTATTCATTAAAACCAGGAGTTGGAATAGTAGGATAGAATCAGTAAGCTGGATGAAGATAATTAAGTCCTGTGGGTTTTCCTCAGTCGCACACCTATAGCATTTATGCATACACACACACACACACACACACCAAACCACACATACACACACGCATACACACACATGCACACGCACACACTAAATATAATGAATACTTTCTAAATGAAGTTTTCTTACATGAATTACATATGGAGGATGTGTGGATTAGCACTTCATGCCTTTGAAATCGAATAGTTTAAAGTGAGAATTGCCATCCTGAAAGGATAAACGAAGAAAAATTGGATAACAGCTAATATGGCATTGGCAGCTACAGCAATCCCATTATAAGTAAAATAATATTTAAATCTTCTAATCGTTTAACTACAAAAATGACCTAATTCTATCAAAAAACTCTCATCTCTCAAATCCCTTCACATTTGGTAGGAATTTGTAAGAGCATTAAGGCTTCACTATGACCATAATTAGATGGTCTAAAAAAAAGAAGTACCTCATATTTTGCCAATTCCTGATTATTCAGACTGACAGCAGAAAGCCTTAGCATGAATTACTAAAACCTGAGGTCATTCATAGCAGATGGAAATTACTCTGGGATCATTATGTCTATCCCATTAAAATATAAGTACGTTTTTGCAATTCAGGAAAAGCACCCTTGACACATTCATACATGTTTTTCAGTATATACTGCTGTTTTCACATATGTATATCGAATTATATACTCAATACATATCGAGCTCAATATATATTAAAAATAGGAAATTAGATAAAATATAGTAGCTTCAGATAAAAAATGCCAATTATTTAAAGTACTAGTATAGTTTCCTAAAATTTACCAAGTGAGAACAATTGGCACATTACCATTGGGGTTTGTTAGCCATTAGAAATAAAAGAATACATGAAGTACTACAGAATTCACACTTCATGAGCCCTTCCTTACATGACAAAGCTTTAGAAAAGTTAAAACAACTAATAACATGCACTTCTGTTTGATTCTGTATGATGTGGTAGCAATCTCCAGGCTGTTTCTCCAACTTACCTTGCACTTACTGTCCTTGTCATGATGAAACATTGGAATAATTTCCCTGACATCAAAACTGAGCAATATGACAGGCTTTCCATTTTTATAATTATTACACTTTTTGAAGTGTGTAGGCATTTATTATATTAGAATACATAAATCCTGAGTTAGTAAGCAACATAAAACACAACCTTAAAATGTAATAATGTGCCAAAATAAGATATCCTTCAAATTTCTATATAGCATAAAAGTATTGCAGATAATTATGCATTATGATAGAACTTGAACTAGACATCAGTACATACTTACTAATTATGTTTTCAATCATTTTGTGTATTTGTATAGTGTGTGTGTGTGTGTGTGTGTGTGTGTGTGTGTGAGGGGAAGCAGTGTTAAAATGTGTGTGGAGTTATTTTTGTGTTTGTGTACCTTAATGAGGAGGCCGAAGGTTGAAGTAGGCTGTCTTCTTCACTTTGTGGCTTATATGTTGAAGAAAGTCTCCTTGCTGGATCCAGGGTTCATTTTTTGGTTAGTTAGTTTCGCTATCCGGTTTGCCCCGCTTACTGCCCTTCTCCCCGCAATTCTACTACAATTACTGGCAAGGCATGATGGCCTCCAAGTATTTGGATGGCTCTTGTGGACCCCATTACAGTCTTCACATTTGTATGACAAATATTTTATCTGCTGTGCTATATTTCTATGTCTTAATTTTTCAAATTTCATAATTAAAGTTTGAACACCGTCATGGACCATGCAGTCTAAAATTATATGTAATACTCATATTTCTAAAAAGTTTTCAGTAATAAAGAGTAAATTTTATACTTAATGGACTGTTCCCATTGTAGTTATGAACACACCTAATTTATGTTTCTTTTATGAAAATGTTTTACATGCTCCAGTTGCTACAAGCCACTCTATGGGCTTTCTCTCCATACATGTCAATTTGAATATCTGATTATCTGAATGGTCTGATAAGAGTTATCAGGAAGCTCATGGAAAATCCTTGAAATTAATGCCAAGACTGTCTTCTCTTTAACTTGTGTATATAGTAGTCAAAATAATACATTGTTCACACAAGCACAACATCTGTTCCCAGGAAAAGCTTAGTCTCTCATTTCTCTTGACAGTGTGCAGACCTGGGTTCTTCAAAGCCTCTCCTCACAGCCAGACCTGCAGCAAATGTCCACCTCACAGTTACACCCATGAGGAAGCTTCCACCTCTTGTGTCTGTGAAAAGGATTATTTCAGGAGGGAATCTGATCCGCCCACAATGGCATGCACAAGTAAGGAACCCTGTGGCTCTTGGGTGATGCAACCTTTCACCAGTTTGGAGAAAGAACATGACAGAGCCTGTTGTGTTTTATTAGTATTTTTCTCAAAAAAAAAAAAACAGGCATGTTTACCCTTCACAGTACAGATGTTTCCCCCCAAACTTCAAATTCCTTTAGTAAGCATTGAAAAATAAACATGCTTTTATTACTGACTATTAGAGCATCCTTTCCCTGACTTCAGCTTCAACATTTGAGGCACTATTAAACAGTAGTACTCTTATTTTGTTGTTTAATTTAGTATTCTTCACTTGGGCAAATCCTTCTGTCTTTTCACTTCAGATTTGTTATGAACACATTTTTTTTATTAACTTGAGTATTTCTTATATACATTTCGAGTGTTATTCCCTTTCCCGGTTTCTGGGCAAACATCCCCCTCCCCCCTCCCCTTCCTTATGGGTGTTCCCCTCCCCAACCTCCCCTCATTGCCGCCCTCCCCCCAACAATCTAGTTCACTGGGGGTTCAGTCTTAGCAGGACCCAGGGCTTCCCCTTCCACTGGTGCTCTTACTAGGATATTCATTGCTACCTATGAGGTCAGAGTCCAGGGTCAGTCCATGTATAGTCTTTAGGTAGTGGCTTAGTCCCTGGAAGCTCTGGTTGAACACATTTTGTAAGACAGTCTTCTGAGCTAGTAATTATGAAATAAACGGCAACTTTAACAAGTGATAGCTCATGTGACTAAGCTGTAGGGCCATCCAGAAGGTCATTTGCCAAAATGTGGAGGCAGTCTGGAGAGCACGACAATGAGATGGCAAATTCGATAAGAACAATATATAAAGCCAGCGTTCAACTTAGACTTGCATGTTTGCACAGTGGGTCTTTCTTAGGAAGGTTTGCTGACTGTTATCAAAGCTCTACTTGTCATCCATCAGTGGAGATAGACAGCAAACACTCTTTTCAATATTTCCAGTGCATAGATGTGTATCTAGCCAAGCTTTATATTCTTCATATTTTAGCATAGTTTTGGAAACCTAGTGTGTGGCCATTTATACATTTGCTTGCTTGGAGACTATACTTTTCAAATAATTTTTGCTAACATAGTATCTGTAATACTTAAAAAAGAGAAGAAAAGTGAATACATCTTTCTTCACAGTGTGTATCCCCTGGGGCATCATCCCTTGTTAGTTCCCAGTTAACTGTATACACTCAATGAGGTTCACAAGACTATTAATTTTGTATTTGATATGTAGTCAGAAACAGTACAAATGACATTCTATAAAGTAATCAGAAGTTGATTTTTAAACAAATTTCAGTGGCTGAATTTCATGCATAACTGAAAAGAATCACTCTCTGTAATTCAAAACTACTGATTTTGCTGATCAAATACCTTCTCAATAAGTTACACCAGGAAGATACAACTCTTATGTTATAGTGGAATTCAAGCAAGGTTTAATATATAATCTGTAAGAATTATCAAACAGCAAAAAATAGATGGGCCAGAAAATAGTGGCACACTAAAAATGGCACCGAATCCAAACCATCTCACAAATGATTACAAAGTTGGGTGTTAGAAGAGTTTTTAACAGCCACCAATTTACATCGTTTTAGCATAAATATGAATGTACATTTATGCTTATTTATCTGGGGACTCAGGAAGAGACCATAATTTGGTGGTAAGAACTGCTTAGTGATCCTTTGTAACTAAAGCCCACACACTTCAGATTTTCTCAACTTTCAGCTCTGTGAGATTCTACCTCTGTCTTCAAAAGAATAGTAATTCATGCTCATTTCTCACAAAACACCACTGAGAGTGTGTCTGTCTGTTTTCAGTTTGATTCAGAGTACCATAACTGCCTATGATCCTCTATGGCTTGCCTAATGTTCAGAAGAACATCTTGAACTTCGTTCTGCCATTGGCATTTTTTACTTGTATTTATGATTCTGATTCTTTTTAATATATAAACTGAGGGAACAGAGTTTTATAAAACTGTAGGACAAAATAAAAAAGAAGGAAAGAAAAGAATCTCATGAATATACCTAATTCTTCTCACGTCTATACCTTGGTCCACACATTGTATCTCTTGTTTGGGCAGTACCACATTTTAGACATAGTCTTATTCAGATGTTTTAATTTTATTTCTACTTAATGGTGTCACTTGAGTTTTTTTTTTTTTGTAACATGTGACTGAAAAGCTGTGGATGTATAGTTACCAGAGTTATTAGTAAAAGGCCAGTCAGACTTGTATTGAGTTAAGGCAAAGAAAAGAGTGCAGTTCAGTTCAGCGGTGGCAATACATTGGAATTTGACACATTTCAGGAGCATTTCTTCTTTCTCAAATGTTAAATCCACTGTTTTTGTTTTTGTTTTGCTTTTTTACCTAAAGTTAAAGTATCTCCATTTTTCTTATTAAATGACCCTGCTTGTACTACATAATGATAATGTATTCACATCTTTAGAAATGGGTGAGAGTTAAAAGTGACCACTGAAATAGAACTATAGAATGCTGTAGACCTTCCAGGGCTCAGAGACGGGCAGGCATCCTTGAGAGTGGATGAGGAAAGCAAGCTAAGTCCTTAGATATGGAATTGTTCTTCAAGGGAATTTTTAAAAAAAATTCAAAATATTTTTCTTTTAAACTTAATTTTAAATATGTTTCTCAAGGATGATGGGTTAATGTTGGATTGAAATAAACATGTGAGCCTTTGGGTCACATACTAATTAAGGTCATTTAGCCAGATTATTTTAAGGAGTGTAATTCATTCTCATCTACAGGACTCCATTTCATCACCATTTGAGAGGTATTGATTAGATCTCCTACATTCTGATACTAAGACAAAGACAAACACAAAAAAACAAACTTATTTGAGAAGACACAGTCACATAACATTTAAAGCTGACTGAAATTTAAATTTTATATATCTAAAACTTGACTTTGCACCAATTTATTTGTATTTCCCCTTAGTATGTGAATAATTAGGTTTTAAAGCAGTTAAAATGCTATTGAGATTGTGATTAGCACCTAGTTGAAAAACCTTTTAAGCAATCAAAATAATCTATATTAAAATGAAGTGTGTAATACAAATTCCATGAAGGGAGAAAAGCTGGTATAGTATTATTGTAAGATGATAAGGTCTGTAAAGGATTTTAGTTGGAAGAATTTCTTGCTTATTGGAAAGGTAGGCAACTGGAGAGTACATGGATCCCAAAAACCTAGCCCTCTGCATTTGTCTTCTACCATGTTTACTAGGATTTCTAATTTAGTTAAAACTTTAAAATAGACTTGCAATGAGCAAGAGCACATAGTCTAGAAATAGTGGTCGTATGCAGCTGATTATGGAGCAGAGGCCTTGTTGGGAACCAATGGGAGGAGAAGCCCTTGGTCCTGCCAAGGCTGGATCCCCCAGTGCAGGGGAATGTCAGGGAGGGGAGGGGGTAAGGGTATGTGGAGGGGGTGGGGGAACACCCTTACAGAAGAAGGGGAGGGGGATGGGATAGGGGCCTTATGGATGAGAAAACAGGGAAGGGGATAATATAACATTTGAAATGTAAATACATATATTTACATTTATATATAAATAGATATAGATAAAGATAGATATAGATATAGATATAGATATAGATATAGATATAGATATAGATATAGATATAGATATAGATATAGATCTCCAAGAAGAGAAATAGTGGTCTTGACAGTCATGTGTATCCCTGAGCAATGTTCTCTCAGGAGAAATTCCAATTCTGTTCATTATATGTGCGATTACATGCTAGAGTCAAGAGCTACCAAGAAGTTTAGCAAAAATGTCCTTTTCAGTTCTAGCTCCCAGAGAAGAAGTATATATTCAATGGGCAAAGATCGAATGTATTATATTTTTAAACATAAAAGCTTATTCAATGTTTCTGTCAACTCGTAGGTCTATTTCATGACTATGTACAACATATTAAGGAAAACACCTAATTCTATTAAATAAGTTTTATAACCCTCCCAAAGTAAATTTATTTTTATGGTGCATAAACACCACTGTTTCATAAAATATCATTTATAAAATTATTATAAATTATGACATAAATTAATTATAAATTTATTTTTCTCTTCAGGCCAAGGGATTAGGATGATAGAGGGCAACTGATTAATATCATCTTAAATATGTTTTTCTCACTTTACTTTGCAAACCAGGACCCCCCTCAGCTCCTCGGAATGCCATCTCAAATGTTAATGAAACTAGTGTCTTTCTGGAGTGGATTCCTCCTGCTGACACTGGTGGACGGAAAGATGTGTCCTATTACATTGCATGCAAGAAGTGCAACTCCCATGCAGGTGTGTGTGAGGAGTGTGGCGGTCATGTCAGGTACCTCCCCCAGCAAATCGGCCTGAAAAATACCTCTGTCATGATGGCGGACCTCCTTGCTCACACAAACTATACCTTTGAAATTGAGGCAGTGAACGGAGTTTCCGACTTGAGTCCAGGCACCCGGCAGTATGTGTCTGTAAATGTAACCACGAACCAAGCAGGTAAGTGTCAACCCAACCCGACTCTATATTTTAGGCTTTGCTCTGCCAATTGAAACCACAGCTGAGGACTTGACCTACTAGGTCCTGTGAGAGAATGTCCCCAGCATGAACAAGGTCAAGACCTAAAAAAAAACTATATCTCAAAGTATATTTTTGTTTTAAAGAAAAGTTAAGGCTTTCTTAGTACAAACATCCATTGCCCAAAGAAAGGAGAGGTAGGTTTTAATAAAATATTTCTTTAAATATTCTTTTCTGGATTAAATCATTTATACATAACAGTTATCATATATAAAACAAATATTTTAATATATAATACATAATAATTATATATAGTATATGTTCTATGTTGCAAATTTACTTTTTGTTGATTTGTTAATGTCCAGAGATTTTTTTAAATTAATTTGTATAGCATGCTTTATTTTCATTTTCGTTTCTTGCTTCACAGCTGTATTTTCTTTGCAAATTATACTGGCCTTTTTTTATTGTTTCTAATAAGTATAAGAAAGCAATGGAATCTGCCCTGTGCTGGAATAGGGCAGTATTCACAGTAACCATTATAAGTGTTCAGTAATGTGAACCGTCATCGGAATTTGGAAATCTAAATATTCTAATGCGGTTGCCTCAATCTTCCGAAGTGAACTCTTTAACTCTTTTAGCTATACTTGATTCTAAAGTGAGCTATGTCATATCATCTTGTAAATAATGAGAAGTCACTGAGTTGTATCTTCCCTTTGGAACAATTCAGTAGATTCTGTGATTCTAACATCTTTATAAGATGGTCCTTAGTGATAAGCTATATGAGAAAATGACTTTTGATTTTTAAGGACGTTACCAATGAACAATATATTGTAGTTGTCTTTGACTGCCTTCTTCTGATTATAAGGTATATGATTTGGACTTCCTTATGTAAAATAGAAAAACATTACTTTTCATCCAGTAGCCAGGGTACATCATGTTTGCCAAGTGAGAAGGTATCGTATTGGTTGTCACTTTCTAAATGGATGCCATATCTTAAAATCAGTGCCCACATATACCTCAAATTTAAAATATTGTTTATCTCAACATCACTATTCTAGGTCAAATAGACCTCAATTCCATATAAAATGTCAATGTCAAGAAACTCTTAAGAAGAAATTTTCTATTTAGGTTCAGCTAACATGTACCAACATCACAGGAAGTGGGTTTTCCAGTTATATTTGATGATTGTATTTCTAAGCTTCCAATTAAATTAAGATTTTTATTTTTAAATAAAAATAAGTTTAGTATATTTTAACTTACATTTTAAATTTCTAAAAGTGTTGTTTTCCAAAATGTTTGTTTCCCTTGTCATTAATTTTGTGGTTTCAAATTTTACTAGCTTCAACAGATGTTCTGATATTTTCTGATCGGTAATTTTGTGTGTGTGCTAGTAAAACAAGGATAAATTTGGCAAAAAAATGTAGGCAGGAAATTGGTTATTCATTCAATATGAAAATTTTGCATTATGTGGGAATGAAAACTATATTTGTCTATAAAACATGAATAAATTATTAACAAATAATTTATACAAAATTTAAAACATTTTCCAAAACAAGATAGTTTGAGAATTTATTTAAATATTTTTTTCTTTTTTTTCAGACCTGGGGACCGAACCCAGGGCCTTGTGGTTGCTAAGCAAGCGCTCTACCACTGAGCTAAATCCCCAGCCCCGAATTTATTTAAATATAAGGGATACTTTTCTCACTTAAACCGATACAATGTAGTTTTAAGAAAAATTAAATGGTAGAATTATCCTAATCAAATAAATGTTCATATAACATAGTTATAGAGAAACGCAAAATAATTTTAATATTTTTGTTATAATATTCTTGGTCAGTAAAAGTAAGTCATGGGAAGGAGAAGGAGCCAAACAAGGGAAAGGAAGTCATAAACAGTGGCAATGAGTTTAGGTTGTGGGAAGGAGAATGGAGTCTGCATAAACGATGTATATTAAACTCTCATCCAAAGTAGAAAGAGAAGAAAGAATAAATATGAATTCAGTTGTAATAGGTATGCAAACATTTAGAAAAGTTACCAAAATAATAGTTTTTCACATCCTTTCCACTTCTAAAGACCTTGCTTATATCATTATAATCTTTTTTGAAATTTAACCATATTTATTTATCAAATACATATTTAGATTTACTTATCCCATTAACATATTTTCAGTTTTATTCTAAAAAATCTGAAACATATATTTCAACAGGTATTTAAAAGAGCATCACATAAAATAAAAAAAATTACCTAAAATGTTAACTTGAAAGTTTAATTGTCTACTTCCAAAGTATTGTGCATGCATGATAGCCTTGCACACATATTTAATTAATTGGTTTGAAACAATTTTTCAGTGGCCATTTTTGGGCTAAGATTTAATACTTCTACTATATATACACAAGTATATATTTTATACCAACCGATACACTATTTCTAGATAACAACCCAAAATTATTTTTCATTTTAGTAAGCTTCTCTGTAATAGAATTATAGTATAAATCTGTATGTAAAGGGAAAGAAGATTTATTAGAATGACTTACAGGTTGTGGACCAGCTAATCTAACAATGGGTATCTCTGAGCGGAAGATCCACGCATCCAATAGTTGTAAGTCCATGAGGCAAGATTCCTCAAGGCATGGGTTCTAGTGTAAATGAAGGAAGAGATTTGCTAACAAGAAGGCTAAGAGCCAAACTGTCCTTCTTCCATGTCCTTATATAGGCTTCCAGCAGGAGGAATGTCTGAATTAGAGGCATGCCTTCCTACCTTAGGAGAACTGGATCAAAGGTGTGTCTTCCTACCTCAAAGATCTATATTAGAAGTAATTTTTCCCCTTTAGATTATGCAAAATCCT
The DNA here is from genome assembly GCF_021556685.1 of Rattus norvegicus. NCBI lineage: Eukaryota > Metazoa > Chordata > Mammalia > Rodentia > Muridae > Rattus > Rattus norvegicus. The sequence continues at coordinate 24,165,091 of NC_141547.1, forward strand.
TCAGGTTTGCCAACCCTATTTTGGGGTTTTAATTAATTTTACATGTAGCCAAGTTGACAACTAAGAACAGCCATCACACTAAACATTCGGAAGTACATCATTTTTATTTACAGAGGTAGCAACATTCAGAAACAGACCTTTTATCTCAGATGGGATCCTCCAAATCTCTAAGCTTCTCAAACAATCAGCAATGTGTCTAAAGTAGTTGCTCTCTTATAATGTGAAAAGCTTGGCTTGCTGCCTGTGTGTAAAACAGTTTATGACAGACATGTTGAACCTCTACGGATTAATGTTAATCATAATGCAGTAGTTAATACTTCTTTAACCCTCTCCTTCTCCAGAAAATTTCGAAATAGGTAGAGGTGTGTAATTAATCAAGAAAGATGATGATATGACATACATATTTATATCTGAGAGACTTCCTTCATATTAAAATGCTTTTTCATTTAGCTAAAGGGATATGAGGTAGAAATATGTATTCCAATATGAAAAGTGTTGAGAAGTCCTGATTAAACAGATCACTGAATTTTTATTTCTGTTATTTTTATTTTATTGGTGGTACAGATCACAAGACTCACTATTCTAGTCCAGGCATGCCCATTTTTCCATATATTTTACAACATAGCTTCTACTGCTTATTTTGGGATTCATAGGTTTCTTCTCCTGATGAAATGCTACGGATTTCACTTGCCTTTTCTATTTTGAGCCCTAAAATAATCAGGAAGTGATTTCAACATAACTCCAAATTACATGGCCTAAAGTCTAGATATCAGAAATTATGAAAGTTTCAAAAATTGTACTGTCCTTACATATTTTCCTTGATGTTAGGTAGAAAGTGTCTTCTTGACTCTTTCTGAAGATATAATCAATGGAAGTTGCATGGGTTTTAGACAAATTCCATTTTAACCTTACTATTTATGAGTCATTAAATTTCTTTCTCAGTGATAAATTAAGGAATTCTCAGTGGATCAAGTTTCATTCAAGATTTCTTGAGTAAACAGATGAATATTCCTATGCCAGCTTCGAGAAGTAGTGCTAATCTCTAATCCCACATTTGTGGTATGCTGAATAGAAGTATTTCCTGCTTTCTTTAAAGTCAGGAAAGCATAACATTTACTCTCATGATTATATCTCCATGATTTTAAAAACTGAAATAGAGAAAAATAGACAAGTCATGTTCCAGAAAAATGCATGCCTAGTACAAACTAGATAGTTGACTCTTGGGAGTATGAAGAAAAGCTGAGCTCATGAAATTATATTTGAAACAAAAGAGATTTGCCTGCTAGTTCACCACAGAAGTGTGCGGATTTGCCTTTAAACAATTGAAGAAGGTGTTTACTTCAATACTCATATGTACTTGAGAAAGGTAGCTATAAAAACTCCAAGTTTCAGGAGTTGAGTATGTTCTAGTCATAGGGTCTTTTATTTATCCAATCATTCTCACGCACGGGATTTCACAAGTCCCCACACATGTTTGTCTCCTTTATTCTAAGGACATATGTTTGTCTCATTTATTCTAAGGACATACGTTTGTCTCGTTTATTCTAAGGACAACAAAATAGAGTCAGCTGTTCTTATAAAGCAGGAATTTAGTGGAAAATTCATAGATTCTAATGTGTTAATGAGCCTCTTCATTTGTGAAACATGAGCTATTTGGTGACTATTGGTATTCTTTTATTATTTCAAGGTAATAAGCTAATTTAAACTTTCTTGAAGCCATAGATCATTTAGACACAGCCAGCCATTTACATAATTCTTACATCTATCATGAGTTTATAACATGAAAAGAAATGCGAATTTTAATTTCTAAAAATATTGATTCATTGACATGTTTTATTGAGGAAAAAAATATATTCCGAATTTATGTGGCCGTATGGCCATCAGGTCGTCATCTTCTAACTTGATAAAGGCTCCTCCTCAACTTGAGGACAACCAATTTTTTACTGCTTCTTTATGCCCATTACTTTTAGCAAAACTGCACTTTTGAGAACACTTTCTGCACTTTATTTTCTTTAGGAGTTGTGAGTAAAAATTACTGACTATTTGAAACACGAAGTGATGTGTTACGTGATCTAATAAGATTAATAGCAGTGGGGAAGGGGGAACTAGAGGTAGTCACTAGAAAGTGCCAGATGCCAGGGACCCAAGAGGTTCTCAGGACCCAACAAAGGAGGACTTTAACCAAAATATCCAACAAAGGGGAGATAGAACCCATATAAACTATATCCAGTGGATAGGCACAGACCCTATTTGAGGGATGCGGCCTCCCACCCACCTCAAAAATATTAACCCAGAATTCCTCCTGTCAAAAGGAAATGCAGGGACAAAGAATGGAGCAGAGACCGAAGGAAAGACCACCTAGTGCCCCAATTAGGGATCCACCCCATCTGCTAACACGAAACCCAGTCACTATTGCTGACGCCAAGAAGTGCTTACTAAGAGGAGCCCAGTATAGCTGTCTCCTGAGAGGCTTTGCCAGAGTTGGACCAATACAGATGTGAATGTACACAGCCAAACATTGGACTGAGAGCAGGGACCCTAATGGGGAAGGTCGGGCAAGGACTGTAGGAGCTGAAGGGGTTTGCAATCTCATAGGAAGAGCAACAATATCAACCAACCAGAGCCCCTAGTCCTCCCAGGGACTAAACCACTAACCAAAGGGTACACAAGGAGAGACCCATGGCTCTAGCTGCATATGTAGCAGAGGATTACCTTATCTGGCATAACTGGGAGAGGAGCCCCTTGGTCCTATGGAGGCTTGATGATCCAGGATAGGGGAATGCTAGACCACTGAGGCAGGAGTGGTTGGCGGGTGGGGAAGTACCCTCATAGAGTCAAGGAGGAAGGAGGAAGGGATAGAGGCTTGTGGAGGGAAAAATGAGAAGGGGGATAACATTTGAAATGTAAACAAATAAAATAACCAATAAAAATTTCAATCCCTTCGAAATGAAAAAAAATTAATAGGGAAGAGAAAACTGAACAGGGTCTAAGTATTTGGAGTCAAAGATGGAGTTCTCACACATCTTAACAACACTCATGGTCTTCAATGTACTTGTGAAGCTCTAGATGCCGGGTACCAGGGTATATTGATGCTGTTCCTCGAACTGTTAGATTGTTTCTGTTTCTTTATCTCAAGCTTCAAACCACAGAAGAGCAACGGTCTTACCACCAGCACATTATTTTTTTAATACCTTTCATGACCAGGAAACTAAAAATAGAGATGTCTTGCAGACATACTGACTTAAGAAGTCTAAGTCAAGTCCTTATCAATTCCTCCGGTATATCCCAAACTTTATATCTTAAGTCTAGCACTAGAAATGAGATTGAAGCTTTTGTCCTGCTTTGTTTTGTTTTTCTTTCTTTTTTTTCACTCTATTAGTTATAAGTTATTTGTTTTAGAGGTTGGTGAGAATACTTCAGTCTTTATATAAATTTCATATAATATATTCCATGGAATTTGGCTAATTTTCATTTCATTCATTTATCTATACTCTCACATGAAACCCTCTTTTCAAGTAAGTGATGATTACTGTGTCTTTCTCTTCCCTTCCCCACCTCCTATCGATTTCCCATCCCAATCCATTCCCTTCTTCATTCTTTCTACCATTCTACAATATTTTAAAATCTCAGAATATATTGTTTGAACTATTTGCTCGTCTCAAATCACAACACCTCACTATTTTCAAAAATGCCCCAGCAAGTTTATCAACTTTCTTATGTACCTAATTTCAATTTTAATTACATTTTTTCTTAACGTGTTTTCTCATCATAGCTTCCCCTGCCTGGAACTCTTCCAGACCTCTCCCACTTCTCCATTCAATTCGAGTTTTTCTTCTCTTTCTCAACAGTTAAATTAAAAAAAACAGAAAGAAAGGAAGGCAGACTCAAGTGTAAATTAGTGAAATAAAACAACCAAAAAAAACCCTGAAAAACAGATGTGCACATAGTCACGTGTACAAAAAACTTCACTTACAAAATACAATTGAATTTGTTTTGCGTTCACTTTCTTTTGCAAGTAGTGATTGTCAATAGGAGATAGTGTCTTGGTTAGGGATAGGACCACATGGCTACTTTCCCCTCTCAGAGTTGGGACTCCAGTTTGGTTGACACTGTGTAGGTCCTGTGCATGCTTCAATAGTCTCTTTGAGTTCATTTATCAGACTAGTTTTGTGTGGAAAGTGCTCTTTCCTTGGGGTCATCTATCCACCCAGGCTTACGATCTTTTCACCTCTCTTCCACATAGTTCCAGGAGGTCTATTGGGACAGGATTTTGCTGAAGACATCCCATCTAGGACTAAGGGACTCTCATTCTCATTCATTGTCCTGTCGCAGGTTTCTGTATTAGTTTTCATGCACTGCAAAAGGAAGTATGTCTGATAATGTCTGAGCGAGAGACCTATTTAGGTATAGCAGGATGTCATTAGTAGTTATGTTATTACTGTGCTCATATAGGAAAACAATAGTGTTATATTTTTCTATAGGTCTATGACCAATCTGGTTTAGGATTTTAGCCACCCAAGCAGTGTCTGGCATAAGTTCTATCTCACAGAGTAGGTCTTAAGTCCACTTAGGTAGTGATTGGTTACTCCGACATTAGTTTCATTATTATACCAGCATAGTACTGAGGATGATCACTACTGTAGATACAGGGCTTGGAGCTTGCTTTTCCTCTGGTAGTGTGCAGAGTACCTTCTACTGCTATGAATAGTCAATAGGGATGACAGATCTCGTTAGGTACCATCTCTACTTCTCTATGTTCAATTAGACATGTAAGAATTGCTTTCAGGAATAGGCCCTTGTCAATAGTTTGTGAAGGATAATCAATAGTGTTGGCCATACCTTGCATTGTTTGGATGTTTCCATGGGGCCTGTTGGACTAAAAATTCAATTAGATGGAGTCTGTTCCTGGTACTGGAGATTTTACTTATTGGTGAAATAACTAATTGGGGCTTTCCATCCTACCTGTTATTGGGTGACTAAATATTTATCGTATATGTATATATTTCAAGATGATTATAGTATAACTTTAATTATTTGCTATTTTCAGACACTGGAAGCAATGAATGTACATTTGTCATGAATATTAATTTTAAAGTATGCATTTAACTGCAGTAATGCATCGGGGAGAGAGGAATCATTGTCTTTAGGGGTACAGTAACTGTCCACTTACCTATGCTACGGTACATAGCATATGGTGGAGGTGAGGATGAATGAATATAAAAACATGTAATGTGACCAAAAGATATTATAAACATGTATGAAGTTGATAAAAATAATTAATAAAATGTAAAGTTAATTGAATTAATGTAAATTTCCAACATCAACACTAACTCATTTTGGTCATTTTACTATGGTCAAAGATTCTGTGCCGTAAGTTAGTTAATTACAATCATATGTCATAATAGTTGCCATATGTGCATTGCATATTTTTATTTATATAATTTTATTCTTTGTTAATTCTATGCATGTACATAGAGTATTGTTTTCCCCACTCCTCTGTGTTTCTTTATCTCCTTCCTATATGTATCAACCACAGTCTTGTCACCACCACTCCATTTCTTCTTTATGTGACCTGTTTAGTGTAATCAAGGTCATCTGTTTGAACATTGGATTATCACAATCAATTGGAAAATGGTGAGGGCAAGAGGAGTTACACTACTGAAACAAAAGAACTCCCATTTCTTCTGAATCTATCAAAGGAAAATAGTTCAGCTTGAGGAATGGAGTCCTGTGAACCCTATTTTCATCCATACCTGACTCAATGAAACCATTCATGTGCAAACTCAGCAAAGGCATGTAAAGTTATTTTAGTTTGTAATTCTAAATATATTTTATCTAAAAATTTGTATTTCATATTATTCAATCCCTCTTTTCCAGCTCTTTTATGTTCCCCAACCCAATTTCACAATGTCTCCAGCACCTGAGAGGGAATGGTATACTTCATGGTTTATATAGAAACGAGCACTTATCATTTATTTACTCTTTGCACTTTATGTGGCTTTGAGCCTCCCTATCACTCTAATTCACTGAAAACAGAGACTATTTTGATGAAGCATGAAAGTAGCATTTGTCTGTGGATAAAACATACATATTTAGGAGGTATTTTGGTGCTCTATCAATTTTGCTAGACACCACTATTCAGAACTCACCTGAGCCCTATAATCTTCCTTGGAATGGAGTTTTACCTGGAACGCAGTATTGGCTATGCCTTTTCTTCACTGTGGCATCTCAAATACAACAATAAAGCACACAGCCCAACAGTAATGTCACAATGCTCGACTGGGTCATTTTGTGTAGTGGGGTGTTTTCCCACCCACTCTCCTATTCCCAGAAATAACAACTCTGAGATTCAAATATATTTACAAATACCTAGGCCACATAACTTGGCTTGTTCTCTGACTAGGTTATAACTTAATATCTCATTCATTCTAACCTAAGTTGTGCCACATGGCTGGTTACCTCTTCTTAGCCTTCACACATCTGTACTCTGTCCTGTATCAAGGTAAATCCCCTCATGCCTCACTCTATCCCAGAATTATTCCTGCCTATTAATGTCCCACCTTCTATTCTACCCTTTTCTATAGGCCATAGTTTATCGTTATTGACAGCTGATGCATCCATATTATATACAAGATATTTGCTCTAAAATCCTTCCCTTTTAGTCCAATACAAATCTTCTTTTCTTATAACAATAAATAAGCTGTATACAAAAATAAAAATTATGACATAATTGTGAAAACTATTAGGTAAGATTTACATTCATAATGTCTAGTTTATATGCATTTGGCAATGTTGGAGAAAACATTCTATCATCTAACCTATCTTGGTTTTTAATGCTCTGTACCTAAATCATTTTCTATCATAACTTGCATAATCAAAATAAAGATATATTTCTAGTCCTAAAACATTTTCTTAGATCCTAAATAAGTTAAGCTTAATTGTGAGATTATAGTTATCTAGTCTTTAAGCCTATCTGGGAAGAAAGAAAATTTAATATTACCTAAGTATGTATGAACTGGAGGCAAGAACTTCTGGAGCTACAGAAATGACAGACTGGACAGTTACCCAAAAATTGTGCATGTGTCACTGAAGCACCATCTTCAGCCTTTTAGCTTAGAATACCTAAAAGACGTTTTTGTGAAGCAGAATTTTTTGTGAAGAGAAGGATTGCTTCTCTTATCTTGGTAAATCTCGGCGGTCAGCTTCCCAGTGTCCATGTTTGTCAATTTTGGACAGCATTTTGTCTGCAGTTGAATCAATAACAGTCTTGCTCAGGGGCTAACTTACCATGTTTGAGGCAAAAATCCATTTGGAGATTCTTTGATGTTCATAATCTTCTTTGCATATGAGGGGGGTTTGGCCAGGAGCAGATACCTCTGTCAAAAAGGCTTAAATTAATACAACTTCTCAAAATGCCATATTTTGTAGGTCTCTGAGTTTTCTGAAGACCATCTATCTAGTAAATATGAATTAGCAAATACTGCTTCTTACTAGCGCTTTATTATCTGTTTAACCTAGGAAGCACTTTTTGTAATAAAATAGACTAGTATTTAACAGGATTATAAGTTTGATTGATTAACTATCAAATTGTATTTCTTAATTAGCCTAAACAGTCTGTACTAGCAGCTTTCAAAAGGACTAGCACATAACTTTGCATATGAAGAGTTGTATAGGGACAGTACTTTAAATAAAAGTTGAAAACATAGTTTACATAATGTATTGTATCAAACTATAATCTAAATTTTGTGTCAATATACAAAGATTTATAAGAAAGTAACTAAATATTATCTTGTCTGTATCAATATACAAAGGCCTATACCCATACAGTTAAAAATAATCTTACCCTCAATATACAAAGTTCTATTACAATGTAATTTTTTTTGTTTATTAATGCTCTTCGGTTGTAGAGTAGATTCAACCATCTACACTTTACACCTATCCTTCTTGTATTATTTCTACATCCCCTTTTTTCAAATCCCATCTTTCCTTTTTATTCCCTCTACACTACATAGGAGAGAAAAAATGTAAGAAAGAAAAAAGAAAGAGAAAAAGAAATCATTAAATATAACCTCTCTCAATTTTTTCCTTCCTGACCAAGATCATTGCGATCTGTAATGACTTCTCTCAAAGAAAGAGAAGCATTCATTATCAGTGAATGATCAAAGCCCCTCCATCGACCTTTTAAGTAAAATTGCTTCCTGCTGATTTTGGGATATATTGTGGGGACCAAAGAGAAGTAGGGATATGGTCAAGTCTTAATAAAGCTAACTGTAACATAGGCTATCTGGTCTCTACAGGGTATGAAAATATAGAGATTAATTAAAGCCATGACTGGAATCATCTCTGATGTTGGACAATCTACATAGCTCCTTTGAAATTGTCCCAGATTCAGATTCTTGAGAAAACCACTGTCAAGGCAGTCTATGACGCTTAATCTACCAAGCTGATGAATTAAATATGCCTTCCCCTCTCAGCATTGCCTAGGATAAATCTTTTTAGGATTGCATTAACTTCATTGGAGTCTGCAAGCATATAACTCTCATAAGTTATATACATTTCTTCAATGACACGTGTATGAAATGTTCAGTGCCAATAATCAGTTAAAGATGGTTCTCTGCTCTCTGTTCAAGTATGTAAGGCATCAACCATTTCTTTTTTATAAGTTGCTTTGGACTATATAACCAAACTCTCAGTTTCTATCTGTGCCACATGAAATGATGGCATGTAATAGTCAGTCATGAGGACTCTGTAGCTTACAATATTTATTGGGTATGCATAGACATTCTTGTCTCAACTAGTGTCAGAGCAGTTCCTGTGTAGAGGGATTAGTCTACAATTCACCTGTTGTGTCTTGCTCCATATTGCATCCAAGTTTTTGCAGAGGCTTTCCATCACCAAATCTAAATTTTAACAATTTAAAAGGAATCTGTAGCTTTTCTTTTCCTGTGGAAATAAAGACAGAAACCCTCCCCAACATAATGTACTTTTATTCTTCCATTTTGATATATACATATATATAATATATATACATATTTATTATCTATATAAATATTCAAACACCTGAAACAAGATTCTAAAACAGTGAATAAGTTCTATAATTCTTTTCTGGCTTGCTTGATTGTGATTTAGAGGGTGGAATAGCATATTTTGGGAAAAGTTCAAAGACTGATTTTTATTCATGGAGCTCAAATTTTGCTATAGGCTCACCTCGTTTCTAAACAGACACTATCAAGCCCTACATCTTCCCTATGTTCCCTCAAAGTGTTGCAGTGTTGAGGACAATACTCCATGAGCTCATTCACTGGCCAAGAAGTTTATCTACATTTCCTCATTTGATGCTAGCAATATCTTATTGGTATTTTATTGCTACAGGGATATTAGAAAAAAGGAACAGAAGTATAAGATATGAAATCATTTCCCCAAGATCAGAAAGTTACTCAAGAACTAGGAATCTGAATCCAAGAATTCCTACCCTATGACCGTTATTTTCTTAAACCTACATGTGTTTGGGTGTGGATGTGGGTATATACGTGTGGATGTAGGTATATACGTGTGGATGTAGGTATATACGTGTGGATGCAGTTCCTTCTACCAGGAGTTATTTTCCCATATATTTGTTCTCTAGACAACACAGATCGTTTTAGACTGCTCCTTCCTTCGAAAGCCTTTCTCTGCCCTTTGCTTGGATAATGTTTCCTGAGCATAGCTTTGGGTGAAAAAAGCTACTACGATATTTGGTTACCTTGTCAACTTTCCTAGATTATTAAGGGAGGGAGTGACAACTAGGGCATCTACAGCATTTCTCTGTGTTAGCAAGACCTATTAAAGATTTAATAGTTTCTACATTGTTAAAATAAGAAGCATAATTCCATGTATGAATTGTGATGGTGAAATTAAGTATTTTGTATAGACTTTCTTTTTGTTTTTCTTATTTTGTTAAAATTAAAACCTGGTAAAATGTATTATAAAACATTCAGAACCTGAACTCTAACGATATATACAGTAAAAGGATCATGTACATTCTCTCTCTGCCCCCATCTCTGTGTGTGCATGTGTGTGTGTGTGTGTGTGTGTTTGTGTGTGTCGTTTGCATGTCATATTTTAGATACAGTTTTAGAATTCTTTGAATAAACCTATACTTAATAACTTATATTATCCCTTCCAGCCATCATTGCCTCTTTCTTCCCTCTCTTCCTTTCTCTCATGAAAGCTATAGATACATTGACTAACATAATTCATATGATTTTATTTACAGAAGTGTGACATACGGTATTACTTGAGGTATAACCATTTTCTTAATATGCCTTCTTTAAATATTATAATATTTTTGACAAGATATTTGAGGACAACTCTACAGAAGAGCTTGGAATGGTGATTGATGTACCATTATTATACATTCTTTCACTCAATTCTCTGCTGCTACCACAAAATAACTAGGAAAATTAATTTAATTAAAATAAAAATAATTTTACCTCACCGTGTTACAAGTCTCATCCTGTTTCTGGATGGACAGAAGTGGGACCTCTGTTGGCATCACCATATAATTATCTCATCACCAAGGTATTAGAGAGGATGTGAAAGATAGCTCAGGACCCATTAGGCTATTCATAGGCATGGTCCTAACAATGTAAGGTTTTCCTTGTAGACCTCACTTCTATTAAGTTCTATCATCCCCTGATAGTATCAGAAGGCAATCCAACCTGGTAACATACAGTATTTCGATGGCTTCACTACCTACATGGTAGGTACCTTCGTGGTACCTTCATAATTATTGGACTTAATTATTACCCATTATTCTCTGCTAAAGTTCGTCTTTATGGATGTCACACCCTGAGTTTCTGATTCAACTTATACAAGAAAGGAAATAAAAATCTACTTAGTCCAGTCATAGTCACAGTTCACATAAGGACATACACAAACAAATAGACAGAGACAAATTAGTCTGCTAATCCTTTTTAAATTAACACCAGAGTAGTGTAATCTGCTGAATAATTATCTGGGTATGAGTTTCAAATCTGCTCTTATATGAATTCTGGTTGAAAACTTACTGCCATTCCAAATGAATTTGGTATTTCCTCTGCAAGTCATCAAAGGCTAAGTAAGTTCAGAGTCATAGAGTCTAGGTTATTAAAATATTCAATCATTCATCTCATTAACATGTACTGAATGAAATTACTTGCATAAAGATGCATATTTTTTTCTTTTTTATTGGATATATTTCTTCATTTACATTTCAAATGTTATTCCCTTTATAGTTGTGATTGGTTAAGTGTAGAAAATTTGTTCATAACTTCACTTTGAAATATCAGTACCTTTTGTTACTAGTTTAAAAGACCACAGTATTTAAAGCACTTATGGTGTTCAAATATCATGTACAATGTTTAGTTGCTATGTACATGTATTATAGCAGTGAGCTCATACCTGTAAAATCATGGTTGTATCAAGCATGTGAAGAAGTCCTCTGTGGGTTTCTAAATGAAGTTTCTTCAGAATAAAAAAATACACTTTTGCTGACTATATTTTAAAAGTTTATTTTGCTGTTTCTTCTGAATTGGTCATTATGTATTCAAGTATCAATTATTTATTAAACACATCTGCCTTCATTATTCTCTACTGGGTAGATTGTCTTACGTATTCTTCTGAATGCTCTGGGAACCAGTAAAATAGTCAAGGACACATTCAGACTTTAGAGGATTTTAGTTTCCTGTGGAAGAATTGAAAAATAAAGCCTAATAAAAATTAGGCATTGAGGCCATGGAAAAATGAATCAGCCATTAAATGGATGTGTTTTTACAAAGCAGTCAGCTTCAGTCTACATCATACTTGTGGTCGCTTGTAATCGTTGATCATTCCAGGTCTTCTGGATGCAATGCTGTTTTCTGACTTCTGAAGGCAACCAGGAATGCATATAGTGCACAGATGCATGAAGGCAAAAAATAATGCATACAAAATAAAGCTGAAATCTAAAATTAAATACTGGGTAGTGAAGTCAATACTGATTGTATCAAGTCTATAATCATTTAGGGACAGGATTTTTGAATCCATGACCTTTCTGTCTCCTCTATCACAGATAAGTTTCTGTAGAAGTATTTTCATAGAATTAGTTTAGTCACGATATTCAACTATCAAAAAAGTGGCAAGGCAAAGTTTTTAGATAGCATGTCCAAAATGTACATGGTTCACACCCCTATATTGAGAAAGACAGACAGAGGGAGAGGGAGAGGAAGAGGGGGAAGGGAGGAAGAGAGGCAAGGAAAGGAGGAGGAAGAGGAGAAGAAGGAGCAGGAGCAGGAGGAGAGGAGAGGAGAAAAGAGGAGAGAGAGAGAGAGAGAGAGAGAGAGAGAGAGAGAGAGAGAGAGAGAGAGTGCAGTTTTAACTGTTTTGATTTTTTGCTGTTTTCTCTTAAAATAGTCATTCCTTGCTTGGAGATAATCTCGATTTCTGATGACCTCTGTGTTGAATGATTTGCTAATTTAAAAAAAGAAGTTATCAAAGATATATCACAAAAATACTTGGTTAATGGAACATTCTCAATTACTTTGAAATCATAGATTGTATTATTGTCCATCCCTGTGAAACATTATCCTAATACAGTATAAAAAGCTTCTCTGCTTTGAAGTTAGATTTAAAAATAGCAAGTTTTTCAAGAACAAGTGATTTATGTCTTTAATACCAACACTGTGGAGTCAGTGACAGGAAGTAGGCAGATGTCTATGAGTTCAAGGCCACCCTGGTCTGCATAGTGAGAATAAGGCTCAAAAACAAAACAAAACAAAACAAAAACAAAAACAAAAAAACAAAAAAACCTCATAAGTTGTTTTATTTTTATTTTCCAGACATGTGATGACTTATATTAAACACAATATGCATTCAGTGCTAGGTAGGTTCTTTTTCCACTACCTTTGCTGTGTTAGTAAGAGTAGAAAGGAAAGTTTATTGAATCTTGACACCTAGTATGTCTGTACTTATGACCCATACTGTAAGGTGATGACTAAGTCACGATTTAAACAATGTCTTCATTTAGACTTGTGGAATCAGTTAAATACAAACATAGGATTGTTACCACTCTGTGTTTTCTCTACTGTAGCTATATTTCATAGTGAATGTTATAAAAACAAAGACTGATGTCAGTTTTTAAATTCTCTTATTTTCTACTAAAATGGTTGTGACACTTGAAGATAAATATACTCTTAGTCATGTGTCTTTAGATTTATTTTTTTCCCATCAGTGTTTTATCTAGGTTAAAGTGATTGTGTTTACAGGTTTCCATGTACTACTTGATGTGTTGACACAATTCATTGTGTTTCAGAATGGATACATTGAAAGAGTAAACTGGTAAGACTTTGAAAAATACTATTGGCAGAAGATTAATTGTAAAGGCTTGTTTAATTGTCTTGTTTTCAACCACATAGAGACAAATGCATATAAAATTAAACAAAACTAAATTAATATCATTTCATGATATGATATTGGCATTGATTCTCTTCTGATAGGAACAAAACTCTATAATTTATATCTCTTTTCTTTTTTTAAAATATTCTTTCTTTTTATTTGATTTTTTTTCTACACTCCAGATTTTATTCCCCTCCCAGTTGACCCTCCAACTGTTCCACATCCCATAACTTCTCTCCTCCTCCCAGCCAGTCCCCACAAGTATATCCCCACCCCCTCATCTCACACCCCACCAGACTTCTAAACTCCCTGGTGCCCCAAGTCTCTTGAAGGTTATGTGCATCTTCTCTGACTGTACCAAGACACCTGGCAGTCCTCTGCTGTATATGTGTTGGGGGCCACATCTCAGCTGGTGTATGCTGCTGGTTGGTGGTCCAGTATCTGAGAGATCTCGGGGGTCCAGGTTATATGAGACTGCTGGTCCTCCTACAGGTTCGCCCTCCTCACTTCTTCTAGCTTTTCCCTAATTCAACCAGAGGGGTCAGCAGCTTCTGTCCATTGGTTGGGTTGTTGAGGACGAGAAGTGAAGTATTTTGTACCTTAAAACTGTGCTATCACACATGTAACACAATTCAAAACTTTCTTTTCAATTAGCCTTATTTTCTGTTGTTCTTTATAAGGTTCTGTCATTAATTCTAATCTACTGAGAACAAATCAACACTGTGTCCCATTGCACTGCATAAAAAACAAGAGGCGAAATTCCATATTCTTTTTCATGTACTCATTAGTGGAACAAACAAAAAAAGAAAGAAAGAAAGCAAAGAAAAAGAAAAGAAACATTCTACTATATTTAGGAAGCACTTCATTAGTTTGCAGCAACTTCTACATGGCAGTCTTGGGCTCAAAATAGTGTAGAATTTTTTTAATGACTAACCATGCAAACTTTAAAGGTAAATGATCCATATCTTGTCACAAATTTGCATCCATTTGCACAGAGAATGTGGTTTAGCAGCAATCTGCTTCTCGTTGATTTCCTCGCTTTTGTTTTACAAAGGGAGTAGTATTTTTTTCATATCTAATCAGAATTTACCTTAAAATTCTTGATTATGTGTATTGTTGGAAAGCACTTTAAAGATGATGCCAACAATACTGGTGATTAAAGCACAAAAAATGTATTTCTATGTGTCAAGCACTGAGATCTCTGGAGACAGCTTAAATAAACTTTAACAAGTTTTTAAACTCTTTTATGCAAAATTATACAGGGAAACAGAATCTCTCTGCCACTATTGAATCTGACTCTCTTTTCAAGGAGCCCTGCCACAGCTCTCCTGTGAACCTGACATCGAAGCTGATGTTTCTTCTCAGCGACTAAATATATGTCAACATTTCCTAATTGAAATATAGTTTTCATTTTAATTCTCTAATGAGAAAGTTCGGGTTCCTCCCTCCCTAACTAACCCCCCAAATTTACCCTTTTGATTAGTGAACTTGATTTTATGCACAGCTGCCAAAAGAGACTCCAAACTTTATCTCAGGAAATCACTTCCATGCCCACCGGTGTCCTTGGACTCTGCATCTTAGCGACGTATCATGTAAGACCTGAGCATTCACCTCTAATGGCTTTAGCTTTCTGTTCTGAGCTTTGAGATGCCCTTGTACATCAGTATTGGTCTTGCTTAAATGGTTGTCCCAGTGTCAGGATATTCATACGAGGATTTATGACTGCTTAGACCGGGATTCACCTCAAATATCTATATATCTCACTACTCTCGGGTTTGTGTACGTGCCTATGTGCTTACAAGTACACACCTTCCCTTCATTTTCAAGTACTTATTGCTTTTTTCATTGAATATTATTATTGCACATTCCAAAACATGGGACACATGCACCTTTGTCCTAAACCTCAGCTCTTATCTGTTTGTTACCACCCAGAAAATTAGCGTGATTTTCTAAAGAAAGCTGTGCTAGAATCGGTGACCAAAGCCTAAGTATATATTTTCCTTGTACTCATGTTTTATAGTTCACCCTTATATGAGTACATTATCATTTTATCTCATCCCTCTCACTGGGGTATAAGTTCATTTGATTACTTGTGTTACCAAAGATGGCTTCTTCATTGGGTAATAAAGTGATTATTTAATGGTACGTGACTTGCTTTTTCATCATCATTTTAAAGTGCTAAACCACTCAGTTGAGGGAGGATTGATTGATTGGTTTCGATGTTTCAGAAGAGAGTCTGCATCTTCGTGGGGAAGGGATGGTGAAACAACTTGTCAGTTGGGAGTGGGTTGTCTGGGCTCTTCACATGGTGACTATTCTAGGGAGCAGAGACAAGATAGATGGAAGCACGTTTGGGATTTTGCTCTCCAAGGCTGCTTCTCTGCCACCCAGGCCTTTCCCATTAAGGTTTCATAACTGCCCACATTGTGACAGCTGGGGACCAAATGTTCAGACACATGAACCTGCAGGGAAATTTCACATTCAAGCCACAACAAGTAGATAGCTGGCAATGCATTAAAATTGTAATTTCAAATTCATGAACAAAACCAGGGTGTAATCTAATCATGAAATTCTAAAATGATATTAGCTCACTAATTGAAAACTTATATCCTTTAATGATATTAATCTCCCAAGTCCTTAACTCATCTAAATGACACTTTGTTTTCTAGGTAGAATTATTGTAATTTTCTCTATATATCCTTTTGCTTGTGACATCTAGATTTTTAACAATCTTTTCTTTTTAAATCCATAAGATGCAGTTCATCCTGTGTACTTTTTCAATCACTACTAAATTAATTCTCGAGTTATTACATAAAAATCAATTTTAGGTGCGACTATCAAAGCTTCTATCTTTTGCTTTTTTGTAAAATTATGTAAGTTATTATCTTTTTTTGTTTAGGTTAATTGAGTGCCTTAAAATGAAAGTGGCCAGATATCCTTTGTGTTGTATTATCAGTACCTTGAGGCAGATTTCATATGCCTTCTTTTTCTTTCCTAATTTCTTACCATGCCACTCATTTTAAATTGGCTCTGAATAAGAAAATTATATAGAAAATTATCTGCATATTGGAAAGATGATTAGCTTTGAAATTTACTATGTAAGAAAAATAAAATATAGCCTCATCAGGACTCCTTTTCTAACATCACACACACACACACACACACACACACACTCACACACAAACAAACATACGCAGACACACACGCATATGTAAATTTTTATTTTACTATGCGCTTGGACGTCTTTTGCATATTCTGATATCCTTAGCTACTTTTGTTCACTTTTCAATCAATATTTCTTTTCAAGATATTTTTATTTTGAAGAATTTCACACGCAAATACAATGTTTTGCTCTCAAGGATTTACCTCTCAAATCCTTCCACTAACTTCTCAGAGATCCCCTCCCCGCTCACAAATTACCGTCTTCTTTGTTATTGTTTTGTTTTAATTTCTTTGTAACACACTGAACCCAAATTGTGCAGCCCATATACTCCTGACTGTGAAGCCATCTACTAGAGCATAATCTATAGGCCTGCATGGAACCACATTGCTAACGTGAAGAGAACACCCCTTAGAATCCATCCACTGACACTGGATTTTCTTTGGGGTGTGGGTACTGGTGAGCCCCTTCCATTTGTTTCTGAAATGACTACCTGCTTGTTCTTGTGCTGGTTTTGTGAAAAGAGCCAGAGTTGATCTGAGTTCATGAGTGTGATGGTCTTGTAATATCCAAAAGACTGTGTTTCACATAGGTTCTTCCCAGATTCTGATTTTTCTGCCCTTTCTTCCAAGCTGGTCCTTGGGACTTGCTGAAAGGTTTTTGTATTCACATCCTATTTGTGGCTGGTTATTCTAGAGTCACTTCTGTTGACACTATGACCATATGTTAGTTTCTGCTTGAACCCCAATTACTACACATAGAAACTTCTGGACAAGATCTGAGAGCTACAGTCATCTAAGGGTAGGGGGATACAAAATTACAGTACAATTTAAAATGGTGTCCAAATAACAATTAGCAAAAGTAAGCTCATTCCTGGGGTCTATGTACTCTTCAGACATAGGAGCCAAATAGGAATTTATTTCTGTAGAATAACAATTAAATCTAATGGAAGGTTGGTCTTTAGCACCTTATAGTACTGTAAATGTTACCCAGCAGGGAGGAAAGTATCACAATTTTGTAGTCTTCATTCAGTATGTTTTATGGTGAGAAATGAACTAGAATAACAAATAAATTATTTAAAGATTAAAATTGGAAAACTCAAAGATAGACATCAAAACTAGAGTCAACATGATTTGAAGTAATTTGCTAAATTTCTTGACATATGAACTAAGTGGTTTTGATGAAAGCATTTCTTAACTTTTTTTTCTTTACTTCAGGACCTATGTGACCTGTAAAAGAAAATATCGTATCCCAACATTCTCTACATTTTCATAAGAAGAGTATGTTTATAAAAACAATAAGCACAAGAGAAACAGTTTCATAAATATTTCTGTATCATGTACTGCATAGGAAATAAGAATGGATACATTGACATTTGGGTAGCTAATGCTGAAATATTTTTAAAGTACACAGTGATAAGAGCCCATGCTGCAGCTGTTAAGAAATCCTAGCCTGTTCTTTCTGCATTTCATCTTTTAATTTCTTTGCAAACCACTTTTTATAGTTGTAGACTAATGTAAAGATTTTCCTTTATTTTGAAAAGACTTTTAAGATATCAATCCATTTCATAGAAACTTTACAGAAACACTTTCAGGACCATATGATTGTCACATTTTATGTAACTAAAATCCGACTTTAAAAAAGATACTTATTTTGTATTTGTTACTGATTGTACCTTGTGAATGAGAGGATTAAATGATAAAGTAAAAGTCAGCTGGGTGGACCACTGTCCACCTGTGAAACTTCCTGTGACACTGGAATCACATGGGATCACACATGAGCAAGTATAAGAGATAGAGGTTGCCCCATCGTCACTTGACGAAATGTACTGTTGCTAATGTAGTGGAAGATAGCACTACTGAGTACCATAAACCAACAAAAGGGAAATGTTTTAAAATATTTTCTCATAGATTGTCAGTATAATTTTATATTCTCAAAATTGCATTTACCATCACAATTTTTTTGGATGCCCAAAAGTATTAATTATGTGTGTGTATTGATTCATTTACACATATAATTTCTCTCTCTCTCTTTCTCTCTCTCTCTTTCTCTCTGTCTGTCTTATGGAAGTTCACTGTTGCTGTCTTGAAACACATGAGAAGAGGGCATCAGATCTCATTATAGATGGTTGTGAGCCACCATGTGGTTGGTGGGAACTGAACTCAGGATCTTTGAAATATCAGTCAGTTCTCTTAAGCGCTGAGCCATCTCTCCAGCCCACATTAATTACCTTTTAATATGTGGTCTCTCACAACAACCAAAGCTTGTGGGTTCACCCAGACAAGCTGTTCTTCAAGCTCCTGTCGTCCTCCTTTGTCTGCTTCCTTAGTACTGTGATTACTACCACACATAGACATCATGTTTCTGAACATTGGAACTCAAGTCTCATGCTTAAATATATGAGCCATTTCTCTTGATCCATGATCAGTTGTTTGTTTGTTTGTTTATTTATGTATTTATTACTTTGATTTCTTTCCTCTTTAAGTCTGGACAGAATTTTGGCTTTGATTTGACTCATAAAATGGTACAGAAAGATTGTATTCATTCTTTGTCAAAGTAACTTAGCATCTAAAGTTTCTTCCTCTTCCTTCTTGGAGAACTTTCAGGCACTAAAAAGCTTCCTGTCTACTCCAAGATGAGAGGGCACCAGAAGAATTTCATAGCACCAGCCTTCCAAAGCTCCAGAAAAAATTGTGTGAGTTTAGTTTTTTGTAAAATGTCACAGCTGGGCTGTTAATTTTCTGTAGAGTGCAACTCTTTTAGTTAATCCATCCTGGCCACCGTAAGAGCCACTCAGCTAATACTAAGAAGATATTGTAATCCAAAGTTATTCTGTGAAACCAGTTTGGAGACTGTACCTTTTAAAATAATTGTTCATTAATATGTATCTGACATTTTCGTGTGCTATAAAAATACACTGCTTTGAATATCTCATTATTTTTATAATTTCATATATTAAGGATAGATTACACCTGAAGATTTAAAGTAGTGCTTTATTAACTTTTTTTGATAATTTTATAAAATATGTTTTGATAATATTCATCCCCTCACCAACTCTTCTCAAATTTGCTCCAACCTCTGCCATGCAAATTTTTGCTCTCTCTCTGTATCTTTCTCTTTCTAAGTCTATTGATACTACTTACGTTGACTAGCTACTCCTGGGTGTGTGGTCCTCCATGCTGTGTGGTGTATATAGCAGAGGTGACACAAGTAACAAAAACAGACTCTTGTTCTCCCAGCAGCTAAGAAATGCCAAGCTCCTCATCTATGGGTGACACTTAAAACTCACTTCCCCTCCTCCATTCCTCCACTTGGTCTGGCTTGAGCTTTCATAGGTCTTGTTCATACTGACGCTATACCTGTAAATTCAGAAAAGATTTTCCTTGAAGTCATCTTTCCCAGTAGCACCTTTGATGCTTTCATTGTTTCTGCCTGCATTTGAGTGGAGATCCCTGGATCTTGAGGGGAGCAGTGTGACATAGATATCCCATTGAAAGAGGAATGCCACAAAATGCCTTGTGCACTACACCCTTGCCAATTATGGTCCACTGTATTAATTACAACTACTGCAAGCTTCTCTGACAAGACTTGAGAGATGTTCTGAACTAAAGATGTTGCACTATGTCTTTAGAAGTAATTTTAATGCTGAATCTATTCAGCAGAATAAAAGTGGTCATTTCCCCCCCTCGTCTATGACTTATTGAGCCATAGATTCTTGACTTTGTTATCTGTGCTAGATATGAGTTCCACTTTGAGAATTGGGACTCATACAATGGGAAAGTGGAGTTGTTTATCTCCATAGCACTTCCATTACCCCAGGGGCAATATCCTGCCACAGAAGTTGTTATTATAGTTCTCAGGGTCATGACAAAGTGAGATTGAAGATTACTGGTAAAGTGATAGAAACTTTCAGCATGATAAAAACCAAACAGTAAGGAAGAAACTTTCAAGGCAACACCCGCTCTACTTCTCCATGCTTATGACTCAAGTAATAATTTTAATATTCATTCCATTGCAGTTATAATCCCAGCACTGGGAGGTCTGCTAGTGGAGGGTTATGAATTTAAGTACAACCTGCTAAAACACCAAGACCTGGTCTTAAATAATTCACTAACTAAATGAATAAATAAATATAGACAACATTATAGCAAGAGGACAAATAAAATAATTAATTAATACAATATATAACTAGCAACTAGATACCTCAGAATTTGAACCCATGCATTTTGCCTTCACTGTATCACATTCAATACCAGAACTACTCTTTTTCTAAAGAAAATAAATTATTTATTCCCTATTTGAAAAAGAAAAAAAAAGACTCGTTCAGCAGCCTTGTTGTTGTCAATCTGTATGGCTGTACTTATCTACTAATCACCTGCCTTTCAATCTGTCTTCTTCCTATCCAGTGTGTTTGCATATGATTAGCACAACAATGCATACCTGAAATGTTCTGCTTGGTCAATTGCACAATTATCCAATATCAGGAATATCCTGCCACAGTATCTGTACACCTTACTTGAGCTAATTTAATGGTATTTTCTCATTACAATTATTCTAGTTTTTTTTACTTTTACATTTCACCCATAATGGTGTCGACATTTTAAAGACTGAGTTAGTGAGATAAATCACTCATGCCTCATTGCCGTGGCTTCCCATGGTGCTTTGCTTTATTGACAAAGTGCATCACTCTGTGTCTGGTGTCTAAGTTTTGTTTATATGTTTAATAAAAAGCGTGGCATTGCTCTAAAGCTTACAAACTTTAATTCATAATATTTTTATTTTCTTGTCTTTATTAACCTGTCCTTTGGTGATACGGTGGTTTCGTGGAAGTGTAGTGGGAACTAATTAGGAAACCGCAACAAAAATGTTCTTTTAAAATTAACACAAAATGTCTCAAAGAAGTGATTTTAAAAAAAAATTCACTTTCAATAAACAGGCTTATCAAAAATCTTGAAAGTCCCCTCAAAGACCTATAAATTGACATTTACAGTAATAAATTTGCTATATTTTAATAATATAGTGACATATCTATAAACAAACACATTCAGGAAGGACAGGTGAATTGTACAGATAAATAAAAATGCAATATTGACTCACAAATGCTAGAGCCACGTGGTAATACTTCAGCTCTCCTCACAAACAATCCTGCATTTAGAGCTCCCTGAGAGGCTCTTCCTGTACCTCTCATGCTGATTATTGACTGATTATTAGCCATGTAAGTATTCATGTTTTTGAGTTTTTGGCCAGTGTTTAGGGATGTCTTCTCTGTAACACTATTGGCAAATTCGTGAGTTTTATGAAGCAGTTCATTAAGAAATGCAAAAGAAAAATGTCACAAAAGTAAGTCCTCTCATAAAAGTTAACACTTAATCTTCAATCTCTCTTCTTTTGTCTCACAAATACACACATGAGCATGCATGCACTAACTTTTACATGCATGTACACAGATAATGACATTGACTTTCCTCTCTGTCTATTTTTATTCTTTTACATTTTGTAAGAGAAAACATTCATCCAGTTTACCTGAAAAATGCCAACTAACCACAAATATTTCTAAGGAGTGTTATGAATATAGGTTTTTCACTTTCAATTATCAAAATGATTATTAATACAAGTACTGAAAGGACTTGCTGATGTAAATTATTTAAATGTATTTTTGTTTTTTTGGCTTTATTCTTTTTGGTTGTACACGCTGAAAGTCATTGTTTATAACATAATTTCATAGTAGTTCTTAGTGACTATGAGAAAATTATCTTATGTTTTCTGGTTCCTAAGTATTATATATTCATTTCAATCTAAGATTACCATACAGAAAAAGGACATAGTTTTTAAATATTATAGTTTTGGTAAAATTGAAAGATAAATGATACCTAGAAAGATCTATATACTCAAATACATATTTAGAAATAGAAATGTAGTATAAATATTCATTTGATATTACATAGTAATAAAACTCTTTACAGCTTAACAGATTTCTTTATTTCACATACTTAACATTCTAAGTAAACTTTTTAAAGCAGAATATATATTTATAAATATGTAGTTTGAGAATAAAGTTTGGTGATTTAATTTTAAGGCTGTCCTATACAAATCAAATGTAAGTAAAGGTCAAATATGTAGTATGGTGAGATTCAAAGACAGTTTTGTGAAGTTTATAAATTATTTTGAAACATGGATTGAATGCTTCTTAGTGTAAGACATCTGCTCTGTTTATACAACCTTCTCTCAGACTTTTGCTTAGTATGCCAGCCAGTGCACAATGCAGGTTTGAGCGATTGAGTCTTTTAGAATAAACAAATCTATCATTTTTCCATTTATTTTTCCCTTACTTTGTTGAGTTTGAAATGTAGTCTGTCTTAGATTTTAGTTATCCCACATTGAGTCTCCAGGATTTATTTTGTCTATGTAAAGAAAGGTTAATGAAGATTGGATTTTCATTCTCCTTCTAACTGGAGCAGAATTGAAATGTACTGTCATGCATGCTTGTTTAGAAGTTTGTTCGTGTTTGTAAATAATTTAATTTAGCCATCATAAGCACCATGAATTCTAGTACACTGTATCCCTTCCTGTAATCGCTTAAAAATTGAAGAGTCTGTGATTTGGTAATAACTTCTCTATTTAAATCTGCTTGGAAGAATGTACAATGTACAGATCCCTAACCTGATATCTTTACTAGTAATGATATAATGATATCCAGCTAGTAGTTCATACTTCCAATGTAAAACTGACAAACTGGATATACCAACAAATTTAATAATAACAGTGTCAATTTTTAAAGAACCATCCATTGTGAATTGTATACCAAAATATACACCCATACTGTGTGGCTCATAATTGCCTCTGACTACAGCTCCAAGGTATCTGAAGCTTCTAAATGGATTTGGCTCAGAAATAAGACAAACATCCGGGGTCACCCTAAACTACACAAACCTTATGAAACTTTTGTAAGTTAAATGACCCCATCCCCATCCATTTTTCTTTACTGAAGAAATCAATGTGTCATGTCTATTTTTAGACTGAAAAGGAAGTACAAGTAACTTATTCGTATATCCACTTTTCCATCCTGCAAAACCAATTTTAGTATATTTGAAAGGTTGACTTGGGTCAGCATTTCTCTCCGTCCCTTTATTGGCAGTACTGACTTTCATTACAATCTGATGAAACAATAATATTTATAATGCGTGTGATATTTACTGCTGCAATGAGACAATAAATGAACTCCTGGGGTTATACATTTTCGGGTATGGAGCAATTTAATCAGACAGAGAGGAAGGAAGTAATGACTTCATGCATATCAGCTTCCTTGGCTTGAAAGGGAAATAAAATATTCACACATTAATAATCAACTTTGGGAATGTGGGTAGGTGACTTAGATTAACTCATAGCAACGTGTGTGCATGTTTTCCTATGGTTTCTCCACTCACGGCTCTCATGCTTTATTAAATCATCTTGACTAGAATAATATTTTTATGCACCTTTTATTCTGATTAAAAGTTTAATTAAACATTTCTAAGTCTGTTAATTAATTGGCTTCCTTCAAGCCTTCCTATCGTAAGTTAAACAGCATATGAGACTCATTAACATATGACAATCTTGTGACACAATAATTACATTAACATTCCATCAACAATTCTAAATGAAATACACACCTTTCATTTTTATTGGTCATTGGCAAATTGGACAATGTAGAGCCATTTATATGTCATCCTTAGAAATATGTGGCATTGGGCTGAGGACCTGGCTCAGCCCATAATGGGCTTGCTGCACAAGCAGGAGGAATTCGTTTATATCAGAATCCACATAAAATAAGCCATTCAGCAGGACACACACTTGGAAACCAAGTGCATGAGAAGAAAACATGTATATTTTGAGGGCTGGCTACCAACTAGCTTAATTTATTCCCAAGGAAGTGAAAGGTCCAGTAGTGTGAAGGCATGAGTCACGTGGTGGTGACATTCCTTAAGCTTAGCAATTGAGAAACAGAGACAGACAAATCTCATGAGTCCCAGACAAGATCATATGCATAAAGGATTCTAGGCTAACCAGCAGGCCCACGTAGTGAGACCTGGTCTAAAACAAAATAAAGCAGAGAGAGAGAGAGAGAGAGAGAGAGAGAGAGAGAGAGAGAGAGAGAGAGAGAGAGAGAGAGAGAACAAATGAACAAAATCAATAAAGTAGTCAGTCACATTGAGGGAAAGGACACCAAGCTGTCATTTGACATCTGAATGAACTTTGTATATGTACAGACACAGATACACTTGCACATTTAAAAGACAGAACATTTTAAAGCAATGTTTTATTCTATAGTATGATTCCTACCCCCAAGGAAGGAAAGAAAACCTAAGAGTAGAATGAAGAAAGGTTCAGAAATAAACCACAGAAACAGAGAGAGCCAAGGTTGTCAAGAAGTGTCTTTGGGAGAATTTCCCTTTGGTGACTACCAGACATTGCCACTGCCGTTTTTTTAACCATTCTGCCAAATCACTGCTAGAATTTACCTAGATTACGTCCATTTTCAAGTCAGTTTGCATACAAGTTTTCATATTGATTCAACCTTCTCTTTAACACATTCGTCGGTGCTCACTGCTTTCCTCCCAACAGCCTCTACTAGTCAGAAAATTCGAAGAATAAAATCTTCGTCAGTGGTTTTGAAAGTGATCTTTATTTTAAAATTAGAAGCAAAATTTCCTTCCTTCCTTCATTCCTTCTTTCTTTCCTTCCTTCCTTTCTTTGTCCCTTTCTTCCCTTCCTTCTTCCCTCCCTCTCGCTCTCTCTCCCTCCCTCCTTTCTTACTTTTAATTGAAAATAGAATCTTCTTTCATACAATACATCCTGACCACACTTTTTCCTCAAACCACTGCTGCTTTCCCTTAGGAAAGTAGAATACTTCCCAGATACAACAACCAAATAAAACAACAACAAATAAAGATACAACACGGCAAGGCAAAAGCCCTCATATCGAGGCTAGACCAGGCAACTCTTTAAAACTGACTTAATAAAGACACAAAGAAAAAGATATATGTTTAGTATGGCATGTTTGGGAATAAGGTATTTTATGAAGTTTCAGTTCTTTTTAACTGCACTTTCAATAATTATAGTAAGTCCTGGGAGTATAAAGATCCTGAAATTTATGTTCAGACTATGTTGGCTTAAAATGGACACAAGTAACCATTATGAAGTAAACTCCTCATAGGTGGTTGTTTGAGATTCTTGGTGTTTGTGTTATGAGTGCATCCCTGTTGCTGCTAACTAATAGTAGACACTGAAGTATCATCAGTGTTTGACATGAATAATCTCAAGAACCTTAGGAAAAACTTCGGTGGACCAGCAGAATATATGTCCAAATATGTGTAGAAAGCAAAAATTGGAGTTGAGTGATGTAGAAAACAAAACAAAGTTAGGAGGGTAGGAAAGGAGGCATAAATCTGGGAGGAGTTGGACATAAGAGGGATTTGATCAAAATACTAGGCACAAAATTTCAAAGATTTCATAAAATAAACTTAAAAATAAAACCATCAGAAGGAAACTTTATTTCCAGTCCATGAACAATATGTCA
The DNA here is from genome assembly GCF_021556685.1 of Rattus norvegicus. NCBI lineage: Eukaryota > Metazoa > Chordata > Mammalia > Rodentia > Muridae > Rattus > Rattus norvegicus. Next base: position 24,191,199 of record NC_141547.1, read on the forward strand.
TATATTTTTATATTTGAAATAAATTTGGGTTTGGTGTGGCAGGTGAGATGGCTTAGTGGTCATGTATTCTCTTTAATCTTCCAGAGGATCTGAGTTTGGGTTTAAACTCACGTCCGATAGCTCACAGGGGCCTAGGACTCCATTCCAGGACATCTGACACTATCTTCTGACCTCTAAGGGCACAACCACATGCCTGGCATAAGTACTCAGGAACACTCACACATGCACATAAATAAAATAAATAAAGAAAATAGGTCTGCGATTTTTACACTGAATGCCTTCTACCTTTAAAAAGGGTCCATTAATATAATCAATTACTATAAAGGCAAAAATCTTCCTAGGTCAAATGATGACTTACGATAATTTTAAGAAATGTACTAAAATGGAGTGCTCTTTTTGGTCCTATCACTCAACATAGAATCACTAAACTGGTTAAGAAAGATGAGGATGTTTGCAGCTAACCATCAGACTGAGCCCTGGGACTCCAATGGAGGAGTTAGAGAAAGGACTGAAGGATCTGAAGGGGTTTGCAACTCCATAGGAAGAACAACAATATCAACCAACCTGAGAGCTCCCAGGGACTAAACTACCAACAAATGAATATACATGGACAGACCTATGGCTCCAGCTGCATATGTAGCAGAGGATGGCCTTGTTGGACATCAATGGAAGGAGAAGCCCTTGGTCCTGTGAAGGCTTATTTCCATAATGTAGAGGAATGCCAGGGTGTTGAGTTGGGAATGGGTGGGTGGGAGGGACAGTATCCTCATAGAAGCAGGGGGAGGGGAGATGGCAGAGGGGAAAAGGGAATAACGTTTGAAGTGTAAATACATAAAATATCTAATAAAAATGAACTGTAATAACTGAAAGATATTCTGCCATTCACAACGATGGTATTGCACACAAAATCTGGAACTACATGAAACTGTAGAGTTGACCAGTTGACATCATTTGGTGCAATAGTTCATTCTTTATGACTCTAAAATACTATATGGGCATATTACTATGCTGCCACTCAAAATATATTTCAAAGGGGAGAAGCATATGTTTTAGGTAACAAAAGGACATGTCTATTAGATGGCTAAAGGATAAACTGGAACTAATTGGATGAACTGGGGAGGGGCATCAAGCCTCCACAGGAGTAAGAGCCTCCCCTCCCACTGAGGCCATACAAGGTAGTCCTTTGCTACATAGGTAGAGGACCATGGACCAGCCCATGTATGCTCTTTTCTTAGTGGCTTAGGCCCTGGGAACTCTGAGAGTCAATTCCTACTGCACACTTTCATAGACTTTCAGCCCTTCCTGGCTGAGTTATTCCTTTTCCTTAATTGGTAGTGAGCACTGTCACGTGAAGCATTTGACACAGCTTATTATTATTTGTGCAAACTCCTGAACACAATTGTAGGGCACTTACTGTATCCCTGCTATTACAGTAAACTTCTAAATCTTAGGTTCCTAACAGATAAGTGGTCTGAACACCCAGTGTTCTTAACCCCATTCCATATATCTAGCCCTTTAAAGAATTACCTAAAACAAAAGCGTCCTTTTCTTTTTATTAATTTTTAAAAATTCTTCATATTTATTTTATGCAATCCAAATATTTACTAATCCATTCACTTATTACTATTTCATGTTGTAATATGTTTGAGGTTAACATTCTATTTTCCATGCCTTATACTTTCTCTGCAATTTTTATGTAAGACATTTTTAGGTAATACTCTTGTATAATAATATGCACCATAACTTTTATTCTCCTGTTGCAATTGTGGTTTTGGAGGCTTAATACTTTTATCTGGTAACCTAGTCCTGGAAGCTTCTAGCCACCATACAATCTAATCTAGGCTTGGGTTGTATTCAGTCTCTGAGACTTTCTACTGAATAAGATCACTCCTTCCTAGTTCTTTCTGAACTCTGGCTGGCTGGTTCAACTCAGCTGCTCTGCCTCAAACTCCTCTCCATGCTGACTGATTCAATACAGCTTCTCTCTCAGTCTCTGACGTCTTGCTCTTGTTGGCCTCAAACTCTCTCACAATTTGTTCTATTCTTCTGCCTTCTTCTAGTTCTCTGTCTCCTTCTGTCTTCACCTTTATCTAGCTTGTTCTCTCCTCAGCCAGTCTCTGTAAACTCTCCTGGTAAAACCACTTTCTCTTCCTTTTCTCTGCACTGCCCTTTTAAGGAGCTTCTCTTCTCTCTTCTCACAAGAATTGGGCGTGTCCTATTCTGTCACATCTTTCTCTGATCTGTCCCTTTGTCTGCCATTCAATTAGACATCACTTTCAAATATGGCTGCTTCCTTCTTCAAACTAAATTTATCTTTGGGATAAAAGGTGTTTATTGAGGGTGTTCCTGTATTGCAGACAGAGGGATTAAAGATGTGTGCTAAGGGTGAGCTGCACCACAACTAGAAGCATGGTTTTATTGGTAAAGAACAAAATCTTGGGGTTCACAGTGTGAACAAATAGCATGAAGCAGAAATATTTTAATCTATCCATTTAGTACATTGTATTAGCAATGACTAGAAAAATAAATTGTGTTTAGCTTCATATCTATGTGAGTTCAAAATAATATAGTTATAATCTATTTATGTTGTTAGAATTTTGTTCATAATTACTTTTAATAGAGAAAATGATGAAATTTTTTAAAACTGTACAAATCAAAACCTCTTATTTCTTTACCCATTTTCACTTATGTTAACTAGAAGATAAAAATTAGTATGTCCCTTTTTCAATTTATGTGTTGAAAACAGATCCCAAAAAGCAGAAACTTCTACAAATTATGGACGGCCACTGACCTGAAATATCATGTGAAAATGGGCACTCTGAAACCTTTGTGTTGTTCTGGGAAGTTTCATTAGACAGTTTGCCAGGAAGAATAAGGTTTCCATGTTCCTGCTCTAGACGTCAGTCAAAATAGGAAGAGCTTAGCTGTCATGCTTGAGTGCATTTTTAAGGTCATAAAAAGATGCATTTAAAGAGGCAAGACACTACTTAGCTTTTGACTTTTATTTTGTAGTACAATCAGGAAATTTAATCTTTTTTCCATTTTTATGGATATTTTCTTTATCTACATTTCAAATATCACCACCTTCCCGGTTTCCCTCTCTAAACCCCCTACCCCATTCCCAAAACCCCTGCCTCCATGAGGGTGACCTCCAGCCACTCTTTCCTGCTTCCCTGCCCTGGAATTCCCATACACTGGGGCATCAAGCCTTCACAGGACCATGGGCCTCCCCTCCCATTGATGCCCAACAAGGTCCTTCCTCTGCTACATAAGCAGCTGGAGCCCTGGGTCACTAGGTGTTTGGTGGTTGAGTCCCTGGAACTCTGGTGTGTCTGGTTGGTTGATATTGTTATACTTCCTATGGAGTTGCAAATCCCCTCAGCTACCTCAGACCTTTCTCTTAACTCCTCCACTCTCATTGGACCCCATTCTCAGTCCAATGCTTGGCTGCAAGCACCTGTCTGTATATTTGTGAGGCTCTGGCAAAACCTCTTTGGAGACAGCTAAATCAGGCTCCTGTCAGCTTGCATCTTGGCCATCCCCAGTAGTGACAGGGTTTGGTGACTAGATGTGGGATGGATACCCATGTGTGGAAGTCTCTGGATGGCCTTTCCTTCAGTCTCTGCTGCACCCTTTGTCTCCGTTTTTCCTCTTGTGAGTAAGTATTTTGTTCCCCATTCTAAGAAGTACCATAGAGCCCACACTTTGTCGTGATCTCTCTTCTTGGGTTTCATATGCTCTGTGAGTTGTATCATGGGTATTCCGAACTTCTTGACTAATATCCACTCCTCACTCAGTGCATACCATGTGTGTTCATCTGTGATTGGGTTACCTCATACCATGTGTGTTCATTTGTGATTGGGTTACCTCACTCATAATGATATTTCCCAGTTCCACCCACTTGCCTAAGAATTTCATGAAGTCATTGTTTTTAATAGCTGGGTAGTACTCCATTGTGTAAATGTACCACATTTTCTGTATCCATTCCTTTGTTGAAGGACATCTGGGTTCTTTCCAGCTTCTGGTTATTATAAATAAGGCTGCTATGAACATAAAGACAAAGAAAAGGAAATTAGACTCTGTACTGATAAATTCATTTCCATTAATATTTTGAATTTCTTTGGAATCTTACATTTTTCTCTTTAGCTAAATCATATAAACTATTTGAAATGTTAAATGGATAAACAAATATGAAATTAACCCTCTTTCTTTAAAACAAACCGGTTGATTAGCTACTCAGTCCCTTAAAGTGTTTAATGCAATTACTTCACTATTCGGTTTCAGCAAATGAAGTGTTCTATGGTTAACACACTCATAAGGAGAAAAGAGGCTTTCGGTATTTCACTTAATAACACAATAGACTATCTTTCTATAGCCACAATGAAATTGAAATTAGTGACTGTTTTACATAATTATTGGGTCTGTTCTCCTGTTTAATGATCTTCACTGGCTTAACATGCTATGTAGGTTGAAAATTGGACATTAAATGTGTCATGATCCAAATTAACATGGTTTCATGTCCAAAGGTAATAGTGTAATATAGAAATAATCTAATTACCAAAAATATGCATGTAATAAAGCATTGCTCATGCCAGGGAGATGGAACATAGAAATAACTCCCCCGGAGTGCATATCTCTTTTCATTCTCAAGGTTTATTTATTTATTTATTTATTTATTTATTTATTTATTTATTCATTTTTACACTCCAGGTTTTATCTCTCTCACAGACCACCCGCTGACTGTTTCACATCCCATACCTTCTCGCCCCCCACATGTCCAATAAGGTGTCTCATCCACCCCTCCCTCCAGACCTTGCTATTCCTTAGGGCCTCCAGTCTCTTGTGGATTAGGTGCATTTGTATATGATATAACTTATCTCCTTCCTGTTCTAAAATGTTTTTTTAACATTAATTTGCATTGATTTCTGTCTTACAGTGTTAAAACTGATAAAAATCATAGCTTAAGTAATCAAAATTAGATATCCTAGAGTTTGAAATGCAACAACTCCACAAAAAAGACAATGACAGAGCCCTGTTAACCCCTTTCCTCCCTCCCAGCTTCAGGTAGTTCTTGACTTGAATCAGAATAAATCCTGTCATTTGTCCTTATGCACCTTTATGCAAAGTCATCCATTCTAGACTTAGGTATAATTTCGAAATCTCATTTGCAAAGATTTTATTTATAGAAAGATAACATTCATAGGAACTAAGAATTAGAACATCATATTCAATTAATCATAATATATACCTTCCAAATTCATAACTGGTACATGAATCTACCCCTTTTTCATATTTTATGTAAAAAAGACCTTTTTGTTTCTTTCAAATATTGTTACTTTTATTGTAAATTTGATATGTATGGGTATTTTGTATGCATATGTATTTGTACATAGCCTTTCTGTAGTCCCTCTGGTGCATAAAAGCCCCACCCCTTGGAACAACAGCCAGTGTTCTTAATCTCTAAGCCATCTCCACAGAACCAAAATATATTTTCACTGAAGTTTTGTTCATATTAGTGTCTTATCTTGACCTATACTTTTGTTTAGGCCAGGGGCAGAGACTGAAAGTTCTTCCAAAGCTAAACTAAACAAAACAAAACAACCACAGCCACACTCACAACCACCCCCACCACCACCACCACCACTACTATCACCAGCAGCAGCAGCAACAACAACAACAACACAAACAACAACACAAGAAAAGCCAAACATCCTGTCAGTGCTTGAACACTATACATATATAAGTCAGTGTAAAGGCTTTTAAGTTCTTACTGATACCTAGTTTTATCAGACTTTCACTCTTCATGACTTAACGCATTGTGTTGTGTTTTTACTGGCAACTCCTTGTTTCTTAAAAATTGTTTTCAAGGTTTTCACCATCTTGTGCATTTAAATTTATTCCTTGGCAATTAAATAAGTTTTTATCTTTTTTCCGTGTATATTTAATTGTACACATGTATTTATACAATGTACCTGCCTGGTGACGGCAGAGGCTAAAAGAGTGTGTCAGATCCCCAGAAACTGGAGTTACAGATGGTTTTGAGCATCTCTGTGGTTACTAAGAAATGAACCTAGCTCTCCTGACAGAGCATCTGGTGTTCTTGACCTCCAAGGTTTATCTCTAGTCCCTTAAAGCAATACCTAAAACAGAATCACCCCTTTCCTTTATTTTCATTTCATAGTATTTTTTACTAATTTTTAAAACGAGATTTATTTCATATAAACTAATAAATTTTAAGCAATCCAAATATTTTACAATCCTTTTACAGATTATTTTACATTGTAATATGTTTGGAGTTAACATACGCTGTTACTCTTCAGATGGCTATTAAAGCCAATCACAGAATGCCTCTGGCCAGTGAGGAAAGAACAGATATTTACATATCCTGCCAGGACCTAGAGGTGCTCCATTGCAAACAATTGAGAATACAGGGACACTCTTTCATAGCCTGTTGATAGAATGTGTGTGTGGGAGCAGGTTATCCCAACATTGTACTTTCTCTGTCAGCTTTTCAGACAGAAATATCTATATTTAGAAAAGTACTTTCTTAGCATATGATGCAAATACATTTTCATATAATCAAAAATTCAGATTTGGAAACTTACATCATACTTTAATTCATTAATTATTTTTATTAAAACATGGGGAGCAAGCTTTCTCAATGATGTAAGTTAAATTATCATTTCTTTTCAGGTTGTAATAACAATTTCTTGGATGTATAAGGCACTCATGTATCACGACCTTAAATCTAGATTCTGTATTCTTTGAAGACTTAGAAAAAGTTGCTTTCTTCAATTTTTTTTAAAAAATATTAATTATATTTTGCTAATTTTATACATTTGGATGTTTTGTCTGCATGTATGTCTGTTCATCATGTGCATGTCTAGGTACTAGCCTAGGATAGAAAATATCATAACTGGAATGGGAGTTATAGACAGTTGTGAACTGCCCTATGACTCTGATACTCGAACCCATTCATGGCTCTAAACTGCTGAGCCATCTTCCTCGCTCCTTTGTTTGGTTCTTTAGTCATGGTAATGATGTCATCATCATAATTATTCTACTGTGTACAACTTCAGTTTCTAGTGTTCTCCCCATTTATCAATTAGGGATTAAATTGTTTTTTTTTATTTTGATATAGAATAATAGCAAATTAATTTTTTTCTTCGCTGCTGACATACTTAATAGCTTTCCTCCAGAGCAACTTACAGATTGTAATCTATTTTAGATTTCTTTACTTTCTGCTATGATGTTTCTTAAGTTTTTCCTTTACAGTGCCCTCTTAACAGAAAACCCTATTTGGATTATTTCCTTGTCACTCTTTTGAACACATGTGATTATTTAATAGAAGGGACACTTTCCCCATTTGTTTTGGCATAAGGACACTTTATTCAACTGTGTTTTTACAGGATGTTTCTCTTTAGGCAGATGTGAAGACTTTCTCCAAAGATCGTCATAAATTCTCCAGTTTGGAGTTGAGTTTGTTTGTAACCTGCTCATGAACTAATAATTGGCCTACTATGTGCGCCAATTATTGATGTAGTATTCTTCTTTTTTCTTCAGTATCCATTTTTTACCACGTAGATCATGAAGAGATATTGAGTCTTCTCAAAAGTGCTCCGTGTGTCTATGGAGTGCCTGAGGAGATTTCCTGGTTTTTATTAGTTTGAAATGGTCCATAATAGTCAATATTTTGAATATGCCAAAACACCATGAATGCCTGGGAAGAATCCTAAGAAATTATGGTGACTGATTCTTTTTAATATTCTCTAGGATTCAGTTTGATAGTTTTACTGAGAAATTTTTCACATACGTCCATCAATGGTATTGACCTATAGCTATTTTCTGTGTGTCACAACTTCCTCTGACTGTTTTTAATCATTATAATTCTCAGTATGTCAAAGTTTCTCTATTACATTTTCTAGTAAAGTAGGAACAGCTACAATTTTTGCTTATCCAATGATTACTAGAATTCACCCATGTAGCCTTCTGCTCTTGGGCTCTTGATTTATATTTATTACTGTTTCAGCCTCATTGTCTGTTATAATCTATTCCAATTATCTATTATTTTATGATTCGATCTTGGTAAACTATATGTGTCCAGACATTTATGCATTTTAGGTTATTAAATTATTTTATGCATTTTCATCCATCAATATTACTTATGAAATTCTGCCTTTGTAAATTGTCAGTTATAATGTCTCTCTTTTCATATTTCATTTTATTTGGTTCTCCATTCTTGTTTTCATACTTACTCTATGTAAGTATTCGCAAAATTCATTTGTTTCATCAGAGCATCAGGTATCTAATTTATTTAAGCAAAACTTTTCTCTTCTTCAGAGGTTTTATACCCGCTTTTAAATTTGATGTGAAGTGGAACTAATGAAATTTTATCACTATTAAATATAGCCTTCAAAATTCTCACATGTATTCTAATTCTCATTTTGTACAAAATGTCACACCATATACTATATCAGTTACAAGTAAAGTAGCATATTATTTTTATCAAACATAAATATAAATATCAAACATAATCTTACAGTATCATTAATTTACAAATTATTTCAAATTAGTGCATTCCTATCCAGCTAAATAACTTTTTAAATTATTATGAAATAACTATTAGTAAACTAATAGGATTACTGCCCAAAGCATTGTTTCTAAAATGAGCCAAGTGACATAGGAAAATATATACTTTATGGTCACACTCTTAAACTCCAACTATGCAGTATACTTTACTTTTACAAAACATAAATTATCAATGTGAATGGTTATATACATGTAATTGGCTCTCACTTTCCTCATTGGACTTATGTATCATTCTCCTGTTTTACAATTTGTTGCAACATTGACAATCATTACAAAGTTTAAATATCATATAATCTATTTCTACAAACTCACACATGTTCACACATGTGCATCAATGACATGTTTGTCCACAGCATGCACACACACACACACACACACACACACACACACACACACATGCCATTGTTATTCTGTCAATGGTAATATATTCATCCATAATCCTATAACTGCAAAGTCTCAGTATGGTTTCAACATCTTTGTTGAAATTTTTTTGTATTATTTTCTTTGTTATAAATTGTTTGCCTCACTGAGTTCATAATAGATAGACAGGTTCCCATAATATATTACCTTAACCCTACAGGCTATATTTGTATTAGGTTTTTTCTTTTTTATATATACCCCAAAATATAAATCCTTTAAGAAATTGTTACATGCTTCTTTTTCCTCCCATTATGTGTTATTACTGAATACAGATCCTAGTTAAATGTAAAATAAATGTTATGAGAATATAAATGAAAGAACAAATAAACAAGTATTCTTCATTGTTCATGATGACATTATAGTATAAGTTGGAAAATAATAGTAGATAGTATATAGTGATTTTCCATAATAGAACAAATCCATGTATATTAATCTGCTTAAAATTTATAAATGATAAAAATTCAATTAATAAAATCTATATTCATCGAAGAACTGTGTAAGCAAAACTGAAATGACAATTTTATCAACCATGTTATGATTGTATGACTCAGTTCTTTTTCTTGATGCTGTGATAAAGCACCTGGACACAACTCTCAATGAAGAAGGAAGGCTCACAGTTCCAAGTACAATGACATGACGAGGGTGTCAAGAGGAGGGGATCTTGAAGTAGCTTTCCTATTGCCCACCTAATAAGAATAAGAGAATAATGAACATATAAATGCTGCTTAATTTCTCCAGTGACATGGCGTCAGATCCTAGTCAGGGAGTGCTGTCATTCATAATGTTTTTTTTTAATTTTTTATTATATATTTCTTTACTTACATTTCAAATGTTATTCCCCTTCCTGGTTTCCTGACCATGAACCCCTATTCCCTCCCTTCCCCCTCTCCCATATGGGTATTCCTCCCTTATTGTCCTCCCCCATATTCCCCTGCACTGGGGGTATCCAACCTTGGCAAGACCAAGGACTTTCCCTTCCACTGGTGCCCCAACAAGGCTATATATGCAGTTAATCCCTGGGTCAGTCCATGTATAGTCTTTTGGTAGTGGTTTAGTCCCCGGAAGCTCTGGTTGGTTGGCATTGTTGTTTTTAGAGGGTTGCAAGCTCCTTTAACATGTGATCTCTCACAAGTATGTTAATTGAGCAAACTCTTAGAATATTGTAGATCTTTTTGACTTGTCTATATTAATCACAGCAGTATATAAGCACAATTGTATGATGAATTAAATTTTGTTTGACAATATTTACTTTGATATTAACATCTGTAATAATTATGTGGCCCAAGTGGACAAAGCAATACTAGTTAAGACAGTACTGATGATTCCAACGGACACAGTAATTACCTGCATAAATTTGCACAAAGGAGATGGATATTTTTAATGTTAAATTGAGGCAAACTTAATATTCATAATTGTGGCAGAATTTCTATTCCTTCACTACTGGAAAAATGAAGGAGGATATTTGTGGCCTAACTCTTAAGTTCCTATTGATCTGAATTTGTAGTGGCTGATTTGCAGCAGAGACATTTCAACCCAAAATAATATTTCTGTAAAAGCAAATTAATTAATATGTTAATTTGAATGACGGGTATCAAAAATATAATATATCAAGGAGAAAGTCATTGAGTCATTGTGTAACTCTCCAATCTGCAGGAAAAATATGTTCAGATTTTCAAAGAGGACTTGTTTCTTTCAAGTCCTGAAGTGAAAGCTGGATAACACAGACATTCTGCTTCATGTGGTAAAGTGAAAAGTTTATAAAGAAAGATGAGATGTACACATTTGCCGTATATTAATGCTTTGCTATTATGGTTAATGCTTTAAAGACTTGCTAAAAATTTGGTCTGCAAGGCAGCAGTTTCAAATACAGTTATCTTCCCCGATGGCAAATTTCCTTTAGGATTCACAATTTTGCCGTTATCTTCAATACACAGACAGCCATGTGATCAATTAAATTTTCCCCACAAAGCTGCAGTATCTCAAGTTTCCTCACTCATATTTATGTTCAACTAACTTCTGTCTGTAAATAGAAGAATTGTTTAATGTGCTTTTTTGTGACTTTAAATATTAGAATTTTGTTCTATATAGTCCTAAACTATATAAACACATAAAGATAAAAATCTATTGTATTTGAATAATCTTAATATAATTTCAAAATGCAGATTTGTCACAATATGAATCAAGAATTAAAGCCCTAAATAAATCTAGAGTATGCTTTGTAGACATGCAAGTATGGTGAAAATAAGCATTTGCAAAGTAATTAGAAAATTTTCAAATATAATTTCCTGTAAGTTATAAGGTCACTTATATAGAAAATTATAGATTATATAGAAAATTGCTGAATATAACTTTTTTAAACCTGTGACTTTTTATAGCTTCCTTATCAATTTTCAAAGATCAACTGGCATTAGTGACTTACGCATGTAAATCTACTGAAAAATATTTATACAGTTCATTTGTGCGATAAATGTCTAAAGAAGCCAAATTTTAAAGAAAAATGTACATATTTCTAAGAAGTAATCAAGAAAGCAAATCAGAGAGCATTTTACAAAACACATACAATGTGCTATATCAGAGCCATCACAAGAGAAAACAAATATCCAATAACACTGAAAAGGAATACATGATATTATTCAAACTAAGCAGGATATAATTATGAATATATGTTCAGATGTGTGACAATAACTTTTAAAATAGTCCACAAATTTGCAAGAAAGAAGTGATGGACTTATGGAAACTATTGGAGAAAGAAAAGGGAAGTCAGAAATGATGCATTATATCGTAATCTCAAAAATAAATAAAAATAAAAGAGAATAATTATTGCTTATTGTTACTTTGGTGGACTAAAATGATATTCAATACTACCACCATTGTGAGAATGACAAAAGATATTTAAAAAGAAGAAACACTTTCAATAGCTGTAATAAAAGCTTCTCCTATTCATATACTATGAGAGCAGAGTCAATCACTTCCCTTATCTAAAGTTAAGTTTTCTCATTTGGAAATAAAATCAGAATACACACACACACACACACACACACACACACACACACACACACAGTATACATACACAGCACATATATACACAAACATACATAAAGCAGTCAGCTTCATAAAAGTCCTCAGATTAATACAATGTACTAAGACAAGTTGGGAGTAAATGAGTTTTGATATACTCATTTTTACTTAAACTTTTGACAATTGCATAAAGTTATAGAAACAGCCATGTTTATCTTCAGTAGTAATATTTTGTTACATAAAAGCATATGTATAATAGATACAGGACACATTTTATAAGTATGGTATCTGCAACCATTTCAGTAACTTAAAGTGCAAAGTTTGATAGCACTTACGTAGCTAGGGAGTAACAGAATTTGATGTAAGTTCAGCTGTGGACAATTCTACGAGTAAAACTCTTTCCTCATAATAAATGGTTTCATGATTTGGTGATAATATCAGATAAATGAATGTTTCTATAGGAAGCACTACCAGTTAATCCTTTCCAAAGAGATGCTCACTTGCAGATTTTGTTTGATTTGTTGCACTGTGTTTTCACTAGGTGTTTTCAGATAATAACAGTGTGTAGGCTGTACAGTCTGCAGGAGGATCACAGCTTTGTCGTTTCCCGTTAGAGAACAAAGCAAACCTGAATAAAAGCCACTCAGGTACCGAGTTACTCCTCTTCCTGAATCCACAAACCAACAACGTGGAAACAAGAGAAACATGTTAAAGAGCTACAGATTGTCCTTGTCTCTTATTAGGAAATCTACCCTATTTTAGATTTCCAGATCTGGGTCTCAACAATGTGCCTGTCTCCTTTGCCCCGTGACTTCCGATAGAGTTCACCAAAGGAATCAATAAAGCGGAAGACGTACCAGGTAGAGGGGAAATTGGTCTTCCTATTTGCTGCTGATGCAGGCGTTTCTTCCCAAATAGTTTCCCTTTGCGAGCACAGCAGTAACTCATTCAACCTCCCTCTCCCTATTCATTCCAGCAAGCAGCCTCACTGTCTGCCTTCAGAGAGCCTCCTGAGGCTCCTGAATTAATAGCTTTAACCAGACTTTTTGGTAGTGATGTCATCCCATTCTTCCTGATCTTTGATCCACAAATGATAACCTTCCATTCCAGTTGTTTGCATTGGAATGCAGTAATATGTCCTGACACTGTCCTTTAATATTGTAACATCAATTTTAAACAACCTTCTGGTAAATGTAGAATAATTGCTAGTAAAATTATAGATTTTTGTACATATAAAATCCTTCTACATTTTAGAATAACTGGGATGACTTTTTTTTAAAATACAATTCAGGTTAAAAACGGCTATGCGCGAATGGGCTTTTACAAGGTAATGAATCGCAGGCACATCTATGAAGTATACGTCTCAGTCTAGACAAGTTGTCAATAACTAGGACAAACCCCAGGGTACTACAGCAATACCCGCTCATCCTCTGTACCCAATGTTTCCGATTTGCTCTTCTAAAAAAGCAAGTCTCTGAGGTATTTGAGGTTTCCAACAGTATTCTTTGAAAGGAGAACTGTTGAAGAATACCATGCGTTCAAACAGAAACTTTAAAGGACGTTTGACGTGTGAAGTCCACTGTGTAAATCATCGTGATCTGGTGAACTTAGTAGAGATCTGAGACTTGACAGTTGTCATTCTCAGTGTCAAGCAGTGACTGTGTGAGTGCCAGAAAGTCACTTACCCTTCTGTGCATTTCAAATCCTTCTCACACGACAGGATATCTCTAACTCATGGCAGACATTCCATACCCTGACAAACAGAAGAAATTCATTAAAGATAGTTGTTGTTGTTGGTGTTGGTGTTGTTGTTATGTCAAAGAGGAGAGATTATACTGGACAAATTAAATATTACTGTACTTTTTTTTTCAAAATTCAAGGTTTAAAAATGTAACATATGGTGCACTGATACTAAGCATGTTTGAATGTCTGAATGTGCATATAATCTTTCTGCTTCATACATACCGACGCACTTTCACAGGTGCACACATCATTGTTTTTGTAAACATTTGTACCATCCATGAAACATTGAGGTAATTAATACCTCTCTGAAGCCAGGCAGAGCTTATAGTCCCTCATCTATTATAATAAATAATCTATCCAAGGAAGCATAAACAACAAAAATGCATCTTCTCATAGTTCTGTAGCCTGAACATTCAAGACTAATATGATTTTAGATTTTATTTCAGGGTTACAGAGAACTACTTTTGTCTGGATCTTTACTGAAGGCTTTTTGGCTTATTCACGCAGACAGAGGAAAATAAATCATTCTTTGTTCCTCTGTTACTGTAAGGTCACTAATCGCATCATGAGAGTCATACCTTAAAGATTTCACTTAATCCATCTTTATCCCTCCATGGTCCCCTCACCAAACACAATTACATATAGTAATATATTTCAAAAACTTGGATTTTACAAATGACACACGGAAATGCTTATTGTTTCATGTCCTTAATAAAATATGCTTAATTTTATCAGCAAGAAACATTGATTTCATATTTGTGAGACATCTGTGATCTTATTCTGGTTTAATTGTTATTTGCCATCATTTTTAGGATTGGGGCATTAACGTTTCTTGAAAGAAACAATACTGTAACTTGAGTTATTGGAAAATCAATGTACGGTTTTAGAAGCAGCCTGGCTATGCAAACAGGAGAACCCGGGTTTGGGTGACACATACTGTTCATGATATCTCGGTTTAGTGTTGCTGTGGCAGAAAGAGATGAATTCCTAGAGCAAACTGACTAGCTTTTGGTTTAGTTAAAAATAAACTAAAACCAACCAAACCAAACCAAACTAAACCAAACCAAACCAAACAAACAAGAGCACTGTTTCCAAAAAACAAACAAACAAACAAACAAAACAAAACAAACAGACAGAGAGCAATAAACAAACATCAAACTCTGGCCTCCTCAATCATGACACACTATATATACTGGTATGTTTCTGAATTTATCCACATGAACACCCTCCTAGGCGTTACAGAAATAATGTACACCAAAAAAGATTATTTAAATTGATAAGAACTTTTTCTATTACACAGTACATTTTATTTCTTAGAGCTTAATTTTTGTGATGAATACATTTAGAAACAGGTGTCTCATAGTCACATGACATTTGATTGACAGTTAATCCAGGTGGAGCTCGGGAGCTCTCTACAGACGGCTCAGCCACCCCAGTTTATACTATGCCAGAACAAGCACCACTTCCTCTCAGTTTCCTTCCTCAACCACCGCACCAGCACACCAAGAGCATGATGGGTCATAGGAAAGGACTCTTGTGACTAAGGTTTCCCTTACACAATCTGCTACACTTTCCTTACTCCAGACTTTGCCAAACACTATTCTCTACACTACTTGAGTTTCCAGAGACTTCCCTGTCTTTGCTATACCCATTCCATAAGATTCTGATATCAAATGCATTTAAATGGAATCGATATGCATAGCCAAGGGCCGGACCTAACATGAATGCTGCTAGCAGAGATGAAGAGATTTCACAGAAGTATATTAATTGGAATGCTTATAACTTTCTAATAAGCAAGTAACTATGCCATAATATGATAGAATAGAAGTAAATCTCTTTTTTTTGATGTTTGAGGGAAAGCAAAGAATATAACATTTTCTACAATCTTACACTTTCTGTTTAATTTTGTTAAAATCTATAGGCATAATCAATTGTATGTGTAGCTTTTTTATTAATTATTTTATTTATTTATACTTCAAATGTTAATGTTGTCCCCCTCTCTGGTCTCCCATCCATACATTGCATACCGCATCCTTCCACCCCTTTGTCTCTAAGTGGGTGCTCCCCACGCACCTACCCACTCCTGCTTCAGCCATTTGGCATCCCCCTCCGCTGGGGCGACAAGCCTCTACAAGACCAAGCACCTCCCCTCTCATTGATTCAGATAAGGAAATCCTCTTCTAACTTGCAGCAGGAGCCATGATATATCTTTGCTTGGTGGTTTAGTCCCTGGGAGGTCTGAGGGGTCAAGTTGATATTGTTCTTCCTGTGGGGTTGCAATACCCTTCAGATCCTTCCGTTCTTTCCCCTAACGCTTCCACTGGGGTCCTTGGGCTTCATTTAATGGCTGGCTGTGAATATCCGAATCTGCCTTAGTCAGATGCTGGCAAAGCCTCTCAGAGGACAGCTATACAAGGATCCTGTCTGTAAGCACTTCTTCTTCAAATCAACAATAGTGTCTATGTTTGGTATCTGAAGATGGATTAGATCCCTAGGTGTGGCAGTGTCTGGATGTTTTTTCCTTCCCTCTCTGCCCCATTTTTTTGTCCCTGCATTTCCTTTAGAAACAATTCTGGGTTGAAGATTTTGAGACGGGTGGGTAACCCCATCCCTCAACTGGAGGCCATGTCTATCAACCGGAGGTAGCCTCTTCAGGTTTTATCTCACTGCTGTTGTGTATTTAGGCTAATGTCATCCCCATTGGGTCCTGGGAACGTCTCACATCCGTGGCATCTAGGACTTTCTAGTGATCCCCCTTTTCACACTCCTTACTGCTACTTATGTTTGTTTGTTCTCTTGGCCACCTGGATTTCTTTCCTGTCTCTTCATATACTTAATCCTGCCCTCTCTTTTTCTTCCCCGTCCCGGCTCTCACCAAGATCCCTAGCTCCATCTGCCTCCAGTGGTTATTTTGTTCTCTCTTCTAAGTGGGATTTGAGGCATCCGTACTTTGGCCTTCCTCCTTGTTAAGCTTCATATGGTCTGTGAGTTGTAATATGGGTATTCTGAGATTTTGGGCTAATATACACTTATCATTGAGTATATACTATGCATGTTACTCTGGGTCCAGGGTACCTCACTCAGGATTTTTTCTGGTTCCATTCATTTGCCTGCAAAATTCGTGAGGCTGTCATTTTTAATAGCTGAATAGTATTCCATTGTGCAAATGTACCATATTTTCTTTATCCTTTCTTCTGGAGAGGGATATCTGGGTTGATTTCAGCTTCTGGCTATTATAAATAAGGCTGCTATGGAAATAGTGGAGCACATGTCCTTGTTATATGTTGGAGCATCTTTTGGGTATATGCCCAGTAATGGTGTAGCTGGGTCTTCAGTTAGAAGTATTTCCAATTTCCTGAGGAACCGGTATACTGTTTTCCAAAGTGGTTGTATGAGCTTGCAATCCCACCAACAGGGAAGGAGTGTTTCTCTTTCTCCATAACCTTACCAGCATTTGCTGCCACCTGAGTTTTTGATCTTAGCCATTCAGATTGATATAATCTCAGGGTCATTTTGACTTGCATTTCCTTGATGACTAAAGATGTTGAACATATCTTCAGGTTATCATTTTGTCCTAATGACAGTGTCCTTTGCTTTTCAGTTTCATGAGGTTCCACTTGAAAATTGATTTAAGAACCTGAACCATTGGTGTTTTCTTCAGTAAATTTTCAGGTGTACCAATGTGTTCAAGATTCTTTCCCACTCTCTCTTCTGTTAGATTCAGCATATCTGATTTTATAGGGAAGTCCTTGATCCACTTGAACTTGAGCTTTGTATAAAGAGATAAAAATGGTTCAATTTGCATTTTCTACAGGCAGACT
The DNA here is from genome assembly GCF_021556685.1 of Rattus norvegicus. NCBI lineage: Eukaryota > Metazoa > Chordata > Mammalia > Rodentia > Muridae > Rattus > Rattus norvegicus. The sequence continues at coordinate 24,208,790 of NC_141547.1, forward strand.
GCCATTTAAACCAGCACCATTTGTTGAAAATGCTTTCTTTTTTCTACTGTTTGGTTTTGGCTTCTTTATGAAATATCAAGTGAATATAGGTGAGAGGTTTTATTTCTTTGTCTCCAATTTTATTCCATTGATCGACCTGTCTGTCTCTGTATCAATACCAGGCGCTTCTTAATCACTATTGCTCTGTAATATAGCTTGAGGTCAGGGATGGTGATTCCCCAAGAAATCCTTTTATTGTTGGAAATAGTTCGCTATTCTGAGTTTCTTGTTATTCCAGATAAAATTGAGAATGGTGCTTTCTTTCTCTGTGTAGCTTTTCCTCAGGCTCTGATTCTGCTACAGAGTTACTGTTTTCATCATAATGTTTACTATCTCCGTTTATTCATGGACTTGATATTGATATTGATATTAAGTCTAAAGACTTAATAAGAAACAATTAGATTTCTATTTTAATTAATAGTACCTATGTGTTTTCAAAGAAATTTTATTTCTTTGAAATTTGTTTCTAAAGTTAGAAATAAATTATTTTTAAATGAATGATTTCCTTCAAATTTTAGCAACAAAATCTTATTTGTCTTAAACAAATGCATAGTTTATTCATTAATGATGTTATATTATCTGATGACATTAATGATATAATGAATATCCTCTAAATATATCAAAAGACATATTTTGCCTGAATCAGACATTTAATTCAAAATTTCTGGCCTTTCTTAATAAATACAAATGAACTGGATAATTAGATAAAATATGTATTTTACTATATACTCTTTTATATAATATATTATTCTATAATTGGTATAGAAAAATTATACTATAGAGGCTATTAAAACAAAATATGTTTTAGAGCTATAAGTTTATTAGTTAAAAAATGTGAGAGAACAAGATTAAACAGTCTATCTTGGTCTTCAGGTGTATTTGATTCCTTTATGTCTCCTCACTGAAAATATTAAAGAAATTTCATAACAAGAATTCCTCACAAATTATTTTGTTTTTGATATTTTAATATAATTGTACAATTTACACCATTTTTCTTTCTCATGCCCTCTCTTATATCCCTGCTTTCTCTCATTCAAATTTATATACTCTATTTATCTGCATTCCTAGAAACATAAACACAATCTTTCAATGTGTAATGGAAATATTTTAATACCTAAGTAAATATTAATGAGAGATTAATGTGCAAAGTATGATTAAACTGTCCTCTGGATGGCATTTAGAAATATACAGGTAAGATATTGTTAGATAGACGCCAGAAACAATGGCACAGACTAGACAACATAAATAAAATTCCTAAGATTCCACAGTGCTACAAGTTAGACATAAAATATCATCCTGAGTGAGGTAACCCAGTAACAAAATAACACACATGATATGCATTCACTGATAAGAGGATATTAGCCCAAAAGCTTGGAATACCCAAGATACAATCCACAGACCAGGTGAAGCTCAAGAAGAAAGAAGACCAAAGTGTGAATGCTTCAGTCCTTCTTAGAAGGAGTAACAAAATACTCAAGGGAGGAAATTCAGAGACAAAGCCTGGAGCAGAGACTGAAGGAAAGGTCATCCAGAGACTCCCCTACCTGGGAATCCATCTCATATACAGACGCCAAACATAGAAACTATTGCTGATGCCAAGAAGTGCATGCTGACAGGAGCCTGATATAGCTGTCTCCTGAGAGGCTCTGCCTGAGTCTGACAAATACAGATGTGGATGCTCGCAGCCAACCATTGGACTGAGAACAGGGTTCCCAATGGAGGAGTTAGAGAAATGACTAAAGGAGCTGAAGGGGTTTGCAACTCATAGGAAGAATAACAATATCAACCAACCAGACCAGACCCCTAGAGCTATCAGAGACTAAACCAGGAACCCATGGAGGGACCCATGGCTCCAGCCACATATGTAGAAGAGGATGGCATTGTGGAATATCAATGGGAGGAGAGGCCCTTGGTCCTGGGAAGACTAGATGCCCCGGTGTGGAGAGAAAAATGCCAGCGTGGGGAGGCAGGAGAGGGTAGGTAAGAGGGGGAGCACCCTCATAGAAACAGGGAGAGGGAGGATGAGATGGGGGTGTTCTAGAGGGTAAACCAGGAAAGGTGATAAGATTTGAAATGTAAATCATTAAAATATCCAACAAAATTAATAAAATAGAACTATTTAATATCTCATGTAAAGGTGTATCTGACATTTGCATAATTTTTACAGATTACAAAATACCAAAAAGCTACTGCGATTCCATTGTGATTTTAATAATGTGAATTGTTTCCTGTTCTATTAATCAGATCATTTTCATTTGACTCATGTGTGCCTGTTACATACTGTTGGAGCATACTAACACAGGTACAGTAAATATACTCATGGGATATATAGTCCAGGCGGCATATAATAGTCTCACAGGAAGGATCTGTAATTTTTTCAAATTTCTTTTTATATGTTTTAGCTTCTATACCATATATTTTCATCCTATTATTTCCCCTTCTGCAAGTCCTCCCAAATATTTCCACCTCACTGAATTCCCACGTCATGGTCTTTCTTTCTCCCTAAAAAGTAAAACAAAACAAATAAAAAAGAAGCTCAAGGAAACACAAGGAAAAAGGCAAAACAACCAAACTATTATTTTGAATCACCCAATAAAACATGCGTTCAGTTTTGTGTTTGTCAGCAACTTCTTAGCATGAGGCCTGCTCTAGAGTATGGCTGATACAGTAGTGACATTTCATTGGAGAAAACTGATTTTCTCTTTCCTAGCGCTTAGCCTATGCAAATGGGTCCTTAGTATGGGGTGGTGCCAGACACCACATGTCCTTCTCATCATTGGGCTCTTTGTCTTGATCTTGGGCAGTTCTGGTACAGGCAGCACAGTCTGAGAGTTCCTATGTGCATTAAATCGGTTGTGTTGGGAAGAAGCTGTTTCTGACCCCCTTTGAACATAGATCCCCGAGCCTGGAAGAGAGAGGGATGTGATTAACAACAAAATTCCATTTGAACTGAGTGTTTCCAGGTCTCTCACTGACTACTTATGTTCTTACTTTGCACTTGTGGGTGTCTATGTTAACTGCCATGTACTACAGGAGGAAGCTAGTTCAATGATGGTTGAGTGACATTAATCTCGGGGCTTAGCGGTATGTCACTAGTACTAACTTTATTGTTATATCTCTTTAGCATCATAAGAGTATGTTTACCCTTAGCTCCGTGGCTTATCTAGTTTAAGGTCTTTGATTTATTAACAGTTTGGGTCCTACCTTAAGGAGCGGGTCTTAAATCCAATCAAAAAGTGATTGATCAATCCTACAACGTCTGTATTGTCACTGTACCAGCGTATCTTGCAGGTGCCTTGCTGTTGTCATTGCTAGTGTTCTCTCTCGGAGGTCTTTGCAGTAATCTACAAGTTATACAGATGCCCTGGGTTTGGGGAAAAGGAATGACATAAAACAAAAATGGATGTTTCTGAGTCCTCTAGACTTTTGCTTTCACCACTGACTCTTGCTGCTGTGGTGTTCACATACTCGGCAAGTTATACAATTTACTACTGCAGTATAATCTTATTTCAATAGTTGAAATGGTGTGAATCACTGCTTTGGGTAATATAACTCAAAGAGGCCACAGTACAAACAACAAAATGCTCTGTGTGAGTTGAAGGAACAGAGTTGGGGAATATCAAGGGGGCACAACTGCTCAGAGGAGAAAGCAGTGAAGGATTGTGGGAGGGAGTGACTGGGAGGGGAGGTGAACAAGATGTAAAGTGAATAAAGAGAAAAGAAAAGAAAAAAGCTCCGTAAAAGTTAAAAAAAAATAAGAAGCTAATATGAAATGTGCATGTTAGGTGAGATTTTCCACCACTTAGAAAATGTGTGGTATGGTTCAGTGAAATTAGTCCCACGGTAAGCACAGAGGAATTAAACAGCTGATAACATTACTAATTTGGAACAGAATGTTGTGATTTGGCTTTCTTCTGGGCTTTAATAGGTTGTCCAGCTGTAGTCATTTATCTTATGTACCTCTAGTTCCCATTTCAGGATAGGAATTTTCCCACTGAAATATGTAGTTTGGTAGTCTGAGCTGTTTATATGTGCTGCTGTTAAATACTACTCATGTTTCCCTGGCCATTACTAGACAGAAATTCTAATTTTTGTGTGTGTTTTCTGCTATGATTTAAATTTCTTAGCAAAAGACTCAAGAGGGCATGCTTAGGAAAAGCTCCAAAAGAGGACATTATATTTATAAAAGAAACTCAATGTAGCTCGTTTAAGTATTAATAAATAAACACACTAATTAATTAATTAAAAGATTTAATGTCACAATTCTTTGTGTGTTTGGTGTGGTGACTTTTTTTTAGTTTTATATATGGAGCATTTATTTTGTTTTTCAAAATGCTAGGTCACATTGTTTTATTGTATGTAAATATTGTGGTAAATTAGAACTGAATTGCAATTTGTATGTATGGGTTCTTTTACTGGCTTGTTCTGTAGTTAACAAAATGTTAGATAATAGAGATTTAAAGTAGACATTGAACTTCCTAGAAATCTTTTAAAGACTATAGGCTCTAGGACCATTGATATTTGAAATGGTTACTAACTTTCCACCTTTGAATTGGGACATTCCAATTCCAAACAACCTTGAAATTATACTGGAAACTGCAATTCTTGCAACCTGTTTTCTAACTTGACATATAATTTTCTAAATGTAACTTTGTTTTATTTTTTCTATTTTTATTGGTTGTTTTATTTATTTGCATTTCAAATGATATCTTCTTTCCCCGTTTCCCCTCCACAAACCCCTGACCCATTCCTCAGCCCCTGCTCCTATGAGGTTGTTCCCCCACACACCTGCACATCCTGCCTTACCTCTATAGCATTCCCCAACAGAGGAATCAAGCCTTCACAGGACCAAAGGCCTCCCCTCCCACTGATGCCAGATAAGGCCATCATCTGTTACATATGCAGCTGGAGCCAAGGTTCCCTCAATGTGTGTCTCTTTGTTGGGTTAGTCCTTGGGAGCTCTGGGGTGGGGGTCTAGTTGGCTGATACTGTTGTTCTTCCTCTGGAGTTGCAAACCCCTTCAGCTCTTTCAGTCCTTCCCCTAACTCTTTCATTGTGGTCCCTGTGCTCAGTCCAATGGTTCATTGCATGCATCCATATCTATATTGGTCAGCCTCTGGCAGAGCCTCTCAGGAGACAGCTATATCAGGCTCCTGTCAGCAAGCACTTCTTGGCATCAGCAAAAGTGTTTGTGGTTGGTATCTGCATATGGGATGGGTTCCTAGGAGGGTCAGTCCATAGATGACCTTTCCTTCAGTCTCTGCTCCACGCTTTGACCCTGTATTTCCTTTAGATAGGAGCGATTCTGAGATAAAGTATGGGTGGGTGGCCTCGTCCCTTAACCCGGGGCCATGCCTACTCTCTGGATATGGTCTCTACATGTTATCTCTCCCCTATGTTGGATATGTCAGCTAATGTCATCCCTGTTGGCTCTTGGGAACCTCTTGTTTTCCTGGCATCTGGAACTTTCTGGTATCTACTGTCAGTTCCCCATCCCCCATTGTTTCGGACCTCTGTTCAATATCCTGACCCTTTGTACATCTCCCCTGTTTCCTCCCATGCCTGATCTGTCCCCATTTTTTTCTCTCTGCCTCTTCTCTTTCTCCCGAGTCCCACCCAACCCCATGATTATTTTGTTCCCCATTCTAAGAAGGACTGAAGCTTCCCTATTTTGGTCTTCCTTTTTGTTGAGCTTCATATGATCTGTGGATGGTATCATGGGTACTCTGAATTTTTTGGCTAATATCCACTTATCAGTGAGTAGATACCATGTGTGTAGTTCTTTTGTGACTGGGTTCCCTCATTCAAGATGATATTTTCTAGTAGACTACTCTAAAGATGTTCTGTTTCTCATAAAATATATAAGTGTGGAAAATAAGTTAAATAATCACTGACAGTGAGGCTGTTTTGTGTATTGAAAATTCTGTGATTAACAAGAAGCATTTAATGGAAAACAAGTTCTTTGATAATTTATTTGATGCGGAATTGATCTTGTTATTCAAAAGGAGGTAAGTTGTCACTTTCTATCTAATCATATCTAATATTTGTTGTGTAATTTGCATGATTGTTATGAACAGTGGTGGCAATGAAATATCAGTGACACAATTCTCTCTTTTTATTATTTTCTCTTTATCCTAATTCATATCAATATGAACTTTAATTCAATATAGTAATTCAAGCATGTGACTTAATTTTAATCATGTCAAATAATAATTTTTACCAATTACTTCTTACTAATATTTAATTTAAAAATTTTTATGGTTGTTAACTTTGAAAAATGAGCAATAACTAATAATATATTTCAGCTCTTAGTTTCTTTTGATTAAAAAGAATGACTTGTCTAGAACTAGTGAAATTTAATGCCAGGTTTTGTGAGTTTGTCATTTGAAATTTCATTGGGATCATATATCAAAAGATCTACTTTGCAGGCATTTAAGATGAAGTGATTGTAGGCTTATGTCTGAATAAGCAGATTAAATTTGAATTTCAAAAGAAGCCTTTAAAGTCTCCTTTTCCTTAGTAGAGAACACATATATCAAGAAGATTTAGATTGGACTATGATTATTTTTCTTTTTCCAATAATATTTAATTATAATACAGAAATAATTTGTTGAATATATGAAATATGTATTTAAAATGTGTGCACAAAGTATGGCATATTACATTAGCTAAATTCATTATAGATCTTTATATCTAAGTCATTTCCCATCTTAGTACTCTTCAATGTCTTTTTAATTCATTAACTGCATTTCTCATATTTTAGGACATATTTACTGTTTTCCTTACCTGAAATGATGGTATATTTTAAAACAAATATACAAGATTTATAATTATATGTACCATAATTAAACCATTTGTAAAGCAAGGTGCATATGACTGTGTGTTCCTTGGCTTTCATTACTCAAATTTATTTTTAATCATAACAGTACAAAGATGACCAGCATTCATCAGAAATCAGAGTTTAGATTTTAATTTTAATCTTCAGCAAAGCTAGAGGTTTATACACACTCAGGCCCCAGAGGTCCACCAGTAGAATGAATCATAGCTACCAATCAGCATGCTGACCACGAATGAAAACAACTGTTTATATATAATGACCAGTGTAGGTCAGCTAACTTGTTCAGTAGGTCGGAGTCACAGAATGAATACTAGTTTATGATTTTTACATTTTCTGAATGGCTGATCTGAATGAAACTTGATTGTAAATTAAGGAGAATCCGAACGCATGTGTGTAATGACTGAAGTGATGTTTAATTTTAGTCAAATAGAAAAGGAAACGTACATGTACAATGCTGAAGTCAGGGTTATTTCATCTTGGTGAGCACAGGTTAAAGTCAAATGGAGAATATGGAAATATATATATATACATATATATACATATATATACATCAGGGTTCACTTTCCAGCATGCACATGCTGCCTCATAACCATCTTTAACTCCAGCTCTTTTGATCTATGTGGTCATGAGGGCCATATTTACTGCAAAGACATATGTGCAAGCAAAGTACCCATAATATAAAATAAATATTTAAAAATAAGTAATTAAAGTCAATTGGATTAGATTTGGATTCTAAATTTTCTCTAATGTAATATTTTGAAAAGTACTTAGGTATTTGTGTGCCAGTTTAATGTTCTATAATGCTTATCTGTTAGATTTATCTTCTTATTATTTCCTTCTCAGTATGTAAAAGACAAATATTTATGAAGAGGATCTTTAAGGCAGTATATCTAAAGCCCATGCTTTCTACCTTTAAATTGTTATATTTCCATATATTTCCATACAGATAAATTACTACACATATTTATATATATATATATATATATATAGGTTTATGGTTCAAAATATTTTGAACAACTCGCATTTTATTCAAGTACTTAGGGGCAATCTAGTACTTAAGAACAATCTAAATGTAAGTTGCGTCTCAAATTGCTCACTAAATGTACATGTTGGTCTGGGAATGAAGTCAGGTCCTCTCTGAAGCAATGAGTACTCTTAACAACTATGCCAACTCCCCCACCCAAGAAAGGGACTCTTGGATGAGAGTTAAATAACTTAAGGTGATGACCTTAAGCACCATGGATAATCATAGGCTAAGACTACATTAAATTTTCTGGTAACATTAACTGTCTCTCTCTCTCTCTCTCTCTCTCTCTCTCTCTCTCTCTCTCTCTCTCTCTCTCTGTGTGTGTGTGTGTGTGTGTGTGTGTGTGTGTGTAAAGCAATGTATAGGGCTTTTTAGAATTAGTTTTGTCTGCACAATCAGCATGAGCTCTAGGAGATGAAGAATGTTGGTTTTTATTGCATTCAACACAGTTAAAACTCATACCTCCACCATGCTTTAATGCCGCTTTAAGAAACAAACAATGCATTATTCTGACTGTACTAAATAAAGTTAAGATCCTTTAACACTTAATAGTCAAGGGCTTTGGTTCATCAATAATGTGGATAACTGCCTGTTACTCTCAGTGTACAGTTAAGAAATCATCTAGGGGCAGAAAAAACAAAACCCAAACCAAAATTCCTGTATTTTAATTATCATTCTGAGAAAATGCCACGAATGATTTTGATGAAGGATGAAAAGATTAAAGAGTCAGGAAAGTACATTAATCAGATATCTTGATACATATAATATTTTATATGAGATATTGCTGCAAATCATTTTGTTAGCCTCTATTTAAATTGATAATTCAGAGAACTAAATTACATCATTTTAGCTGCCTACTATGGAGGCTAAAAAGTACAATAGGAGCTTAATCACTGACATCATTCAGGATCAGTTGCTTACCACATTATGGTATGAAGCCAGGTCTTACTCCACTGCTGTATTTGAGTTGGGACCCTTGTGGATTAAACTTTGTTTCTACATTGGAAAAACTGAGAGAACCTTTTGATTTTGTGCAATTAACAGCAGAGACATGTAAATTGTATTTTATTTCATTGAGATTACTATGTTATATCATTATCAACAAAATAAAGACATACTGATTGATAATTCCTAAGACATTAAATTATGTACTAAAAATAAACAGGTAAGTAAGCCCACTGGCCAGTGGGGAGTGTCATTGTTGTAGTGAGAGGTTGCAAATAACTAAGAGGAGAGGCTGAAATGACCTTTGTAAAAGCTGAGTATGACTAATATCAGTGTAGAACCATGTTCATGTCCTATTCAAACATAGGTCAAAATAAATATGTGCATATATATATACACACACACACACACACACACACACACACACACACATCTCAGAGTCAAAAAATGCATATAATAGCAGATCTTGGTTTCAGTGATGCTCTTACAATTAGCAAGCAAACCAACAAACAAATAAATATGTAAATAAATAATTTGTAGTTCTTTTTTTGAGAAATGACTGATTCAGGGACTGAAGCCGTATGAACTAGAGCCTCAGATTCTCTAGTATCAGAATACAATATGATACTGTAAAATAGGCTCATCCATAATAGTATAAATATTTCAAAGAGACATCCTAAATATCTTTCAGTGTTCAGAGCATTTATAATTGGAGTTTAAACTAAAATATTTGAACATAGTTAATAATAAAATTTAAATGCATCTACTTATGTAAACAAATAAATAAGCTAATAAATAATAGCAATATAAAGTATAGATAAATTTACCATGCTGAGGAATTCTCAATAATTAATCAGATAGCCTATCCTCATAGGTGCAGTTAATAAATTTCTACTTCTTAAACATGGACTGCTAGTAATGCCTCCTCATATAACATACAATGTAAAATCTCAAAGAAAGTTGTCTACTCAGTGGGGAAAATGATTAATTACTATTTCAACAGATAGACCAAGTTAACCCAACAGTGATAATATCCTGACTGTATTTCACCCTGACATACTTTAATAAAATTAAAAATTATCTCTCCTGTTTCCTTCTAATATGCTCTCTGCTAAAATGTATACCCCAAATATAAAACATACAGTAGAAACATACAAAATCTATTTTCAGTGTGTCCCTCAAAATGCAAATTTATTAACAAGGAAGATTGAATGCTCTTAGATTTATGAAGATCCTAAAACATTAGAATAGATGGTACTGAATGATACTGGATAGCTCTCTGTGACTAAAAAAAAATAAAATAAAAATTTGACATTGAGTAAAAAGTAAGTCTGAGTGTTGGATGAAATTTGGCTTTTGATCTATTAATGTCAACTTATGACAGTAGTAGTAGATACACTACAAATTCACACTGTTTACTATAAGTGTGGTAGGATCCTTTTACTATGTTCTTTTTTATAAATATGAACTATCTCAAGTTTAATTTTATTTACAATTTTAATGTAGAAATATTCCACAAAAGAATAGTTTTGTACCCTAAGGGCTCAGTGTTTAAAATCTCATTTGTTATGTCTAGGTCAGCTCACATATAGACTCATGATGCACATTTTGGAATATTGCTTCACATGGCTAAGAGTTGCACCTTTGAGTATTTATAACTGCTTTTTTTTTTTGATTTTTCATTGTCTCCTTTCTCTTATTAGTACCTTAGTTTTTCCTTATCTTACACAGAGACAGTAATAGGTTATGATTGACGTCATTAAACAACAGTTTGTAAAATTTACTGAATTTAAAACCCAACCCCAAATCTCTATTTATTTTCATTTTGTGGATGTAAATGTTCTACTTGCAGGAACGTATGTGCTATGTATGTTTCCCATATTTGTTGTGGCTAGAAGTAGATGTCAAATCTATTCTGATCAGAATTACCAATGGTTGTGTGCCACCATTTGGGGCTCTGATGACAGAAGATGGGTAAGGCATATTGTTAAGGGAATGAACAAAGATACGAGCATACCCTGAGACACTGTCAGATATGGTAACAGTTATTTTGTTTTAATGATATCCACAAAATAATTTCTAGTGGTGATGGGCTACCATCACTCACATTACTTCACCACCATTATGACCAAAGACACTGTCAATGCCCATACAATTACCATCTATAACCAGATGATGCAGAATTACTCTGGCCCCAGAGAAAGTTATTCTGGATCTGTTTCGTGCTCAGAACTTTTCTTTTTATTTGATTCTGAAGCATTATTTTGAAGAACATTTTTCTAAGTATCTTTTGTTGTCATGAAATTACATCACTTCTCCCCTTCAAGTGCTCCCTCAGACCTCTTTAGTCCCCTCCTTAAAAATTCTGGCATGCTAGACCCCTCAAGTTGATAGTCTCTTTTTGTTTTATTATAGTTGTTTTATACATAAATGTGCTCGTATATATTTGTATGTATGTGTTTGAACATATCTATCCATATATGATGTGTACATGCATAAACACTGCGTTATGAGTTACGAATCTTTTCTGTTGTCTGCTTTGGCTGTCTGTGTATATGTGGTATCCAGACTGACCACTCTGCATTGAACAACCAATAAGGGAGGTGTGAGGGGGTGGAGCTGTCATCTGTGAAAAAGCTTACTACTCCTTTCAACAGTTAATTGTATCTTACAGCTCTTTGTCCTGGGATAAGGACTATTAAAGTGTCCTTTTTATGTTAATATATCCACTAATATTACTATTTTCCCCATCTCGTTTATTTTCCTCTTTCTCGAAGAGACTGTTTCACCATCTTTTCCCACGGTATTTTGACTTTTACAGTCTTACTGCCCATCTTCCAGGTTGTTCCCTAAGCCAAAGGTCCAGGAACCGTGATGTTAAAGTTGGAGTTGGGGTCCTTATGATTGGTTACTTTCAAGGTTGTCTGCAGTTGTGGTTTCCACAGTCTCTCTTGGTTGTAATAGAATGTATATAAGTATTTTTACTGGTTATGACATTTTACAATTGTTGCTATCTGTTGCAAACAGAAATTATCTTGACAACAATATCTCTGGGTATAAGAACAAATATTGAGATTGCCATTAAGGAATATGCAAGTTTAGTAAAGTAGCGGTTATAGGCTCTCCTCCAACTCCGTGACCTTACTAGCACTAACTAGTTACATAGGTTTGCAGTACCAAAATCTCCCTCTTGTTTAGTAGATCTTAAGTCCCATTAGGCAGCTGATCATTACCAATCCAGTATGCATGGCACTACTGCACCCATAAGGGTTGTTTTGCCATGTTGGTCTTCAATGCGATTCATAGGCAACATGAATGTATATGGTTATTTCTTGCCTCCTTCTTTCGGGAACTTGCAAATTGCCTTCTGACACCATGAAAGCTAATTCTCAGGGAGGAAACATTGAGGTCAGTTCCAGCACAGGAACCTCTAGACCTTCTTTCTCAAATGAACTGTATCTTCAACAAAATAAATTTACTTTCTGCATCTGGAAACAACCAAAACAATATCAATGGCTGTTATGATTTGGGAAATTCTAGGATACCTCTGACCAAAAACTCAAAAGAATTTGTATTTCTTATATTTTTGGTTGTGAGCCTAGCCTTTAAGAGTTGAGTCATTTCTTCAGCCCAAGAATTTGTATTTCTTGTATTGGAATTTGGTTAGGTAGTCATTGGTTCTTGGATATTGCGTTGTCAGCCAAAATGAGAAAAGATCATTAAAAGTATGTATGTATATTTATACCCAAAATTACATGCATTATAGACTTTTAAATAAATGGTTAATACTATGACATCTTATGACTTTTTCAGGTGTCCTTATTGTTATTTTGTCTTCCTTCCTCTTTTTTCTGTATTTCTCCATTTCTCTCCCTAAAGAGCCTTTTATTCATATTTCACTGATGAAATAACTTGTACTCTGCTCCTCCCCTCTCTATTGCTCTATAATGCCCTTATCCTGGCAATGATCCTCCTTTATATTCTGATTTGCAGTTTTTCCTGGATATATTCCCACATCAAAGATTTGGAGCTAAGAGCTTCCAATTATAAAGAATATGTGGCATTTTTCTTTCTTTGTCTGGATTAATCCACGTATGGTCATATTTTCTAAATCTGTTCATTTACACGTAAATTCCTGATTTTAGTTTTCATCAAAGCTGAATAATATTCCACAGTCTATGTATGCCACATCTTCATTGTTTATCGAATCAGTCTCAGTGGGTACATATACAAAACACTCCTACATCTAAGGCCCAGCTACCATTGCAAACGGTGGGGTTGGAAAATTCTAAGACCCAGAAGATCAGTGTCCTTGCTGTATGAGATTAAATCTCCTAGAAAAATTAGAAGCTACGCTCATGAAGTCAGAACAACATGCCAAAATATAAGCTTAACATGGGAAACAACAATATATATGCTGAAGTAGATAGAGAAAATCCCTAGGGCTTCAACCTTACACAAAGAACTCTAGGAAACTGAGGAATGCTAAGAGAGGGAGAAATAAACTTTCCCAGGAAGACTCCACCAATTATTTGTAATACCAAAATGGTCAGCCCATTATCAAACATAGAAGTATCATTATGAAGATTGAGTAGGTATTAATTAGGAATGTGTAAGTATGAATGTGGACATACAGACATTTAATAGCAATAAATAAAAAGACTATGAATTTTAAAGTGAGCAAGGATGGATATATGGGAGTGTTTATAGGAAGGGAAGATTATGCTATATCCTAAAATATTTAGTAAAGGAGACAGTCTTCGTTCACTACACTTATCTGTAGGCATAACAATAGGAGTCACGTAGTAAAGGATTATGCTAGCCTAGAAAAGAGGCAGTAGAAGAACCCGATTCCCCCAGGCACTCTGATCCATGATGTAACTAACAGGTTGGTTTCCAGTACAAAGCTTGATTTCTCTCCAATTATGTGGGCCTTAAATCCAATTAGACAGCTAGGGGTTGCTACCAACATCTGAGTGTAAGTTACTGCACCTTTTATCATACTGGTAACGTTTTGTGGTTCATAGGTGTTATGGGCCAATAGAAATCTTTATTTTTCTCTCCCTTGGTATCCTGAATAATGTTTTCATATTAGACCACAGGAGAAAAGCTTTTAGGTTAGTTCCATATCAAATCATACATGTCCTATATTCTAAGAGTGTAGTGTCTTCAGTAACAGTTGACACTCTCAATTTCTAAGAGGCAGCCAAGGCCTACATTGTTAATCTATATTGTTTTGAAGATCATTTGGATTACCGCATCCAATTATTTATATCAAGCTAGGTATATATAAGATATGATTCCCAGAGATTTTATTAAAAATAAAAAAATACCAAACAAACAAACCAAGTGTTATTTGACTGGCATCCTTCCCTCTCTTATATTATGGCTTCTTTCCCTTTAGCTGACTGTAGCTCCATTTCTGTTGTAACCTCCAAGAGCTGAATTTAAAAACCTTGACATTTTCTAAATCAAACATTCTTCAAAATCTAGGAAGTTTGTGATTAACTCTGATGGATGCAAATACATAACAAATTATTCCATCCTGATTGTTAGGATTTGGCCTTTTTTATTTCCTAACTTTGCCTTAGTGTGGTGTACTATGTCTCATATTATGTCTTATTCAGGTTTCAAAAATTTGAAAAATCACCAGATTTAAATTTAAACATCTTTTTATATAATCAAGAAATAAAATAAAAATATAATGTATTACAAATTATGTTATATACACAATTCTATTTAAGAGATGGGCACATATATTTGTGTATAAATACACACACACACATACACACACACACACACACACACACACACACATTTAACTTCACAATGTTTCTAATTAAGGTCTTCTTTCCTATTATATACCACTCCTTATGCAGGCATCACTTATACTAAAATCTATTATCCACTAGTGTAACATCTTTCAATGCACCCATCCACATTTTCACACACACAGCCAGATCTTCATGTAAATGTTTCCTTCATATGCATATTCAGCCACTATTAATCTGTGTATTGAAAATATTTGGGGGATAATTGTATGTTCTCTGAACATAGAGTTTACTTCTGAAATTAGCTCATAAATCAATGCTATTTAAAAAAAACTAACATGGCTTCTACATTATGTTGGCTTTCATAGGTAACCTTGCAAAATATATTTATTTCTGCTTTGTGAGAATGTACTCTGTTACATTAGGTGGTTTAGTTGTGTGAAAACATTATGTAATATACACAGCATAGCCATTACCACTATGGACCATACAGTCTTATGGAATATTGAATCCATACTTGTTTTATCATTAGCCAAAATGTAGTTGTAGATGGGACTTGACTGTAGTAAACCATTTACGTAAAAATGGAAAGTGTCAACTTTTGTATCTTTAAGACTCAAAACCAGTTCTCTAGAATATCAGGATATAGATGCACACCACTACTCGATTGAGATTTTTCATTTATTTTATAATCCTATATTGAGTTTGCTCCTGTTAGGGAAAAATATTAACTCTTTGTTTCATCATACCCAAAGATCCTGACAAAATATCTTAGCACATGATAAATATGGATTTATGGCTAAATTTCAAATGTGTTGTGATCTCATGGATTCAGATATATAGGAAGGAATATATTGGTTTCTGCATTTTCATTAGAATTAGTTAACTAATAAACATTCTAGTAGATATTAACAACATCACAAGTGTGATTTGTGATGAAATAAATGGGGAAACAAGAAAACAATTTTCTTTCTTTTTTATTTTGCGATATAATATGCTTTATAGAATACCTTAAATATGACCTATATAATAATTTATTCTTTAACATCTAATATAATAAATAACAAATGTTAAATATCAGTAATATTTGTAAACATAAACTAGCAAAACAAAAAATGTTATCTAGCAAATAACATGTATATTTCTATAAGAGGAACTCAGGTTAAAGAATCTATACAATTTGGAAACCCAGGATATTGAATGCTTAGTGCATTTTATTAAACACGTTTTCATAAAATGCTATCATCAGGAATCTATATTCTCTAAAATATAAGGTAAAATTATTTGTCTACATTTGAGGAGACTGTAAAGATAGGAGTCTAGGAGAGCTATAATTCTATTACGTGGTTATCAGGAGTGTTAGCTAACTATCTACAGCCCTAAGTATTAATATTCCTTAACAACTTTCGTCAGAAAAATAACTTTTTCCAGTAAAGATAAAAATGTAATAATGTAATAATAGTAATACAATAACACGCCGATCTTTACACAGTGTAGGTTGCAATTTCAAGACTCTATTAACCATGTTATTATTTATTTGTGTTGTCTTACAGCTCCTTCTCCAGTCACCAACGTGAAGAAGGGGAAGATCGCAAAGAACAGCATTTCTTTGTCTTGGCAAGAGCCAGATCGCCCCAATGGGATCATCCTGGAGTACGAAATCAAGTACTTTGAAAAGGTGGGACTAGGAAAATACAGATCTTTTTCTGTTTTTCTTTCCACTTTAGCAACTTCACTTCTAGATTAGTAGAAGAGGGAGTTGTATGCTTATGTGTAAATCAATACAAACCTGTTTTTCTGTCACACTCCAGATACCTCCAGTGTGCCCTTCTTGTCACATTCTATGGTGGCAGTTCATGAATAAAAGTCCTGTCACCTCAAGCATACAAAACTGAGGTTGGATTCACAGAACCCAAATAATTGTCAAGTGGGTATGGCGACCACATGAAGTTTCTGTATCAGAAATCACAGTAAGGGTTGAGGTCCGTAAGGAAGCTATTAAGCCATGCTAGTGATGTTGGTGAGGCTACAACATTGAGTCAGGTGAATGGAAGACCAGGATGACTCAATATCTCAAACTCTGGTCTCCAAATGCATATGCGTGTGTGCACTCTTATCCACATATAGACATATGTTCAGAAAACACACAAAATAGTATATCTATATCTATCTATGTATCTATGTATCTATCTATCTATCTATCTATCTATATACTATCTATCTAGAAAGAGAGAGAAATCATAAGTCATTTTGAAAGTGTAGTAAAGTTTTAACTTGTTGATTTTCAATAGTGAATGCAATAGTATACAAGCAAAACTATTTGTGTTTATGACCAGTAACTTCCCACAATAATGGTTCTGTTAAGGTATGAGAAATTCACACACACACACACACACACACACACACACACACACACACACACACACAGTCTAATACTCTACATAAGTTAAATTTTTGAGGAAAAACTATTGGACATGTTTTATTTATATTCTGTTTTCATGATTTCTTATGCTTTCCTGAATAACTTATGACTTAAATTAATACCTAAAAATTAAAGACACACACACACACACACACACACACTCACACTCACACAATTGTTATTACCCTCTTATTTTGTTTTGACTCAAGTAAGCTATTGAAAGAGGATCAAATTTTTGGCAGCTCAGAGTAAGTTTATCATTTCTACCTATAGACTGGCATAGGTGGCTGAAATAATGAAGTCACCATCTAAATATGATTTTGTGTGGCTATCTAATAGGATGTCCTTAGAATAAATTGAGTTCTATTGAAGAGTAGAAGTTAGATAGTTCAAACCAGTTTCAAAATGAGAATAAGAGACCTTATTTTCATCAAGTCAACTCCATTCGTGTCCCATTTTAATTTATTCTTATTCTCCTCTCCCACTATCTTCCTGGGTGTGTAGTTATCCACACCAAAAAATGTAGCATCGAATGCACTAAAATACATGAAGAGAGCATCTTTGAAATAAAATATTTTGCAGCATGGTTGATAAGGTTTTTCAGTCAACAAAATTGGAGTTAATGTGGTGAAATATAGCGGCTTCACTGATTTCCATTATTCTGAGATAATTGCCTTTTAATACCAGATATCTGAAATATAAACACATAGCCTAAGTAATGATTTGTAAATTAAGATTACATTTGTTATTTGGTTTTGTAAGCATTACTAATCCACACAATGCAAAGTTACATAGACTACACATAAAGAAACATATGTAAACTTTCACTATAAACGTTTTATATATCCAAACATTATTTTTATTAAAATAAATTTTAACATTGATATCTTTATACCAAAAGCTATATAAATGATCATATGTCATTATCAATACTGAAACATAGTTTATTAGCACTAACACTAAGCATTTAATATATGTTTGTGTGTTTACATGGTTTTTCTTGTATTCAACCGATGATGTAGACCAATTAACATTACTCATGCTCTTACACCTAGAATTCCTTCCCTGCCTCCCTGGTTCATAACCTCGTCTTTATTTATGGGTTTCAAGAATATGTGCATGATTCAGGATCGCAAAAGATGTCTGTCTCTTTCATTCTTTAAACTGCTGCTTCTGATCGAACACAGATATTAAATGTAGCTTGGGAAGAGTTACTTTCTGTTGCTACTCCTGGTGAGCTTCATCCATGTTCTGGAATGCTTTTCCTCAAAATAAAATTTCTTTTTCATTATCTGACGTTCAACACGATCTGTTCTTTAATAATTTGCATACAATTGCAGATTTATATATTTTATTACCTCAGTGATTGAGAGTAAGAAAAATTATTTGAAGCCTGGAGAAATCTCAGTTGGCAAAACACTTGCTGAAAATGTGTATAGACATGATTTTGATACCTAGGATCCATGTGACAATTCCACGTGTGGTGACGTATGCTTGTAATCCCAGTATTCTGGAGTGTGATGCATGAGGACCTCTGGGACTTCCTGGCTAACTACTTGTTTAACTTCCTTTGAGCTTTAATTAAATGGAAGACAGTCTCAATGGAAGTAGACAACATTTCAGAAGATGCCACAGAGATTGCCTTCTGGTCTTCAAACCTATGTGCACATTTGCAAATGTGAACCTGTGTATACCTGTACACACAATAGTACTCACATGTGCACACACACACACACACACACACACACACACACATACACATATTGAATCACTTGATTTGGGAAAAAACACTTTCTATTTTATAAGGGTAAAATACAGTAATAAAAATAAATTGCCTATGTATACTCTTAAAAGTAACAGTATGTATGGTATTTGATAAATGTTATAAATTCCTTTTGTTAATTTTATTAGTTCCCTGAACTTTTATGAAATTAAATTATTTAATATCCTCATATACACATAAAGATTGTCCTCACACTTAGAGAATGGAAGAGATAATGAGCCTTTATACCATGTTGAAGTTTTGGTAGATTTCCAGAGCTCATTTGGAAACTTCAGAGTGACACCGCTCTGCTATTGGATGGCTTTTGGCCAGCCACAGGTGGCACAGCCATCTAGGGCACATACACTTGCCAGCTGGCACATTTCCCCACCATTGCCCTGCTTTAATAGAGGTCATTGGACTCCTCTGCTCTGGCCTGGTGATGGGCTTATTGCCATCGCTTAATTAAAGGCAGAAGAAAAGGGGAAGCTGCCCCTTGACAGGCGGCTTGCCAGCTGGCTTCTTTTGCTGGGCCCTCCCTCACTACATGTGAGCAGTGTTCAGGAAGCAGCTGGGTAATGTAGCTCATTTGCTCAGCTGGGGCACCACTGCAGTGAATGTCCCCACCCTGACCAACGATTTGGCAGCCAGGTGTCTGTGGTTGCTGAAGAGGTCTACATATATCTACAGATATAGTTTGTAACCAGATGAAAATTACCTTGCTACAGTGATTTAGAAATTGAAGGGAACATAAATTTTCTCCAATACTGACTGTATTAGTGGTGTAAAATATTGGTTTTCCTCACTTCCATAAAGTCTTTACTGTTATGTTTTTAAATATGGTATTGAGCTAACTCATCAAGACAGAGGGCAACCAGATTTAGATATAGAAATAACTAAGATTTGTTCATCATAAAATCAAACAATGTCGTCTTTTGTGGAATTGGTGTTGAGTCACACATTACTTCAAATACCCCTAGAGGTTTTGTGTAATGACTTTATTTTGATGAAAAAAAAATGCAATATATTTACATGATGCATTTTATTGTTGTTTTATCTTAGTTTCAACCATAAAAGGTTTTGAGTCATCAAAGTTATCCATTTATTGTGTTGTGATTTTCCTCTCTATTGATAGACTTTCATTTCCACTTTAAATAAGAAGACTGGAGCCTTATAAGTGCACGTTAATCATATATTTAGAATTCAAGTGTCAACACTCCTGTGCTGTTAAAACATCATTCTTATTTTATATTAAAATCTTTATTGTTTTATGTAATATAGGTAATATATATTTAGATAAACAGTAGCTTTTGCTATATTTCTCTTCACAAAGTTAAACTTTCTTCAAAGAGCTAAAAATAATATTAGCAAACAGATATTGAATCATTTTCTACTTAAAGTTATTGCTACAGTCATAGCCAAACAGAAAATGTGTCACTTAGAACTTATGATATTTAGACTCAAAATTAAAAAATAGTGAATGGTATAATTGGGCTTATTCAGTCATATACTTGAGCATCCTATGAACCCTCAGTAACTACAATAGATTATTAAAACACTCTTTACAATATTTAAGACTCCTCAAGGAATGACAGTTTTTCACTGCTGTCCTCTTAGCACCAACACAATGGATAGTAGTAGTAGTAGTAGTAGTAGTAGTAGTAGTAGTAGTAGTAGTAGTAGAAGAAGAAGAAGAAGAAGAAGAAGAAGAAGAAGAAGAAGAAGAGCTCATGAATAAAGAAATTGCTATTAAGCCTCACCTTCTGACATGTAATTATGTACTTTAACTCCCCTATAAAAAATGCTGGATTTTCTCAGTATTTTACAGATTAAGCTCTTAATCTGTGCATTCAAAACAAAAGATCAACAATAGTCCGAAAAGAATCAGAGAACCTATTTCTATTAGAAACTAGACCATCCTTATCTAGAGGTGAATTTGGATATAACTAAGTTCACGGTAATTTGATAGCATGAGGTATGTGTGTGAGGACTGATTAGCTTTAGGACCAGTGTGCTTACAGGTTTAAGTCTTATGTAGTATTGGTGGTGAAACAGAGAGTGGTTAGAAGTTACCTTGATAAAGTGGAACAATGGATGAGTTGAGCGTCCCTTGAATCATGTATATTGATCCATAATCGGTCTTCATGCTCCTTACTTGTTTCATTCTTGCCACATTCTGATAAAGACATTCAGGCAATAGATTGTATTCCAAAGTAAAAGTGACCATACTATAACAGCATGTCAGTTTGCGATCAGTGTCGCGGTAACTGCTGCCGATCATCCTCAGACACAGAGGGGCCACATGGTTGGTGAAGACTTCAGTTGTCTCTCCAGTGGGAACATATTTTCTTTGTTTAGCTTCCAACTCTTTTTTGAATGCGTGTTCTATTTGTAACCACTGAGTAACTCGATTTCCCTTACAACAGGACCTTTTATAAAATGAAAATAAAACGTCCTGTATTCTTGAGATTTTCTTTACTGCTTCCCAGGTTTAGATCAAATCAGTCAAACTTCAGGTGTGTTGGAAGCACCCTTTTCTTCTCACCTGCTTTAAATATGATTAAAAATCTAATTCGTAGATTTAAAGCTTACGTCTAACATGAGCGCACAGGAGAAAATTTCAGCATGATGTGAGATGAACAAATATGTTAGGTGTACTGCAAGACGGCATTCCTCAGAAACAAGCACGTAGTCTTAGAAAAATGCCGTCTGCTCAACAAAGCTCTCCTGTAATGTTTTTAAAGATTCATTCTGTGTGTGTGTGTTGGGGGTGGGTTTCTGGGTGTGTGTCTGGGCAAGAGCCTCTAGACTTAAGAAAAGGGCCTCAGACCAGTTGAAACTGGAGTTACAGGTGGTCGCTTGTCATTCTATTGGGAGCTGAGAACTGATCTTGAGTCTTCTGAAGGCCAGACATGCCCTTAACCCTTTCTCTAGACACGCTTGTACTGGGATTAAATGTTATAAATTTATTATTGCCAAGGCACGTATGACATATCAGTAAAAACAATGTCATCAACTTTTGGAAATATTTCCAGCAACAAAACTGCTTCAAGGGTAAGAATTCGAGCTTAGGTTTGGTTTTCAACACCCGGAAAGTCTTTGGTTTCTGGTCCATTTTATGAGTTTTCTGTGTTTTGTCATTACTTCCTATGTTGAAGACTGATTTGTTTATTTATTTATTTTTTTGGCCTGTATTACGTGTACGATTCAAGGACCAAGAGACCAGCTACACAATTATCAAGTCTAAAGAGACCACTATTACGGCAGAGGGCCTGAAACCTGCGTCTGTGTATGTCTTCCAAATTCGAGCACGTACAGCAGCAGGCTACGGCGTCTTCAGTCGACGGTTTGAGTTTGAAACCACACCAGTGTGTAAGTCATTTTAATTACTGCCAGCTCTTGTCTCCGTAATGGTTACCAGAAGAGAGTCCGTGGATCGATAGGCTCCCGGGGCTCTCTGTCAGCTCCATTCTTTCCCATCTCTCCAGTCCCGACCCCTTCAGGTAGGAGGCCTCTGCCATGCTATAATAGTAGGTCTGTAGGTTAACACTGTGTGTCTCGCCTCCTTGCTTTGGTCTACCGGGAGCTGCTACATCAAGCATCTTAAGAAATGTTTAAACCGTGCTTTTAAAGACTCCGTTCCCCCAGGTGCCATGCTTTATTGAATTATTGCCATTTACTTTTTACTTGTTTTATTGAACTATGCTACTTTAGTCTTTCTAGGAAAATTCTACAGGGAGCTTCCTTTAGCATTGAATTTGACAAGAAAGCGGTGCTTTCAGAATCCAATCTGATTTCCTAAAGTAAAAATTAAATCTATGTCAGAATCTTGGAATGGAGAATCTGGAAATGGTTCTGAAATGCTCTGCGGTGCCCACTTCTTGTTCAATTTCATAAAACATAACCTCGGGCTTCAACAAAAGGTATTAGATCACTTGTCCTAAAGAAAACACATTAATGCTAAATTAGAGTACAAAGCTACGCTTCGTCTATGTGCAAATGAGCTGCTACTATTGGTTTTCTGTTAAGAAGGAAACATACATGAGGAATGTAAAATGTTATGTGTGTGGGTATGTATTTGTGACTGTATGTATGTGTGTGTGCACACAGGCATCCTTGTGTACTTGTGTGAATATGTCTATGTGTGTATGCTTCACCTAGCTCCATAATTTTCACTGAAAAAGAAAACACAGTTTTAAAAATGAGAATATAGTTATTGGATTAAATAACCATTGGAATTATTATTAAAATACAGTTTTAGAAAAACTCATAAGACATTGCCCTGAAGGAAAAAAATTGCTTTTCAGTTTAAAGCCTTTGTAATTGATTTACTTAAATAATTTTTTTCAGTGACAAATGGGATCCCTAATACTACTTCACTACCTCATTACATATTGTAAAGAAAAAGATCTCATTGGTAGAAATTACTTCTTTTCTATTTTAAGACAATTGTGTGCTTGAGATTAATTAAAAATACAGACTTTGATTCAAATGCTTTTAAGTAAATTTAATATTTCAAATGAATTAAATCTTTTAAATAAATTTAATATTGCATTTTACATAGTCAAAATATATAAAATATGAAATACAAGTTATTTAATTGCAAACTTTAATCTTAAAATGGAATTTTAGAAAAAATAAGTTATGAAACCTGCTGATTGTAATAGCCTTAGTTAAAGGTATATTCTATTAGTGTTGAGTCCTGCTATAGCCTAAAACTCTAGGAAGAAAGTATATAAAAACATTATATATCTATATACATATATACAAGTGTACATATGTATATATTTCACATTTATTATCATATAAGATTAGATGCTGTAAAATTACAGAAATTTAAAATCTCAAGTATGATTTTGTTTGGGATTTGTTCAAACACTACCTTTTGTTTAGGAATTCAATACTCCATTCTTTATATTTACTGAATGGTAGTTTTTTGGTGTTCCCTTTCAGCTACTATCCTTTGTAGCCCCATCATGTGTCCCTCCCCAATTTTCCAGTTGATAGCCTCTTATTATTTGATTGTTATTAGACTGTACTGTCTGCCTCTTGTTACCTATAATTAGAAATTATTTTTATTTGAATCTCTATGTACACATTTTGCAAGCATTTATACATATCGTGCTTTACATATTATCTTTTAAGCTTCATGATAAATCACCTCTAGGATACAGTTCTATAAGAAAGCAGAGGAAAACAATGTGCTTAAGTGCCCTAAGGGATGGCATTTTGGAAAACCAAAGTAGAGGAACCAGGTATTAATAATGACAAAGTCCAGAGATTTTGATTTCCTATTTTTGAACTGCTTTGTAAAGAAGCATATAGAAGTTGTGTTCACACTAAATTATTTATAATTTTATCCCTTCTCTGGAGACATAAATTTTCCAAGCTGATACATAATGCACCATCATGAAGATCCCCTTTTGTTTCTCTTCCTGACTGTACCCACAGATTGAAAAACAAAACTTCATTCATTAGTGATAACTGAAATCCATTAGCATTTTGTGCCAATTGCTTTTCTGTTGCTGTGATAAAATACCACAGCCAAAGCAATCTAGAAAAGAAAGAATTTATTTGAGTTCAGTGGGTAATAGTCCATCACTGCAGGGAGACATGAACCAAGGCACTGTGGGAGTGGAAGAAAGAGTGGACACATCACACTTTGAGCATGAAATAAACCGGAAATGATGCAATGTTTTAACTCTCAGACCTACTTGAAGTATCTACTCAAGAATGCTGCATCACCTAAGTCCCCACAAATAACTCTACCAATTGTAGACCACGTGTTCAAACATCAAAGTCTACTGGGGATATTCTCACTCAACCAGCAATATGTGTTTTCCCTTTTAATTTGGCATCAGGTCAAGGATTTAGAGGAGCCATATTATATTTTCCATATACTTCATACTTCATGATTATTTTTATTTTTGTTCTAGGTTTTGATTTACACTGAGCCAATTTCTCCAGCAAAACACAAAGAGAGAGAGAGAGAGAGAGAGAGAGAGAGAGAGAGAGAGAGAGAGAATGAGAGACAGAGACAGAGACAGAGACAGAGACAGAGACAGAGACAGAGAAATGAACAGAGAGGGAGTTAGCAGATATACATATAAGTACAGGCATCCATGTCGTAAGCAATATAGCTTAAAATTGTAATATCACAAAATAGGTAGTTGGGGACTTCCCCAGGAATTACAAAATGTAGAATGAGTAAAACTAGAAAATAAATCCGTGAGAATTCCTAATTTTCTTAAATGATACCTTTCAACATATTTTAAGGTATTTTTAAACTTTGTATTGGTGTTTTCAAAATATTTCTCATCTGGTCTTCAAAAATTAAATTATTGATCGCCTATTACTTACTAAATATGCATAAGACAATGAGAAACTATACTACTTAAACATTAGTATCTTTAATATTTAGCAAATTGAATAGATTAAAAGAGTGACCAGGTGTCACTTTTTTTCTATAGCCAAAGAACAAACAGCTATGTAATTAAGACGGAGAAAACATAAATTCTTTTAGGGTTAATATACTAATAATAGAATTTGGTGCTTTTTCATGAAAACAAATCAATCAATTGATAGAACTAATTTTTGATGTTGTGTATTCTATAAGGAATAATTCACAAATCATAATATTGTTTATGTCTTTTCTCAAACTGTGAGGGTAGAAATGCTATGTAGGTGTCAGTTTTAAAGGTGTTCAGGTTTCTGTGACAATATTATTCACATAAACAGAAATATTTACTGAACAAAAAAATCTGACTTAATCTTTGGAAGTATATGATTATTGGAAACCAAAATTCGACCTTAGGATTAATAACTGTTAACTGATATTATAAACAGAGCTTTATCTATTGGAGAGCAAGTGAAGAAGACAGGAAAAAGGAGAGGGCAGTAGAGAAATAAAGAAAAGAGAGGGAGGAGGAAGGGAACATAGAATTCATCAAGTTCAATCACATAAAGATTTGTGGTGAGATACTGGCACAGAGAGCCCTAGAAATTAAACATCCATAGATGTTGCCAATAGAAACAAAAGAAATGATCCATTTTGGTTACCCAAGCCACAGGAAGACACAGTTTAAGTTGTGAGATATATGTTCCAAAAGGAGAAATTATTTATCATAGTGCAGAAATGTAAATGACATACTCATCAGATTCACAAACATCACACATAGGCTCAGAAGCAGAAGAACGTTTTGAGAAAGGTGGAGCAATATAAACTCTTTCATTAGATGAGGCTCTGTCCATATAACTCACTCAAAATGCCGACAAATAGGAACAAGAAGGTAAATAAAACAGAAGAAAATAAATAGGAAGTGATAAACAAGCATACGTACCTAAGTAGGTTAGCAGTTAAGACATTGTATTAAGGTCTTAGAGGCAGAAAAATGGAAAAGGAATGATTTTAACTATGACATGATACGAGAGAGAGAGAGAGAGAGAGAGAGAGAGAGAGAGAGAGAGAGAGAGAGAGAGAGAGAGAGACTGTGTATTTATGCCAAATCACAGGGTCTAACTTGACTAGTCTAGTTTTTCTAGGAGGCTTGATATTTCTAAAATGTAGGAAAGTGATGGTTAATGCCCAGGAAATAAGAACAAGACTCATTATAGGGATACTTTTATTTTAAAATGAATGGATCAAATATGTGAATTCAAGTTGGAGTTGTCTCCTACTAGAAGTAATACAGAACCTATTCAATATTGAACTGGGATTTTTAAAATATTTTCCTTATTGTTTGAAATATTTGTACAACTGTACAGTGTATTCTTTTCAAATTTTTTATTCATTTTTACATTCCAGATTTAATTCCCCTCCTGGTCCACCCTCTGACTGCTCCACATTCCATAACTCCTCCCAACTAACCCCATCCACACCTTCAACCCCATCCTCATCTCCATGAGGATGTCCCTACCACACTCACCCCACTAGACCTCTAAACTTTCTGGGGCTTCTAGTCTCCTGAGGGTTAGATGCATCTTCTCTGTCTGAACCCAGACCCCAAAGTCCTCTGCTCTATATGTGTTGGGGACCTCATCTCAGCTGGTGTATGCTGCCTGGTTGGTGATCAGGTGTCTGAGAGATCTCAGGGGTCCAGGTTAATTGAGACTGCTGGTCCTTCTACAGGGTCACCCTCATCCTCAGTGTCCTCCAGCTTTTCCCTAATTCAACCAGAGGGTTCAGCAGCTTCTGTTCATTGGTTGGGTGCACATATCTGTATCTGACTCTTTCAGCTGCTTGTCCTTTGGAGGACAGTCATGATAGGTCCATTTTTGTAAGCATCCCATAGCCTCAATAATGGTGTCAGGTCTTGGAGCCTCCCTTGAGCCCACTTTAGGCCAGTCATTAGATCTTCTTTTCCTCAGGCTCTTCTCCATTTCCATCCTTGCATTTCTTTCAGACAGGAAGATTTATGGAGCCAAAGTTTTGACTATGGGATAGCAACCCCATCCTTCACTTAATGCCCTGTCTTTCTGCTGGAGGTGGGCTTAACAAGTTCCATTTCCCTACTGTAGGGCATTTCATCTAGGGTACCCCCTTTGACAGTCTCTCACTTTCTAGGTCTCTGGTACATTCTTGAGGGTCCTCCCAACCTCTTGAGGGTCTTCCTGAAGTCACCTGTTTCCATTCTTTTTGCTGGCCCTCAGGGCTTCAGTCCTTTCCCCCACCCAATACCAGATCATGTTCCCCTCTCCCTCCACACCTATCTCCTTTCCCTCTCAGGTCCCTCCCTTCTCTTTTGTGGTTGCTTCCTTTCCTTTTCCAAGGGGAACTGAGGCATCCTCACTTGGGTCCTTCAGGATGTTGACTTTTTGAGTTCTGTAGACTGTATTTTGGATATTCTGTACTTTTTTTTTTTTTTTGCTAATATCCACTTATTAGTGAGTACATACCGTGCATGTCATAATGGGTCTGAGTTACTTCACTCAGCATAGAATTTTCTAGTTCCACCCATTTGCCTGTAAAATTCAGGATGTCCTTGTTCTTAATAGCTGAGTAGTATTCCATTGTGTAAATGGACCACATTTTCGGCATCTATTCTTCTGTGGTGGGACATCTGTTTTTGTTTTGTTTTCCGGCTTCTGGTTATCACATATAAGACTGCTATGAACATAGTGGAACAAGTATCCCTGTGGTGTGGTGGGGCATCTTTTGGGTATATTCCCAAGAGCGGTATTTCTGGGTCTTTAGGACATTCTATTTCCAATTTTCTGAGGAACCTCCAAATTGATTTCCAAAGTGGTTGTACGAGTTTGCAATCCTACCAACAATGAAGGAGTGCTGCTCTTTCTCCACACCCTCGCCAACACGTGTTCTCACCTGAGGCTTTGATCTTAGTCATTTTGACTGGTGAAAGATGTATCTCAGGGTTGTTTCAATTTGCATTTCTCCAATCACTGAGGACTTCGTACACTTCTTTAGGTGCTTCTCCGTCATTTCAGAATCCTTTGTGGTGATTTCTCAGTTTAGTACTATACCCCATTTTTGGTGGTTAGCTTTTTGAGTACTTTATATATTTTGGATATTAGCCCTCTATTGAGGTAGGATTAGTGAAGATTTTAAAGATTTTGTCCCAATCTGTAAGTTACTGATTTGTCTTATTGATTATGTCCTTTGCCTTGCAGAAACTTTCCAGTTTCATGACGTCGCATTTATCGATTCTTTATGTCATTAGAATTCTGTTTAGGAAATTTCACCCTGTGCCAATGAGTTCCAGGCTCTTCCCAACTTTCTCTTCTATTAGATTGAGTGTATCTGGTTTTATGTTGAGGTCCTTGATCCATTTGGACTTGAACTTTGTGCATGGTAACAAATATGGGTCTATTTTCATTTTTCTATATACACACTGCCAGTTAGACCAGCAGCATTTATTGAAGATGCTTCCTCTTTTCTCCGTTGAATATTTTTGGTTTCTTTGTCAAAGATCAAAGGGGCATGGTGTGTTGTTTTATTTCTGGGTCATCAATTTTATTTCACTGATCTGTCTCTGTACCAGTACCATGCAGTTTTTATTACTATTGCTCTGACAGTGATCCCCCCATCCCTTCTTTTATTGTTAAGAATTGTTTTCTCTATTCTGGGTTTTTTGTCTTTCCAGATGTATTCGAGAATTTCTCTTTCCATGTCTTTGAAGAATTGTGTTGGGATTTTGATGGGGATTGCCTTGAATCTGTAGATTGCTTTGGTTAGATGGACATTTTTATTATATTAATTCTACCCATCCATGAGCATGGGAGATCTCTCTATTTTCTGAGATCTCCTTCAATTTCTTTCTTGAGAGACTGGAAATTCTTATCATACACATCTTTCACTTGTTTGGTTAGAGTTATCCCTAGGTATTTTATATTATCTGCTACTATTGTGAAGGGAGTTGCTTCCCTAATTTCTTTCTCAGCCTGTTTATCATTTGTATAAAGAAAGGCTACTGATTTATTTGAGTTAATTTTATATCCAGCCACTTTGCTGAAGTTGTTAATTAGCTGGAGAAGATCTCTGGTAGAATTTTTGGGGGTTGCTTAAGTATACTATCTTATTATCGGCAAACAATGTTACCTTTAATTCTTCTTTGCCACGTTGTATCTCCTTGATCTCTTTTCCTTGTCTTATTGCTCTAGCTAGCAATTCCAGTACTATACTGAATAGATATGGGGAGAATGGGCATCCTTGCCTTGTCCCCAATTTTATTGGGGTTGCTTCAAGTGTTTCTCCACTTAATTTAATATTGGCTGTTTGTTTAAAGTAAATTGGTTTTATTATGTTTAGGTATGAGCCTTGAATTCCTGATCTCTCCTATACTTTTAACATGAAGGGGTATTGTATTTTGTCAAATACTTTTGCTGCATCTAAGGATATGATCATGTGATTTTTTTTGAGTTTGTTTATACAGTGGATTACATTTATGGGTTTTCATATATTGAAACAACCTTGCATCCCCGGGATGAAGTCTACTTGATTGTGGTGAATGATGGTTTTGATGTATTCTTGAATTCAGTTTGCAAGAATTTTATTGAGGATATTTGATTGCTATTCATAAGCCAGATTTTTCTGAAGTTCTCTTTTTTGGTAGAGTCCTTGTGTGCTTTAGGTATCAGAATAATTGTGGCTTCATAGACTGAATTAGACAGTGCTCCTTCTGTTTCTTTTTTACGGAATAGTTTGAAGAATATTGGTGTCAGGTATTCTTTGAAGGTCTGGTAGAATTCTGAATGAAATCCATCTGGTCCTGGGCTCTTTTTGTGTGGAGGTTTTTAATGACTTCTATTTCTTTATGGGATATAATCCTGTTCAGAAAGTTTACCTGCTCTTGATTTAACTTTGGTATGTGGTATCTGACTTGAAAACCATCCATTTTATCTAGATTTTCAAGTTATTTTGAGTATAGGCTTTTGTATTAGGATCTGATTTTTTTTAATTTCCTCAGTTTCTGTTGATATGTCTCCCTTTTCATTTCTTATTTTAATTTGGATACCCACTCTGGGCCCTTTAGTTAGTTTGGCTAGGGGTTTATCTATCTTGTTGATTCACTCTAAGAACCAGCTTTTGGTTTTCCTGATTCTTTGTATTGTTCTCTTTTTTCTAATTGGTTGGTTTCAGCTCCAAATTTGACAATTTCCTGCCATCTATTCCTTTTGGCTGAGTTTGCTTATTTTTTTCCAGAGCTCTCAGGTCTGCTGTTATGTTGCTAGTGTAAGATCTCTCCAGTTTCTTTATCAATGCACTTAGTGCTATGACTTTTCCTTTAACCCTGTTTTCATTGTCTCTCATAAGTTCGTGTATGATGTGTCAGCATTTTCATTAAATTCCAGGAAGTCTTTAATTTCTTTATTCATTACAATTATCATTAAGTAGAGATCTGTTCAGTTTCCATATGTATGTAGGTTCTCTGTTGCTTTTGCTATTATTGAAGACCAGCTTTAGGCCATGATAATCTGATAGGGATATCCTAATCTTCTTGGATAGATTGAGGGTTGTTTTGTGACCAATTATTTTGTTGATTTTGGAGAAGGTA
This sequence comes from Rattus norvegicus, assembly GCF_021556685.1. NCBI lineage: Eukaryota > Metazoa > Chordata > Mammalia > Rodentia > Muridae > Rattus > Rattus norvegicus. Next base: position 24,239,605 of record NC_141547.1, read on the forward strand.
CCATGAGACACTGAAAAGAAGGTGTATTCTTTTGTTTTAGGATAAAATATTCTGTAGATATCTGTTAAATCCATTTCGTTCATAACCTCTATTTGTTTCACTCTGTCTCTTTTTTGCAGTTGTTTCAATGACCTGTCCTTTGGTGAGCGTGTGTTGTTGAAGTATCCCACAATTTTTTTGTGGGGTTCAATGTATGTTTAGGAAAGTTTGTCTTTGGTAAAGTTTATTTTATTAATATGGGTGCCCTTGCATTTGGGGCATATATGCTCAGAACTAAGACTTACTCTTGGTGGATTTTCTTTTTGATGAATATGAAGTGTTCTTTCTCATCAAGCTTGATAACTTTTGGTTGAAAGTCTATTTCATTGGGTATTAGGTTGGCAACTCCAGCTTGTGTTTTGGGACCATTTGCTTGGAAGACTATTTTGGATAGTTTTATTCTGAGATAGTGTCTGTCTTTGTTATTGAAGTGTGTTCCTTATATGCAGCAAAATGCTGGATCTTGTTTGCATATCTATTCTATTATCTTATGTCCTTTTATTGGTAAGCTGAGTCCATTATTTTTGAGAGATATTAAAGACAGATGATTGTTGATTCCTCTTATAATTTAACCAAATTCATTTCTGACTTTATTTACCCTCAAGATTTCTCACTCCCATCTATGTATACTTTGTTTTTACCTCATAGAGTTCAGTTTGTACTGCTGGTATGCACATGAATGTAGGACTATTGCATGGACCAAATGTAGTTTTTTAGAAACAGTATGAGGGCGGATTGAGAAACACAATTCCATATGTAATCTGAGTTTAAAGATCTGTAAATCAAACCTTGGCTGGTGGTACTGGTTTGTGATAGTGGAATGTTTTTCTCCCTGAATAATTGCTATTCCATATCTAAGTTCCATTTCATTGAAATTGATCATGAGTTGATACAAACATTCATGTTAAAGAGCATGTAAATTAATCCAGATGACTCAGAGAGTAAGAGCAAGTGAATGCAGCCAGTCAATAAGCGCATGACTGACTTCTACAAGAACTTGGGCGACCTCTAGTGGATAAATAAGTTCAAATTAGTGTTTACTTCCTGATACTGGTGCTTATAGTGTAGTTATGAAAAGTATGCTCTTTTCAGAGTTATACAGAATCATGGTCTTTCAGTGACATGGTATGATGCCTATAAATTTTCAAATGGTTCAAGAAATGAATGTTGTACTTGACTTCCATAGGTTTCTGTAAGTTTGTGGTTGCCTCCAAAAATAAATCTAAGAAATAAACAACACAAAACTTAAAAGATATCCTCTGATCTCCAAACATATACTAACACAGCTACATCTAAACACACACACACACACACACACACACACACACACACACACACACACGAATGAATGAATAAATGAATGAATGAATCAATACTTGAGCATTTTGTAAAATCCTTTGAACTGTGATTATTAGCCAAAATTAGAAGATGGAGAGATAGCTCAGTGTTTGAGAGCAGTGGCAATTCTTGTAGAGGTCTTAGGTATAATTCTCACCACCCACAAGAAGGCACTCAATCATTTGTAACTCTAGGAGATCTAATGCCCTCTTCTGGCCTCTGAGGGTAACAGGCTCAGATGGGGTACACTGCCACCAGTACAAGTAGAGCACACATAAACGTAAAATCAAAACAAGCACATATTAGAAAAGACAAGAAAAGGGAAGGTAAGGAGGTGGACTTGTACACTGCAAATAGTCTTACACTGCTTGTGGCCTAAGAATAGAATTTTGATTTTCTACTTTCTTAATTAAAAAAAAATATCTTTAACCTTTTTTTTTTTCTACAGTCCAGTCATTATCCCCCTTCTGGTCCATCCTCTGACAGTCCCTCATCCCATTCCTCTTCCTCCATCTCCAAGGGGATATCCACTCCTTTACCTTCAACCCCAACCCTATAGGCTTCCCCACTCCTTGGGGCCTCAAGCCTCTTGAGGATTAGGCGCATCTTCTCTCATTAAGACCAGGCCAGGAAGTTCTCTGCTGTATATGTGTCTGGGGCCTCATATCAGCTGGTGTATGCTGCCAGGCTGGTGGTTCAGTGTCTGAGAGATCTCGGGGGTCCAGGTTAGTTGAGATTGCTGGTCTTCTAATGGGGTATTCCTCTTCCTCATCTTCTTCCAGCCTTTGACTAACTCAACCACATGGGTCCCCAGCTTCTGTCCGTTGGTTGGGTGTAAGTATCTGGGTCAAACTCATTCTGTTGTTTACTTATATAAGCTGTTGAAAATATCTGAGTCTATAGAATGTCCTGACTGGGCTGATATGTAGGTCAAGGCAAGGAGTTGGTTATAAAATGAGCTCACCTTGGACAGAAACAATGTAGGCTTACAAGACAATACAGAGAGATGTGAAGTTACAAGTTATATAGAACAAAGAGGTGGTAAAAAGCAAACAAAATTTACTTGGTATTATTAGCCATTGTAGTTCATGTACTTGGTATTGTGAAGTTTTACAAGCACTGCTCTGAATCACCAAAATGATTCTGTCACTAAACAAGACATACATGCGTTAGGTACCCTATTCAGAGGACAAGGAAACCTAAAGGAAATTAGATTTGCTGTACATGCTTCTTAGATATTAAAAGAAAAAATATCATACCTATTTAGATACAACTACTTCAACATTTTATATTTACATTGTAACATTTGTATGGATGAAGTTAAAAATCTCTAAATCCATTTATTTAAAATGTATAGTAAAACAAGCATTGTAAATTTATCTAATCTATTCAGAAAGCCTTAAAGTTTGATATTTTCAGTGATCTTACATATAAAATACAGTGACTCATATTCTGCATGGAGTTACACTATTAAGTTATATTTAGAATTTTTGTATTGTGTTTTATTTCTGCAAGGTCAAAGCCCTATTATTTTGGGCATTTTTCTGCAGAAAGGAACTCCTGAGTTAACACATTTTGCTAGAGAACAGCAGCTGGGAACTCTCAAAATGTTAAACCCTGAATGTTCAACACTTTCTTATATACATGAGTGTGTTTGAAGTCACAGACAATATTCCCCTTAACCTTGTAAAATGTGGTACCCAGGTACTGTGAAATCTTCACTCTATTTTTATGATAGGCAGAAATAATCACTGTCTAGTGATGCCCTTGTTTTATATTTGGTGAGTAAACATTTTCTCCTTCTGATGCCTTCTGAGATCAGGTATTATAAGGGAACCATAGCTGGGTTTGTGTGAATTGCCTAAACCATGAAACCATTACCTACTGTGAAGCAGCTCACGTTTTGAGTGCTTGTGGTCCCTTTAACTACAAGTTCCTTTTTCTCTGTCTTCTATCAGCAGTTGCAGCATCTAATGATCAAAGCCAGATTCCCATCATTGCGGTGTCAGTGACGGTGGGAGTCATCTTGTTGGCAGTGATGATCGGCTTCCTCCTCAGTGGCAGGTAAGGGAGGAAAGAGTTTCTGAACCTTTGCAGCTGCTCCCCTCTTCACCTTGATCCAACTAGGAAGCTGTTAAGCACATCCTAAAACAAATCAAAGAAACAGCATGCCAGTAGATAATGTCTATGTGTGCCTTAGTTCTTAAGTCTTATCTTTTATGTACTGCTGCCAGTTGTTATCACACACATTCTCCCCTTCTTAACATCCTCTCTAGGCTGCACAGGAACAGCACTAACATGATACCATGTACTCTGATATTAATAGAGCCATACTGCTTTTGATAATACAATGTATTTCTAATTCTCATATTTTCTGCCTCAAAATAATTTATCATTGCCTGATTCAATTTTGGAAGCTGCCTTCTAAGTGATTTGAAAAATAGGGTTACCATTTGTATCTGGCAGACATTCTGGAATATATATATATATATATATATATATATATATATATATATATGAATGAAATGAACAAACTTTGCAATGACTATTTTTATTTCAACTTCAACACAAAGACATCAATTGTTATGCATCCTTACTGAATATGATTTTTACTGAATGCTAAGCAGATAAATAACAAAATCCCACATATTGTATAGCTACCTTTCCAGTTTGAAAATGGGAGGTAGACCTACAGAAGACATTATTCAGATGTTTTATGATAGATTATTTTTAAAACTTCCTAAAAGTATATATGGATGAATAAAGAGATCATTCATTGCTTTCTTATAACAAATATATTTCTATATATGTAAATGAAGCAATGATTAAAGATATTAAACTAAGGACAACTGCTTGTTTAGAAATGGGATGTGGTGTCATTATGCAAAACTGGACAAAACGCTCTAACAGAAACAGTTGAGGTTGACAACATGTGACTATTTAATATAAGGTTCAAAAAAGTCATAAAATCAATTTATCTTCAGTTTTTTGTAAAGCTTACACAGCAATCTATTGCTTAATATTGATTTGGGAACAGCACCTAGTCATTTTGGGAATTTATAGCTGAGACATACCTCATGTTCTTTTGAGGAACATTACACCCAAGCTGTCCAGGGCACCTGTTCTGTCCTGCTCTCTTTCCTTCTCTTTGAACCGAACTAAGAGAGAACATGAGCTAACATTCCTCCTCCTGGGTCAGATGACATCATCAACCCTTGCAGGAAAAAGAAAAACAATCAAATGAACAATTTTGCAATTAAAGACCAAAAATTCATCGAGAAGTAAATAGAGGCTCTAATATTATCTAAGCAATTTTTTGTGTCCATGAAATTTATGCATTTTGTTACGTTTGCATTCTTTAATTTTAAGGGGTATTTGGGGGTTTGGTTGTTTGACAGAATTATCTTCAGCTCTTGCGTTTTATTTTGTATAGAAAGATTAGTTTGTGCTAATCTTTCTATCTACCTGAGGTCTAAGTGATGTGGTCTTTGGAAGGCTTTTCGTATCTCCTTAAAGGGTCTGAATGTCGCAGTTTTTGTTTGTTCTTAAGATAAGTTGTACTTATCTTCCTGTAATACCTAAGTTGTCTCGAATTAGCTCAAATGAGATGCAGTGAAAAAATTTAGCACACATTTAAGAAATTATATTAGGGCTCTGGGAAAATATTGAAAGCTCTCACGGATGCTCTGTACAGATGATGAATTACACTTATTTCTTTCAGTCTTAGTCGGGGTGACTATGCCTTTGATGAAACACCATAACCAAAGTAGTTAGGAGCAAAAGGTTGGTTTACCTTACACTTCCACATCATCATCCATCATCGAAGGAAGTCAGATCAAGAACTCAAACAGGGCAGGGATCTAGACCGAGACATCGATGAAGAGGCTTTGAAGTGGCGCGGCTTGCCAACCGTGGCTTGATCAGCCTGCTTTTTTATAGAACTCAGGACCACCAGCCCAAGGTTTGCACCATGCACAATAGCCTGAGAACTCCCTCGATCAGTCACTAATTAAGACAATGCCCTAGAATAGAATAGCATTTTGGCATTTATTTTCAATCTTGGTTCCCTTCTTTCAGCTAACTCCATTCTATATCAATTAACACAGAGGCAGCCAACAAATTCCCTCTCTGTAACAAATCAAAAGTAATTGATAACCTCGTATACCTGCGTAAGGTCGTCATTATTTCCTTCTCGCTCTGAACTCGCTTTTTCGTTGTTTAACTGCTCAAATAAGACACTTTAACGAGAGGTCTCAGGTATATATATTTGCCAATATTTCTGCTCACGAAAATAACTTGTTTTCTCAATGGCACAAAAGAGATCAATCCATTTTATTTTAATATATCACAAAATATCTATACTATTTATATGCAAAATGTGATGATATTGAACTTCGCAAAAAATTGCATTTGTAGGAATGACTTTTTTTAATTGTTTGCAACTGATGGAAAAATTATATTTGGAGTGTGTCACATTGAATATTTTAAGATTAAACCGTTGCAAGAAAATGTCACCTTTTTTTTTTTCATTCCTTTCAAGATAAAAGGAAGTCAAACATAGGCACTCATAACCCTTCTAAGGGTTCTGTTGGCTAGGTGTCCACAAATCTCTTAGATTCTTTCTAATTATATGTGGTTTTAGAAAACCTACAATTGTATTAAACTTGAAATAAGTATTTTTTTAATGAAGTTGAAAACAATGTCCTCTTTACAGGTGTCTATTTTTTAAAAGTCCATTGGGCTTTTACTTCAAGGCACAAACCTTTATTTTTACGATATTCCTTCTCAGTGCTATTTACATTTCCCCATAACATTACAAAAGAACTGGTACACTCCCAGAAAACTGACTAATTATCCTAGGACTATTACAATGTTAGCCCTCTGGAATGTAAGCAAACTGTAACTGTTCCTTTAATCTCTTTCTTTCCTCTCTAACAGTAATGAATGCTGATATGATTTTTATATCATGATTTGTTTTTTCTCTTATATTTACGGTTTCTTAAATACAGTTGTTTACATTTGTGGCTTTTTGAAAAAATTTCACAAGTCTCTACTTAAATGAGAGACAGAGCTCCACACTGCTGTTTTGGTTTTAGGTTTTTGTTTCTTTTTCTATCTTTAAGCTAGCTTTTTGAATTTTTTTGCTTTAGAACATAAGAGCCCAAATTCTGAAAATTGATTCTGACCCATTTTTAGTCTAATATAAAACTCAAATAAGAATTTAAAGGTAGATTAAAACCGAAGTAAAACTGACTATACAGAAGCGATTATTTTACTTGACTCCTTCTTAATTCAGATTTTATAATATAATTTGCAGTTGCACATAAAGACCAAAGCTTAAAGCACTTATGCCAATTTTGAAATTGGAAAATAAAAAGCAAGAAAAATATCCTGAAGAAAGGATTTGTTTTTGCCACTAAGTCTTTGATGAGATTTTTTTTTTTAAGACTATTCATTTGTGACTTTCATGTTAAGATGTTTCTAGGATGATAAATTTAGTATGAAAAGTGGCTTACTGCCTGGAAAATGTTATATATTTTTTTGGACCAAAGTTCTTCTTTTCTTTGTTCTGAGTATGTGAAGAATCTAGAACTAGACTTCGCTGCTCTATGCTGTTGCCTATGGGTCTCATTAGGAAATTGACACTCAATTCTGTTCAAATGTCTCATTGATCTTTCAGGTAAGTTTGTTTCTTTAGGGATGAATGCACACTGTGTATGTATAATAACCAGTAAGAATTAAGGCATGGGTGACAGCAGAAACACAGAAAAGTAGTTTTCAGTAAGACATCATTTTAAGTTTTCCTTATTTTAGTTGAAAAGATAACAGTGAAACTTCGTTTTTGCAATTTTTTTTTTTTTGGTTCTTTAGTTCTATCAGACTGTAAAGCACCCAGTCTTCACAGATATCATGAGGAAGGGTTATTGAGATTCCATTACACATCCCTGTCAAGGTTCCTCCTGTGCATTTGAGATTATAAGAACAATCACTTTGGCTCAAATATTTATATTTTATTTTAGTAGACTTAATTTCCCAGAGATGCATTACAAGGCCTTTAACGGGAACAGACTTTCATTATAATTGGAATCTGTATTTTTCTCTTTGTATAAAAAAGATAGTCTGATTACTACCCTCACTGATACTGAGCACTATATGAATTCTTATAAATAATAAATAGTTCTCTACAGAAGAACACCACAATTGTTTCAGAGTAAAATTTCTCAGTGTTCATTTGGAACCACTAATTGTGCAAGAGTTTTTAATACACACACACACACACACACACACACACACACACACACACACACACACATATATATATACATATATACATATATATACATATATATATATATATCAGAATTCACATGTTAGATAAAAACTATCTGTAACACCAGTCCCAGGAGATCCAGTGCCTACTTCTGACCTGTGCATGCACCAGACACATATGCACAATGCACAACATATGTGCAGGCAGAACTCTCATACAAATGAAATCAAAATAAATAAATATTGTTAAAAGAATAGAGTTGGGATTCCTTATGTGAGTGTTTTGTAAGGCTATAAATTACTTTTAAAACCTTCTTTTCAGAAATCATTGCCCAATGTTAATATGAAGGTAATAATATTGTCAAGAATAATTATAATATTGACTTGAAACTATTATGCCTAACCCATTAGTGGGTACCATTCTCAAGACTCACGTATACTATTTCATCACGCCGTGTCTCAATACTGAATCTGTTTAATTTATGGATTACAAAATTGTATCCCTGCTGTTTCTTGAACATTGTTACAAATGGTCCTTCTTGAATACTTTTTTTCTTTGGCCTTTCCTACTCCTTCATTCTCCATTGCCTAGAGACCCACATGCTTTATTTCTTATTCGAGTCTATACTGTATATTATGCTTTCACAGGCACTTGCTAAAACGATGATCCATGCTTCTTTCTTCTGCCTGCTCCAGGTGGTTTCTCAGACGTGTGTGTTCAATTGTTTGTTTTACTCCCTCTTTCTCCTTCTGAAAAATGTAAGAGACAAGACGGTAGGGAAAATAGTTAGTGAGGGCATGTTGTTTGCATCCAACACTACTCTTTTTTGTTTGTTTGTTTGTTTGTTTGTTTGTTTTGTTTGTTTTTGTTTTTCCTGGTGTGTGCCTGCCTGCGTGCCTGCGTGCCTGCGTGCCTGCGTGCCTGCGTGCAGGCATGAGAGATTGTAGGTGCCCAGGTGCCATATGCACATGTGGAAATCAGAGGACAAGTTTTCAGCAGCTGGCTGGATCTCTCCAATTAGTTTTGAGTCAGAGTCTCTCCATTGGTTTCTGTTGCTACACTGTGCATTCCAGGCTACTATCTGTCCTGCAAGATTCTAGGATATTGTGTCAGTCAGACCCATGTTGCAGTAGCTGTGTGTCAATCACATCTGAGTGTTCCTTCATTCAGCTTTCGGTTCAGAGGATTAACTTCTAGTCATCTGGCTTTTAGAGCAAGCACTTTTCCCTGCAGTGCCATTCATCTCTGTAAGCCATTTCTCTTTCCTTGACTACAGGAATTTCTCATAATTTGTAACCATGTCATGTGCCAAGTATTGTTAAGAAAATTTTTGATTTGTACTATTGGAGTAGGCAACTTACACGTAAAAACCTCTCCGAACAATCAGTAGAATTAGTAAAATTCATCTTAGAACGTAATGTCCAATTGAGTCTTAGTACTAAAGTGGATTATTTCTGTCTTTCTCTGAGTTTACCTGGCAAATTATCCTTTATCTCCGAACATTTCTAATGTCACCAATGCCATCGTCATTCTACCTTTAGGTAAAACTTCTTAGTTTCACTTCTGTATATCTTTAAAAAAACTTTGTATATTGAATTACTTTCAGCTATCGGTTACAGCTGTCTGTTACAGTTTTATTTTTCTTATTTTGTTTGTTTGGTTTTTAAGATAGAGCTTCTCTGTGTAGACTTGGCTATTTTAGGACTAGCTCTGTAGACCAGGAAAGTCAAGACCTCAGAGATCTGACTGCCTCTGTTTCCTGACTGCTGGGAAATATCAGATATGCATACATACATACATACATACATACATACATACATACATACATACATACATTCTGTGCCCAATATTTCTATCTGAATGATACATATATCAGAGAAGGAATATCCTGGCAAGGAGTTTTATAAGAGTTTGCATAGTTGTAGGACACCAATTCGTCTTTGGATTAATGGTAATTTTATCAAGATAATGTTTGATTTCAGTCCTCTTATGCTTCATTTCCAAAGCCAAGGATAACAGGTTTAACAAAAGTTTTGTATCAAGTTCCAAAGAATAAGTTAATCAGCATACCACTGACAATTAACTAAGAGGAAAATGAAGAAATCCTTCTCTTAATGCATGGTCCCGCACAGCAGACACCCATGCTGGGACTCACTGTGAGGCTTATTGGCTGCAAATGAGAGGAGTGGATCTTACTGTGCACTGACTCTGACACCCCCTTTTCTTGGCACAAGTTTGCACACACTCAATGTTTAATTTTGGCAAGTATCAAGACCTGCATCAATCCATTCTTTCCGTTTTAAATCTTCCCCATTCTTTACCTAAAGCCTTCTCTCCTTCCACTGATATGATATAACAAGGTATCAGTCATGTCTCATATAAATTATAAACTTTACACCATAACTTTAGTTCTTTGTGTGTTTCTTTTCTTTCAATAATGTAGTCTCTCCCTACTGTGACTCACATTTGATCTAACTGAATGAATTACTCAAAAACTATGGAATTAAAAATGACTGCACCAATCACCATTTGATATGATTTGCACATTAATAAGGATGGTAATTGGGAAAACAGAGTCATGTAGTAACTCCAACATGTGATTTACGACATATCTGCCCACAAATGTGTTTTCTTTGTAGATAGTAAAGTTTTAATACATCACAAAATATAATGATTTGAAAATTATGACAAAGAGTTAAAACAATTCCAAACTCCTTCTTATTCAGGAGCAGTTGCTTTTATAAATAATAATATCAATACAACCATTTGTATTTCTCTCTCTATTCTCTTTAGAGCATGATAGACATTTTGATGTCTTTGGCCTATCTAAAGTAACTGGGTTAGTTTCATACTTGTAAGATTACAGGAAGAAAATTATATTAAAATGTTTTAATATATCACTATTCAATTTGGAATTGTGGTAAATAAATATTCATAATCTCAAAGACTGCCAACGATTTTATAAAAGAAAGCTCAACTGCTCTGAATCAGCAATGGGTGTGACTTCATCAAGCTATAAGAAATCCAGGCTGACATATTGAGTTGATTTCTGAGAGCTGTGATCCCATCTATCTTCCCATAATTATATGTGGTTGGATTTTTGGTTCAGAAACTCTGAATTAAAAAAATTAGTGAGCAAAGCATAATTTATTAATGACTAAAATAGGGATGAGGACAGAATGGTGTTAGGAATACTGGGAGCAAAGCGAAACTAATGGCCACTGTGGGGAGTTAGTCTTTCTGGGTAACTGTCCAAAGCAGGGTTATTGGCTCAATGGCTCGGCAGCCTTGGATACGCCACCTGAAATTCCTCACAAGTCAAACAGGGAAACGTTACTGTATATCGCAGCATATTGTATTGAATACAATATTTCAAAGAACAATTCGTGGCACGGAGGCAAGTAATCCATGGCAGTGATTTGCAATGGTGCACACTGTCTTCAGAGAGAACCTAGAGATGTTTGTATGTCACCCATTACGCAACAAACCAAAGCCAGGCCTAAGCCACAGGCAGACAGCCCTACTTTTCCTTGCATGTGCATTGCTTAAGCTCCATTTCTGTATGAGAGTGAGTGACTCCTTCCTATTTGGAATAGTGATCCGTAGAAGCCAGGAGAAGGTAGGCTGTACTAGATCCTGCCTGTTCTCGGAATTTCACTAAACCTTTTGAAGGGAACGATGCCATGAGCTTCACGCAATCTGAAAAGCAGTTCCATGGTGAAAATCAATAGCCCTTCCTCGGGCCAGAGGACATCAACATCAGCAACAGCCACAAAACCAAATTCCCTAAGAAATTGCCAGGAAACAGTAAAATGTTCCAAGTGATTTCGAACATTGGCTAATATTGATTGAGAGCTGAATGATAATGATTCAAAAATCATTGTTTAGATTAGCAACTCAGTTTCAAACAACTGAATTCTTTATTGAGTCAATGCACTGACTTCAGATACAGTTGATGGTGTGGTAGATGTCATTATACAAATCACTGTATATTAGTCCAAGATTCTTATTGCAAAAATTTCTTTACTCCTAGTCTTGTTTTTTCTTCTCACAGACATTGATTTCTTTGCATTAGATGTTTAGCAGGAGTGAACTTTTGTCCATGTACATTTTTCTCTTTCTTGCGGCCATAATCATTAAGGAAACAGTGTGTGTTGCCATTAGCTATTATTCAGGGGCCATTACTATTATTTACTGTTCTTACTTTTGCTAATTACGTGTTATCCTTTCTTACTATTTAAGATTTAGGGCTGGGACTTACCTGTCTTTCACAGATGCTGTTGGTTGAGTTTTCTGTGTCTTGTGTGAGAGTAGACAGGGAATTGTTGCATGAGTAAACATAAATCATGCCCCAAAGACAAAATAATTAATATTCACATACCTTAAAAAGACAGGGCTCATCTAGCCCTGTGGGACGACCAAGTATACTGGAATGTGGCCACAAGGAAATTGATTTAAAGTGTGAAAACTTCCCAACCGTAGCCTTTACTGCGGTTTCTTTGAGAAATGTAGAGGTAAGCATATAGTGAAAGGTTAGTTACTTTGGGTCATTCTCCAATTTTTTACTTCTGGGAGCTTCCTTACACTTGATCCTGTGCCTGGAATGGTTAAGGTTCCAGAAATACAGAGACTTGTTAGAGGGCATACGACGCTAAATTACTGAGTTTCAACGTGAAGCTCATTGCTTTCTGTGAAAAACGAAAAAAAAAAAAAAAGGATGAATTCTAAAAGGAACAATCTCTCTGTATCTCAAAAGTTGTTTATATTTGGACTAAAAACTTAGGAATATTTTAATATTTTTTTCTTTTTTCTTTTTTTTATGTTTTTTATTTTTTTATTTTTTTTATTAACTTGAGTATTTCTTATTTACATTACGATTGTTATTCCCTTTCCTGGTTTCCAGGCCAACATCCCCCTAACCCCTCCCACTGCCCTTCTCTATGGGTGTTCCGCTCCCCATCCTCCCCCCATCACTGCCCTCCCCCCAACAATCACAGTCACTAGGGATTCAGTCTTGTCAGGACCAAGGGCTTCCCCTTCCACTGGTGCTCTTACTAGGATATTCATTGCTACCTATGAGGTCAGAGTCCAGGATCAGTCCATGTATAGTCTTTGGGTAGTGGCTTAGTCCCTGGAAGCTCTGGTTAGTTGGCATTGTTGTTCATATGGGGTCTTATTTTAATATTTTGGTAAAATATCAAATTCTTCATATCACATTCATTTCCAAAATTCTATACATTTTCTAGAAGCTTTGACACAAGGGAACAGTGTATGTCCAAATTTTAATACTTGGGAGATTGAAAATGCTTTTAAAAACAGAATATAATACTCATGGTGCCTGAGTATCATAATGTCTTCTCTTTCACATTCATTTTTATTTCTTTATTTACATTTTTCTGATTGATATTTTGGAAGGATTGTTTGCCTATTATTATTTATTATTATCACTATTATTATTATTTCTAGCATTCTTGTTACATATTCCAGTTATTCAAACGAGGGTCATTATATATGAACACCTTTTGGGGGGTGAATGGTAGATACAACATTTGAAGTACATGAGCATTTTTAAGAGCACTAATACATATTGCTGAGTAACCGTTTATATAGCATGGTACTAATTAATATTTATAATAAAGCGTGGATTCATCTAGTGGTTTCTACCTTATTAAATCTTTTCTATTTTAATATGATAAAACTGGGTATGCCTTTCTGTTGTTATTTCAGTTTTGAGACTAAGTATGTTCATTTGTATACATGCAAACTGTTGATGTATGTTATTACAGGTATATACTATTTAATAAATAATATTTTATATACTTTATATGTTTATAAATTACAGGTATGTACTATTTTCCCATTCACATTAACAAAATCTTATACCTTTAAATAGGGAAGGTTGAGCATGGAAAGTGTCTATTTTTCTTTGCCATTTTAGCGATCTTTGCCTTAGTATGAGAAAATGTTAATTTTCTTAATTTTCACAGCATTAGGTAAATGTTTATTACTACTGTTAGTGTTCCCTAAAGTTCTTGTCTCTGGTTTCCAAGTTTTAGTGCTCACTAACAATATCAATCGAAGTTTGGTCCGTACTTATTCTCTGGCTAATTGTCCAATTCATAGTAGCACCATATTAGTTTAAATTTTATAAAACCAAATATTTTTAATGTCTGATCAGGTAAATACATTCATTGTAGGGGTTCCAAAATCACAAGTATAAATCAATTATATAATTTAAGTACACTGTATGCCAATATGTGTGTGTGCTTGTACAATTACATATATAAAGTAAGTATAAGAAAATTTATGTTATGTAAGTACCTAAAGCAACTTAGATTTTTCAACATCATCATATTTAATATTGATACCCATGGCTACTACTGTAATAAATGCTATTAAAATCGTCTTTTCTAAACAAACAAAATTTGCTATGTGGAATAAAATACTTTGACTTAAAGTTTAACAACCATGGCACTCTCGTGAACTCTTGGGTTCTCACAATACGTTCTTAGCAAAATGCAAGCTTTCCTTGTGCCTTGATAAGTTCATTAAACATGTATAGTTTCACTCTATAACAGTGCAATTCAGTCGTAACTGAATCCCTAGTCCCTTTAACTTTCCCACCTTTGTAGTCATAATAGGCATTTGTCAAATACAGAAACACACAAGTTGTGAGAGGAAAGAAGTGTTATCAAAACATGCATGAAAATTTCAAAGAACTAATAAAATATTTTACTAGTTTTAAAAGAATCAAACATGTACCTAAGTTATAAATCATAGTATAGGAAATATTTATATACTAGAAACTGGCTTTCATATTTCTTTGACTTCGGTTTTTAAAACTCACTCACATCTTTAACCGCCATCGCCCTTTTTATTAACACCAGAACACTTGGAAAATGTGTTTTAATCAGATATGTTAATAAGTAGCCTGTGATTTTTTAAGCAAGGAAAAGTAGAATCATATTTCTTCATATTTTTCAGTTCTCAGGTGACTTTTTTGTCTACTTTCATTAAAATAGACACATAAAGCTGAACACTTGAAGCTCCTGGTGACAATCTTGTGTTCTTCTATGAGGACTATGAGGTAGACTGGATTCAAAGGAAAATGAGAGACAATGACCAAAGCATACACAGGATCACTGTCTGGACAGGCAAGCAGCCGGAGTTTTCTCAGGATGCATCACCTTCTTACAAAGCAGGTTGACATAAGGAAACATACTGGATCTAGTAGGCTTTAGGTAATGTGCAGTACTTGTTCACCGAAAAACAAACAAACAAACCCTGAATTATAGAAGGCTACAAATTTGAATGAATGCATTTTAATGGACAACCAAAGATTCTTAAGTAACAATAAATTGAAAACATTCAGAAAGAAGGGGAAAGCAGCCAATTTTTTAAAAAAGATATTTGATAAAACGTTATTGAACAGCTTTATAAGTGTGTGTGTGTGTGTGTGTGTGTGTGTGTGTGTGTGTGTGTGTGTGTGTGTGTTGGGGGAGACATGTGATCCTAATAGGATTGTTGAAATGGGAGTGTGAATTGGCTTCACAGAAGCAACGATTTCTAGGTAATTTCACTGCTTCTAGTTAGTCCCAAGTCAGAAAGAAGAGAAGGTTAAAATGAAAGAAAGTGGCAGTTACTAATATTAAAGTTCTGGCCATTGGGTCTAATTATTAGAAAAGTTACAATTGGCTTCCTGTGATTTAGCTTCCCTTCAGCTAGCCTTATCTCCCGTCTTTCCTGTTTCATGAATCATGTACAAACACAATTTTAAAGCATAAAGAAGTGAATTGTTATTCACACATGCACATGTATAATATTACATTTTCCTGCCATAGGATCCTATTCATATAATATCTTCATTGCCACACTAAATGAGAATATTGCTTCCAATGTGCATATTATCTTTCTGTTTGATTCAGTTCCATAAGGATTGAAAAGTGAGCTACAATACCCGTCCTTTGATATTTGAATAAATGAGTCTAAGTACACAACAAACTAAAGTATAAAATAAATGAAGACATAACAAATGGCCGGCTGGCTGGCTGGCTGGCTGGACAGATGGATGCATGAAGAGACAGAAAACAAAACATCATCAAATCAGGTGCTAAAACTTTTAGCAGAAGTTTCCTGTGGAAAGCTCATCAACTGGAGTTCCCAATAGAGAGTCCTAGGCAGAGCAGAGCCTTTCCTCACAGAGGTTTCTAAGTGGCAGAGCAAATAACAACAGCTAGAGATAAGATAATCAAGCTGAAGTCTCACCACAAGAAGCAGAACCCAATCCAGGGAATTTGAAGAGCTCAGCTGAAATCCTGATCAAGCTTTCGCTCCATGAGTGGTGTTTTCATAACTGAACTTTCAGCTTCTTTTTTCCAATTGTACACATTTTTATTTGTTTATACACGGGATAAACAGTCGGAGTTGATAGACCATCTTCCCCAGTGGTCCTCTTCCCTCCCCATCACAGAGCTGGGGCTGTCACGCAACCCCACACTATGGACGTATTTTGAGACTAATGTAGTCAGATCTGAATGGGAAGCAAGCTGTCGATGCTGCTTCCAGAGCAGGCTTTTAGGTGAGCTCAAACAACTCCTGACAGGTTATCAATTGAATCTTTTTTCCGAAGTTTGCTTTAAAATAGAAAGAGGACAAGGAGAAAATAAGAAGAGTATGATTTAAGAATTTTAAACTCATAAAATATATATCATTATGCAAGTTATAGATTTTATTTTGCAAGATGTAGAAAAGAAAGGAAACATGGAATTCTGGTAGATGGAGGGACATTATAAATGGACATAACTGAGCTTTCTAAAATAAATTACATGTTCTAAAGTGAGCCAGGAACATCCAAAGTTTTAAACTTCAGAAGGAGTTTTACTGTAGTCAAGAGTTTGTGCGTTGTATTTCTTATCTCTACCACTCCTGACCAAGATGAAAGCTAGTAAGATTTTTAATAAATTTCCTCTTGTTGGCTTTGTTGGAGGAGAAACCCTTGGTCCTGCCAAGGCTGGACTCCTAGTGTAGGGCAATGTCAGGGTAGGGAGGTGGAAATGGGGGTGGTTGGAAACGGGGAAGAACCTTATAGAAGGAGGAGAGGGGGTTGGAGAGGGGACTTATGGACAGGAAACCAGGAAAGGGAATATCATTTGTAATGTAAATTAAAAAATCCAATAAAAATTAATTTAAAAAATAAATATCCCCTAGGATTATGTTACACTACTAATCTTGTCGCTGTTCAAAGGGCTAGAGGTGGTGATGTTCTCTAATTTTTTTTTTGAGTAGCTTTCCATCCTATGGTTGAATGACTACTAATATCATGTCTAGGACAACTGTAATTTCAGAAGTTATTTATGCAAAACAGTACATCTAATTTAATTGTCTTACTAGAATTGGTCCTCAATGTGCATGTATGTATGTATATGTATGTATACATGTACATAAATGCATACACATGGGTGTATATGTATGTATACATGTATATATGTATATACATGTATGAATATATATTCATGTATAGTGTATATGTGATTTAAGTGTATACTGTTACATTCTGACTCTGCTGGAAGTTACACAGCAATATCATTCTTGCAAAAATACATTTCTGGTACGCTATGCTGCCTTTTAACGTACACGGAGAGGAAAGTGAAATTTGTTTTCAGGTAGCTTTGCGTTTTTAGTCCAGCAGCTAAGGAAGATGAATAAGGACAATTTTATAGCTTCGTTATTTTATGAGACAAATAGTGAAAATAATCAAGTGACTGGCATTGAAATATAGAAACACACAGGAACATTGATAAGACTAATCTTATAATTAATGGAAAGCTGTACAGATACATATTAGAAAAAGTCTTGTTCTAATTGTTAAGGATACTATAGCATGTATAGTTACCTAGCTGTGTCTAAATAACGTCATTTGTAGACAATGTAAATTAATATTGTAAACAAATTGCAGGAGATTATTTGAAGTACAAACAAGGAAACAAATTGCTCACAAGCACCTCCATGTACTTTAGAAGATTTTATTTTCATGCGGACAATTAATATGCTAACTATAAATCTTTCCCTTTTATTAATTAAGCAAATTCTCTCAAGGCTGTTACAATACAAGCATATTCAATACACAGTATTCATTGAATAAATGTTGTATCAAAACTTCTTAACCTTTGCAACGTGTAGACTCTTAACTGCTATAGAAATAGTAGAGATTTTTTTTTGTCTGAAGGTGCTCATTTTGTGGTGGTAAAATAAGAATTTTTTCATTTGCTTTTTGCGTTTAATTTCATTTGTTTTGTTTATTAAATCATTCCTAATGTTTATAATTAATAAATATAATTGGAAATACCATTGTACATAGGAGAAGAAAATGTGTTTTTCAAAATTTTTTGAATTTCAAACAGGTTCTCAGTGTTTGCTAGTAGTGGTAACAACTGCTCTATCACTATGGAAAGTTCACAACATATTTTATGATATTCACTGCATTTCAAACACATTCATGGATAAGCAAATTATATGCAGGATGTTCAATAAAATGTCTAATTTTAGCACTGGTCTTATGTAAAAGAATCATAATTCTAGCTAGTCTGTATAACAGACACATAGTCAAGATACTTCTCGTTGCAGGCCACGAGCCTAGACTGGGCAGGTTTGGTGCTATTCTAATTTCTTCCCCAAGTGTAAAGCTCCCTGTACTGGCTGTATCTCCTTGTCCTGTGCTCATGGTTTATCTCCTCTCATGGGAGCCACCTCAAACCCCTCCTTCCTCCTTCTTTTTCTATGTGGAACCCCCTCACTCGGTCTTCTCTTTCCTTTTTCCCTCTACTACCCACAGGTCCTAGCCTTTTATTAACCAGTTAAATTAAGGAGCAAAGTTCAAAAAGCATTACTTGGTATACATGAGGATCTGTTCTTCAGGGTAATCGAACCTTAAGAGCCTGTAATTAATAATAGAATTCAAGCAGCATCAGACCGACTCACTACATTTTTCCTTTCTTTGTCTAAATAAAAAAAGGATCTTTTTATGAGATAAACAACACACATTAGTAACAATTACGAAACAACTTTGAAAACTGTTAGGTAAGAGTTACATCCATAATGTCCAGTCCATTTATTTTAAGCAACTTAAAGTATTCTGCTTTCTGTACAATCTTGGTGAGTTCAGAATTTTGTATTTAAATCATTTTCTATCCTGATATTTGTTCTCATCATAAAACATCTTCTAGACCTAGAACATCTTTAATCCTAAATAATTTAAGCTTATATTAAGACTATAACTATCTAGTCTTCTGTCTCTACCTGAATATATTCTTTAATTGATATTAAAGCTCCTCTTTTAAGGACTGTGTCCATATTCCATACATTTCTAGTGCTTGTATCGCTGTTATCCTAGCACTTGGGTCAGCCTGAGCTATAGTTTTTGTGTCCAGTCCTCTAAGGCTTGTCTATGCATCTCATTTTTCTCTTTCTGTTCTCACTCTATTCTGTAAGTTCGTGGGTCTTCTGTTCTAAGCCTTGCTTCCCTATTTTATTTTAATCATTATATGTTATTCTGATATTTTAGTATCTATTTTATTTTTGATTTATTAATTTTAGTAAGTTCTCCTTTAAGCACTGTCTCCAATTTTTAATTTTTTCTCTTTGTTCTTCAGTCTGATCTGTAAAATTCTGCATCTTTTATTCTACTGATCTTCTAAGTCCTGTCTAACCTTCATTTATCTCTCTCTCTCTCTCTCTCTCTCTCTCTCTCTCTCTCTCTCTCTCTTTCTCTTTCCTCTCTCTTACATTTTATGACCTGTAAAATTCTATGCCTTTTGTTCTAATGTAATGGATTCAGGAGGCTGCAGGGGTTTTTGATTCTTTTATTTGTAGGGTGGGTCTGATTATAGATAAACTTACAGCGTCTGCACTCCTGAGCTGATGCTGTCTTCTGTCTGTAATGCTGAGGGCATGGAGTTTGGTTCTGTCTGGCAGCATGTACGGCTATTTCAGTCAACCTGCAGTTTTGGAGTGAGAGCAGAGTCTGGCTGTGCATATCCTGTTAAATGTGGAGAAGCAGGAAACTGAGTGAGAGGAAGTGTGGGAAAGTTAGCATGAACAGGGATGCCCAGAATGGACAGCTGTGCCTGTGATAAATTGTTTGCCTCTTAGGCAGCCACAGTTCTGGAGGCCTCTAGTCTCTCTCCCAGGAACATGGGGAACTGGTACTGAGGTATGTCCTAACTCTGCACTTGCTTGACTGAGTTTGGAGGGAAGGGAGACTCTTAGTTAGCTCTCTTTAACTCAGACTATGACCCCTTAAATCACTCAGCATTCAGAGTAACAGGCAGCATTTGATTTGCACCCTGCTGTAGATTTAGAACACTGTCTAGGCTCTCCTAGCTGTCCATTATCAGAGAATGGTTGATATGGCTCTAAGTCGCATGTTGTGCACCAACTATAAATGAATCTATAATTCTAGCTAGCCTGTATAAAAGATGCACCGTCCAGGTATTTTATTCACAAGCTGTAAGTCTAGATTGGGCAAGTTTGGTGCTATTCTAGCCTTCCCCAGCTATGAAGTCCCTTGTTATCTGCTGTACCCCCTGGCCACATGTTCACGGTCTATCACCTCTTATGGCAACCTCTTCCACTTCTGTCTTCTTTCCTCTTCTCCTACTTTCCTCCCCTTCACTTGATCTTCAAGTCTCCCTCCATCGCCCAATCACAGGCCCTAGCCTTTTACAGACCAGTTAAACTAAAGAGCAAAGTCCGCATGGCATTACTTGGTATAGGTGAGGATCTGCTCCTCAGGAGGGGCTACTGCTTCTGTTGAGCCAGTCAGTATTTAGCATTCGAAAACTCGCAGCTTCAGAACAACCCACTATAGCCTCACTTTGTAGAATCCTTTAGAGATATCATCCTATCTTAATGGTTTCTTGTTCGCTAAAATTATTAAATGAAATAAGTCTAGAGAGCCCTCATTTACATACAACTGGAAGAATAGAAATAAAGGGATTCAAGTGTAGTGAAGTCCTATCTCCTCAAGTACTTCGATTTGTTTGATTTGAGCTTTTGTATAGTTTTGTTCGGTTAGTTTTTGTTTTTTGTTTTTGTTTGTTTTATATTTTGCAATTAGCTTGTTCAAACAATTGTCTTTAATGCAATAAGTTGAGTGTTTTGATTCCCTAAACTAAAATGACTGTTTTGATTTATATTTGCAATGTTTTTCCTTTAAGGTGGATTCACAGCTTCACAATTGTGGAATGTAAATGAAACAGTAGCTTTTGCCTTCGTTTATATGTTTGTATGTTTATATGATCATGTGGCATAATCTCTATTTTACTGCCATCTGAATGATGGTATGGACCGTATACTGCTGCGGATGCAGAAGGAATCTTTCTGTGCTCTTTAGTGTCTGTTATCTTATACAACCAAATGAGAAAGGAAAGTAGATTGAGATATTATGTTTATCAGGTTGTCTTGTGGTCTTTTATGGGGTATTTTATTGATCGGTTACTGATGTGGAAGGACCCAGCCCCTGTAGGTGGTGCCATGCCTAGAGTGTTAATACTGACCTGTACTGGAAAATACACCGAGCGAGCCAAGAGGAACAAGCCAGCAAGGAGTGCTCCATGCACTGTTCCAGTCCCCCCCCCCATGTCCTTCCTGTCTTGAGTTTCTGTCATGACTTCCCTTAATAATAGATTATAAACTATGGATCGATCTGAAATAAACCTTTTTCTTGTTCTGTTATTCTTTTTTTTCTTTCCCCTGGAGCTGAGGACCAAACCCAAGGCCTTGCACTTGCTAGGCAAGTGCTCTACCACTGAGCTAAATCCCCAACCGCACCCTTATCAATGCTCTATCCCAGAATCAGAAGCAAACTAAGTCATATTCCTTTAATGCTTTAAAACAAAATTAAGTTGGTTTTACCCGAGAGGCTATGTTTTGGGTAAATTTTAGTGTTTTGTGTCATTTCCTCTCAAACAGTGCTGAGCAGAAAGAGTGCTCTGTAACAAAGTCTTCATGAAACTTCTTAAAGTTTCAAAGTGAAGGATATTGGAATGTGGGAAACAATGTGGTCCAAAGAATTGAACAACGAGGTTCAAGAAAACTTACACAGGGTACCCTGCTAACAGAGTGACTCATATTAACTCTTTGTATGACTCACTGTAATTTGTTATAAGCCCATCCTTGGACATTTTTATCAACTACATGTTACATATTGCAATAGTGATGCAGATATTCTAAAGGCAGAGGACTGCTCTCATCCTACTTGTAGGATCCATGCTCCAAGGACGACAGACATTACTGGTCACCAGAGTTACCTGGGACAATGGCTTCAGAGTTTATTATCTCAAGCCAATGAACATTAACAGTGTGTGAGAGTAAGCAAAGAGTTGTCTTTCTGAACAATATACTGTTTGCTGCAGCACAGAGGGCTGAACTGCGAATTTATTCTTCGAGGAGTAAATGATCCAGCTGTTTTATTTTTATGGTAAAATGAAAATCCATCCAAACAATTCTTTAGATCACTTGGGTCCTTGGCTGTCTTTCTTATCATTTATCTGAGGCCATCCAATTGTTTTCTTTTATGATCTCTTGCCTGAGGATTTAAGTGTCAGGCATTCACAGCTTCCAGTCTTGTTTTTCTGCTCCAGCATCGTCAAGTTCTCTTCCCTTGAGGTATAATCACCTGTTTCCATAAGAGGGAAATTATCTTTTCACACTGGCACAGGTGCACATGTCACACACACACACACACACACACACACACACACACACACACACAGAGAGAGAGAGAGAGAGAGAGAGAGAGAGGCGCATGCTCACATATGGGAAATTCTGTTATCAAAACTTAATCTCAGAAGACAAATAGATGCATCTTATTAAAAATGTTTTTAATTATAAGCCTGAAAGGGCTGAGTGAATTCAGACCTAAGTAGTCATCCTCTTCTTGTAGCACTTGGCATTACTTGCCATCTCCAGGTACTAAGAGGTTCTAGGAATGCGTATATACCTGTGCTAAGCCATAGCTCCCAGAGATTTATCACCTGCCTTTTCTAGCACATTTGAAATTTGGTTTCGAAACTACCTTCTGGGTATGAAGGAATTTTCAACCTGTCTCTTCTGAGCTATCCATTGGTTAAGGAAAACATACATTTTAATGTTACCTGCTGGTATGGTGTCCTGTGGCAAATACCTATGCATTTATTTTAAGAGACATGTTTGTGGAGTTATTTTTGTTACTGTCTGCTTTGCATAGGCATAAAAACAAAATCTCAGATTTTTTTAAATAGCATATGATTACAAGAGGACTTCTATTGCTAACTCTTTCGAATAGGTGGAAATTTAAAAAAAAATACTGCCCCCTAAAAATTAGACCATCTGCATGTAGTTAAATAGTCAATTATGTTATAATGAGGACTGCTCAATATGACAATATCACATGAATTATGAAAACAATCGATTATTCTTTGATAAGATTATATCTTTTTATATTGATTATGATATTGCTGAAAATGATTAAATATCTTTTGCCCCAAAAGGGGTCTGTGTGGAGTCCGTGTAGAGTCATATTTACGTACCCTGTCACTCAAACAATCCTGTGAGACAGGATACATTTTTATCAGTGTTTCATAGCTATCAACTAACACACCAAAATGTTAGCTGAGTCACTTATGTACCTAGTCAGCCATCTTGAAACAAGTCTAAGATAGATGGAGTCAGTAATATCTAAAGAAATGATTTTTAAAAAGCTGAATACATGTTTTAGTGCTTTTAATTATTTTATCAAACTTATCAAAAATAAAGCAAAAATGTAACAACAGATAAAGAAAATAGAACATTTCGAGAATACAATTTGTAGAGTTTGTTTTTCTTTAACTATTTAGTGAATTACATGGGAGAGGTGTGTGTGGGGGGTGGGGAGACAGTCCGTTTTATCCATGCCGCATAACACTCATAGATTTTATAGTTGAGAGTACTGAATAGAGCATTTTTACTATTGTTATAGTCATGACGTTTTTGTTGCTGTTTGAACTCTGATTATTGATAATGTCCAATTAGGCTTGGCTGTCATATCATTTCTAAGCATAATTTTAGTGTCTATAAGCCTTTTCATTGTACAGTGGTCACTTGGACAGCCCTAAGCTGGAGTGGTGCTCATTCATTAACTAGGATAGACTTTTTTTTCTTTTCTTTTTTCAGAGCAGAGGACCGAACCCAGGGCCTTGCGCTTGCTAGGCAAGCGCTCTATCACTGAGCTAAATCCTGAAACCTAATTAAGGAAAAAGACATTACCATTTATCCAATAAAACCAACTGGATAGCTTGGCCTTAGTATTTGCTATTTTTGTTTATTTATTGAATTGTATTGCCTATGTACAATGAATATATATGCACATGTCCTATATTAGTAGGAATAAGTAATATGGTGATTATCAGAGTATATTGTTATTCAATATATTTTTATTTGGAAGTAAAAGCAATGAAACCAAGCAATTATCTCCATCTTAAGGAACCAACACTATCAAATAAATAAATAAATAATCAAACAAACAAATAAATTTCAGGCCCAAACAGCTCTTGCTTTCACATTGCAGTACGTAAGTCGTCATCAAACTCTACATTAGCAGTGTCATAAAAGGAGCCACACAGAAGCCAGTGAAATGACTGTTCTCAGTCAAACAGCACAGGACAAAGAGGCTGATAGACTGGTTTGTGCCACAGGTTCTTCTGCCTGTGATTGGAGTGCTAACACAAGGCAGGAACATTCATAAATTTGCATGCATGACATTTTAACCATCGGAATTTCTGTAAAACTCTGTGTCATGCTAGCCAAAAGGAGGAGATAGCAGGTTTCCCGGCATGTTCTGAAGTTTGGTTTTGTCTGGAACAAATATTTACTTTGGTAAACCTAGACTCCCAGGACCTTAGTATCTTAGTCATAGAGATGGAATGAAGCTACCTCAGATAACTTCTGAAAATACGAGTACATTAAAATCTGTGTAAAGAGTAAATTACATATTTTCCATATGTATACTACACATATAATTTCTTATATCAAGCACTAACCAAATACTCAGACATTATCAATACTTAGGATTAATGTATCATGATACTTTGAAAGAGAAGAGGAGTGGAAAGAAGGAAATGAGACCTATGGGTCTGTATATTCTTGTGTAAAAAAAATCCATTGGTGTTATTTTTAGAGATGCTTATCTGTCCTCATAGACATTTGGAAGTAAATTGGAGGTTGTGTTGATTTTCCTTTTCAAATTTTCATATAAAATGAGATAAAAACATTTCAAATAAGGTTCTAAATAGGAAGATTTTAATCATAAGCCTGGACCTGCTGGTGTTTGATATCATTACTCAGTCCCATTACAGTTCTCTGGAAATTACTATAAATGCTGTTCAAAAAAATAAGTGGACGTGCGCGCACTGAAGCACTAAATCACTTCTTTGCTGAATTCTGCCATCAGTGTGCATGGTTTCTACCAATAAAATTGCATTTTATTAGATAATTTACTTTGCATTTTCAAGCTTTTTCTATCAGAATTTGGAAAGTTAAAAGTCATGTTGAGTTTTACAACATTTCCCCCCCCAAATGTACACATTACATATAAGCTACAATCTGAAATTATACATTTGGCGCTGCATTTTAACATCGAAAAAATGGAAATGAAAATCGATAGTTTTTATAAGTTATTTCAGAACCTAGAATAATGGTTTCAATAGACAATTTCACTGGAATGAGTATCAGTGGGTCGAAAGGATAAAACCTTCCTCTCATTCTAAACATGAGGCTACCGGCAAAATCCGTCATTAAATAATTACTTCTGTATTCATAATATAGCTGAGAGAATTCATAAGGAAACAAATACTTATTAATTTTGCACGTTTATTTGCATATTATATTGATCGTATATAATTAATTCAAATATATTGGCTCATTATGCTTCCTTCTGAATAACCATTCTAAGTAAAGTAAAAAAAAAAAAAGTAGCTACTTTGAACAGTTCTGTATTTGTCATTCTGAAAGGTTTAAGTTAAATGGCACTTTGAGAAAAATCTGATGCTATACCTGCAGGAATCTATGCCTTTGAATGGTAAAGCAGGCAACTGAGTAAAACCCACAGTGTCTTTATGCTGCACGGAGGGCGTGGGATCGCTTCCTTATCTTGGGCTCTCTTGTTTGCTTTTCAGTTGCTGCGAATGTGGCTGTGGGAGGGCTTCTTCCCTGTGCGCTGTTGCCCATCCAAGCCTAATATGGTTAGTGTTCCCTCCCACTTTACTCCTATGTACATCAGTCCACCGCTATGCACTACGTCCAGATTTCCTTTACTTTCTCTATCTGTGTACACCTTGGCACTCCGTGAACCAAATTCCGTCCCTTTGAGAAGTGTAGGTAGACCTCCTTTCCAAGAGACTTCTAAGTGATTTGACACCGGATTGTCTCAAATAAGGTACTATGAGTACAGCCGAGCTTAGATGCCAAGATCTGGGCTGCTTCTGCCTGACTCTTCAGTGGTTCTGATTTGAAGTAGCGATTCTAAGGAGTCCAGCATCCTGTCATATTTAACATGTCACTGTTTTTGTTGTTCCATTCAATAAAATCCATATCATGCATGGAAGTACAATGCTACTTCTGTCCAGGTAAAATCACCAATTTTGTCTCTGAGAACCATGAGATGTTCATAGTGTCCACAGTCTTCTCTCATCATAATTATCATGGCTGCATGTGACATTGGTGAAGGAACACAACGTGAAAATAAATGGAATTGATTGCATTATTTCAGATATTTGAAGTGATATTCCTATTTTGATGCCACTGAAGTAATTAATAATAATAATAATAATAATAATAATAATATGATGTTTAGAATCAACATCCAAGTTATGTAATCTTAATTATTTTCAAATGAAGAAAAATTTAAATAAATAGTTGGCCTATAAATTTAATTGTATAAGCAGATAAAAATTTATTTTTACATTTAAGGGACTGCTAAATCATACTAAGATAGATTGTAAAATAGTATAGACAGTTTTGGAGATTAGATGACTAGAGTCCCAGCCGTTGCATCTGTGTGTTATTTTCATGTGTAGTCAAAATTGTCAAGAAAAAAAAAATACGGCTTTGTGAATGTGTGTGAGGCCTGAAGAGGGCATTGGATCCATTGCTGTTAGCGCTATGGGTGACTTGATAAATTCCAGGAAATGGACTCACTTTGCTTGACAGCAAGTGCATTAGCCACTGAGCCAAGAGAAGTGTTTTAAATTATTAATTTATTATTTGAGACTAACGTTTTTTTATTATTTGAGTGACATTTGTGTGTGGAATGGGGTTCACAGAACTGCGTGTGTCACAGGTGAATGGAATGGAGTCCAGTAATCTGACACAGGAAGGAAAACAAACACAGATTATTGCAGTTCACTGGCCTTTTTCTCAGTTTCTTGAAAGTTGTTCATTTGCAAAAAGGTTTGAAGTTACAACTCCCAGTGTTGAAGGTGTACATTCTTCTTAGCATCACGAGTCAGTGACAAACCACGAACACTTAAATCATACAAATGATGAGTTATAAATAAAATAAACAAACCAGCAAGCAAAAAGACAAGCCAACCATTGAAAGAGACAAAAAAAGTTCTTCAAATTGTGTTTTCTTCTTTACACATATTCGGTTACAGGAATTGTCATAAGCAAATAAGCAGAATTTATATTGTTAGAAAACCGAAACGACTGATATCTTTGTTAAATTTCAAGTAAGTTTCATGTATAATTAAACACTTAAGAACCCAAGGTTCTGAAACAAAGTTAACCACAATGAAATACTCAACAAGGAAGGAACAACAAAATGGATGTGGGAGACGGATTAGTGGATAAAACACTTGCTGGTTGGCATGCGGATGAGAGTTCAGACACACTGAGTATGTTAGTGTATCTCGTATGTGTAATCACAAGCTTGGTTGCATATGGAAGATGGACACCGAAGGTTCTGGACCAGGTAGTCTGTTCTTTGGAGCAAACATGGAAAGCTTTCTCAAGCAAGATTGAAGGCGAGGACCTTCATTGAGGTTATCACTTTTTGATCTGTATCGTGAGAACATAGCATTCACATACATATATGCAGACATACACACAGACACATACATATAAATATGTTCTTCACAAATATGTGCACTCACAATTATGCATACACCAACATGTATGTACACACACGAACATGCACACACACATGCGCACAACTTGTTTTTCAATTGTTCATTTTTTCTGTTTTGTTGTTGAAAGAGTCATGTTCTTCACAGTGGAAAACCAATGATGAAAACATTTCTTAACTTTTTTCACCAAATAGTGTTCCAAATAGAAGGGTAACTACTTGATGTTTTTGAGTGTGTGTATGTGTATTGCTGTGGAGGAAAAAAAATTTAGATGAAAATGATGGGCTCAGGTTTGCAATAAATTGTTGATTACTATTAATATTTATGGAAGACCTGAATTTCCTCAAATGTCACCTGAATTTGTGTGTGTGTAGCAATATAAGATTTTTTTGGTTGCCATGTGACTAGTTCTCAGTGAATTTTGTCTTCTTCTCACTTATGAATGTGGAGATTTACAGACACTTTGGGTCCAGCAATCTCATTTTTTTCCTTTCTGAAAGGTTATTATGAATATTGTCTGGTGATTTTGATCTGAATATGACGTGATTCACTTACCTTTATCCTCATCTTACACATACACCGGTCCTTAGAAAAACATTTAAGTAGATTGGAGGAATACAGTGAGCTTCTTGGAGCAAAACTTTAGGAAACATAGTTGTGGAAATAGGTGTATGAACAATACAGATGCAAATCCTTAGTTCTGAAGTACAGCTATTTGGAATTTTTCAGGAACTTCTAAGCTTTTGATTTTTTCTCTGTCATATATTTTAGCAGGAAAACACAAAACATTATTTTCATCATTTTCAAGATGACATTTGTACATTCATGTTATTTCAAATCTTGATCTCAAATTCTTTTTTAGCATTAAAGCTTATTTTCTTAGTCATGATATTTATAATTACAGCACTAAAGTTCCCAATATTTCCCTTGCTTTAACTAAAATCTAATGCTTGACATAAGTTATTCCTTTGCTATGTAGGAAGGTAACACATACCTGATTTTTAAACCACTCCCAACAGGAGCCTGAGCCCAAAATCCTCAGAAATATTGTTTTATTACCGGCTTTTGTCTTCCTTATTTTATCATCATTGCCTAGAGTATAATCATGTCCTCACTGTTCAAAATAAATTATTCTATTTTTACAAAAACAATATTGAATTTTAATATAGTATATTTTACATATTATTCATAAGCCATTACATTTTATTGCTGAATATTTGGTTGTTTGTGCTCTTGCAAAACATTTACTTATATAATATTTATATACACATGTGAAATATAATAGTTCCTAGACATTCATTTCATTAGCACCTTAAGTTCAAACCATGGAACGGTTACCTTCACTCAATAGTGTACACCTTATTCATATTTCCATGCTTCTTTACATGACTTCAGTGCCAAAAGGAAAGGCTTTCTGCATTTTGAAATTAGACATATTATTTTCTTCTTTGCTTTTATGTCTTAGTTTGTTTTCATATTACCAATTCTGAGCATAAAAACTGTCAGTACAGATTAAGTTTTGCATTCGCATGTGTTTTAATTGGAACTGTAAGAGATGAGTCGAACATAATCCTATAATGCACATATTCACAGAAAGGTGGCCTGAGACATGGCTCCGTGATTAAGCATGTATCTTATTCTTTCATAAGGAGTAAGTTGGACTTCTATCACCCGTGTTGCATGGCACAACATGGCCTGGAACTCCTGTTTCAGTAGACGTGATACCTCTAAAGTTTTCAGGAATCCATACTCGTTTGTCTGTATCTCCAAAAGATGCACCAATATACGCATAATAAAAATGTAAAACATAAATTAAGATAAAAGAGAAAGATACATTCGAATCTGAATAGATTATAAATTCCTTGATGCATCACACTCTTAACTTTCCCACATCACTACCTTTCTCTCATTGTATGAACTACATGTCCCTTGGACTAATTGTATAAATCATGCAGGAACTAGGAAACTAATACTATCTATCATGCTTTATAAAAAGTATTGTTTTATTAAAATTCTAAATGAATTAAATTTTAATTCCGCAGTGAGAATAAGCTATAATTCATCTTTGAGTTGCTTAAACCTTGAAAATGTTCAGTTTTCTATTACTAATGATCATAAAGGGATTTCAAGGCAAAGTTAACTGAACATGTACGAATTTCATAGACTACAATGTCTTGCAAAGACTTTTTGATGTAATAGTCATCATGCCATCCCCACATTGAAGGAGATTATTTTCCCATTTAGAAGCATCTCTAATGAGAAATCCAGTTGAGAAATTTCAATGAAGTGATTATTATTATTAGTTTTTTAGTTCTCCATAAAGATCTTGGGACCTCTGTGTCCTTGTATGTGAGAAAAACATGGATGAAAGTCATTCCCTTCTGCTATTAGATAACGTAAATATCTAATAAACACCCATTTATATGCACTCACTCATTTCATAACTGTACATTTACCAAAAAATGTTATCCCATGAAACAAAATTTACCTATGCAGCGTTTAGTAGATAAAACCTAATGTTCGTATGCTTGTTTTTTTATTGTACAACGTTGAATTAACTGAACTCTTAAGTAAAACTTCCTTCTTTAAGTGGATAAAATTCTTCATCATACTGACCCCAACTCGATACACCAGAATGATCTCCCTCTGTAATGCAGACTGAGCTGGAATAAATTATGTATCCCATGTGACCTTGACTCACTGAGTTCTTCCTACGTCACCCTATCAAGTACAGAGACTGTAAGCATGAGCCCATACTCCTGACTTAAGGAGGGAATTCCGAAATGCAAAAGTCAAGAGGCTTACTGTAAAGCCATGCCTAACCCTTTTAATATTCCAGAAGTAAACTTCTCTAAATTGAACATCAACTAAAGGTTCAGGTCATTATTATTTCAGAAAAAAAAAAGAATGTTAAGGTACAAAAAAGAAAACAAAAACAAAATCACAAAAAACAAAACAAAACAAAACAAAAAACCTGTGGTTTAAAGAAAATATTTTGACTCAGAGTGATGGTCCAGGCCTTTAATACAAGAAACATGGAGGCAAAGGTTGGTGGATTTTTGTGTTCAGGACAGCAAGCTGGTACACAGTAACACCTTGTTTAAAAGCCTGGATTGTGTAGTGTTTATGAGAAAGACAAAAATATTAATGCTACTGCAACTTTTGGGATTTTCAAAAGCTTTGCCATAAAGATCAACAAATACATGTTATAATTAAGCCACAACAGAAAGAATAATGAAGACATGTGTGTTTTTATATGTTACTCTTATACATGTTCTCAAACTTAAAAAAAAAATACCTGCATTCAAAACTATCCCTCCTTCCACTATTGTACTCCCTGCAACATTACTCAATTTTTTAAAAGTAATATGTTACTCTAGGTTAAGGTAACAGGATACTCTGATTTCATAGAAGGCAGCTGTTAGAGCCAGGATTCATGCATTATCTTGGCTGCTTCATTCATCAACCATTTCATCATTAGCCAAAAGAGTGCTATTAACAAATCTGTGTACTGCTCAGGATTCTGGAGCGTCTTAAATTTATACCCCAAATTTATTATCAAATGTAAATTTATACCCAGAAATAAGTTATTCACTGAACCTCCAGCTCTACATAGATGAATGTTTATGTGGTCATGGATTCTGGAATTTTCCAAAGTCCAAACACTAATCTAGTAACGGGAACCAGATTTTCAGGTTCAGTATTTCTATTAACAAGGATATATTGTTTCTCAAGATGGGTAAGGAAAACAGATGATTATTTTCTAAATTAGGGTCATGACTATAAGTCAAGCACCTCTCTGGAAGTTTTCACTAGTGCTAATTAATGAATATAATTTAGGTTTATATATAATTTCATAGTTTGTCTTGTTAAAGAAAGAAAATATCTTTCTTGAGAAACAAGGGCATACATGATCAGAGGGCTTCTGTCAAAACAAACACTCCATACACTTCTAGTAGTATCATTTTAAAGTTCATCACAATCAACAGGTTATATGAAGGAAAATACTGGCTTTTAGGATCAAGAAAAATAATATTTTGAGAACATAGAAGGAATAAAGTTTATGTACAGACTGAAATAGCCATTGACTGTTTGACTGTTTGAAATTGTCCATTTGGAGCAAGTAGAGAAAATGATATTGACTGAACATGCTTCTATGCCAAGCCTTGCTAATGAGGTCAAGCCTCTACAGGATGGCCCACCTCTGTCAGCCACACTTTCACCAGCTGTGTCTTGTTGAAGATTGTTTTAATGAAGCTTTAGGGGGTCCCAGAACTTAATTTTATGTGTTACCATAACATGCAGTATATATGTTACAGAGCTCCAGAGACGCAGTCTGAAACACCCCTTTCTATTACCCCTCTAACTCTCACCTCTAGAAAATCAAATGGAAACCACTCCTCATCAAAGTATTCCCAGAGGTTTTGTCAGATGAAATCTGAAGTTTTATTTCCTTTTCCATATGAAGTGTTTGCATTTTATTTAAATATCTATAAGGTTTATTTAGCAGTAAAGGTTACTGAAGATGTAGTTTCGAAAGTTTATTATTAATGTATTTACTTTTCAAGTGGGAGCCTTAAGAACAGAAATGAGTACTTGTTCGCTGATGTAAACTGGAAGGATGCATAAGCCTTTTTAGGTTTTCTTAGAATTCCTACAACAAAGCTTCTGCCAATATTACTTAGGTAACAGAAATCTCAAGATAAATTTATGTGATTGTGTTTAGAGCATTGTTGATAAGAAAGAGCAATGACTGCTCTCCAAAGTCACTTATATTAGAGACTAGTAAACTGAGAACAACATAGTGACATAGCACATACTATCTGGAATGGGCAAATTTGTATTTCTGTACAATTTTGTGTATTTGTTCCTACATTTTTCTATCTACCTTGCTGTGATGAGGTATTTTGAGTCTTAAGGACTCTTCAGGAAGAATGTATCAAGCAAATGTTAGTAATAAGATTAAAAAACACATTGAATTGCTAAGGTGTAGTCTTTTCTAATGACATTATATATTTAATCACATTTTTTTTGCTTTCCCCAAAATGCATTAGTGGTAATATACAATTTAATATTAGTACTTTAACACTGTACTATTAAAATGTGACATTAGATGTACTATGTTTATCATTGTCATATCTATTTAATATGCAACAATATATTGCTTTTAATTAAAATACATGGATATGTTTTGAGTAGTCCCATATACAAAACCAAGGAGTAATCTTGGTAAAGACCTATTTAACCTTGTAGCTGTGACACACAGCAATCGTCAACCAAATTCGTAATGAAATAATTCATCATTCTGGTTGCATTTTTTAATGCAGTAATGAATAAAACTTTTAGTGAATTCAGTTTTGTGGTGGGATCTTATGAATAGTAAAATCACTTCTTTTGAGTTTCACTGAAAGTAATTTAACTATTTTCACATTTTCTGGCTGTTTAATGTTATATGGTTAATCATGTACCGCATCAACTCAGTATTCATCGGCATAGCCATCTTCCAAATACCTGTCATTGTGTAGGCACATCTAAACATCATCCAGTCATTCATTTATTCATTCATCAATGTAAAAATATGTTGAATGCCAACTCCGAATCAGATACTAGTCCACTGATGAAATTTGTAAATGAATACTAATTCCTGTCATATAAGCATCTGACAAATAGTAAAATTACTAAAGAAAAATCATACTAAAATGAAGGTATTGCACTACGGTGTAAGAATGACATCATGAGAGAGGAGAGGTTGGGGGTTTCAGGGGAAATACACAAAGCAAAACTCAAAAAGGCAATCAATACTCGGACATTGTTATGGAGAATATACTTAAAAAGAAACCAATAAGGTTAAATGTATGAAAACATGTAGAATTGCCCTCGAGGTTTTTAGATTATGTGTGGTAGGATGGAAGTAAATTTTAGGAAGAATGTTTTTATTATTTATTAATGATTACAGCAGGAAGATAATTCAACAGAATAATATCTTAAGTCATGGGTTTTGGCAGTAAGGATAGCAAGAAAGCCCTGGACGATCAAAGTACATGGCAGCACATGTCTTTAATCTTAATTCTCTAGAGGCAGAAGCAGGAGGATTTCTATGAGTTAGATGCTAGTCTGGACTAGATAATGATCTCCAGAATGGCAGGAATCCAGAGAAAAACACTGCTGATTAAACCAAAATGAAGCAAGACAGAATGACTTTAGGAAATAAGCTACAGAATGGAGAAATGTTGTTCTGAAGGCACAGACTTCCAGATAATAAATGGAAGGTTTGCTAATGATGTAGTGGGAGAAATACTGAGGAAATCGATCCTAGGATGCATATTATATAGATCTTGGGACTATCGAGTCATGGTAAAGTACATATGGTTAATGTTCAAAATTTAAAAGACAAAGATACTAGTTACGTTGGTATTAGTTACAGAAAATGGATGAGAATCGTTGTAAAAACAGAGAGAAATACACAGATTTTCTGTTAGCTCCAATGCATTTGAAAGGACCTAGAATACCTCCTTGAAAGCAAGATATAAGATATGAGAGAGTAGAGCTTTCCAAGAACTTAATCCAGAGCTGTTAAATGAATGAGTGCCAATGGATGGACAGAATGAAGAATACCAGAGAGGTTGTTCGGAATCTTTGAGAATATCCATTTATAAATGAGAAGAAAAGAGAGGAACACCAAGTAACATATACTCTGAAAGTGAGAAGTTGTCACTTACGAGCTTTACATGATGTGAGAATGAGAGAAGTTTTCAAACCCTTGCAAATTAATGACTAGAAGAGAAATGCAAGAGACTAAGATCTGGGGAATAGAGGTAAGAGGTAAGCCATATTTCTCTTGAACAACAATTATTTGGGTAAATATGATTGGAAAGAGCAAGGGTAATGATTAAGGAAGGGAAGACAGGATAGACACACACACACACACACACACACACACACACACACACACACACACACACACACCCCTCCATCTATCCATCCATCCAGGAGGGTGCTGAAAGTAGGAGACCATGAACAAGAGGAAAATATTGTGCAATTAGTGCTGAAAAAGCAGCAAATGAGCAGGAAATAAATGAAAGAGAGACTAGAAGATGCCTGGAGTGTAGCATATGAGGTAATGACCTTAAAAATAGGCTTAGATGGCTTGAGACAGTATAATCTAGGTAACGTGATTTGCTGGGCATAAAAGAAAAACAAGATAGCAGCTCAAAAAGTGTTGTCCTCATTTCTTATTACCGGCATGGAAATTGGCTCTGGGTTTGAGAAGCTTCGATTGCATTTGCTGCTCCTGGGGAGACGCGATTGATTCAGCATGTTCAGCTGTGGCTAACAGCAGCTCACTTTGTTCTAGGCGGTGTGGCTACAGCAAAGCAAAGCAGGATCCAGAAGAGGAAAAGATGCACTTTCATAACGGGCACAGTAAGCAAATTGTGCAAAATAAAACAAGAGACTTTATTACGGTGATGATCGCTGCTCAGGTTAGGCAATTTGGAGGAATTGACTCAAGCCATTGCCTATGAAACAAGCAAGTCCTTCTTACATGTATGGCTCATGGCTTTGGGCAAGCTCTGACTGCTTAATTTGATTCTAAAACAAATATTTCCATTATGATCATTAAAGAATGCTTGTCTTTTATAAAAAATGCCATTTTATGTCAAATCAATATTCTAGGTGGACTCCAAGTTCCACAGAGTGTGAGTGAAAATCTGTCATTAACTCAGAGCATCGGACCTAATGAATGAAAGTCTTGCAGCTGCTTCCTTTTGCAGGGCCGTAATGGGAATTTCCTGCTCAACAGTGACACTCAGCAGTCTTGCTATAAAATGACCTGAAAGGGACCACAATTTTAAAGAAATGCATGGAATCCCGTTTTGATAAGAAGCACAAAAATTAACTTCAGAGAGCTTAAATTAAAGTACTTTGACATATTCCTTTTCTGTAACATGAGTCAACTGGAAAAATGAGTGGAGGCTGAGATCTTTCACTTCAGTCGGTCTACCAGGACCATGCATAACATATGAAAAGCATGGAATCCACTTCATAGTCCTATGTATTTGCGATCTGTCTTTGAAATGGCATCTGGGTGTGAATAGTAGAAGCTGGGACTCAGGTAACATAAGGATCTAGGGGAACAGACACAAAGTGAGAAGTAGAAGTTCTGATTTCCTCTTGACTTCTCTTCCAGAACCACTAGGAGTTGCTTTAAATGGTCTTCTAAAATCATAATTAATAATTTGTTACATTATCTTAAAAATGACTTGCTTTATGCACCAAACCAACAAATAAGCCATTATTTTCTTGCCTTCTTCAATAATCACAATTTTCTCAATATGTACCCAAGTCCATTCTCTGAATGGTATCTTGAAATATGTTTACACAGATATGCAAGCATACACACATTTTTATGTACAGAAACATCCACATTTTAAGTTATAGAAATAACTATGTATATAAATATCATAAACGAAAAATATGTTCTTGCAACTCAGTCATTTTTAGAGTAAAAGAGTTCAGTCACCCTTGACTGTTCACAAATTTATATAACCACAGCCATCTTTACTACATTGATACCCATGTACTGTTACAGTTAAACTGCCAGGAGTAAGAACGTACATTGATCCACACACCTACGAAGATCCCACTCAAGCCGTTCATGAATTTGCCAAGGAGATCGAGGCCTCGTGCATCACCATTGAGAGAGTTATTGGAGCAGGTACGAGGTTTCTGACACTTCAGCTCTGTTTATACCACAGAGTGTAATGCACCATCTTCTTGCTCTCCCATAGAATATCCTTAACCTCTTATAATTGACCCTCGAAATTATCTGTAACTGCTCACCTTTCAATGCTATCTTCTGGACAGTTGATATTTAAATGAGCAAATGTGTGCCTTACTAAAGGAGAGACCAAGAATCTTTGCCCATATAGCATTTCGTATATACAGAGTGAACCTGGAATGCTGGAAATTATTTGCTCTGCTCAATTCATCTTGACCGTGTGTTAACAAAATTGAATTAATCTTTGTCATATTCCCTTTTCTTTTTTATCATCAGTAGTAGGTACTAGTAGACTATAGAGGACGAAAAGCCAAAATAAATTATAGTCAGTTTATTTTTTTAATTTCTATCTAATGTTACTATTTGGATTATATAGCTTAAACTGGTGAGCCCTAAGGTGTCTTTGGATCATATACGTAGAACATTTCCACATATGGCATTTACTTTTGTTTATACTACTGTGGATGTTTGGTCTCACCTTTAATTTATTTTTTTCCATCTGAACCTTAAGGCTTCACATGTTTATAGTTTCGTTAGAATTTTTACTAGAATAAGAATTATAAATGAGCTTATACAGTGTTTTTCTATCCCGATCACAAGGTGAATTTGGTGAAGTTTGTAGTGGACGTTTGAAACTACCCGGAAAAAGAGAATTGCCTGTGGCTATCAAAACTCTTAAAGTAGGCTACACTGAAAAGCAGCGCAGAGATTTTCTGAGTGAAGCGAGTATCATGGGGCAGTTTGATCATCCAAACATCATCCATCTAGAAGGCGTTGTGACTAAAAGTAAGTACAGCC
This sequence comes from Rattus norvegicus, assembly GCF_021556685.1. Taxonomy (NCBI): domain Eukaryota; kingdom Metazoa; phylum Chordata; class Mammalia; order Rodentia; family Muridae; genus Rattus; species Rattus norvegicus. The sequence goes on from NC_141547.1 coordinate 24,276,968, forward strand.
ACATTGTGTGTGTGTGTGTGTGTGTGTGTGTGTGTGTGTGTGTGTGTGTGTGTGATACACATCATGGCTATCTGTTTAAATCTTTGTAGCTCTTACATCAGTGGTTCTCAACCTTCCTAATGTTGCTAATCTTTAGTATAATTCTTCATGTTGTGGAAATCCACAACCTTGAGATTATTTTTCTTCCTACTTCATAACTCTAATTTTGCTACTTATGAATTTCAGTGCAAACATTTGTATTTCCTGCCACTCTTAAGTGACCCTTGTGATCAGGGCTCACAGATTGAGAACTATTGCTCCACATTAAAAGAACTGACCAAACAAAGTATTAATTTCTCAAATAGTATAAATTTTCCCTATATTTAGTAGATTTTTCTTAAAGATGATCTGTAATAGCCCCAAATTTTCATTTTAGCAACAGTATATTCATTTAACATAAATTCATTGCCCAAACAACAAAACAAAAGACAAAATTATATTCAGTAAAACACCAACAAAATAAAATAGATTAAGCTTTTTAGTTGTGATTATTTATGCAATTTTTGAAATTTTAGTTGTGAACCTAGCTTTCAGAAGCTGAATCATCTATCAGGCCCTGTTTATGTAATTTTTATTTATTTAGTTTTGTGCTACTGGAAATCAGTTCTTCTCATCAACAGCCTCAAAAACTTCATAAGGATTACTTTGTTTTTAATTAAAGAAGGTATAGCTTTAATTCAGAATTACCAGAATGTTTCATCCTATTTAAATATGTGTTAGCATCTTACAAATATATTTTTGTAGTGTGCCTCTCCATAAATCTTTTAATCATCAGTTGCTCAATAAAAAATTTAACCGATAATCCACTATTCCAGAAATGACTTTCTTTCATATTATATTGTCATAAGGCATATAATTTATAGATGGGGGTTGGGGATTTAGCTCAGTGATAGAGTGCTTGCCTAGCAAGCACAAGGCCCTGGGTTCGGTCCTCAGCTCTGAAAAAAAAAAAGACAAAAGTTATAGATGGTTCTCATAATAACGTGCTCAGAGAACTCTCTTTGGTATGACATACACATTCATGTGCATTTGCACATACACACACAGTTAGACAGGAGGAAAATGGATGAGTGAGTGAATGAATGAATGAATGAGTGAATAAGAATAAAATGAATATAATAATACAAAAAGCATAGCTCTGTAGGCAATGGGTACTTCTTTGGGCAATGCCTATTATGACTTTTACCTGTCTTATGCCATGATACTTTTACCATTGTGTTCTGATGTACCTTTATCTGTTTCAATAAAGAAGAGGATTACAAAATTTAAATTATAGCAACTATTTTAACTCTTATAAAGTTTAGACATGTGACCAATGAAATGCTACACAAGCTTTCAAAAATTCTCACTGCCACAGTAACTTCTGCTTAATAATTTCAGAAACATCGAAGTGCACCTTTGAAGATTGTCCAAAGTTACACATCCCACATTGTTTAGAGAAAGCTTCAAAAACTCCCAATTTCCAGCTTTTTGTAGGATTTTCATCGCGTGTTTCAGCTGAACTTGCCCTATCACTGCACACGCAGCATTGTTGTGTCATGTGTGTTATATGTGTGCTTTCTTCTCAGAGAGAAATATGAGTTAAACATTAAACATAAAATCTTTCCTATTAGGACACATCTATATGTACTTTGTATTTGGCCCTGAACATTTTGCTTCTTTCGCTGAAATTTCCACCTCATATCTATTGTCTTCACAATTCCTTCACACTCCTACTGAAATTCTACAAATCATGTGACATGATCACCCCTCATTCAGCTTCAGTGTGATCTGGGAGTAATTCCAGTGCTGTGATGATGTTTGCATTGATCTATAGTGTTCCCTTATTTGGTCCAAAACTCTTTGTTAAAATCTTAGAGTTAGCTTTCTTATATTTGATACAGTTTTCAGTTTTCTAGCAAAACAGAGAGTTTTCCTCAGCAAGGGTAGTTAGTATACTGATTACTTAAGTAAACCTATCTTACTTAAATGTTTCAAAAAGCCACTTTATTTAAACACTTGGATGCTCACTGTCATACAAGAAATTCTGACCTCAAGAGATAGTTAGACATAGAGACTGTTACGATGTCCTTTTGTGTATGTTGGTTAGTAAATCTGTATGAGTAAGTTATATTACTGAATAGACACATATTTTCATGTGTTAAAAATGTATTTCTGAATAGTAGGTGATGCTCCAAATTCTAAGATCTATTCATTCATATTTACACATTCTTGATATATTATAGACCATCTTCATACAACTGTGTACTGGGGAACTTACCTGACACAACTTCTTATAATAACACAGGCAAATTTCTCACATATTTTCACGCATGTGTAGCATTTATTATTAGGAGCCAATGCTGAAGTCGAAAAAGATCATATGCAGATTACGTGAGTTCTATTCTAAAAAAATATATATATAACACGGCAGAGAAGACAGTTTTCAAATTTCATTCTCTTAATGAAATATTCTGCTTGATGTTTGCTACCCAAAGGAAGGCTATGTATTAGGAAAGCAAATGTAAAAGCTGAAAATATGTCTTTGGTTTCAACTTCGTGATCTGTGTGAGCTGAAACCGTATTTCTCTTTTTTTTAAATGCAGCCTTTGATGCTCAACTTAGGAAGTCTTCGACTTGTTTTCAATTTACCATGTTGTGGCTTACTTTATTTGTGTCCTTAATTTCATGCTCTCTGATCTGATGCTAATTTACTCAGCAATTATTCTCAACCTGCAGCACACAGATAATGAGGCATAAGTGCAACCAACCCTTGTGATTTTTCTGATTGAAGCTAAAGCAAGGAGTTGGGAGTGTCACCTCTATGAACGATGTCATTGGGAGTCTTCCCTTTTGATTCTTGCACCGCAAGTGACAAAGATTAAAGCTCCATTTTGGTTCCTTCTGTGGCGTTTTGTTATGAAATTGTATCTCTAATATATATAATATAACATATAAGAATATATATATAATATATATGATATATAATATATATAATATATAAGAAATATATATATAATATAACATATAAGAAAATCTCATGACTTAAAAATCCCATAGGCTTCAGCTTAACTGACTAATTTGCAGTGCAAGATACTTTGATGGATATACACAGTGGCAATATTTACTATTTAATGAAATCCCAGAAAATATGAATTAATGATATAAATTATGGTTTTTCACTGATAGAAAACTAACTTCTTTCAATTGTGTATATATTCATGAGGGAAAACTCTTCAAGTGCATGTATGTATGCATGAACGTGAAGACCAGAGGTCAACCTAAGACACTGTTTCTCGGAATCATTCATTCCATGTTTTCCTGTTTTGTTTTGTTTGTTGTGTTGCTTGTTTTTCCTTAGTAGACAGTCTTTATCGCTAACTTGGAACACACCATGTAGGCTACACAGAGCTGCCAGTGAGCTCCTGAGATCTCCCTGTCTTCATCTGCTGCGCTCCTGCAGTTACAAATGTAAACTACTCTGTTTTGCTTTTTAACATGTGTTTTGAAAGTCAACTTCAGTCCTCATGAGCACATGAGAAGCCATTTACCCTTTACATACTGAGCCATCTCAACATCCTACCTGCATATTCAACTTCTTTCCATGGGCTGTGAAGGTGACTTAGTCAATAAATTACTCACCAGACAAAGGTGAGAACCAAATATCAGGCTCCAACTGTCATCTAAAAACTCTGGCATAATGCTATCAGTTTGTAATTCCAATGTCGGATAGGTAGGGATGGCCAGATCTCTGGGACTCACTGGCCAGACAGTCTAATGAGAGGCCCTGTGTGTGTGTGTGTGTATATATATATATATATATATATATATATATATATATATATATATATATATGTGTGTGTGTGTGTGTGTGTGTGTGTGTGTGTGTGTGTGTGACTTGTTTCCTGATTCATGATATTCTCCCTGAACTTGGCATATGGCCTTAAGCACAGAGCTACATGTGTATTTATTTATTATATGCACACTTTTCCTACTGGTGGAAAATTCCATAGTCTCAAGAAAGGACTGTTTTCTATTGTGCTAAAGCATTTTATAGCTTTATTTGTTATTTAAAATAATGTAGAAATGAATTTACTCCTATTATGAAGTGGGAAATTTTGACCAAATATTGGAATAACTTAAGTACTAATCACAGTACCTTCCTGTTTCCAGGATGATGAGATAGATACTTGGGTTAATTGACAATTGGTCACTAAGAATTGTAAAAATATTGATGGACTACAAACATTTATAGTTATCATCTTTCATATTTTATTTTTTCTTAGAGGGTGGTTCATTTTAAATAATGTAATGATTTCATTCATTTTCTTGAGACTTTCACACAGTGCATCAATCCAGATGCCTCTACTCGCCACTCTTCCCTAGCCTCCACATCTCCTGAATGCTGGACTTCACATCTCCTTTATTTACCTGGTTTTCTTTGTCTTAGAAGAGACAATCTCACAGCACATGTCCTCAGTCCTTTTTCTTTACAAATACTTCTTGTGTCCTCTTTCATGATGCTCCCTGAATCTTACGTGTAAGGGTTGAGTTGTGCATGTATCACTTGGGCACTAGTTGCCACTCTCTTTACCTCTGCATTTCTTGCCATTCTGACTTCTTTAATAATAATTCTCTCATAAAAAAGAAACTTCACTAATTAAGGTTGAAAATAGCACTTAACTGCAGATAGAAGGACAAATAGTTATAATATAATTAGAAATTATACTGGTTTAAGAAAGAGGAGATAATAGATTCTCCTCGAGGGTCCTTGGCCTCACCAGGGTAGCTGGCTAAATTTATATTTCCAGGCATGATTTATTCATAAGGAAGTGGTATGAACCCCGATTTCATAACTTTGATTGTACTCCCCCCAAATATAAGTGCCCCTTTGTGACATATTGGAATATCTTGCATTGCTGGCCATTGTGGTCATTTGTTATAGAAGCAGGAGGGGACTTAGGCTGCTTATCTTCCCCTACGCATTGTGCATAACTCCTTTCAATTCAATTAGAGGTAATCCTAAGGAAAAGGCTTTCTGGTCAAATCCAAAATTGTTCCTTCCAGTCCTATGTCTGAGCAATGGGGTTTCTTCATCATTAGGGACTTAGATCATTTTTAGACCCTCCTTTCTATCTTAATTAGTGTTACTACAACGGCCTTGGAGACATTCTTCCCAGCTTTGGCAATTTCACAGCAAGTCTGCTCACCTCTTGCCCTCAGACTTTACCAAACACTGCTTTTCTGTTAGGTTTCAGTAGTGACAAGCAAACACCTCAATTACCATGCATAGTTAAGTTGATGACATCCTGCCGTATTCCCACACTCTCATACATTCTCTGCAGAAATTCTACATGATTATTTTTCATTTTCACGTTACTTCATTCAGAAGCTTCACTTTCATTTGCTCTCCAATTTTAACGCACTGTGACCTTCTCCATGGGATCACAGTCATTTACAGTCACTCATCCTTTAAGCCTGAATGTCCATGGCATGGCAACAGGTTGGTACTCCATGATGCAAAATAGCTGAGTGAAAGATAATTGCCAGGGCCAGGTCAGCATGACAAGCTCAGAGGGCAAGCTGCAAAGGAAAGGAGCTCTCACTTTTTCATTTGCATGTTCCCGATCAAAGCTCAACCTTACAGAGATTTCACACCTTTACTAAAGGAGTAGCTCCCAGCCAGAGCAGTCCTATAAATGGCACAAGCATTTCTTGGCACGTGTTCTCGATGTACATTGCACTATATCTACATTTGCACCTGGTTTTATCACCTTTACGACACAGCAATCTACTTCAAATGGCTGTATTTATTTATAAACCGTTATATCTATTGTAGGGCTAAACACACAGAGTACTTTTAAGAACACACACGAAGGATAAACTATTAAAATGTATAATGGATAAAATTTGTCTTGAAAGTCCTTAAACTCCTTTGACCCTATGTACTACATATCATAAAGTTGGGAGTTAAACTACACATCAGGTATGTGCTTAGGGACTGATGAGAGTAAAAACCATGTGATTTTTAAATGGGCATAATTGTTTTTATACTCAAAGAGTGAAGAGCTGGGCTATTGAAAGTTACAGACAAAAGCCAGGAAATGGAGCCATCCACTGATGCTTAAGTTTGATCCTCAGAAGAAGATCTTTGCTTGGGCACGAAAGGCTCAAAACTGAAAACATGCTCTAGTTTAGATTCTTATAGTGCAAAGATATACACACTGTATATTCTGTTTTGCCTACAAAAGAAAATATATTACTTATCAAATCATACCACTCTCCTGTATATGAAAGAATGAATACATTCAATTTATGTTAAAATATACAACTAATTAAAATAATGCATATCACATTGTTTTCATTCTGTGTCCTGGAGATAGGTAAGTTAGTAAGACTTACCTGCCTTGCCACACAGCCTGAGAATTAATTCAGTTTCCAGGACCCACTTACATACGCTAGCCTGTGGTCTGTAGCAGTTATCCAAGCACTGGGTAAGAGGAGGCAGGCAGGTTCTGTGGAATCACTGGCCAGACTGCCACACCATATCTTTGATTTGGTATGTTTTTTTCTTTTTTAGGATAGCTTTGGTCATTGAAGAAGTACCTGCAGAATAACATTTTACATAATAACAGTAGATACTCTTTCTAAAGGAAAGTAAATTCCAGGCATTTAGGAAAAAAATTAATTTGTCACAATAGATAATAGGTGAATGACAAATCATTGTTAGAAAGGACTGATGTTAATCACAACAATTTCAATAATAAACAATATTATTAGATTTGAGGTTTTAGATTCGGTATCTTCTTTAAAAATTATTATTATATTATTAGAACTAAACTTATTTCATAATTTATCAATATCTAACTTCTGAAACATCAAGACCAATTAGTTGTAGCTTGAGAATGACCATTTTTGGAGAATATTTGTTAATATAAACAATTTTCTTCGATAGAAAGTTTTGAATTTTATCTTTAAAAATATTGTCATTTCATCTCAGATGAAGCATAATGGGGCTTGTTTATTTAATATTTGCTCTAATTAAAATTACAGAACTTTACGGCTGATTTTTTTCATAGTCAGACAGCAAGAAATCACCTCACAGAATTAAAATGTGCACCACTCTTTCTAACTAGTTATTCTGTTCTCGTCAGTTTGTTTGCCTATTTTGTTGTTGCTCTGTTTGCTTTTTTCTCAATAAAGATTATCTTTTTAAATCACGGGAAAACTACCTTGCCTTTCGGTTGGTAGTGATCATTAATACTTAAGGGGCTCTACCTCTTACCCTTTGTTTTCTTAAGGTTAAAATAGAGTCATTTTCAAACTTTTAAGCGTCAGTACACACAATGGAATATAACCCAAATGTGGAAAAATAAAAGGAAATTGCAGATATATGGCCACAGGCAGAAGCGCGTATTCAGTCCTTTGCCACTTAGAAAGTGTTTCTAAAATAATCCCTGTGACATTTGTTTTCTATTGAATTATGATGCCTCTAAATGAAAGACTCCCTAATAGCCTGAAGTGGTGTCAGTGTTTATTGATGAACTAATGGCTCCATAAAATCAGATAGTATAAACACAAGTAACGTAAATCCAGATTTAACTACAGATTTGTGATATAGCCTTGTTTAATGCTTCTCAGACCTGAACTTGCCTCTTGGGTTATTGTCCAACTGCAGGATCTATTTCAATCGACTTCACTAGGGACACATATTTTAGATTTCTAACAAGATTACAGGCTGTGCCTCTGCTACTTATCATGGTCCACACTGTGAGAAGCAAGAGCTGCACCAAGATTTCACAGACATTTCTTTAAATAATTTTTGGCATATGGGTTGCAGGATTGCACAATGGGGAAGGTAGTATTCTACCTTTCGTAAAGATGGATAGTAGATTTTAGCACACACACACACACACACACACACACACACACACTCCACAGAATCCAAGTATGTTTTCTGTCATCTGGAGTTCTAGATTCATAAAACTGAATCAAGTAACTCATAAATCTGAGGCTAGCATGCTAGACAGCAAGTTCTCGTAGAGCTAAAGTACAAAATGAGACCTAACCCTATACTCAAAATAAAGAAAACAAAATAAAACAAGCAATAACAAAATGTTGTGCAAAGGATGTCTTGAATGTCCACAAATAATCCCTGCACAAATAAATATGTCCATTTACTGAGTAGCAAATCCTACTTCTTTCTTCTCCTAGCCCTTCATAAAAACAAACTATATTTCCATTCTTACATGTATTCTTCTCAGTCTAAAGAGCCTTAGATAATACTTATAAAGGAAATGTACACTCACATCATAGTAGATTGTCTGGCGTGCGTGCGTGTGTGTGTGTGTGTGTGTGTGTGTGTGTGTGTGTGTGTGTGTGTGTGTGTTGTGTGTTGGGGACAAAGGGAGGGACATACAGATAGACAGACAGATACCCAAGGACAGGGACAGACACAGAGACAAACATGAAAAGAGACATTGAAAGAAACATAAGGAGAACAATGAGAGAAGTTGAATTCCTCCAGATTGGGAGTCAATGTTTACATAGTTTGATATAGTCATGATTAGCAAGTCATTATTAGCGCACAAAAAAAATTGAACATATGTTAGAGTATAACATAAAATTTGGCCTAGAAATCTGTATTTTAGAAATAAAATCCCAGTTTGAAAAGAAATCGAACATTCCTTATATCTCTAGTTCAACTTTCTAAAATGCTTTCTCTGGTCAACTGTAACAATAATCTTTCTGAACCTTACTTAGTCTCAGAAAAACTGATTGTCATATCATGATTACAGAAGTTTAGCAACAATTAATAACATAGTTCCTTGTGAAGCTAAGCATTTAATAAATTAATAATAGTACCTAGCTTATGAGCATCAATAATAAAAGCAAATTCCACTAATATCATGCTTCTTTTGCATAGATTGCCTGGGGTGTGTCCTCAGGAAATAACACAAAGCAATACATAGTATCCTCCGTGATTAAAGTCCTGTCTTGATATGCTTTATGAGTTCTTCTTATATGGATTTTTTGATAATATGCTTTCAAAATTATTGGCAGATCTACACCATTTCTCTTCTTCTAGCTGGATAATGAAAAATGATTTATACACTTTTATTGAATTTACAACGGTTAGAGTAAGCCATGGTAATTATTATCATGTCATTTTTTGCTGGATAGCAGCAACTGAGACAAAACATAAGCCAAAATAAATGTAATTAGCATTAAAATGACTCAACCATAAAAAAAATAATCGAATGGAACCTGAAGAGCCTTATCCTTATCAACAAAAGAATCTTGTACTTGTTTGCAAACATCCATTTTAATTGCTTTCCCATCATCATTGAAATTAGAAATTCACTTTGTGTCTCTCTCTCTCATACTTTGCAAATTACATTTTTGTTTTTGACATTTCAACCTACACTATCATACCTAATTAATCTGACTTTTAAAATTAGATAATAGTAGTTGAAAAAAATCACTTAGACAAGCCACGTGTCTCATCAGAAAAGAATCAGTTTCTTTTTTCTAAATTCGTATTCTTGATTGTTAGTCGCCTTTCTGATTATACAGATCTTTTTACAGTACAATCTCCGTCTTCTACATTTGAGGAACTGGAGGTGAAATTTAAGATACAAATTTAGCCCAAATATTATACATTCTTTTTGTAAGGCATCTGTCTCATTTCTGCTTTCTAGACCTTGACTCAACAGTTGTAAACAAGATTGGCTTCCTGCAGGTTTCATATCCAAGGTTTCAACCTGCTGCAGATAGAAATTGCTTGGCAGAGGTGGGGGGGGGGAGGAGGTGCTTCTCTCTTAAACAAGCTCAGGCATTTCTCTTACAATCGATCCTTTAAAAATGAAACTATTCCGGTAGCACTTACAATATACTATGTATGGTAAGTGTCCTAGAAAACATTTAATTCAGGATGTTCATGGGCTATTAGTACAAACCATGTAAATTCTATGTAAGGGAATTAAGGAAGTGCAGACTTGGTTATATGGGAACCTTGGACCAATTCTTGACGGATGCTAAAGGATGATTATGTTCGTTATTTACCCCTGATTTGTAACCATTACCAGTAAGTCCAAAATAGACAAAGGTGGGCAGAAAAATAAATTACAAAGAGAGAAGAAATTGACATTGCTTTAAGAAGATACAGCTCAAAGTACTACAAATATAAGGTTATGGGATAAATAAGGTAGGAACAGATACAGAACAGTGTTTTTCTTTCATCATTGTGATGTCTGTTCAGGATTATGAACTAAAACGGTCTGTGATCCACACAAGCCTACAGGAATTCATTCTTGTAACTGTTTGTAACAGCACAACCTCCTGGGTAACTTCTATAAGGGAAAGGATGGATTAGGTGGATTTAAGGGAAATAGCTAACTGAGGTAGATTTCTGGAAACTTGGGTTGATTCCAGAAAATTGGGACTCCTCGTTTCATCAGCGATTACCTTCAACAAGTGCATACTCCTTTAATTCTACTTCAGATGCATTTTATAGACACACTGATATGATGTGTGATAATGAGCTAATGTTAGACTATGTTCCCACATATTTCCAAAATTCAACTCCCCCCACCCCCGCCGGTACGCATTGATTTCAAAAAGCAGATAAATATAAGAGACAAACATTACATAACAAGCCACTTCACTGGAATAGACTCTGAAACAGCATTGATGTTTGTGCCTAAGCAGTTTGTCAATCAGACCTGGAGGAGCATAGGAATTTTCAATTCTAGAAAGAAAGATGATTTATAAAAATAAAAGTCCAAAATGGACTCAGAGGTGTCAGATTAAGACCCAGAGAGCACTAAACATGGTTTTTCTCATTTTAATATCTGCCAGACTCTTTTTTAAAGAAGAACCATCAGGGAGTTTAGGCGTCTGGCAGGGTGGGTGGTGTGGGGACACCCTAGTGGAGACAGGGGCAGGAAGGAGGTATGGGATGTGGAACAGTTGGAAGGTGGGCCAGGAGGGGAATAAAATCTTGAATGTGTAAAAATAAAAAATAATAAAAAGAACCATCACTATCATTAAATCAATTTCAAATTGGAAGTAGTTCTGGTCTATGAGAATAAGCTACAAACATTTATTATCTTCTCTTCATGTTATGCCGACATAACCATTGAAAATGTTTATTTTTATGCTTACTGGAGTCTCTCACTAGCTGTTCTCCCCTTGCTGACTCCCCTCTCACCAGTTGCCCTTTTTCTGTCATCATATCACAGATATTCCATTGCCTTTTTTTCACATACATGCTCTCTCACTTATGATCAACCAATCACCTCTTCACTTCTCACAGCACCCTTTCTAATCATCCTTCTTCATGGACCCATTTCTTCCATTTGCATTATGTCTACATTCACACACACATACACACACACACACACACACACACACACACACACACATGCATGCAGTCATGCACACAAACACACACATACATACATGCATACATGCATGCAGTCATACACACACATACACACATGCATGCATACATGCACACACACACGTGCACACACAAACACACACACATGCACGCAGTCATGCACACACACACATACACACACATACACACACACACACCCCACAGGATACCACCCACTATTTATTATGAGTCTATGTCTAAGTTCCATATATGAGGAAATCATACAGCTTTCTATTTCTGCCTCTGGTGTTTCTTTTCATTGTTTCCACATTGTTTTTATTGTTTCTTTTAATAATTATTTCCATTTCCACCCATTTTTCTGCAAATGTCACATTTCATTTTATTACAATAAATTTCACTGTTGATGCCACATGTTATTTAGCCACCAATCTCTTGAGAGAGAAATGTATAGACTGTCTCTCTTCCCCAGCTATTTTGAATGGAACAGTAATAAACATATGTGAAGCTGTTTCTTTATGACTAGGGGTCCCTTAAAGAGAACAGTAGAACTCGATCATTTAGTTGTTCAGTTACTAGTTTCTTGAAGAAACACCTTCCTGATTTTCATAGTCTCTTTATCAGTTTATATTCCTACCAGCAGTCGATAAATTTTTGTCTTTCCCCATATCATAACCAGCATCAAATTTTTTGTTTCATGATTCCTGACCATTATTACTTGAAAGTCTAATCATAAGACAGTAGTCCTTTCTTTCTTTCCTCCCCATGTTTCATGATGTAATTATAGAAAACAAGGTTTTGTCAATTTTTCAATGTGAATTCTTTTTTACAGTCTACCTGGGCATATTGCGAAGCCCCTCTTGAATGTTATTCCCCTCTAATTATACCTTCTATAAATATATAACATGCAGTTTTAAGGAAAGAAAATGTTAGGCTTTAGAGAGGATGAGAAAAGTGTTCTTGCCTTTACAATATACCAGAACACTCCATTAAAGGAAAATTGTCTTTAATGTACTTCATAAGAACATAATCATCTGAGTGAGAAATTAAACTGTCCAACTTGTGATCCAAAACAGCACATTTTAAATGATTGAAATTGAGTAATTCTGTTTTTCTATATTATTTTGTCAGATTTTCTATAGCTAACTTTGCACTTTTGAAGAGTTTGCAGTGTTTAAGTATGGAAACTCTGTCCTGAACTCATCAATTCCTAAGTAAAAGACTCCTCTTGAAAATATTATTAACAGCACTTGTTCATAGTTTTGGAAACTCACCTCGATTAATAAGATGTATGAAATATAAAATATAAATAATGGATGTAAAGGTTAGTAATTTTGTTGTCAGAGAGATTTTTTCCAAACTCAAGATAGTTTAAATTAATGCTTGATTTTACAAAAGTGTTTTCTTTGAAAAGTAAAATGTCATGTATTTAAAAATTGAGATTATTATGGAATTTTAAATGTGATGGCAATGTTTTAGTTATTTTCTCATCATAAACCAAGGACTTGGTTTTTTCTTATTCTCACTTTAATATAGGCAAATTATGTAAAAGATAAAACCCCACAGAATCCTGTGGGCATGTTATGGGAAGCCACCTGCATCTAACAAGAATACTATCTCAGAGATAAGAAGTTTATCAAATTTACAAAAATAATACCAGCTATATCATACAGCAAACACTAACTGCTTGGATGAAGAGACACATGATAGCAACTTACGATTCATGAGATAGACTCCATGATTAACATCATTGTAACAGCTGAAAAGCAGACAGAATAAGACGGACTTGTCCAAGCTCATTTGGCTATGAGTATATTAATCAGGTTTCTCCAGATTGTCAAATAAAATCGGCAGCATACTTAAACAAAATTAACTCATGAGATTCAGGCTTCTAAGGAGGTCCCTGACATATTACGTTTAGGCTGAAAGTCCTTGCTAGTTGCTAGCACAATGACCTTTGAAACAGAGGTCTCAGAAAAAAGACAGAGTGCCTGCTCCACGTGCCTGAACATTTATTGGGGAGAAGGGGCTGGAAGTATGAGACCTGGAGTTCTGATCTCTAAGTGGTGTGCATGCATGTCTGTCTAAGACTTTTTCAGAAAGATTTTTTTTCTCATTTCTGTCTGTTCTGTTGGGAACAGCCCACACTTAGAGTCGATCTCCATGATTCTCTGAAATGCTCTGACTGACAAACCCAAAGTAGTTTTTCTTCTGGAAATTCTTTATTCTGGTCTACTTCGAAACCTGAAATTAAACATCTACTCACCAAAGTCTAACAGCCCAGTGGCTTGTCTTCTCAGAGTCAGCGTGGAGAAACCCCTGTCTACTTTGGTAAACCAGGTGTAGAAGAGGTGAATCTACCCATCGGAAATGATCGTTTCTAAAGCGACCTTTGCATACCTGAGAGAATTAGAACAGGCTATTGAGAAAAGTGTCTTGATAAACATGATATGCATAGTGGAGAAAAGGAAGAAATGTCTTTTAAAAAAGATTTGTAAAGGTTAGAAAAATACATTTGCTGAGTTTATATTGAACGGATCACAAATAGGACAGTTAGACAAGATTGTTCTTAGGATTGTTCAGAAGAAAAGCGGGTTCTAGGTACTTTGGTGGTTATTCATGCTATCTTTGTATAATTATTTCAATTGAATTGAAATTAACACTTTAACTTGTCACGCATGAGTCAGTATTGATTTTGGCAAATGTACGTACTTTTCTTAAATGTAATTCTATCCCTTCATACTGCTCCATGATTCAATACTCTCATAGAGTAAAGCATCATCACATCCAAAAATCATGTCTCGGGGCTGAGGAGATGGGACTGTGAGTACAAGCATATGGTATACAATAATAAGTACCTGAGTTCAAGATTCCAGCTTCCATGTAAAAATGACTTCAGTGGCTTGCTTGTAAACCCAGTGTTGTGGAGTAGAAATATGCAGATCCTAGGAGTTCCCTAATCATTCAGTCTAGCCTATTCACATAAAGCTATGGGTTAACTTAAATACTCTTGCACTGGTAGTTTTTTTCTCAACCTGACACAAAGACTAGTTACTTGAGGGGAAGAAATTTTGACTGAGAAAATGTCACAATCAGGTTTGGTGTATAGGCATATCTGTATATTTATATTTGTGAGAGAGCAAACTGTAAATGGTGTCAGTCCTCTGCAGTTGTCTACATAAGGTAGCTGAAATTCAGCCTGGGAGCAAGCAAAACACCTTTCTTCAATAGTTCCTGCCTCTCATCATGACTTATTTCTTGACATGAATTCTCTCTGCACTGAACTATGATCAGGATGTATAAAGCCAAATGAACTCTTTCCCAAGTTGTTTCTGATCATGCTTCTTTCACAGCAACAGAAACCATACTAGAACATCCTTGCCTTAGTTGAATAAGAAAGTTATAGCTGTGTTACATAGATATTCTTCTTTATTTGTGACAACACAAATGAATCCATGTACTCTCACATACAAGTGCACTCACACACAGGTTTACCCACCCACCCCCACATGCATACACACAAGTTTGTATGTTTGTTTGTGTATCTGTGTGTGTGGGGGGGGTGTATGCAGTTAAGTATAACATCAGTGGTCAAATGAATGTATGTGGTTACATGTGTACAACCACAGCCATATACATAAACATATAGAGACTGCTAAAATATCAGGTTTATATCTCGTAGATTGTAGTTCTGTGACATTCTATTGTTGATATTGTTTTGGTGTTAGTGTTGTTTTCTGAAAGAGAGAGAAAGAACCTTTGTAGCGGTAGGATCTGGGGTGTGGGAAAAACATGACCAAAACATATTTTATGGAAAAATAATATAGAAATATGTAATCAAGAATGTAACCCTCTCTCACCACACTTGGCACTGCTGTGCTTCTTTCCAGGTAAACCTGTGATGATAGTGACAGAGTACATGGAGAATGGCTCCTTAGACACATTTTTAAAGGTAAGGTTTGGCCTTTATAGCGACCCATTGCTGTATGTGTTTTGTTCATGAATGGAAATTAAAATTAAGCAATTTTAATGGTAACATTTTGAATATATTCTAAATAAATTAGGCCACAACATTGTATGACACAATTAACTGGTATTTGTATGGTAAGATTTTTTTTTCAGAAAACTTACACAAATCTAATTATATGCTCTTGTAATTTTATTTAAGTATATGATTGCATTTAACAAAATGAAAGTAGGGATGAATAGAAAAAAGAATAAAGGAAAGGAGGTAAAAAAGGAAATGGAAGGGAAAAAATGGACAGAAACAGGAAAATGGAAACAGCAAATAAAAGTCATACAAATAATCAACATTTTGAAATATTTTTATTTATTCTCTGACAGTTTCATAAATGTATATGATGGTTTTCATCCTATTCATTCCCATACTTTCTCATAACCATATTTCACTCCCAGTGATCCTTTTCTTATTAGCAAGTTCTCATTCTAATAGATTGTCCTGTGTGTGTGTGTGTGTGTGTGTGTATGTCCTGTGTGTACATCTGTGTGTACTTTTGCAGGTGCTAGTGTGTATATGTGGGTGTTTGTGTGTGTGTGTGTCCTCTGTATATGTCTATGTGTGTTTGTGCATGCATGTGTCAGTGTGTATATGTGGGTGTTTGTGTGTTTGTGTGTGTGTGTGTCCTGTGTGTACATCTGTGTGTGTTTTGCATGTGTTAGTTTGTATATGTGTTTGTGTGTGTGCATATATGTGTGAGTGTGTGTCCTGTGTGTACATCTGTGTGTGTTTTTGCATGTGTTAGTTTGTATATGTGAGTGTTTATGTGTGTGCATGTATGTGTTTGTGTGTGTCCTCTGTGTATGTCTATATATGTTTGTGCATTCATGTGTTAGTGTGTATATGTTGGTGTTTTTGTGTGTGTGTGTCCTGTGTGTACATCTGTGTGTATTTTTGCATGCATGTGCTAGTGTGCATATGTGTGTGTGAGTGTGCATGAGAGAGAGAGACAGACAGACAGACAGACAGACAGACAGAGAACTACATGTTATTAGTATAGCTTAAATAACCAGAAAAGTCCAGTCACTTGCTGGAGCAAGCACAACTTGCAAGTGGCTACAAAATTGAGGCAGAAGATGCTGTTTTCCAGATAATAGCCTCAAGGGTGGAAGAGTCTTTGTTGCTATCCTCTCTCATACTTGATTGAATATTGAATAATGCCATATTGTTCAGATTTTGAGCATATGACAACTGCTGCAGTGAGTTAATTAACGCTGCAACCAAGTCCTGTGCAAAGGACAGCATGGCACAGCATTCCTTCTCATCTTCCGTCTCTCCCGTTCTTTCCTCCCAGTCTTCGTTATGTACCTTGATGTAGTTGCACTCTTCTTTAAACTGCATGGTAATGGACTCTGTGAGATGCCCATGCAGATCATTACTGCCGATATCAAACTGGAGTCTGTAAAGGATTATGATGCCTCAAAGGATCAGGAGAAAAGTGGTCAACCTAGATTATGGCTAATATAATCATGTGTCTGGGTTTCGGGAATAAAACAGTTATATGTGTACCTCATGGCTTTAAATATTGATATCAAGTCACTTTTTTGGAAATAGCTGTTTAAAATGATGTAACAGTTTCATATCTGAGTAACCTGTGGTCTGGGAGTTTGTAAGGTCAGTGCTGTAGGTGTTGCTTCTTATTGAGGGAAAAGACTGTTACAAAATTGACGACAACTTTGTAAGAGTCTGTGAGGAATTATTGTCGTGTTTCATTATTATTTCAAGTTTCTATTTTACTCCCCAAGCTACATCAAAGCACCACCCTACTGCCAGTTTACATCTCTTCACTTGCACATTTTCCGGTCTCTTAGGGTTGCATCCTCAGTTGATTCAATGTGATTCAAGCTATTAGTTAAGCTGTATGAGTTCACTTAACTTTGTTGCATCGAATGTCTTTGACAGAAACAATAGACTTCCCAAAAGGGTTGATATTTTCCCATCCAGTTGTTAGTAATTATCCCTGCTCTCATCTACCCTACAGAAAGCCCTGTATTTCCTCAGGCCATTTCGCCTTTACACAAACAAGTCTATCTAGATAACTTTTTAAAAATTTACCACCAAGTATACTCAGTGTTACCCAAAGTTGGCACTGGGTTGGAAACACGAGGTGATTTCTCTGATGTCAGACAATAAATGAACTACAGTGTATAAAGGACAATGACCTGGAACTCTTTAAAGGCCACCCTTTGCTTTTAATGACCTATAAGGTGAGATACTATGTACCATACAAAGTTATACATGCCGTATCATTAGAGCTATGAAGCAGAGGACGCAGACAAAAGAAGACAGGCTGGCACATGCGCAGTAAAGGAGCCTATAGAAAAAAGGAGAAATAATTAAGGGCAAAATAATTAGGGAATAACACAATGCAACTGTGGATGGCCCGTGATTTCTTCTTTACACTCTATTTTGCAAAATTTAAATATGAACTTATTACTCTTCACTTTTAGAGAAAAAAATCTGCCTTTAAGATAATTAGTAGCACTCCACCCCAAGAACAATAAGAACACAAAATGTAAAGTAAGAGTAACTGAGTGCGTTTGGGATAAACCTTGAAAGGCAGCACTAGAAGTAGATGCAAATGGATCTCCGTGAGTTCGAGGTCAGCCTGGCTGGTCTACATAAAAATTTATAGACCAGCCAGGAATACATTACAAGTAAGGCATTGTGTAAGGAATGCATGAGTATAAAAGCAAAGTAAACAAAGCCTATAAATAAACTAATGAATTCATTAATGGTTATTTGAAAAAAATCACTGGTAACTTCAACCGAACAAAGCAAAAGTTCACACTGTTTCGGTGTTCAAGGAATTCTTGGTGTTGTAGACTCACATGTCCTTAGCGATATTACCAAGTCAAAGCTCAAAATGTTTACCTCTTGAATAGAATATGTAACAATGTATCATTTTTTATGTGTCTTCTTTTTTTGCTTTTATAAACATTTATAGTTTATAGTAATTAATAACTAAGATTACATAGAAAATTATTTTCAACGATAGCATGACCAAAACAATTGTTTCATGAACAACCCATCATCACCATCTGAGTATTAGCTATGAAACCAGGACTGCCAAATAACATGTTATGCTAGTTTAATTTGCTTTTCTTTGTTTTGAAGCTATTTTGCCATTGCATACAAATCCTTAGGCAAAGTACAGTATTAGCATAATACTCCTTATAGGAAGTTTAATACTAGTGTCTTTACCTTTAATATATATTTTGATAAAGGCAATTATATCCTTAACATATTTGAATAACTGTATAATTTCTGTAGATTTTGGTCTATGGCTATGTTCAGAGCATAACTACACATTTATTTGTTTACTTTTAATATGTAATGGTTTCATATAATGAATTTGAGTCCTTTACATATTATATTACACTATCTTCTCCCTTTTTTCTTCCACTGAAACCCTCTTTCTGAAATGCCTCAATTTGCAGTGTGTGCGTGTGTGTGCGCACGTGTGCCTGTGTGCTGTGTGTGCATGTGCTTGTACGCGTATATGTGTGTGTGTGTGTGTGTGTGTGTGTGTGCACTGAATGAGGTTTTGAAGGATTTTCAAAGTCTTTTCTTCATTTGACCAAAGCAACATAATCAGTTAAGTTTGTGGTTTCTAATGTTTTCTATTCTTTTTGAGTAGAAATCACATTTGCATTTTGAAATGTGTTAACGTCAGTTTAAAGATGGAAAGAAGGCTTTTTCCAAATTTTCCTCCTGTGAATTGTACTGCTAGCCTAACGCTACACTGTCTTTGCAGAAAAACGATGGCCAGTTCACTGTGATTCAGCTTGTTGGCATGCTGAGAGGCATCGCTGCAGGAATGAAGTACCTTTCTGACATGGGCTACGTGCACAGAGACCTTGCTGCTAGAAACATCTTAATCAACAGTAACCTTGTGTGCAAAGTGTCTGACTTTGGACTTTCCAGGGTGCTGGAAGATGATCCTGAGGCAGCCTATACCACAAGGGTAAGATCTAACAGAATGCATTTCCCACACACCAGACTAGAGTCATTTAATTTTTAAAGATGTTAAAAGAAGTAGCAAAAAGGTATTCTTCCAAAAAGGTCCAGAGCAGATAGAAAAGAGCATGTGAGAAAAGAGAGAATAGAAAAATCCAATTCCACATTCTCTTGGTACAGGTAAATTTAAATATAAAACTTATATAATGAAAATATTTACTTTCCAAATCTCAGTAATTTATTTTTTCTTAAAGGTATGATGATGGTTAGTTTTATGTGTCCAAGTGACACAAGCTAGTGTCACTGGAGAGGAGGGAGCCTCAGATGAGAAAATGCCTCCATTAGATTGGGCTGTAACCAAACCTATATGGCATTATTTTTAGTTAGTAATTCTTGGGGAGGGACCCAGTCTATTATATGTGGTGTCATCCCTGGGATGGTGGCCTTAGGGGCTGCAAAAAGCAGGGTGAGTAACCATAGGGGAGAAGTCAGTAAACAGCCCTCCATGGACTCTGCATCAGCTCCTGACTCCAGGATCCCACCCAGTTTGAGTACCTGTTCTGACATCAGTTGATGATGAACAGTGATGTGTAAGCATAAACCAAATAGATCCTACTCCCCCCAAGCTGCTTTAATGTTTTATTGCATCAATAAAATCCTATCTAGAACAGATGTGAATAACAGAAAATCTGAATTCATAAAGATTCAATGTGTGTGTGTGTGTGTGTGTGTGAGAGAGAGAGAGAGAGAGAGAGAAAGAGAGAGAGAAAGAGAGAGAGAAAGAGAGACAGAGAGAGAGACAGAGAGAGAGAGAGAGAGAGAGAGAGAGAGAGAGAGAGAGAGACAGAGGGGAAGGGACAAAGAAACAGAGTTTTATAAAGTTAATTTAAGGTACAATGCAAGTTTAACACAGAATTTCATATATTAAAATATTTGTGTTTGCTTGATATATTTATAAAGAAAGAACATGGGTTTATGCACACATGAACACATATTGATAGTATTACTAAAAAAATTATCTGTACTATAGTGTCCTCGATTGTGAAATAATTTAAAATGTATTTTATTCTTTATCTCTAGAGTTGATGTTGTTGGAAAAACAAGTTTTACTTCTTTTAAGACTTTATTTTCTGGAGCTATTGAAATGTCTCCCTGCTTGATTTACAATGCATAAGAACTATTAAGCCTACTTCTATGGAATATTGGTTATTATTCACAGTATAATAGCTATCATAAATATACAGCTTACAGCAAACAAATTCTTCCATGAAATAATGTGATGTAAAATTAGCCGAGGGAAACAGTGACTATTTTTATATAAAGATTTTATGGACAGACTATTTATTTTACCTTTTCAATTTGAACCTGTTTAATAAATGTTTGGGGAAATCTAAATAATTTCAATATTATCACCTTGGATATCCTTAACATCTAAGTACTTTATATACTTACACTGTACAAATGGACTAACTTCCTTTCAATAACAGAATGATGGCTTCATCATCTCTAATTCTTAATTATAATATGTGTGTTCCATGTCTCCTTATAAAACTACACTGTAAAACTTGGTGTCTAATAAGAAGTTCGTTAATAGAGTATATGGTGTGGAAAGCCGCAATAACATTCGCCATCACAAGATGGCACTGGCTTCCACTGCGCCCCACGTGGAAAGCCTGGATAGCATTCGCCATTACAAGATGGCGCTGGCTTCCGCCGCGCCAGCCCCACTTCCTTTCAGGAAATTAGCTGTGTACGCATGTGCAAGAGTGTGTTTGCGCCAGGTCTTTGCCCACTCCGGAGCGTGCCTATGAGATCATGGGTAAGCGACCAATCAGGCGTGGACGCGCCATGCTAGGGTTTTATAAGCAGCGCCATTCTGGGGCTCGCTCGCTCCTCTTCAAGTTGTAATAAACGCTTTGCTGCAGAAGGATCCTGGTGTCTGCGCGTCGTTCCTGCTGGCGAGATGTTGGGCGCGCGACAATATGGTTACTTTGTTTCCTTTTGTTAACTTTGACTTGTGGTACATGGATTTTTGAGAATTTGTAACATGGTTAAAAAAAAAAAAGCAAGAATAGTTTATTTATGTAAACAAAGACTTCCAAAGGTCATTTCACTAAATCAATGAATTAATTGATGAGAAGTTTCTTCTCTCCTACACCTATGACTATCATTATTTTCATTATTGAAAACTCAATTAAGAATTCTCCTGAGGTTAGAGTTGCACTTAATAAAGTTGGCCCAAGCAAGATTGAGGTTAAGTCTATTGCTGCTGTGATGGGTGGGTGTCTTAGTTAAATTAAAAGTAGATTTTTCCAAGGTCCTTGCCACTGTGTCATGGAACGGAACTTGTAGAGTAACCCAAGACCCTGACACATTCAAGGCTTCCTTCTACCGATGTAGTATAGCATCAGGTGTAGAAAATATATGTAATGAGGAATAATAGGGTTGGTGAATCTCAGAAGTTAGTGATGCACTCACATTGTTCCAATGGACAGAAGAGCAATTTAGGGATGAAGCACAACATAAATAATGAACTCCAATTTGGAAGAGCTAATTTAGTCATAACAAGCAAAGCTTAACAATCTTTTACCACTCCCAAGTCTCAGTCTACTGACACAAAAAGATCGCTGGGAGCCAAAAGTTCAAGGCCAGCCTAGGCTACCAAAAGATTCTATTTCAAAACGCAAAGCAATACAAATTTAGTCAACAACTGGAAGTGATGGAAGCTGCGAAGAGCGCATACTGCTCTAGTAAAGGACAAGAGATAGACATGAGCTAGGTTCCTAGAATGCACATCAAGCAGCTTGAACCACCTGTGACTCTAGCCCTGGGCGAGCTGGGACTTTTCTCTAGCATCTTCATTCATGAGCACTACCCCCACCATGCACAAATATACATAAAATATTAAAAAGTTAAAATTTTAAATAAATAAATGAATAAACAAATGGACAAATGAAAATGGAATAATAAAATAAATATGTCATGTATGTTTATGTGATATAGTGATATATATATACATATATATAGCAAAACAATTTCCAAAAAATATTCCAGATATATTATCATGTATGTATACAAATAAATTAAGCCTGTTTTATTCCTTGCAAAATTTCAATCATTACTTTAAACTTATTTTCTCAAAAATCTTGAAAATTTGGTTTTGTAATGGAAACTTCTCTCTCTCAACATGTATTAGAGAGTAGACAGAAAAAAATAACTTTAAAACGCAACTTTTTTCTGAATACTCTAAGCTCAATGTTCTTCAATTGAACCATGCCGTTCAGTTAAACAATAGCATTTCTTAGGTTAAACAGTCTAACTGAACAAAAACAAGAGTGTGCCAGTACAATAAAAGAAAAAAAAATCAAGCCTTCCAGAAATAAAACAATGTTGAGTGATAGATATCTTTTAGTGTTTAGTATATACAATTTTCCTGCTTGTCTTACAAACTCTTAAATATCCCAGGGTTTTATTTAACAACTGAGACATTCCACTTATAATTCTGTGCTTTAATAAAAGGCATGCAGAGCTCTTTACTTTATTTAGAGTCCTTTACTTTCCCAGTGCCCAGCACACACCTTATTGATGTGCTTGAGTGCCTCCTGCCCCTCCTCTGGGCTGCCATCCTGAACGCTATAATTGAGATGTAGGTCCTGTATGCCTTCCAAGAGTCAAACAGAATTTATAGCAGAAACCTTCCCGACAGCCAATTAGTTGTTAGTCTACAAGTGCTCATGGGCTGGGAGATGTGAAAAGAGACTGCCTGCTGTCAAACAGATTCACTTAAAAATGTTACATCTCTTTCCAGATCCTCTCAAAGAAGCCGCAGTATCCCCAGATACCCTTGAAGTATGCAAGAATATGACTATATGTGTATTAATATTTATGTATATATGCATATGTATATTTACATATATATGCATGTGTGTGTGTTTTTAATTTTAGGGAGGCAAAATTCCAATCAGGTGGACTGCTCCAGAAGCAATAGCTTTTCGAAAGTTTACCTCTGCCAGTGATGTCTGGAGCTATGGAATCGTAATGTGGGAAGTTGTGTCCTATGGAGAGAGACCGTACTGGGAGATGACCAATCAGGATGTAAGTACAGAGATCCTCTTTCTCCCTCAAGTTGAGAGTGAAATGCTTTGTCCCCTGAGTCTAGATTGTTATAGTATTTTAATTGTGGAAATGACAGTTACTTGAAAAATATAAAATACTTTCTTTACCATGTGATGCATTTGTTGCTATGGAAATATTTTTTATGCAAGAGCTAAAAGTGAGCTGATGAAAGTAAATTACAATTAGGAAAAACTCAAATCTCTTGTCAAGGTTTCACTGGACCATAGTGTTGCTCCACTCAGTTCAAGTCAGCATCATTTTTAAAGATTTAAAGATGAAGAAACAACAATCATCTAGGAATGAATGCTGAACAGCTAACGACTGAAATATACGTTGAGTTATATTGTGTTTTTAATAGGAAAGGATGTGAATAGTCTTCTTACAATAAAAATATAATTAATGTTTAGATGTACATACGGATAACATGAAAGAAATCATTAAAGAATTTCTTTCCAAGTTCAAATGCTTAAGCTATGATGGCTGAGACAGACATACAGTCTTTGCTTTGATCATTTTCCATTATTAATATTCAATACATCCCCTTCAATTTTGAATCATATTGAAATTTGACATTTTCCTTCCTGTTAATAATTATAAAAGCAATTATATAGCTTGTATTGATTCCTTAGAGCAATGATTCTTAACCAGTCAGTCACAATCCCTTTGGGGGTCAAATAATTTTCACAGACTCCCACATCAGATTTCTTGCATATCAGATATTTACATTATAACTCATAGAGGTAGAAAACTTACACTTATGAAGTAGTAGTGAAAATAATTTCATGGTTGGGGTCACCAGCCCATGTGCAACTGCACTAAAACGTTACAGCATTAGGAAGGTAAAGAACACCTACTTTATAGTGGTATTAACTATTTACCAACTACTAGCTTATTATTTCTTTGTGAATCATGTATATTGAACAATCTTAACTCAAGCGTGTGCTTATTGGAAACATTGGTTTTGTTCTCCAATTATTTCCTGTGTCCTAACACTATAGCATCTTCTGCCTGTGTGTGCAGTCAGGGATTCATAGGCAGATACAATTAGGTTGCAACTCATTGTGTTTATAACAGTAATCGCAGACAAGCAATTAACACTGATGTTTCAAGTCCAGCCAAAACACATCTCAGAAGCATTTCAAGCTATATGCCCCAACTGTGGTCCACAGCAACCCAAGTAATGGAACTAGTTGTTTTCCTTTATATAAATCTGTACTTGGATCAGGATTTGTTGAAGTAGAGAAGCAGAAAACTTGATTTTAAATGATAGGTTGTTAAGGCCTATTATGGAAAAACACCAGACTATCAACATAGACTAGTACTGATTATTTAAGGTATTTGTCTTTGTTTTACAAAGACATTTGTAAAAGTTTTCTGGGAAGGCCAAGGAGGACAAGGGAGCCTACCTGACTTGTTAAAGCTACTCTCTCTTGCTGCTCATTTTCCTTCTCAAGAACACTTACTTCACCGCACCTATGTATTTAGCTAAGGGACGCCATTGCACCAACTTTAGAATGATTAACCCAGGCTGTGATGCCCGGTCTAATATTCTTCAATTTTCCTTTAGTGGGTAGCCAGAGAAACACCTCAGCTTTCCTTGAATTTGCATCTTAGCATTTTTCTCTCATATCATTAGCATATTCATGAGTTCCATAATTCCTCTGTAGTCAGCTACAATTGGTAGGGTTAGCTAACTTTGTGCCCAATTCACTTGGCTTGGAAAAGTGAGTGCTGACTTAAACTCCTTGACAACTCATGGAGAAGAGTATCTATTGTCTTCAACTTTGAGGTTTAAGGCCTGAAACTACATCAAAAATGTCATTCAATTTCTAAACAATGTGAATGTCTATAAATGTAATTTATATAAATAGTATTTTTAGATTATATTTGTATATGTGTACTTAAATAACACATTACAGAGATGTTATTATTTCTCTGTTTCAATGGAAAACTGGAGCTTAGAGAAGCTCAGTGATATTCTTAATGTCAAAAATACTAAAATTTAGAGTAGGCATATCAACCTTTTCTCATACATTTTAAAATCTGTGATTTACCCCAACTGCTATGATTAATAACAATTGAATTATTATGTACCACTGCTCTTTGTCTCCCAACCATATCAGCCTTCAAAATGAATGAAGCATGAGATATTCAATTCAGTAAGTAGTGAGTAATCTAGATTGAAGATGGCTAGACAGCAAAGACGTGTTTTCTACAGTTTATTTGTCGTGTAAATACCAGATGCTCACATCATCTTTGCACCATTATAGTTTTACTTTGAATTTGTGCCAAGGTTCTTTTTTTTTCTGTGCTGTCACAAAGCCATCAAATGACAATCCATGCCATGTATGGATTCGATATCATTCTATAGATATATGATTCCCTTCTCTGCCAGCCTTCAGAGTTAGTTTCTATCCATGTGTAATGGATCCTTCAATACATACACATCAAACGTTGGCATTATATTAATTACTTTAATTCTTCCCTTAACCCTTCCATAGGGGTCCAAAACCTCAGTTCAATGATTGACTATGTCTGAATCTGTCTCAGGCTGCTGCTGGTAGATGCTTATTTTTGTACAAGAAATTCCTTTTGCCATTTTGTTTTCACTGGTTCTAAACTTAGTTGTGTAGGCTTCTGCCCTGAGGAACCATCCCCCTTTTTTCCAGTTTAAATCTTAATCTCATTAACGCTGTCATCACATGCTTTGAGTTTAATAGTAAACCTTCTGGTGCTCCTTTTCTTTTCAAACTGTATATTTTTTTTGCTCTACATGTTCATTTTCATTGTAGACTTTCATTAGCATAATGAATGTTGTTGTCTCTCACATGACAGAGCCATTGTTAGGCTCTCAGAAAATGCCCTCCAAAGAAATTAGTCCATAACTTTAAATTTAGCCTTGACCTCAGGCAAGTTCTTAGAGAAATGGTAGAAACTATTTACATTACTTGCAGAAAGATCACAAGAATGGTCTCCAGTCTGTTATTAATTTGCACCCCCCACAACATACTCATAGATTACGCCTCCATAATCCACATAGTTCTCAGCACAAGAGTCTTTTAAAATACAATTAGGGAGTTACACTTTTCTCCACTTAAAAAATCAACTACTTTTCTTGTCCAAATTCCCAAATATTCCACACTCCTTCAGGAACAGTACGATTGGGTTTATCATAAATATAACCCACTTCCTGGTGCAAACTTCTGCATTAATTACTTTTTGATTGCTTTGATAATAACCCATGGCCAAAGCAACTTTGAATTGAATTGCACTTAGGGTTCCAGAGGGCTAGAGTTTATGACGATGGCTAAGCTAATGCTCAGTGGCTATTGACCGGGGTAACTCAAATCCTGAGCCACAAGCCATAGGCAAGGATCACACTGGGCACGGTGTGTCTTTTGTAATCTCAACACCTGCTCCCAGTGACACACCTCCTCTACCCAGGCTACATCTAAATCTTTCTTAACAGTTACTCCAACCATATCAGCCTCGGAGGACATTATCATTCAGAATACCACAGCATATAAAGAAAATATGTTTTTTGACTTGTTCAAGATTCAGAAGGATGTAAAATCCAAATAGCATGCAGAAAGGTAGGTCATCTGGGATACAAACTCCTGCCAAGCATCAAAGCCTAATAGAGAAACAGGGAAGAAAAAAAGCAACTCAGTGCAATTAGGAGGGTAATTAATCATCTTTACTGGACTGATACATTCTGACATAATTATCTTCTACTAGATCTTACCTCCTCTAGAGTCGCAAATCAACCTGCTGAATGATGGTAGAGCTTCCACCACATGAACCTCTGGGACACAAAGCACATAGAAAAAACAAAACAACAACAACAACAAAAAAAAAAAAAACCCCAAACATTGTCGATATAGTAAAGTCAAGGAATTGATTTAATTTATCTATTTGACAATTTTATATATGAAGACTAGATGCTCAGTTGAAATAATACTTTAATTTGAATTTTGCATATTGTTTTGAGAATTTACCATGAGTACTGTATTTGCATCATTTGCAGCCATCTTTCTTGGCCTCCAACTCCCCCTGTGTCCTCACATAGTCACTGGCAAATCCATCACTTTTTCTATGAACATTACTGTTGCACATGTACACTAAAAAAAAACAAACAAACAGAATCAATTGAACACATTGAGAGAATAGCATGATGGAAAATATTGAGTTTTAAGTAAATATTAAGTTAATAAAATTTAATGAATTAGGTTATTGACTTTAGACATCTATGTCAGCCATCAGGCACTAAAGAAAATAATATAATCTCATAAAAAATTAAAGGACAAGACAAGCAAGTAAATAAGTTACATTCCAATAAAACCTCAGGGCAAATGGTACTGTCAATACATCCTTGTCACATTTGGTATTTTCCCATTTTCTACATTTAAAATTGGGAGTTATTATTTAATCGTTTTTATTTTCCAAGATGCTTGTGCTTTTAGTGCATTACTTCTATCACAGTTGCCAAAAATAATGTCTTGCATAGTTTGCCTTTTGATTTCTACATTTTTTTGAAGTTAAATAGGTTAACTAAGGTAGAGCTCTGCTGAGGTCACTTGTCTGCACTATTCCAAATATTTGTCACCCTGCGTTCCTGGGTCCTTCGGTTCTTCTTATTTTCCTGCTGCTGCTTTGAGCTTCTTGGATTGCTAATAGTTAATAGTTTCTTTGGTGGATAGCAGCTAGAAAAACTTCAGGTTATGGTCTATTACTCATGGTCCTAGCATTTATATCCCCAAAGTAGCCCCTGCACCAGTTAGATTTCTGTACGTTGTGATCTGGATCCCACTCACCTCAGATAAAAAGAAATGCTATCGGAAACCTGACCATACTTCGTTCCTTCACGAGTTTGTTTACCACAAGATAACAGAAATCACCTTTCGGTGTGATGTGCTTGACCTTGATTTCTGATATTTTCCCCCTCTACTTCCTAGTCCTACAGGCTTTGCAGATGTACAGCTCCTCTTTCTATCCACCACCACATTCAATCGCTTCACTCCCTTTATTGTGAAGGAATTTCCTTATCTCCAACCCTTGAAAATTATCTTTACATAACTTAGCCTTTGCTAGTTTTATTTTATACTTTGCTTAACAGTGCCTAAATTATTTGGGGATAATACAATGACATTTTCTGAAAGTGTATTTATAATAATTTTTAAGAATGCATTCCTTAATAATGTTTGGGGATATTTTTATAAATTAATTAAAGAGACCTTAGTAATACAAATACATTATTTGTCATTAAATATTTTGATGTCAGCACCAACATTATACATGGTTTTTAAGTCCCCACAAAGAGATTGATGCTCATACTTGTGTTTAAAATAAATATCCGTAATGCCTTTGCCAGTAGACACTCATTTCCAATTCCTGACAGAAATCCAAAGACGATAATAAACAGTCAGACCTTGACATTATTAAATGATACATGAGACAGTTATGCTAATTTAGCCTTTGACTTATCCATCATTTACCATCCAAAAGTCTTTTGGAATAAAATTGCCATTCCGGTACTTTGAAAATGTGACTGGATATACTTTTATTTTTTAAAATAAAGAAGATATACATTCAGAGACATTGAAAAAGAGCATAATCATTATTTGATCCTAAGATGTAAAGGCGAATCAAATATGGACAGTTTTGTTGGAATTGGTTTTATAAAGTATCCTTCACAAACGTTACAAGTAAAAATCACTAGCATTTATGTTCTTGTCTTATTTTTGTTTTTGATTTTGATCTTGGAGACAGGGTCCCTCTACGTACTGCTGGCTATCCTACAAATCAGTATGCAGACCAGGCTGGCTTCGAGCTCACAGAAATCACCAGCCTCTCCTCCCTAGTGCTGCGATTAAAGGAGTATGCCACTACCCCTGACTATTTTTCAACATGTACAAAGGGCCTATTTTTTTTTAATGTTTTACAGCAAATAATAGTAGTTGTGGTTTATAAAACCGTAGTTTTGGTCACTAGAATAAAAGTAAGGATAAAGACAGAGGGACTTTTCTCAGACTCTTCTGTGCCACATTAGCGGTGGTGTGGACCTGGTTCTCTTTGCTTTGCACAGGTGATCAAGGCAGTGGAAGAAGGCTACCGCCTGCCAAGCCCCATGGATTGTCCTGCTGCCCTCTATCAATTAATGCTGGATTGCTGGCAGAAAGATCGCAACAGCAGGCCCAAGTTTGATGACATAGTCAACATGCTGGATAAGCTGATACGAAACCCAAGTAGTTTGAAGACACTGGTGAACGCGTCAAGCAGGTACAAGGCCAGGCTTGAATAATTTTCCTAAGTATATCCAATCAGGTAGATGTCATAAATATTTTATCTATTCAGTCAGTTAGATATTAATATATGAATCGGTATGTTGTTAGTTTATTTAAGTTGAACCCTCCATAAAGTTTCCCCTTGAAAGAAAATAGGAGTGGGTAATTATTCCAGAAAGGACCTTAGCCTAACCTAAGTGGGTAATGTATCAATGTCACGAAAATAAATGCCCAGCTCCATTGAAATAGCATTAGAAAACAGGGGTCAAGTGTGTTTAGAGCATATGTACAGGTAGAGAAATAAGATTATAAGAGGCTAAGGAAGCACTGGTGCATTTTAATCCAGACGTCTAACTGTGATTAGACTCTTTAGAATACATTTCTCCAATGCTCATTTACATATAAGTACACTGTACCATTCAATTTATGAACACTGAAGACTGCAAGGACTCTTTTGACTTTAGCTCCTTGTTTAGAGATATTTGGTTCATCATTTAATATACAGTTGGAAGATTTCAAGCTGATAAATGAATAACCTTCTGGAAATATGTGTCCAAGCCCATAAGCATCATTTCTACTTTTCTGGATTACAATAGGAATACATTTAAATAATATCGAGTATTTGAAAAATATATTTTTTCTTGTTATAAGAAAAATATCAAAATGTTCCAACTAATAAAAATCAAGATGGTTCCAAATTATGAATTTTACTAGATTATTACTTTCAGTGTATTTAATGCCATTGTCTGTTTTATACAAGAAAGGAAATCATGCTACTAGCTGATCTGGCTGCCCATTAAAGTGAACTGAATGAAATTGTTTCCTTACAATAAAGTTGCATGAATTCTATGATCTTTAGGCAACATTTATTTACTGGGCAGAAAACCATTTTAATAAGTCAGAAATGAACCCTCAGAATCTAGAAATGTTTTTTGAATTTCCTAAGCAAATAGCTAAAGCCTATGTCTTCTTAGCAATTATTCTATATGTCACATTCTCAATAACTACTTTAATATCCCATTTGGTCATGTACAATATTAAGCCATTCTCTTATTTGTTTATTTACTTGAATGATGTTGAGGTGATTGTCACAAATGAGTCTAAGGATTCATTTGATAACAAAAAAACACTTAATATTCTAAATCATACCGATTTTCGTAATCACCCGTTTTACATTCATATATATAAATTTCTTTTTTTTTAAATTCTTTTTTTTGGAGCTGGGGACCAAACCCAGGGCCTTGCGCTTCCTAGGCAAGTGCTCTACCACTGAGCTAAATCCCCAACCCCCTATAATTTTCTTATGTATGGCTTATCCTTTATAGAATTCCACATGTTAAGTTTATGCAAACCCTTCAGACTATGTGACTCACTACCCACTGTTGACTACTAATTCTGCAAGGTTTAAGTTCCTCATTCATTAGACATCCTCATTCATGTCACAAGATGTGATGGGTCTAGTAACAAAATAAAAAATATTTGAATATCTAAAAATTTTAATATTTCATGATCCTGTTTTCCAAACTCTGTTAGATTGTTCATCATGAGAGTATTCCTCAGACTCGGCTATTTACAAACTTGTGATGTTTCGGGAATTTATATTTCAAAGTCTATAGTGTACCTGTTTCCTTATTTACATTTACTTTTAATAATTTTATGACACTTTGCCTACGTATCATAGATCAATATACTTCATCATTCAACAATTACTCATGTTTTTGGACAGCGCCATCCTGTGAGATAAGATCAGAGATGCAGGTTTATCCATCAGAGCTAGATATTCATCCTTCATGGAGCCAACCCAGGGAGAATGGGAGACTTAAAAAATAAATCATCTTAACAACTTGTATTTATTTCTGCTCTGGAGAATGAGAGTAGAATTCTCGAAAACCCGGAGGCTACAGTATCTGTACAGTAGAGTCATGAAGATGCCGTTTTATTAATTTCACATTTCGATCTTAAAATATAACTGCATTGTTTTCTCCTTCCCCTTTCTTTTTTGTCTCCTCCACTGCTCCTGTTTCTCCTGTCTCTCAAATTCTCCAAATTCCTGGTCCCCATTTCTTTTTTTAGTATATGTGCTGCCGAAGCGAGCACTGGTCCCCATTTCTTTAATTATAATTATGCACACATACACACACACACACACACACACACACACACACACATATATGCCTATATATGTATATATATGTATATCACACACACACACACACACACACACACACACACACACACTAATACTTCTTTGGATAACCAGTTGTTTTTGGACTTAACCTTAAAGAAGAAAGCAAACAAAACAAACAAACAAACAAACAAACAACAACAACATTGGTATCATATTTGTTCAGGTCTTATTTCATCTACTATATCATTTGGAGTTCATGGGTGTAGTTTCCCTGACATTCCTAGGAGATACAGTGTCACAGCAGACTTCCCCATGCTCTAGCCCTTAACGTAGCCCTTCTGCAGTGTTCCTGGAGCTTTAGTTGAAGATGTGTGGTTTGGAGCAGGGCACCATAGGATAACTTATTCTCTGCATGTTGATCAGTCATGGTCCTTTGTAGTGGTCTCTGATGCAAAGAAGTTTCTTTGATGAAAGAAGAGATCTACACTTCTCTCTGCGTATAAGTTTAGATGTTTAGAATGCAGTTAGTACTTATGTGGGCCTAGTAAAGAAACAGTTGTCAGCCAGAATACAGCAAATATAGAGGCGAATGCCAGCAGCAAACCACTGAACTGAGAATAGGTCCCCTATTGAAGGAATCAGAGAAAGAACTGGAAGAGCTTGAAGGGGCACGAGACCCCAAAAGTACAACAATGCCAAGCAACCAGAGCTTCCAGGGACTAAGCCACTACCTAAAGACTATACATGGACTGACCCTGGACTCTGACCCCATAGGTAGCAATGAATATCCTAGTAAGAGCACCAGTGGAAGGGGAAGCCCTGGGTCCTGCTAAGACTGAACCCCCAGTGAACTAGTCTATGGGGGGAGGGCGGCAATGGGGGGAGGGTTGGGAAGGGAACACCCATAAGGAAGGGGAGGTGGGAGGGGGATGTTTGCCCGGAAACCGGGAAAGGCGGGAAAGGGAATAACACTCGAAATGTATATAAGAAATACTCAAGTTAATAAAAAAAAATATTTTAGACAAAAAAAAAAAAAAAGAAACAGTTGTTAGTATTTCTCCAACATCCATGATGTCACTAGTCCTGAGTTATTATGGAGATTTCTACTATTATTGAAGAAACTTAAATCCAACGAGAGAGGTGTTCGTTGTCACCATGCTGTTTCTAGCACTACTATTCTCAGTGTTATTGTGCAATGCTGGACATGATTATAATGCCTGGCTTCATACTTTGGCAGAGTTATCTACTGCTTCCTTCCCTTCGATGCTTGCCTGACAACTTCTGGTATCATAAGCCTTTCAGGCTCACGCTCGATCCTTCAGATTCTGTGCCTGAAGTGCACAGAGCCCTTGGCAGTAGTGATTTACGATGATGGTTTCTTGAATTAGGTTGGTAATAAACAGAATAGAACTGGTCAGATATAAAATGTCCTTTAAGTCACATAGATAATATGTACTATGAGAGATGGTGAGGGAAAATGAAAAACAAGAAAGTGTTGAACTATTGTGTCATATGCAATGGGAAGTATTTGAGTAGGAAAATTTTGTAGAGAAAGTAAGGAATTTTATTCTGGCCATGCTAGATTGAAATTCTTATGAGAAACATGAAAACTGAAGTCAAGTGTATGGATACATGTGAAACCTTAGCTGGAGATTAAAACTTTATGAAATGAATATTATTTAATGACATAAAAAATGAACATAAAAATTATTGCCTTTCTCTTTAGAAAATTTACTAGTTTATTATAATCCCACATAGTCTACGATAAAAGTCTGATTTATTTTTCCCATTTGTATTTTGAATAATGATCATATGTCTTCCCTACAACTTAATTTTTGTCCCAAAGATTTGTTGAATTTGATTGAACATTACAAGTACAAATCTAAAAGGGTCAGTTTGTTCCTTCTAATACTCATGTTTTCTGTGTTCTAGGGTATCTACTTTGTTGGCAGAACATGGATCTTTGGGGTCTGGGGCCTACAGATCAGTAGGTGAATGGCTAGAAGCAATCAAAATGGGCCGGTACACAGAGATTTTCATGGAAAATGGATACAGTTCAATGGACGCTGTGGCTCAGGTGACCTTGGAGTGAGTAGTTTTTCTGATAATTTTTACATAGCTGTTGGGGCAAGAAAAGTATATTCAGACAACAGAGTGGATGCAATCAAGGGAAAACAGTTTACCTGTGTCCATATGTGTCAGCTTTCAAAGAAGCCTCATCTTTTTTTAGCCTGTGCTGTTAACAGCTGCATGGTTCCTGCTTCTTGTGTCCAGTATCTTTGCTATTTTGTTCATCAAACAGCACTTGAGAGTTTGGATAATTGGATTACAACCCTTGGCAAAGTACTGGTACTTTGTGTTGTGAAAAAAAAAGACATTTCCTTGAGTTTTTATACTGGTACTTATGTTACATGAATGTAAATATAAAACAAAACAAGCTGTAAGCACAATTGGTGTGGTTAGTCTTGTGTAACAAAAACATAAAAAGATTAAAAAGAAAGAAAAGAAACAGAAGAAAAAGTGAAAGGAAAGGAAAGAAAGAAAGAAAGGAAGGAAGGAAGGAGGGAAGGAAAGGGAAAGAAAGGAAAGAAAGAAGAAAAGGAAGGAAGGAAGGAGGGAAGGAAGGAAGGAAGGAAAGAAGGAAGAAAAAGAAAGACAGAAAGAAAGGTTACCAAATGACAAGATGTCAGCTTTCAACAGTGAATACTTCCCAGGTAACAGCTTCAATAAAGTTTTCTTGGCAGGATTTCATTTAATATTTACATGGGGCACCTTCTGTTCCTGAGGTCTGAGAATATGTTAGACCCTGCCTATGATGTATTGTTATTTGGTACAATCTCAGCGAAACCAATTGTGCCCATTTCTGTTTGCACGTTTAAGATACAATTTATCAAATCCTATTAAATAAAAATTACTAGAGCTAAATATTGAATTCTTTAAGATTGTAAGTCATTTGTACTTTATTATATACTCTTCATGTGTAATTATTTTAGCCTAATTGTTACTTGTGAAAATTAATTGTTCTATTATGGTTCCATCTAGAGTTCACCTAAAGGAATAATGTTTTAACCTGTGCGAATATTACTGACTTCAAATGACCTGCAAATTCAAAGGTTAAAATATTGTTATAAGGACTTTAAAATATTAGGATGCTCTAAGTCACAAAGCCACTGTCTGCCCTCCATCCTTTCATGTGAAATACTGAGAGGTTCTCTAGACATTCCTACCTACCATATTGGCATTCTTGATTCATTGAATTCACTGCTCATCCCCAGGAAAGGTAACAGGGTACCATTTATTAATATCACAGCCTCAGCACTGTCTTCCTTTGTACTGATCACTAAATGGATATAAAATCACAACCACCGGGTTGATTTCCTATTACTTAGTCTCATTCTTACAGCTATTACTAAATCACATCTTCTTGAATCCAGGAATGTTCTGCCCACTATTTCTTTGATGCTCAAGAATCTAATCTGTGCTGTATTTTAAACAGTATACTAAAAAATCCTAATGATTTAAAACTATTTTTACATAATTACTATTTAATTTTTTTCAGTAAAAATGGTCATTTTAATTTATTAAAGTCATTTGTCATTTTATATTAAAATGATACTGTAGGTATTTCTTCTACCCAATGTCAGATTACTTGTACATATACAATAAAATGATTTGCATTAAACGACGTCTCTGTTTTTATTAAGAGAGTACGTGGTCGTATGTTTAGTTAGAGCTGTGGCACTTTTATTTATCCCTTCACAGACAATACAAAAATATTAAGTTATTTATTTCATATTCTAAATTTTATTTTGCTGTGTGTGGGTGTTATCTTCCTGTGATTGCTTTATTTCCTGGGGGCCTCAAAATGATAGAAATATGTTTAGTATTATTGTACTCTGTTTATACTTCTGTTTTAATTCTTTCCTATTTATTTCTGTAACCTCCTAGACTCTCTTTAGTATGTGTGTACTTTCTCAAGATGAAAGATGCTCCTCTGTCTCTTTATATATGTTCTTCTCTTGTTAAACTGCCCCTTTCAATTTACCTTTCAAATCATTTACAGGGAACAGTAAAGTGAAATAATGTTGTCTTTTATAAATTGCTTCAAATTCCTTGTCATTACCATGATCCTTACTGGGAATCGGGCATGCTAACTCCATTCCCCAAAGACATTAATTTTTTGGAAGAGCTTGAAATTATTTTGAGCACAACCTGCTGTTTATAGTGATTTTTTATAATCATAGTATCTGTAATTAGTAGGATATATTTATCAAGACATTATTTAAAGTAAAACACACACTAAGGAATCATCAGTTTCTCCTTGGTCAAGGACTAATAAGAATGACTTGTATAGTTATTTGACCTTAACCCAGAAAAATAAAGTAACGTGGCCCACTGTTGATAAATAACGCAAAAGAAATGGAGTAACCGCACAATTTGGGGACATGCTCTTGAAACTACCTGACCATAACTTGTATACCTAGCCACTGTGCAATATCTAAATATTAGTTGTATGAATCTTTGAAAAGATTACAATAAGATATTACAATATTATTCTTAGAAGCCAAATGGGACTGCACATTCTTGGTGTGTAAATGTTTATAAAAAATGTTAAAACAACCAAAAACCAAATGCACAAAATATTATACATATGAAATATATTTCAGTGATGACAAGTTTGGATGTATACTAGCTGTGTAAAATAAAACTGTTCCAATGATAACCATTGGCTAAAAGCCACCTTCATGTGGGTTATTATGCTACCAACTAGTTGCCAGTACATGTATTAGGAATAAGAACTTGAGTGTCTTGAAGTAAAGTATATCTGATAAGAGTAGCTTCTAACTTTAGATGCGTATGCCTTCTGCCTATCTTCTGTTCCCAAACTGTGCTATTCTGTCTGTACACAGTAATCATATTTGAATAACCATAGCTGGAGAAATGGCAAAGCTCTCCTATCACATGTAAGTAACATGAGTTACTGTTGCCAAGGGAAACTGAGCTGGAGGCAAGTAGTAAGTTGAAGCCAAAGATTTCAAGTAAGGAAACAGGGAAAGGGGACGACATTTCAAGTGTAAATAAATAAAATAGCCAATTTAAAGAAAAAAAAGATTTCAAGTAAGGGCATGATCAAAGTTGTCTTGTAGATTTCTTTCCTGGCCAGTGCTCTCAATGCTTGGTTATTCAGTAAATGAGGAAAGTCCAGTGACTTTAAGCATTATAATAATTTTATGAAAGCAGAATAGATTCCTGAAGCAGCCATATGGATAGAGTCTATGATATTAAAACAACAGTTTTCCAAATATGGGAACCCAAAGTTGTGTAGTCTAAGACAAATAGCCTCATTAACCTGCAAAGGAAGCCATTACACGTAATTTACGACGTTCTCAAAGCAAGCATAGGAGAGCTTGCTATTCTCTGTGCTCCATGCAGTTAAGCTAAATTTCTGAAAGCCTGTTTTGTTGTTGTTGTTGTTGTTGTTGTTGTTGTTGTTGATGATGTTGTTGTTAACAAAGTCTCATCTCTACAAAACAGTTGAGTCTTTTCTTGATAAATATATTTAGCTTGCACAGACCTCATAAGTGACTACTGAGGATTTTTAAAATAACACAGGAAAAAAGCTGACATCACAAGGCTCCATGATAAAACTGAGAAGGCAAAATTTTAGGAAGTTGAGTGAATATTCATTAGTCTCCCATGTCCCTTCTACTACACAGCTAGTGATGGAATGTAAATCCCACTGACATGACAACAAGACATATAAAACACAATGGAGAAAGAACAAAGATCTCTCTCTCTCTCTCTCTCTCTCTCTCCCTCTCTCTCTCTCTCTCTCTCACACACACACACACACACACACACACACACACACCCGCACACACACACACACACACACACACACACACAAACATCACTGTATTCTAAGTAATCAGGAGGAGAGTGGCTCCATATATCTCAGCTAGTTCTTACTTAGTTTATCCTACTACGTCAACCTCACAATGAAGTATGAGTGTATTCCATGAAACAATATCTGAAAAGATGTTGACATGTGATCGCAGCAATGGCATCACATTCAGTTACAGATCTTCTGAAACCTGCCATGTCAGGTCAATCTATTGCAGTCCCCTAGGTCTCTTTCTCATTATGTTTAACCAAGTAAGTCTGTGTTTAAGGGTACTGTGTCTGCACGAGAAACAGCCCTAAGTGTTTTTCAGACAACAAGTGGTCACAAAGCAATTAGTGTAGTGTATATTAAGGGGATATATCTAAAACTCTCAAGACATGGCATGACCTAGGTGCAAAGCAAAATAAGAAAAATACTGTACTCTTTGCCATCAGAAAATAATTTCTTTCCAGGAATCATTGAACACAAATAGAACCAATTCAGTGTTACACACAACGTAACAATAAATAAAGATAAAATATTAGAAAGATTATCTTTCTAATATTTCTGATTAATACCACAAACCTTCCTACTTTATATATGTAGGATGCTTGAAAGTAGAAACTGTTATGATTATTCGTTATGGCTTGTTGCACAAATCACTTTCTGAGCAATCATAAAGTAGTCACATAAAGGGTAGGCATCTTATAATCCAATCTAGGGGCCAGAGACAGGCAAATCAGAGATAACTCACTGGCCAGCCAGTCTGTCTGCAGCAGGAAGTTCTAGATTCAGTAATAGATGCTGTCTCAGTGAATAAATGAATGAATACACGAATATAAATGAGCTAGAAAAGCTCTTGAGAAAACCATCCAGATGTCAGCCTCTGGTATCCACATACAGTCTACACAGTTGAGAACATTTATGCGTACACCACACGCATGCACATATAAATACTCACAGTAGGAAAAAAACAAAAAAGCTGTCGGAAACTGTGAAACGTGTGAGGCAAAACTACTTAACAATATTTTAATGCATTTGTCGATATGAGAAAAAAGATATTTAAGCTTCAAATAATTTTCTAAAACACAAATGTAACTCTCCTAGAGAGTGTCTGAAAACATTTAAATTGCCTAGGTAGTTATTCTCTCTTGTTCTTGGAAAATCATACTATGAATATTTCTATTACAAACATATTTAACTAATTTGGTTTCTCTGTATACCACACTCATAACCTCTAGATTGACGAATCATATTTTATAAAATACCATCGATGTACATTATTTATAAAAAAAATTTTAAAGTGTAATTTTTATGATATTTTAAACTCCATTTTGAAATTATTTTATCTCTTAGGAAGAAATAAAAGGACATGGGAGAAAGGGAGAGAGAAGGCAAAGGAGAGTGAAAAATAAATTCAATACTCTGTCCATATGCATATGTGTGCAGAAACGTCAGATAATACACTGATGTGGACAAACTATTGTTTGTGTTTTAAAGTAGAAAGATTAGGACAAATTTATTTACAATCTGTTTGTATGAAATTTTCTAGTCAAGTATGATTCTATGCTCCTATAATTCTAACACTTGAAAAGAAAAATTAATTGTGACTTTTATAAACACAAACTCAGGAGCCAAAGGCAATCCTCCAAAAGATTAATTTTTTTAGCATAAGATACTTTTTATATTAACATATTGGATTCTTTTGTGATCAATTAATTTTGGAGAAATAATCACATATAAAACAGTCAAACAAGTGAATGAATCACAAAATGAGAATATGGTGCAAATGTGTATTCACACACACAAACACCTCCAAATTAAAGTGGCCTTATATGTGAAAAGTCCATTTCATTTGAGTTGGAAAATCAATACATTTTGGTTTGAAGTCAGTTGGAGTAAACAGTGACAGTTATGGTAAACATTATTTCTACTCGAGTAACTATGAATTATGAAACTTGAATACATGTATTACTTAAATAAAGAAATGTCTCTCAGGACTTGGAGTTTATCACTTAGGATTTCACTATGAAGATGACAGATTTAAAATGTAATTAATAAATATAAATAATTAATTTTAGTGCAAAAAATATTTTTACTATGGGTTGATTAGTTCCAAGCTCAAAGTTTAATTCTTTATCCCTAGGATGTGTTCTATACTTGCTCATAAACACCCATAGATATTCATATTTCACAATTTTTCATGAAATATATAAAATAATTATCATTGCCTGGAAATGTAAATTATGTTAAAATGTAGATTCATTATGAAACTTCCGTGAAAACAGCAGCAAAACATGTTTTGTTCTTTTGAGACTTTATGCATTCAATATTTACACAGTTTCCTCTTTTATAAATAAGTTAATTTTTGCATTTAGTGTGAAATGTTTTCCAAAATCACACCCGCAAGTAATGGGAAATCTGAGTGTGAATTTCATAGTTAGGTACCTGGTTTTCCTCAGTTGTGAACTGTTGTGCTCTAAAGCCAAGTGATTTTAAAATTTCCAAATCTGTGTCTACTTACCCATAAAGTAAAACTATTAAAAATGCTGTGTTTCTTTGAAAGGCCTTTATAGTATGAAGAGGCTGAAAGCTTATTAATTATCATCAGTTGTTCTTATGTTTAATGATGTGACTCTTAACATGGAGAGAATTTCCATTAGTAATTCATCACTGTCTGAAGAACTTTATCGCCTCATAATCAGGCGTCAGTCCCTTTTACTCCACTATCTGTTCAGCAAAAGCCAGGACATCTGCTAAGTAACCTGCAATACATAGAATAGTCATCTAACAGCATAGACTCACCTAGTCAATGGGCAAGCTTGCTAATGCCAATTTAATTGTAAGAAAAATAAAACTAAATTGAAATAAAGTCTTTTTCTTTGTACTTTAGTCTCCAATTTTTCTATTACTATGGTAACAATGGTGACTTTATTTTCAAGTGGATTTTTATTAAATCCATGTTTTGTTGATGATTCCTGTCCAAAACACATCAGCCATTATTATCCATATATTGTTCAATGAGATCTTGTAATTAATATTTAATAGCCACATTGGAAAAAAATAAGTATATCACTGTCATAAGAACCAGTTGCATTTTTTTTTGCTTTTCTTTTCTCATGTCCTAAATCTCTCATGAGAAATTCAGAAAACACAAAAGGGACACAAAATATGAAATTTTCTTAGTAGATGATTCTTTCTAAAAATGACAAAGTTGGAGCCAAGGCTATTCAGTCTTCTTGCTAAGTAATACCTTTGTACCTGAAACTTCTATGTTTACCCAACATTGTCATTGTCATTGTCTTTTATTGCACTGATATCTATGAAAATTATAGGTAAGACATTGATGACAAAAACTTTCCTTTGTAAGACCAATGTCTTTGGCAAGGTCATTTCTTGAAGAAATTTATGTTAGACATATTTGTCATTTAGCATTTTGAATTATAAATGCTAAGTTTTCCTGGAATCAGATCATTTAGACTCCATTTTTTAAGATAACATGAAATCTTAGTGTAGAAATTAAGAAATGTAGAATGTAGAGAAAACATTTTACAATTTCTTTTAAACAATAATTTTTTATCATAGAAAAACAATCTAGGTCTAAATTTTTTATTGATAG
Organism: Rattus norvegicus; assembly: GCF_021556685.1. Lineage (NCBI taxonomy): Eukaryota > Metazoa > Chordata > Mammalia > Rodentia > Muridae > Rattus > Rattus norvegicus. The sequence continues at coordinate 24,318,396 of NC_141547.1, forward strand.
CATGTAGTCTTCCAAATTCTCTAGATGTCAGAAGAAAACTAAAGCTTTTGTGTGATTCGCTAAAAGATGAAAGTGTAGAACTTTGAATTCAAACTAAAATATGACCCAGAACATTGTGAGGAAAGCACCATTGTAATGAATACTGCCTGGGTGTCTGTCATGTATAATGGCTGCATGGGATTAGTGAGTCTCTTAAAGTGCTCGGTCTTCAATTCACAAGGCGTCATACTTTAAATTGTGCTTTATATTTCTTTTAGCAAAGATAATGTTTGACGTGATGTTAAAGATCACGTTTTCAATACTGTTCAATGAAATTGTACCCATTAAATTTAGTATTTATTGATAAGATATATAAACATTCATTTTTCATCACTATGTACCATTTAAATAATGATTGTCATCTGTGGGAATAAACGTACATTTTCTTTGACTGCAAGGAGATTCTTTCTTTCAAGGAACAATTTTAGAGCCCACCTTTGAGAACTGGACTGTGAATATCTAAACATATCACTACTTTATGACTAATTCCTGCAAAACCTTTTTCTCTGTGCCAGCGTGAGATGTTGAGGTGTGCTACAAATTGAGTCAATACATGCATCCAATGTGTGCTCTCTTCATGCAGGGATTTGAGACGCCTGGGAGTGACTCTGGTCGGTCACCAGAAGAAGATCATGAACAGCCTTCAAGAGATGAAGGTGCAGCTGGTAAACGGGATGGTGCCAGTGTGACCCGCACACGGGTCACTTCTCCAAGTGAACAACTCTGCACTTTGTAAACAGCCCTAAGATTTATTTTAACAGAGAAAGGGAAATGGGTGGTTCCTAAACCTTTGAAGGCACTTGTCTCATCCTTTGAACTTATAATCAACATTTTACTAAAATCTCCAGATCTTCTTCTTAATGTCTTCGTTTTTTTCACTATGTAAATGTAACCTGCGAAGAGAGCTAACATGAGAAACAACATCCTATAAAAACATAGTAACTAAATCTTTCTCCACTTCTTCCACGGAATCTTGTACATGAAATATATCAAGACACAGAACCTATAGAGACTGTTAAGGCAGCCCCTTTCAAAACTTCCAGGGATCGACTTGAAAGGAAAAGTTTTAAAGCCATGTGTGGGCAAAGAAACGCTGCATTTTACTGACGTTTACTTCGAGTTTTATTTGTCTGCATAAGTGTATTGGAGAGCAATATGATTAGATTATTTCTTAAATACAGTTTGTAATTTAAAATGGAATTACATGTTATAAGTTATAGAAAATAGTTTATAGACATGTTGCCCGGTCAAGGAAAAGTTCAGCACAGGGTGTATATTTATTTTTCTGTGTTATATAATTTACTTTTAGTTGCACTTCTAGAGAGTATTAGGCAATGAATGTGTATAGACTGTATAGTTTGCAATATACCGAGGAATGGACTTAAATTGGAAATGTATGTATATGTGTGTGTATGTGCGTATGTGTGTGTGTGTTTGAATATGTAGATGGTATTGTTCTGCTTGCCTTTTGTATAGGGTTTTAATTTTGGCCTCATACAGCAAAGGGTGTTCTAGACTATTTTATGGGTAAGAGGAATAGGAAGCCTTAGACCAAATTTCCACTCAAGTAGGTGTCCTTTCTCTCATTTTGAAAGCAACTAATTAGTTTATTTAAACAGCTAATGCCTCCAGATTAAATTCCCTTTGGATTTTACACATACCCAACCTATGCGTGATAAAGAAGTTCTCGCCATTAATCTTTCATGTTTCTTCCAAATTCGACCTTTCAAAGTTCCTGAAAATATCTTCTCAAGCTGACACAAAGGGCACACGTTGTGTCATAGAATGTAGAGAGTTGTGATTGTAGTGGCATCTGTGAACATCCAATCCAGGCAGAGGTACTCAAAATCTCCCTGCATGCCCTAACCATTTGTAGTCACTCCCCTTATGACTCATTCACAGAGAGTTTAATACTAAGACAGCATTAAAAAGTGAAGTAAAAAATGTTTTGCTCAGAATTTTCTGTTTGAACTTTGTTTCTCCTTGGTAACAGTTTGTGCACATCTTGTCCTCCATTACAGTGAATATGTTTGGAAAAACCAATGGGGAGTATTTTAAAAAATTAGAATTTTTAGGTAGTTTACAATAGTCCTTCAGTATATTTTATATACTACATCAGAAAAGGGCTGACATTTATGGAAAATCCATGTGGTTTATTGAAATGTTCACTTAAGTGACCATGATGGTAAGATGAAAAATATTTTATATTATTATGCTTTATAAAATCTGGAGAATGGTATACAATATTTTGAGGAGCCAAGAACTTATATCAGGACTTTCACTACTGCATGGGAAAAACCATGTGAGCAGAGTGAGATCTACAGGGGGGAGGCCAGTATTTTGTGAGGAGTACGCCTTTATTCTTACTAAGATACGTTTCACTTCAGTATTCACCCATATAAGGAAGACAATTGGGGAACTTACTATTTATCTCCCACCCCCATTTTTTAAAAGGAGAAATAGCTCCTTGATAAATAAGGAAAGATCAAAGTTGCAAAAGGATGTGAAGCATCTAAACAGTTTTTATATTATACATTGATTCCCCTCTCCGAATAACACTGATCCCACAATGTGCTCAAGAAATGTGGAAGTGACACTTTCAGAAAATACTAAGAGTAGTTTAATACTATGTTGGTAAAAAAAAATCACAGAGAGATGTCAGTATGAAAATACATTTACATAAAATCATTGAAACTAATTACTACTGTACAGATAAATTCATTGGAATCTAAGTGATACAGTAGTACTGAGAACTTCAAGACCGAAAAAAAATACAAAACATTTACACATGATTTAGAGCTCGTACAACGCACAACTATATGGACATCAAAAATACATTCTAATTTGTTTTCTAACTTTGTATGGTATAATTGGTAAGGTCTAGCTGTTAGACTGATGATTTCATTTTCTCCCCATAGAATATTAGGTCACTTACTTCCCTTTGCAATTCAAGTGTTACATTTGGAGAGCAATTCAGAAGCTCTATGGCCACATGGCGTTCATCCACGCCTCAATTTGGTTGAGGGTTTCTAAAGACTGTCACTCTGATTTTCAAATAAACAGACCTTTAAATTGTAAGTGCTCTGTCCCTCAAAGAAGAGAGAGCACCTTTCTAAAATATTTGTTCACCACTGGATATGTCACCCATTGAAAAGTGCCAAACTCATCGATCAATGTGAGAAATGCAGCTGGAAGGGAAGCCAGCTCTCGTACGATGTAACGAGGCTGCCACTCAGCACAAGACTGGGTACATTCTCATGGTGTGGATTTTCTTCTTGTGGCTTCATTTCCTTACTCATGGACTCCCCAAAATAAAGCATAAGATTCCATAATCTCCACACGTATAACTGATTTGTAAAATGATATTTAACTGGATTGTCAGAAGGAACAACGGGGAACTTTCCTATTTGAAGTCATTCCGTTACTGTGGTTTATCAATCATAATTTATACCCACTCTTGCCATTCCCTAGCATGTGACAATTTTTTCCTCTTTCAAATGTATCGATTGTATGTGAAATATAGAGATGCTGATTTTCACCGTTTAAAAAAAAATTATGACATGCATGTGTTTTAAATTCCTGTGTTTTGTTAACCAAGCCAGTGTTCTAAAGTAATAGGTTCATGTTACAATTTAAATAGGAATATTTCATCAGAACTTCAGTGCGTCTAGACTTTTGGAATCGTCACAAATAAAGGAAAACACACTTAGCTCTTTTTATCAAAACAGTTCTACCCACTATGTAATTAAAGAGCTGTAACTTCACATCTCCGGTTAAGTGGAGCAGTTACTGTCGGTTGAGCACTGCATTTGCATGTCTGCTGTTTAAATTTTACGTGGAAGTGAAAGGCAGTAAAGAAGATATTTGTACACCCATTGAAGTGGGTTTTCAGAAGCACAATGAAAAATATTCACCTTTGGAACGTGTTCTGGCTGTAATGGTATGTTAGATAACAAAGAGCGTGTGGTGTAGAGACTCAGTAGGTATATGGTGTTGCATAGTAGTAAATATCTCTTTCTTATTTTGTTCTTTCTAAAATCTAAGTGGGAAAGTACATGTGATGATGAAATATCTTTGTTTAAACTTTGCCAGACGTTTAACCTCAATGTAAATAAAATATAGGATAATACGATGGCGGTTGATGATCCTAACGAACGAATGAACAGAATCAGAATGGTAGCTTTATTTGAAATTTGATAGCTGAACAAGTCATCACTTTTTTTCTTCTGTGCAGTAGCACAGCTGGTTACATTGAATATTTTTCCTCCATTATGCTGTTAATTATACAGTAATGTATCAGGAAAGAAATAGATAAAAAAAACTTTCTGCTTGTATCTTGTTATTTTCTGAGTCTTTTCACACATCAACGATTGAATGTTCTTATTCAGAATGACCACGTAATTGTCGCATAGAAGAAGCTGCTATTTCTTTTTAAAATGTCTGTTTATAATAACCAGACTCAAATTCATTTTCTCAATGTTAATAGGGGAAAAATGTTGGCAAAAATACATCCCGTCTTTGCAAGCTGGGTGCTATATTCACTGAAGTTTGAGTGGTCAATTATTTGTGAATATTTAGACTACTGCAGTTTTCGATTAATTATTTAAAAGCATATATATACTGAATTTGTAACAGTCAGAGAATAAAGTCAGACTCTGTCCTTTGTGAATATGTTGATCAACATCACATGGTTTCGGGCAGGTCAGAGACATCCATGCAGCCTGTCCGATTCTTTGGTAGGCATCAGGAAATCTTGTGTCCCTACCTCAGAGTGAATTCAGGAAGGATGAACAGTTTTGTATTGGTTTCCATCTGCGTCTCTTTGTGCTTTCAGTTTGTGTACATGTTTTTTGTAGTGTAAGATATTAAATTTTATATTTTTTCAGAAAATAAAAAACATTTGAATATAGAAAAATGATGGTCCTACTTGGTCTCTCCTAATATATTAAATTTATACATAGCCTCTTCCTAGGATTTTTATTATCAGAAGAATGTTCGCTTTTTAAGCTATAAATGTGATTACATTATGAAGTGATAAAGTTATCTGAGTTATAAAGTTGATCATATACATTCCCCACAAAAGCATTTCCCTGAATACACATTCAAACAATTTGGCCAAGAGACTGGTTGAGATTATAAAACATGCCTTCATTCACTCTAGCAATGCAAAATACACTTGCAGAAAACAAAACAAAACAAAACAACTACGGAAAACACAAGGAAGAAATAAATAAAAATGGAAAATTATATGCTATTTGTATCACCTACAAATGGAGACATTTTTGTGACTGACATCAGATGGAGACCATCTCACCACTAGGTTCTACTCTCTGCTCTCTGCCCTATCACTATGCAAGAAGAAAAGATTTACAGGACAAGGAGATTAAGGAGCAAGGCTCGCTATTTGTAAGTATGATACCATAATGCTCTTTTTAAAAATGACAAGCAATACCTCTATTCTAGGAATTGACTCATGTTTGTAGCCGGTAAAATTGCAACATAGAAAATGACACTACACTACACTTACAGAATAATAATAAATAAAGCTGATGTTTTAAATATTATAGAATTAGGATTTTTCTTTACTGACTCAATATTTATTCTCACATGTTACTCAGAACTCTTTGTTGTTTAGACTTACCGTGTTCCTTCTTTGCTACAGAGTTAAAGAGACTGTGTAAAACAGTTTTCTCAATTTTATATTTACTCTTGACAAAATAGAATAAATGGAGTAGTAAATGATTAGTGAGAAAGAAATTCTAGGTTAGAAATTTTCATGTTCAGGATGCATATGCAAATCTAACTGACATCCAGGGCTTTCAGTGCCTTCTTTGGACTCTGTAGACACCAGATGGGTACACATGAGTACATGTAGTGCACACACACACACACACGCACACACACAGACACACACACACACACCTACACACACACTGTACATACATACATGCAAATCACTCATGCATATAAAATAAAATGATTTAAAGTTTTGTAATAAATATACTTCTTCAATTTATATATTTAAATTTTTATGCAAAATATTTTGACATTATTTCCCCTCTCTCAACACATCTAAAATCCTTCCACTTCCTACATCCCCAAAATTATATCTTTCTCTCTCTTAAGACAACAACAACAATAACAACAACAACACACACTAAACATACACACAAAAGGAAAATCTACAAATAAAATACAAATCATGGAATCTTTTCAGTGTTGGCCATCTCTTCCTGAAAAAGGGGCCTCCCTAGAAGAATGGGTTATATAATCAGTGTCACTGTAAGAACGAAAAACTATTTTCTCCCTCTGAGAAGCTACCCACATCAAAAAGCTTCTTAGTTCTGTGTAGGACTTCATACCCACTTTCCCTTTTCCATGCTGGGATTTTGTCCAGCTTGAATTTTTTATAGGTTTCTTCCATTATCAGATACAACATGGATTATGAACATGTGAACTTATAGAATATATCTAATTTAAAGTGCCCAAAGAGCAAACATTACTTCAGGATCACAACACAAATTTGAAATAATAGATTTATGAACATAATTTTAAAGCATGATATTATTTGCCATTATTATTGTAGAGGGATACACACTAAATCCCAAATGAGTCCTAAAAGTTGACTCTCTAAATTAGTAAAGGAAATGTTTTTTTAACCTTAAGTATTGTGTATATGAGAAGCTGCTTCAATAAAAGAAAATAAAATCACTGTGAATCATATTACTTAATGCAAACATGTCAGGCTAAATCTAGCCCTGTATTTGTCCTCTGCATTCTCAGCAGATCTTATGCTATATCCACCTTTGGATCAATGTGCGTGATCTTATTTTACCAAGACCCCTCCACACCCTGGTACATTGTGTAGTTTGAAATTCTTTTTCTTACATTATCCAATTAGAGGTTTCCTGTGTCTGGCTATTCCCAAAGAACATCTTATCTCGGAAACATAATTTTTAATTATGGAATTTAATTTGTTTAAAATCATCTTACAAGTTTGTATTTCTATTATGTATGTATTCCTTTTAGGATATTATTTGATAAAAGCAGAAATCAAGTAGTCCAGTGTTTTGGTTTGGTTTGGTTTGTAGCTTGGTTTTGGATACTGTGTCCTTGTTATATAATAAAAGTTTATAGCAAGTCATAGAAATTAAAGTTGTGTATGATAGATGAAGGAAAGAACAAATTCTCTATCACATCACAGCATCAATTAAGGGATAGATAAATGCTGGACTTTTAAAAGGTATTCTATGAAACAGTGAATGCTAATGATTTTTAACACTCATTTATGGTGGGAAGTATCCACAATTATTCTTGAAGGCCTGGATATTTATCACCCTGCCTGGATTAGCTTGTTCTAGTTTACCATTGCCTTTAATCACAGGACACATTAACAGCAACATAGACCTTAAAGGATCTGCATTTCAGAGATAATCTCTCTTTACCTCCATTGTGGAAAGGAGTGCAAATTACTCCTGGTAGTTTGGATCAATTACCTCTTTGAACGTTGTCATTACTTTCCTAGTCCATTTACTTAAGAGCATCAGAAGACCAAGGTGTTCAGGAGAAACTCTTAACTTCCAGTTAAATAGAAGTTTTGTTGGGTCTCCTAGCAGAAGCATCCTTCTCCCCAACCAAAGCCAATGAATACACCCACAAAGCACAAGATTGCAAAAACACAAAGCAAAAGTCTTTCTATGTAGCTGTTCCCCTTACTACCTCTTGATTCCTTGACTCATGACAACTCCTGATGATAGAAGACACATACCTACATATTGAATTCATAGCCATTCAAGCACATACCACCTTCTGGAGAACCCTGATTCGTCACTCCCTGCCATCCACTCGTGGTGCCTACTCAATGCTTTGAAATTTTATTCTGTTCTCTTATGAAGTGAATTGCTTTGGAATAATGGGAAACATGCAAAACAAAATAAAACAAAAACAAAAGCAAACACAAACAATGAATGCCTTGGGTATGGGTCCATTGTGAAATAAATTCCTTGGTTAGAAGAAAGTAGTGTAGAATATCACAATCATACATAAGGCCTGACGACGGTAGCTTTAGAAGAATTAAGTGAAACAAAGGAAAATCCATAATGAGAATAAGTATTTCAGTAACTACAAAACACATCCTTCTTTACTGAGGAAGTAGACCAGCGTGTTCAACCTTTTACCAGGTCACTTAAAATGGTACTGTATTGGATGCAAAGTGTTAGATTTGGATGTTGGCAGATTCGGCATAAATAAACAGGTCTAGCCAGGTCATCTTCGTGAATGAAAGACCAAGCCATTGAGCATATACATCACCTCCATTTTTGATACCATGGCCACTTTGTTTATGGACAATTGACACTGGGGCAAGAAGAGGAATGTGTGGGGAACAAGGTAGATTATCTCCTTCTACTGTGTGGGTCTTATTTGGATCAATTTCTGCTCCTGAGGTATGTCCGCAAGTGTCTTTGCCTATTGGACTATATCGCTGGCTCACTAATACATTCTTTTTGACTAGTTTGACGTCTTTATATTAGATATCAGAAACCAGTGGGAGTCAATTCCATATTACATAAAGTCCACATATAAACTCTACATTAAAGCTTGTGATGGAAATTGAACTACCAGGTTGAATTTGACCACTAAATGAGTACTCGTATTTTCTCCTCCTCAAGAAAAATTTTGGAACCTATTTTGATCAAATTATCTCTGCATTAATGATAGATATCCAGTGTACCTATACATTCTTTTTTAAATTTTTTTCTCCATCTTTATTAACTTGGATATTTCTTATTTACATTTCAATTGTTATTCCCTTTCCCGGTTTCCAGGCCAACATCTCCCTAATCCTTCCCCCTCCCCTTTTACATGGGCTTCCCCTCCCCATCCTCCCCTCATTACTACCCTCCCCCCAACAATCACCTTCACTGGGGATTCAGTCTTGGTAGGACCGAGGGCTTCCCCTTCCACCAGTACTCTTACTAGGCTATTCATTGCTACCTTTGCGGTTGGAGTCCAGGGTCAGTCCATGTATAGTCTTTAGGTACTGGCTTAGTCCCTGGAAGCTCTGGTTGCTTGGCATTGTTGTACATATGGGGTCTCGAGCCCCTTCAAGCTCTTCCAGTTCTTTCTCTGATTCCTTCAACGGGGGTCCCGTTCTCAGTTTAGTGGTTGCTGCTGGCATTCACCTCTGTATTTGCTGTATTCTGGCTGTGTCTCTCAGGAGAGATCTACATCCGGTTCCTGTCGGCCTGCACTTCTTTGCTTCATCCATCTTATCTAGTTTGGTAGCTGTATATGTATGTATAAGTGGGGCAGGCTCTGAATGGGTGTTCCTTCAGCCTCTATTCTAAACTTTGCCTCCCTATTCCCTGCCAAGGGTATTCTTGTTCCCCTTTTAAAGAAGGAGTGAAGCATTCACATTTTGGTCATCCTTCTTGAGTTTCATGTGTTCTGTGCATCTAGGGTAATTCAAGCATTTGGGCTAATATCGACTTATCAATGAGTGCATACCATGTGTGTTTTTCTGTGATTGGGTTACCTCACTCAGGATGATATTTTCCTATACATTCTTTATATAGAAGATTAGTTTCTGACATAAAAGAACGCGGAGTGGCAGCTTCAAAGTTTTTATATGTTTATCTCTAATGTGGCCTGTAAGGCCCATGACTGGGTAAAATTGGTTGCTAGTTTTGAGTCAAGGTAAGTTCTCATGACAATATATATAACATGGTCCAGAGAGAACAAAACCCTAAGATTCTGTAATCAACATCTAAGGAAGAAGGAGCAGAAAGCAGAGTAAAGGGGGAAGTTATCCTCTAGTTATTGGTCAAAAGAAGTGGGTTTACTAGGTGATGCTTCTCTGTGAATGCTACAAAAAATAAAGAGGAAATAGGAAATTTTTAACTCTTATTTTATGAAGGTTACTGTTTTGATTTTCAGGATGAGAGTCCCACCTTCCACCCAAAGAAACCACTATCAGTACAATGATATATTCTAATGAAGAGATTGCACATAGCAAGACAATGTGTGACTTTTGGGGGTCAAGTAAAGTAGAAAAAATCTGCCTTTAATGGTCAGGCCATCTATTGAGAGGTATATTCAGGAGTTGAACACAAAATGTCATAGTCCATAGATATACATTTCGATTCAACATTTTAGGCACAGGCATAAAATTTTGTAAAGCTATTCCATTGTAGATAGACTCTGACAATTCCTATTGCTATGATAAATTGGTTTCCTATGGAATGTCACCTGTTTCTTTATATATAATCTTCACTGCCTACTGATCTTCAGTAACAACCATGTAGGAAGGTGGCTAATGGAATACTCATGATTTTCTTAATTGAGTCTGATGGTTACTCCTAGCAATAGTCAACTAAGGACCACAAAAGGGAAATCTTTCATTTTCCTTCCCAGCAAACATTCTGTGAAAACTCTAAGAGGAGACCAGCACTCAGCTCCCTGTACAAACTCTCCTTCTAGATCCCATTATACTGCCTACCTGCTAAAGGCATCCTTAACTCTTGTGATTAATCTTACCCCAACCTTAAAACTCCAACTCCAAAACTTTTTGAATGTAAACTAATGAGGACGAATTAAGATTAAAAATCAAAAGTTCACTCCACATTGCAAGCATCCAGTAGGAACAATAATCTCTGGTAAACCAATTGGACTACACATTTACACAAAAAGACTGTCAATCCAACCATTTCATTGGACCTCATGGACTTAGAGCAGAGGCAGCATTTTATAGTTCTTTGCAGCATGTCTTGGAGGAAGCAAGGATAGAATTACTAAGAAGAATATCTAGGATGAGGTAGATGAGAAATGTGGGGACTAGAGATATAGTAGCAGCTGAGGGCAGTGATGCAGAGGAGAAAACAATGATAACTTAAAAAGGCAGTAGTAATGGGAACTGTGGATGAATGGATTGTGTTTGCTCAGGGTAAGGGAAGATCGGCCTCAAACTCTGTGGCATGTGCCATAGGAAACCTGATGCAGAGAGAAGGACATAAAAGTGATCACCTGCATCTGTGGTAGAATCCACTTAATGAAGCTGAGCCCATTCTATGCTCAAATTTTTGAGACAAAGACAAAATAAAAATAACACTACACTATGTAAGAAGTCAGTTAAAATCGTCTCTCAGTCTAGTGACTAATAAGATAGGAAGTGCTGATATCAGAAAAAAGGCCAGTAGATAGCACAGAATAGTTAAAAATATACATCTCCTGGAACAAAATCAACTGCAAATACATACATATATATATATATATATATATATATGTGTATATATATACATATATATATATTCCATTTTACCTCAAATAGTTTGTTTTGATCTTCTTATCTATTTAAATGAATGTTTTTTTTAGTTTTTTCTTTTATTGGATATTTTTCTTTACATTTAAAAGTTATTCCCTTTCCCAGTTTCCAGGACATAAGGCCCCTATCCTCTCCCCCTCCACATCTACCCCTCCCCCTTCCTGTCACCGGACATTCCCGTACATTGGGGGGTCCAGCCTTGGCAGGACCAAGGGCTTCTCCTTCCATTGATGCCCAACAAGGCCATCCTCTGCTACATATACATCTGGAGCCAAGTGTCAGTCCATGTATAGTCACTGGGTAGTGGTTTAGTCCCTGAGAGCTCTGATTGGTTGGCATTGCTGTTCTTATGGGGTTGTAAGACTCTTCAGTTCCTTCATTCCTCTCTTTAATTCCTCCAACAGGGATCTTGTTTGCACTTCAATTGTTTGCTGCTAGCATTCTCCTCTGTATTTAACATGCTCTAGCTGTGCTTCTCAGGAGACAGCTATATTCAGCTCCTGTCAGCAAGCACTTCTTAGCTTCATCAATCTTATCTTGTTTTGGTGGCTGTATATATATGGCCTGTATATCAATGTGAGGCAGGCTCTGAATGGCTGTTCCTTTAGTCTTTGGTCCAAACTTTGCCTCCATATCCCCTCCTATGAATATTTTTGTTTCCCACTTTTAAGAAGGAATGAGGCATCCCCACTTTGATCATCCTTCTTCTTGAGCATCATGTGGTCTGCTGATTGTATCTTGGGTAATTCGAGCTTTTGGGCTAATAGCCACTTATCAGTGAGTGCATACCATGTGTGTTTTTCTGATTGGGCTACCTCACTCAGGGAGATATTTTCTAGTTCCATTCATTTGCCTATGGATTTCATGAAGTCGTTGTTTTTGATAGCTGAGTAGTACTCCATTGTAAAGATGTACCACATTTTCTATATCCATTCCTCTGAGTTCTTTCCAACTTCTGGCTATTATAAATAAGGTGGCTATGAACATAGTGGAGCATGTATCTTTGTTATATGTTGGAGCATGTTTTGGATATATGGCCAGGAGAGGTATAGCTCAGTCCTCAGGTGGTGCAATGTCCAAATTTCTGAGGAACCTCCAGACTGATTTCCAGAATGGTTGTACCAGTCTGCAATCCCACCAACAATGGAGGAGTGTTCCTCTTTCTCCGCATCCTCGCCAGCATCTGCTGTCACCTGAGTTTTTGATCTTAGCCATTCTCACTGGTGTGAGGTGAAATCTCAGGGTTGTTTTGATTTGTATTTCTCTGATGACTAAGGATGTTGAGCATTTCTTTAGGTCCTTTCCAGTCATTCAATATTCCTCAGCTGAGATGTCTTTGTTTAGCTCTGTATCCCATTTTTTAATAGGGTTATTTGCCTTTCTGGAGTCTAACTTTTGTAGTTCTTTGTATATTTTGGATATTAGCCCTCTATAAGGTGTATGATTGGCAAAGATCTTTCCCAGTCTGTTGGTTGCTGTTTTGTCCTAATGATGGTTTCCTTTGCTTAACAGAAACTGTACTTTTATGAGGTCTGATTTGTCAATTCTTGATCTTAGAGCATAAGCCATTGGTGTTTTGTTCAGGAAATTTTCTCCAGTGCCCATGTGATCGAGACCCTTCCCACACTTTTTCTTCTATTAGTTTGAATGTGTCTGGTTTGATGTGGAGGTCCTCGATCCACTTGGACTTAAGCTTTGTACAGGGTGATAAGCATGGATCGATCTGCATTCTTCTACATGTTGACCTCCAGTTGAACCAGCACCTTTTGTTGAAAATGCTACCTTTTTTTCATTGGATGGTTTTGGCTCCTTTGTCAAAAATCAAGTGACCATAGGTGTGCGGGTTCATTTCTGGGTCCTCAATTCTATTCCACTAGTCTATCTGCCTGTCTCTGTACCAATACCATACAGTTTTTATGACTATTGCTCTATAATACTGCTTGAGTTCAGGGACAGTGATTCCCCTGGAAGTCCTTTTATTGTTGAGGATAGTTTTAGATATCCTGGGTTTTTGTTATTCCAAATTAATATGAAAATTGCTCTTTCTAACTCTGTGAAGAATTGAGTTGGAATTTTAATGGTGATTACATTGAATCTGTAGATTGCTTTTGGTAAAATGGCCATTTTTAGTATATTAATCCTGCCAATCCATGAGCATGGGAGATCTTTCAATCTTCTGAGATCTTTTTCACTTTCTTTCTTCAGAGACTTGAAGTTCTTGTCATACAGATCTTTTACTTGCCTGGTTAGAGTCACACGAATTATTTTATGTCACTTGGGACTATTGTGAAGGGTGTCACTTCCCTAATTTCTTTCTCAGCCTGTTTATCTGTTGAGTAATGAATATTTTTAATAATCTCCACAAATATTGAAAGAAGCAGAAAAATAAGCATCAAATAGTGTTTGAAATACATCTTTTTAAAATTAAAAAAACATTTTTTACAAATATCAAATAGGAAAATTAAGGTCTCTAATTTTTGGAAGGTAAGATTTTTCAGCTCAGATACTTTCTTTCAACTTTTAAAAGTCTTATCAAAGACTTGCAGTTTTCATTCATGACTAAGAAATTCACAGAATTACTTAGAATGCCTTAGAATTCTTACTAAAGCAGTGATGAATGATTGACATGTACTGATTGATTGAAATGTGTAAGGAAGAAGCATTGTAGGCAATACACATTTTCCCCTGTGTGCCTTAATTAGTGTTTCCTCATATCATTTCTTGATAAAAATTCTCTCATCTGTGTGATTTCTCTGGGAAATAAAACCATGAGAGAATACAGAAAGGGAAAAGGAGGGAAATGCAGTGTGGTTATACTGTGACGTCCCAGGATTTCCTGTCCGAGGGGGTTGTTTAATAAGTTTTGTCATTGCCTTCCAGGAATAGGACTCTGGTGATAGAGTACACGCATTTGACTCTTAGTATATATCCCAAAGTGATTGAAAGAAATCCTCAGGTTTCTTAAGGCAACGCACATTCTTATAGTTGAACAAGTTTACATGTGCCTTGGCTTCTTCACTGGTCTTAAAACAGAAAATAAGGATAAACAGTGCAGTCACGGGATCTGCTTTTGTTTTTCTCCGTGTTTGCAAATAACTCTAGCCAGGTCAATGAAGTACGGTGGTTCAGAACAAAAGCTTATTGTTTCTGATTCTTGTATAACTCAGACTTATACAAATCCCATACCCCAATGCAGACCGATTCACGCTGACCTGCGCCCGATGATGTCTGAGAATGCGTGTGCTTCCGTGTAGTCGGTATGAAATGTTCTTTACCTCCCATCTTGAAACTCTCTAAAACACACATTTTTCTATTACTTACAAAATGAAATCTGAAAGAGCCATATGCAAATGTCCTAGTACTGCTGAAGTGGAGCCAACAATTTTGGAATCTCTGTCATAGCTCAGGAATATCTCTGGCTCTACCTGCCCAAGTTGTCCACAGACTTTTGCTACCTGGGAACTGCTACCAATTTTCTCCCCTCTAGTGACCAAGTCACATTGACTAGGGTGGGTATGCTCTACAACATCCCAATTTGTCCTTATCAGCAGCATAGTAACAAAGCTAAGGAGGATCATAGTAGCAACGATCCTCCTTCAGGTTCTTGGTGTCATTGGTATGAATGTTGATACTAGCTCTCAAGGTGACGAAGTTTATAGTAACCTTGGAGACAAATTTCTAATGTGCTTGAGATTATCTAGATTAGTTTATTTGAAGTCAGAATACTGACTCTAACTATAGGGGACACCATTGCATAGACTGGCGCCTTACACTGAGTAAAAAGCAATAAGCAGGTTGAGCACTGGTGTTCATTACTTTGACTCCTGACTTTTCATTCAATACGACCAGCATCCTCACAGTCCTGGTATAATGGCAGCCATCATGGAATTGAGCGATAATAAAGCCACTCTTCTTTAAGTTGCCTTTGTCAGTGTGTTTTAACATTGCACTGAGACAACTGTTTAATAAAACCAGTAACTAGTCAAAATTAAAACTGTTCCTTATCTTCAACACTGATACCTAATACCTCCCAGTACTTGAAGTGAGACTCTTCACAGGTTATCTATTCATCACAAGTTGGGGATGAGAATCCATAGAAAGGGAAACTGACTCCAAATCTTTTCCTTCTCTGCATATTTTGCCGGTCCAGTAGCTAGAAGGAGGGGAAAACCTAATACCCTGTGCCCCATTTATAAGCATACTGGATAATAGTAATTTACCTATCTGGGAAGGTCTGTGCTTGTCCCGTGGTGTTTCCTTGTTAAAAGTAGCAGAACATCAAATACTAAATGAAATGTCTTAAGCAGTCAAACACAGACCTGAAAGAAGAAACTTTTAAAAAAGTTTTATTTTTTCTGTACTTCTTCTATTCTTATTATATTTTAAACAGAGGCCTTCCCTTTGAAATTGTGCTTTCAGCTCCACAAATCCATAATAGTCTTACCTAACCATCCCTGTTAAAAGTAACTAGCCTGAGTGACTAAAGTGATATGATACAAGAAAAGCAAGCTGATGTAACTATGCGTGAAGGTGTAAGTGATGTTCCTGCCCTTGCCTCTCTAGTAGACCCTGGAGGTCAGTTCATCTTGTAGCCAACTCATTATGGTTATTGATTAGGTGAATGCTGCCATTCTTGATTGGTTTGAGATATTGATTGGCTTGTCTTTTCCTACTCTTGTTGTTACAAAAGACTATACCAACCACACAATCCAAAAAAATAAAACAAAACAAAACAAAAACAAACAAACAACAACAACAACAAAACGTGATCCTACTGTGTTCCAAAGTTCCAGACACAGTTTCTTGGTTTCTATTATGTAATAGTACTCCTTGCTCCTCATAATAATCCAATCCAATTACTCCTTTCAGTATAGTAATTAATTTGTCCTTTTGTTCAATAGTTAAATAACAGATTCAGTAAATGAAGCATTTTTGAAGAAAAAAACTAATACATTTATTACAGCACCACCAAAATCACAAGAAAAAAAAGAAGGGAGGAAAGAAGGAAAGAAGGAAAGAAAGAAAGAAAGAAAGAAAGAAAGAAAGAAAGGCAGACAATAACAACTAGCCACAAGTCACTCCATTAGTTCTCTAGGATTATTACAACTATATATCACAAGTTATTGGCACAAACATGAGCCTTTTGTTCTCACAATTTTAAGACTAATGACCTCCAGATCTCCAATGGGTTCACTTCTTTCAATTTCTCTGTCCTTGGCTTACAGAAGATCATCTTTCCACCTGTACACCACATAGTGTCCACCACTCTACGTGTTCTGTTCTGATCTCCAATAAGAATAGGGTCATGCAGATTGGGGACCGTTCTGACTTTACCTTAATTTTACATTTTTAAATACCTTATCTTTATATACTCACATACCGAGGACTGGGGCTTCAACATGTAAACTGAGGAAGGCAAACTTTTATAGGATAAATAAATGAGCCTCCTAATTAATCTTATCTAAGTCTGGATGGAAGTACTCTCACTATGACTAGAGCAGGAAAAGTTATTGCATAAGTTACCAGAAAGTTTATGCTCTATAGAGCCACAGTACAACTCCTTAAAGTACCCGTGCCTATAGAACATTCCAGATGAGCCTTTAGATGAATGTCACAGGTTTAGTTTGAGTAAATTACTTCAGCATGATGGGGAAACACTTAACTCATTGTAATATAAATGAATCATTGCTGTGATGATGTTATTTGACAATCCATGTCAGTAAATCAAGCATATTGTAAAAATCCAAAAAGATCCTATCAGAGACATCACAATTAGGGTAGAAAAACTGATAGGCAACATAGATGCTTAAAAGGTAGGAGGCATTTGATACCATTAATTTATAATCCAAATGTTATTACTGGTCAATAATGCCCCGTAACTGCATGGCAATAGCTGATTCAGTCTTGAGGGGGAGAAATGCCTTTGGACACTACACAGCTCTATTTGTGCTATTATCACTATTTTACGAAGAAGCTTGTTGTTCCTGAATTGGAAAAAGACTCTGACATCCACCATGTAATTCATTGTATGCACCTGGCCATTGAGTGTCTTTTTCTGCATGAGATCATTTGTGGTTGGCATTATTGTAAAATAGAAAAATCGCCTCCCTGTGTTTATTCCCATAGATCTTCTCAATGCATCTCTGCTGGAGATGTTGCTGCCTATAACCTTCCCATATTTTTCCCTTTCAGGCCCTTGAATTAACATGTAGAAGTTTCAACTAGAGCCAAGATTCTATATATCATGTCCCTTGAGGAAACATCTTACTCTTGCAAAACATATATCCAAGGGTTTTCAAGTTTGCTCAATATTGTAACAGGTCACTGTACACTATCATCAACAAAAAGAAAGTGATATAATTTGTGAGGCAGATTCCCAAGTCTCCTTGCTCAATAGGGAAATATGAGGATACAGCATTTCAATGTAAGCTTAAGGAATGATATTAGAACAAGAGAATTGTGTAGTGTGGGAGATGGTATCATAACTTGCAGGAACTTACTTAAACTAATGGATATGACAATTGTGATTCAAGCTACCCTACCCATCCTACCCTATGAATCAGAATCTGAAATACTCAGAAGCTTTATCAATCCCTATTCCTGTGTAATAACAAATGACAATAGTATATCCCCAATCAAATGCAAAAATTACATTTTGTAATTTTACACTTCTCTTATGCCATAGCACAAATAAGCTCAGATATAATTACTAAGGCTGTTAAAACATAGGAGTTAGAACATACGATGAGATTCCCATTTCTTATTTTAAGGTAATTTTATACATTTTAATTAAAATATAAATAGATCACCTTCTCCTTCTCTGGCTTCCACAAGTCACTCCCAAGTTTGCTCCCTCCAATCCCATCTGTATCCATGCCATCACCATATTGGATAAGCAATTAGGAATCTCATCCCTGGAGGAGGCTAATTCTTCCACTCTCAGCAGTCTTTAGTTCCTTATACTTCTTTGTCTAGGGACAGAGACGCAGGAGCTTACCTCTACTTTCTGGGTTAGTAGGTCTATTGATATTGCCATTGTTAAGTACCCATTTCTATGAAGTATTTTGCACAAGCCATTCTTGTATTCTGGTTCTTATGGTCTTTCTAACCCATTCTTCAGTCTTCCCAGTGAGGCTGGGCTTCCAAGAACATACTGATTGCTCTCCTGGTCCAGTTGAAGTTTGCAGCAATCATCTAATTTGCTGCAAAGGGAAACTTTTTGATAAGGGAAGACAGCTACTTTTCTCTGTGGGTGTAAAGTTAGGATTTAGAATGTAGTTAGAGATTTTGTTAACCTAGCAAAATTGTAGTAGTATATTATCTCCTAAGATTCATGATCTTATGAATCATGGAATGTTGGCTAGATTCTTAGTACCACACATTATCCTTCTCCTATTGTGTGGTCCTCAACTCCAATTAGACAGCTCTTGGTTACTCGCAACATGTGCTTGCCTCTTATGGTACCAATGGATGTCCTGACATGCTGGCTATAGTTGTGGTTTATAGGTGTTGCTGCTGTGTATTAATTCCTTCCCTCTCTTAGCCAGTTGCATTATATTTCTGGTACTATGAAAATTTGAACAGTAGATGGAGGATTTCATGTTAAATGTAGCTTTAATAATTTAAGTCCCATGTCCTAACTACGTGGTATGTTCAGTCATAGGTCAAATGTTTAATCTCTGAGAGTCAACC
Organism: Rattus norvegicus; assembly: GCF_021556685.1. NCBI lineage: Eukaryota > Metazoa > Chordata > Mammalia > Rodentia > Muridae > Rattus > Rattus norvegicus. Next base: position 24,337,447 of record NC_141547.1, read on the forward strand.
ATTACATCAATAATAGTCTAATTTGTTTCAGGAGTCATTTGAATGACCCTTACCAACTCTTCTAGAGGAGATGGAGAGAGAGAGAGAGAGAGAGAGAGAGAGAGACCCCATGTTCCTTTAGATAATGTTAATAATTTTAGATAAATATAAAATAATGTTCCTTGGGTTTGTATAAACAGATTTGGGTTATTTATCCCTCCTCCCTCCATCTCTTTCTGTATTGACCTCCTTCCCCTTCCCATTTGAGCTTTAGCCACATTTTTTTCCTTTTCCAATTATTTATATTTTGTTGTTCTTCTCTCAGCAATGAATATACATAGCAGAAAATTGAAAGTAATTACTGAACTTACAAATGATACTTATACCAGATTTTAGTGAGACTAACATTATCTAAATTATAGTAATAATAGATAATTAAGAAAATATTCTAGGTCTACCTATCTATCCTTCTTTTTGAGTCTCACAGAATGCCCATTGACTGTAGGTAGAATTCCAGCAACAAATACAGTTAGTATCTAAGTCACTTGATAATGGATTTCATTAGGTAGAAGGTGCCAGTTTATAAATCCCAAGATAATACAAACAAGGTGTCTCTCGATACTTCTAGATAGGATTCAAATGTAGAACATCAGTTTATAAATTGCTAGATACTATCTCATCGTTTTCTTGGATTGGATTCAGTATTACAGCCACAATTCTCCATAGACACTGGAGAAAGCAGATCAGCTTTCTGATAAGGACAGCTTTACCTTGCAGTTACCTGAATCCAGTTTCCTAATCTCATCTTACCTTTGACTTCAGTTTTTCACATATTCCTCAGAGCAGAACAGGAGCTAAAGGAGCTATTTATGTCTGACATTCCTAATTTGGGGGGACATTAGTGGGAGATGTAAAGAGGGCGAGCACTCCGAAGCCTTAGCAGGAGTCACAGATGTGTAAACGATTGCTTCAGCCAAATGTCTAGTGGAAGCATTCAGTGTTTTGTGTGTATTTTTGATAAAGTCAAGATTTAGAGGACCATGTGGTAACAGACATCCTTGAAGCATTTTTGCTTTGTTTTAAAAGATAGCGAACATCAAAAAAATGACTTTCTTGAATTTATCATTAATAAATTATATTTTCAACAAAGATAATTAGTACTAGAATCTGTGAGACTGAGCATCTCTAGTCAGGAAAAAATAAAAACCAGAGTGTTCCAAGATCTGAAACTTCTTGCTAGATGACATGGTGCCCTAACAGCACATGGGGAAACATTCACACTCAACTGGCTATGGTAGGGCAATGTTAAAATGTAGGTGCACAAAAAATACTATATTAAATTGTCCTCCATCTATATACATAAAGTGGACTCCAAATATAAGTGGATTTCCCCTCAAGTTTCTTCATAAAATATCTCAATATATGCAAATACTCCAACAGCTCAGCCCCTTATTTCAAAATGTGAAATACTTCTGCTTGCAAAAACTGATGATGATGATGATGATGATGATGATGATGATGATGATGATGCCTTGGGTGCCAGTTAAATCCACTGTTTCTGTAAGACAGAATTCCTAACAAAATTAAATACTGGTATATATAACTCAGGAATGCATTAAGTGGGTCAGTACTCTTCAGGACTTCATACTGTAGCTTTCATATGTAACTACCCATACTGAGAATATTTATACTATGGAAAATAATAGATGGTCATTTCTTACCTCCAGCCACACCTACTTTAACAATTAACAATGCTTCACTGCAGAAAAATACAGAAGCATGCTTTTATATTGGGTTCTAACATAACAATGAATTGGACATATCAACAGCAAAGGATGAGACCAGAGATCAACAGTGGAGAAATGACATTTCATCTAAGGTCATGTGGTCCTCTCCTCATTCCCAGACTTTATTTTCCACAAATAGTTGAGTAGAGAAGTTATTTTTCCTTGTTGGTCCCCATCAGTTACCAACTCCCACTACAGAAGCAATAGTCTAAGTAGGCATGATATCTAACTTAATGATTTTATACCACAGCAATTAGGTTATTAATATATGTATGTAGAAAAAGGGGAAAAAACCTTGTAAAACATAAGAAAACTGGTTTTTTGCTTGTTTGGTTTTTTTTGTCTGTTTGTTCTGATTTGATTTTAAGCAGGAACAACTGCCAGGCAGTGTGGTGTCTGCAATCTTAGGTTGTAATCTTCTGGCTGAGAAGGCTGAGCACTGTTGAATTTGAGGTCAGCATGAACCCTGAGCTTCCCACAGGTAATTTGTCACCAAGATAAACCCAAAGAACAAAACAAAATAAAGCAGAAGAGGAAAAACTGAGTAGGTAGTAACATATTATTTCAAGGAAACTTTCAACAAAATATAAGAAATTGGACATCTAATGGATACAATATCTATAGGCCTACAAGTGACACATTCCAACTAGCTAAGGTTTCTCATCGCTAAACTGTCTCTTTCTTTCCCTGCTTCCATAAACTCCTCCCTGTCTCTGTCTCTCTCCATCAACAATAATACTCTCAGGACTATTTAACAAAAGATAACGTGATCTAAAACCTTGGGAGAAGAGGGTGTATTTCACTTATTAATTCTCAACAAGTTCCAGTCCATCAACACTGTCTCAGGCAGCCAAGATATGAAGGCAGGAACTGAAGCAGAAGCCATAAAGGAACACTCCTTCCTGTCTCACTCCTCAGGTTCATGTACAATTACCTTTTTAATGCCTCTCAAGTCCAAGGCTGAGCAATCCCACACTAATCATTAGTCAAAAGAATGACTGGAGACTTGTCATTTGGAAAAGATGATGGAGGTATGATTTCACCTGAAGTTCCCCCTCATAGATAACCGTAGTTGTATGAAGTTGACAAAAACTAACAAGGACAGACCACAAGACCTTCTCATTATTGCTGTGTGTCATGGATTACTTCAGATGAACAGCATCTGAAAGCAAAAGCTCTTTCTAGCTTCTTCACACTGCCTTTGAAGTACACGTTGACACGGTGTGCAATCTAGCTAGCCTTTCTTATTCTGTTTATTTGTAAATCTTCCTTCCATCCCTCATTAATAGGCCACATTAATACCCTGAGTTTTGTCCATCTGTCTCTACTAGACCTAGGAACATATTTCAACTTATTTGAAAATATTATTTCTGTGTGTATAAATTTCAAGAAGGCCTTTATCCCCTAGGCAGATGAATTTCAAAAAGGGTTCATTTTTTCCAGACTGAGATTAGCTACTGTCTAGATCAATATTTGAAAAGAGAATTTGGATTAAAATTCAATCCTTTTATGTTTTGATTCTCAGAAGCTCCGAAGCAAGTCATTTAATTTGTTTTCATTTTCTTCACTCACCATTGAAAACTTTGCCCTCACCCTTGCTCTGGCACCACAGCCATGACTCCAACTGACAAGTTCAGAGTCATCCTACAATGCAATGAAAGAGAGCCTAGAGCTAAACCATGTTGGAGGCTGGTGAGAAGACAGCATTTAGAAGGAGCATTTGCTTCCTTTGAAATATACCCATGTTTGGATCACAGAACTCATACTTCCTCAAGCAAGCATTGTACACATGTGCACACACAAACACACACACACACATTAAAATAAAATAATTATTTTAATGGAATTTCTTTCTTTTTCTATCATCAATTTCAAATGAATTCTAGTTGCAATGTTACTGTCTGAAAGAATTCCTCCATAATATGTGGCTTCTTTATTGGTTTTTCTCCCTTTTATCTCAGAAATAAATTCCTGTTGTCACAACTTCATCAAAACTGTCTCTCCAGTTTCCTCCTTCTCATCAGGATATAAACACATGTACATTGTCCATAGTAAAATGAGTGGCTCTTAATCCCCTAAAACTTTTCCTAATACCACTAAACACTGAACATCATTATAAAAAAACTTTATTTTTCTTTTTTCTTTTCTTTTATTGGATATTTTCTTCATTTACATTTCAAATGCTATCCCTTTTCCCAGTTTCCCCTCCAGAAACCCCCCATCCCATTGTCCCTACCCCTGCTTCTATGAGGATGTCCCCCCCACCTACCCACCTACTCTGTCCTGGCATTTCCGTACCCTGGGGCATCTAGCTTTTACAGGGCCTAGAGCCTCCCATTGATGCCCAACAAGGCCATTCTCTGCTATATATGTGACTGAAGCCCTGGGTCACTCCATGTGTACTCTTTGGTTGGATTTAGTCCCTATGAGCTCTGGGAGATCTGGTTGGTTGATATTGTTGTTCTTCCTATGGGGTTGCAAACCCCTTTAGCTCCTTCAGTCCTTTCTCTAACTCTTCCATTGGGGATCCTTTGCTGAGTCTAATGGTTGGTTGAGAGCATCTGCCTCTGTATTTGTCATGCTCTGGCAGAGCCTCTCAAGAGACAGCTATATCTAGCTCCTGTCAGCAAGCACTTCTTGGCATCAGCAATAGTGTCTCAGTATATGTATATGTGATGGATCCCCAGGTGCGGCAGTCTCTGGATGGCCTTTCCTTCAGTTTCTGCTCAATACTATTTCCCTATATTTCCTCCTGTGAGTATTTTGTTTCCCCTTCTAAGAAGAACAGAAGTAACTTTTTAAAAGCCTTATGTATTTGAAAAATAGTTTTCCATTTTCTCTTATTTCCTTAAGGCTCACCAATTCTTTTTCTCTCAAGTTCAGTGACAGTATCAACCCTGCTATTGACAGAGGCCACTTTCAATTTGCAGCCATCCATTTTATGATCTTCTCCTTGAAACACTACTATCCTAAAGATGGATATAGAACCCAACCCATTTTGTACATCTTTAGTCCTTAGGACTCATACAAAGTAAAATAAATATAGGTCTGGTAGACAGCAGCCCTCGTTAGTATCCATTATTTAGTGAAAACAAGTATTTCTGGAAAAATAGGTAAACTTCTTATTTATGGGAAAGTATGTGATTTGTTATATATTATTACATAATGATGTTAAAGTATTTGGGATTCCCTCAGAAATCCATGTAAACTTAAATACAATGGTATTTTTAAGGTATGGAGGAATTTTAATCCAGCAACGTGACTGCTCTGGCAAGGAATCACATCCACAGATATGATCCAGCTGCAATGCAGACTCTCTCTCTCTCTCTCTCTCTCTCTCTCTCTCTCTCTCTCTCTCTCTCTCTCACACACACACACACACACACACACACACACACCAAACACACACACACAAACATTTAATCCCTCTGATTGGTTATACGTATACTCTTAGTACATACCATTGATCTCTCCAACTGGAATACAGATATATCATTGGAATATACATTGAATCCCAAACAATGATGTCTAGTTGAGGAGCAGACAAAGTGACAAATCAAAGAAAGATTTTGATAGGAGTCAGAGATAAGATACACCCAACTCTCAGATGTACAGACAGGAAAGAGGGGTTACTTAAGAGCGTTGAAGCAGTTTAGTTTGGTGCAATTTCATTTAGTACAGTTGTGCTCAGTTCAGTTATCTTAGGAGCAGTTTAGTTCATGAAATTCAGAGACAACATTTCCAAACAGAGTCATCCATCCAGAAGCTGAGAGACGTTAATTTTAATTAGGCAAATTGGAAAGGAGTTTGAGTTAAAACAGCTGAGTTGAACCGGCAGTCAGTCCACAGTTTATGTCAGGAAAGCAGAAAAGCCATGCAGTCCGTCAGGAGCAAGAGGTCAAGATGTGTCCGAATTCCAAAAATCTTGTTCTGAGATCGGTAGGAGTAGGACTGCTTCCTGCTTGTTGTGGACCCGCATATCCCAGTGTATGTAAACCTTAAGAGCCCCCACCTCTGTCATCCTTGTGGTGATCACACAGCCTGGTAGCCAGATTATAGGTTAAAATACTCTCTCCCTAGAAGAAAATGTCTGGCTAACATGTGGAATTCTTCATTCAGATGACGCACTCCCAGCACCAATCTTGGCACAAGCCAATAATGGACATTCATCCCTAAAACCCCTATCCACTCTCCTAGTTTTTTAGCCCTGTTACCCCAATAGAGGACAGCTGTTTTTTGAGAACCATCTTAAGAGAAGGCTATTTCTGCCCCACTCACGCCTCTTGAGATCCAGCTAACCCGCCCACCTGGAAAAACTACATTCCTTCCAGTCTAGCCTGGTATACAACGGTGCCTGGAGATCCCAAGGGGAAGAGCAGACACAGTCAGAAACTAGAGTTCAGGAAAAGCTACAAAGGGTATTCAGCAGTAAGTCTCAGAGGGTAAAACATTCTAGATCTAGTTTAGCAGATTAATACTTATAAGTTGAAGCCTTCTAGGTCTAGTGCCAGTTACCAGCCCAGCATCCAGATAGACTGAGACAAGCAGCGATGGGGAATGAGTCGGTGACGGGACTGCTGAAACTGCTTTCACTTTGGTGAGTCTTCTGTCTTTAACTCTTTGCAATTTTAAGACCAAAAGCTGCTGGCTTCAAGTAATTAGCCCCTGCAAATACGAACATACACATATTTGATGGATTATATACACTATCTCTAAAAAATTATCATTACAGCAGGATAAGTGATTGCTTGATTTTTCTAAACACTTTCGCATATCAATAAATTCCTAGAAAGTTTAAGGCAATAACTTGTGTCATAAATCGATAAGACTTAAGGAACACCAGCAGGATTGTTTACATGTCTTTCCATTAAGACAAGTACCTGACTAAGCACTTATTATCTATGACTAGCTCCAAGAGTTCATTAAAAATTTAAAGCAATAATGTTTATGTCACAAGTTAGCATGGTTTTGCCAACAAACAAATTATCTGCTTTGTGTCTTATTAGTTTTTGAACTAGACAATCTTTTATTTTCTGCCCTTGTACCTACAATAAATTTTCCATTCTCAGTTTATGACCTTTGGTGATCAGATAGTGTCTCCATTCCTAGGCTAAAAGGAGTACTTTTCTTGATCATAAATTTGTTCAAAGCCTGCTTTCTTCCCCTAGTGCAATTAGCCCATGACACATGAAGTTTACAGAGATCTATTGCAGCATTTATTTCATTGAAATTATTTGTATTAATTTAGGAATAAAATCATTATCTATAAAACCATTATCAGGAATCATCAATTTGTCTACACAGCATTGCTACATGAGACTACATCTGTGCAATCGGGTGGGAAAATGACCAGGAATCATTAGGCCAAGTAATAGTGACAGGAAAAGGCATAGTAGCAACAAGAAACAATCCTGGCATAAAATCTCTAAATACTCTGTACCCCAGAGCTTACCCATCGCAGCCATAAAACGGTGGGCCATTTCCAGAAAATGTACTTGCGTATTTTAGCATTTCCTAGATGGCTTCTGATAGTTCAGGCTTGCACAAGATTGGATTGTGTGGCGGCTAGAAGCTTCCAGGACTATGCTTATGGTTTATTCCCTAGTATTTTGGATAAGACTCTCATCTCATCACTTCCTCAGAGGAAACTAAAGAGATATTACATTTACAATAGGGAGCTTTGAATTAAAATAACTATCACCTCCATCTTCCTGCCTCTTTTTTATACTTAGTGGCATTGATAGTTAACAGAAGGCTAAATACTATTTTGTAATAGAGCTTAATACTATACACATCACCCAATACATCACATACATGGCTGGCATGGCAGTAAGTACTGATTTGTATTGCTTTAAATATTTACGTCTACCAAAAAGCAAGACAGACAATCAAATAGATAAAAGTCATAAATGTAAGAGGAAAAATCAAGGAAATTACAAATTTGTTAAATAGATTATTTTGATATTGATCTCTCTAGTCAAATGATGACATCCCCTCAATGTTCCAGTGATCCTACTCAAATTCAGGAGATCCAGCATTTCAGCAATCAATGAATATTTAAATGAGGAAACACTGTTTAAAAATTTATTGTTTACCAACTTAGGTTGGCAAGAAAGTATTGAGCATTCACATAATTTCCTCATTTTCCCTTTCTCTCTAGTCTAGCTATTTGTAATCTAATTCTCCCTTCCCTGAGGGAAACTTCCTGCTCTAATGAGCTTTCCACTGATCTTGTTAGCCTCTCTGTTGTCCTCAACTCCCATTTACTGTGACAATTCTATAACATAACACCTAATTATTAACAGGTAGCACTAATTTGAAGTAGGTTTATGCAATCAAATGATTTTTATTGCTGTTTATTTGTATTTAAAAATGACCACACATTCATATAAACCATAAAGCTATGAATGTATGAGTCAGAGGTAAAGCTAAGAGCATTGTTCAAACTGAAATAGCTTGCTATTGAAATCTGCATGCTCAGAGCACAAATCATTATAGACATTTTGCATGGTGCATATATGATCTAGTAACTGCCTAATATTCAGAAAAAATAAATTCTTTGTGTATGTGTGTTCACATATGTGTGTGTGCTTAAAACAGTAGGACACCATAGGATGATTTTGGAAGTATCATTCTCTCCTTCTTTCATGAGTTCAAATACAGGTCATCATCAGTCTCACAGGCAAACACTTTTAACCACCCACATTTCTTACTGTCTTTTAGCTACTTTAAGAGTTAAGAAATGTTAATAGCTTAATGCTCTATTATGTAATATGGTGTGAGAGTTAAGTCAAAACCTTCAAAACCTTTTCAGTTATGGAAGCTAACTCCCTTTACATTTTCTAAAATGTTAAGTGATCCTTTTAGAAAACTGATTCAAAAATATAAGCTAAATATGTGCCCTGCTTTTATAGCAAAGTTGTAGACTACCTCCTTATTGGAAGTTGGTTAATCTTGACTTTGCTGGAGTTGACTTTCTCCATCTTCAACAGACTGCTTGCCTGCAAAGTACAATGGCGACTTTATGTAGTGTTTGGCATTATTTGTAATTCCATAAAACACGTTTAGGAAAAAGAACTACCCAGAAAATGTGCTAAATACTTGATCGAGTAAATTCAAACAAGTTCAAACAAATCAAGCATTGTGATTCATGCCTGTAATCCAATCATCTGAGAGATGGTGGTGGTGCTAAGGAGGAATGAGGAATATAATTGAGACCGCTGCATTCCTAACTCAAAAATTTAGAAATGTTAGGATTGCAAGATTGGAGTCAGCCTCAAAGGTCGATCTGATATAAGCAAATGAAAGCTTTGATATTCTAATGCATGATTCCCAAGGAGGCATAGCTATATTAGTTACCCAGTCAAAACCTGGGAGCCTCTAGAACACAAAATGAGCAACTGCTGGACAATACAAAGAGAGAGAAGAAAGAAGAATGGAAGGAAGGAAGGAAGAAAGAAAGAAAGAAAGAAAGAAAGAAAGAAAGAAAGAAAGAAAACTGTAAAAAACAAGTGTAAGCAACTGTAGATGTAGATCCCATTTCCAGCCACTGTGCTGATGCCCATAGGCAAGGGAAATTTTTGTTTTTTGTTTGTTTGTTTGTTTTTGGTTGGTTGGTTATTTTTTTTTATTGGGGTTTGTTTTGCTGTTGTTGTTGTTGTTGTTGTTGTTGTTGTTGTTGTTGTTGTTGTACATTTCAAATGTTCTTCCTCCTTCCCAGTTTACCCTCCACAAACCCCCTATCTCCTCCCTGCCTCTATGAGAGTATTCCCCCACCCCAGCCTCCGCCTAAATAAATAAAATATTATTTTATTTATTTACATTTTCCCTCTGGAAACCCCCTATCCCATCCACCCTCTCCCTGCTTTTGGGAGGGTGCTGTCCCACCCACTCACCCATTCCCTCCTCCCTGCCCTGGCATTCCCCTACACTGGGGCATGGAGCCTTCACAGGACCTAGGATCTCTCCTCCCATTGATGTCCAACAAGGCCATCCTCTGCTACATATGCAACTGCTGCCATGGGTCCCTCCATGTGTACTCTTTGGTTGGTGGTTTAGTCCCTGGGAGCTCTGCGAGGGGCAGGAGAGTGTCTGGTTGGTTGATATTGTTGTTCTTCCTATGGGGTTGAAAAATCCTTCAGTTCTTCAGTCTTTTCTCTAACTCCTCCATTGGGGACCCTGTTCTCAGTTCTCAGTCCAGTGGTTGGCTGCAAGCATCAGCCTCTGTATTTGTCAGGCTCTGGCAGAGCCTCTCGGGAGACAGATGTATCAGGCTCCTGTCCGCAAGCACTTCTTCCCATGCACTATAGTGATTGGGTTCGGTGACTGTATGTGGGATGGATCCCCAGGTGGGGCAGTCTCTGGATGGCCTTTCCTTCACTCTCTGTTCCATACTTAATCTCCATATTTCCTTCCTTGAGTATTTTTTCCCCCTTCTAAGAAGGGCCGAAGCATCCACACTTTGGTGAGACCAGATTTTAAAAGCTTTTAAAGATATTCATTTGCCCTTATCATTTTAATATTATCCTACACTAGTTACATTAGTGTTTTTGCAATATTGAAACTAAGTGAGTTAATGTTATTTCCTTCATAGATTACATGGAATCCTTTTACAACAAAACCAGAATGTTCTGTCAGTTGTTCAGATGCCAGAGCAATAAGAGGAAGTGGATAGATTTTCTCTTTTCCTTTTATATTCTAGTTACCTGCTGTTTCCTTACTGTTTCCATTAGTCTCTACGCTTTTTTACTCAAGCATTTCATAAACTAGTGTTGTAATAAATATTCTCTTTCGAGTTATTACTGTAAATTAATTGTTTCTTTCAAGTCATTAGTGCAAAAAGTTTTCAAGTGAATGGAAAGATATTAATCAAGGCTGGGTATATTATATAATTATGAGGGAAAGTGAAATCTTTCTCCTTTATGTTGCATAGGAGGAGGAGGAGGAAGAAGTAGAGGAGGAGGAAGAAGATGAGGAGAAGGGGAAGTGGGGAAATGTATGTGATCATTTAAAGAACAATTAACTCCTGGGCATTTGCTAAGGGGTGGAAGATAGTCTGTTGACATTGCCCAAGCCTCTCTGCATCTCCTGCGCAAACACACTACCCTGCATGACTTTCTGGTCTTGCAAGAGCAGCTCAAGTAATTGCAGCAACCATTTCTGCATCTCAAATAAACCTACTAGTCATTTGTTGCTGTTGCTTCATATATCATTACAATGCATTTTACTTGAAATCCCTTTTAACTTTATAGTTCAATTGTTTTATTTATATTGAACATTTCTCTTGCTAGATCACTAAAAGAACAAAAAATGGTATAAATATATTTTACAACACATCAAACATAGCTCTGTTTAAAATGTCTTCAATTTCCTTAGTTAAATTAGTTAGTTATGCAGTAACAGATTCCACTTCAGCACGTCTTTTTAAATGTCTTTAAATTTAAATAAGTAAGGCTGTCACAATCCGAGTGTCTATCTCATCCCCATGGTTGTGATCTCCTGCAGGGCTGTCACAAGGTCAATAAAATAGTGACCTCGGGGAAATGAAAGTGAAGACACTTCAAGGACTCTCCAAAGAATTGGTCTCAGAACAACTGAATTGACTTCTGGATGCAGGCACATCACAGGTGCTCTGGGAAAATGACTCCCGTGGCTGCACTGTAACAAAGTCAAGTTTTTGTCATCGCTACCACACAGCAAAGCAGCCCTGGAGAATAACCAGCAAACCTGACTTGGGTGATTTTTACGTCTAAATCTCAGAAACTTCCAAGTAAACATTAAAACAAAAAAAAAAAGTGTGTTCAAACAACAAAAGTTATGTTGCCATTCTAAAGTTGCCAGAATTGCTTTTTAAAAGGCTTGCATTTGTTCATGTCTTCATCGTCTACCGTCTCTATAAAATGGACAGAAGGTTGTTAACATACTTAACAGCTAGACAGATGATTGTTAGTGTTAAATGTAAAATGGTAAATTTCAGTTCTCTATGATTATGTTGAATTATTCCTATTTTGAACCTATATGCACATAATGGATAGTACCTATTTTTTTGCTGAGATACTTCACATTATAAGAATGTGTTTAAAAAAAGACTATGTTTAAATAATATACTATAAACAGTGTCATCAATTATGGGTGTTAGATAATATTAATGGAATTATATACTAGACACTAAACATTAATAAGAAAGAACAGAAATGCTACACATTTATGTGACACAGAACATTAAAAATCCAGTGTCTAGTTCATGTGATAAGTTGTATATTCCTGTATGAAGTGGTTTGTGTGCATGTTGCAAATGCACATGTACACACATATAAACACATACACACACGTGTAATCAGAGGTCATAGATCAAATATATATATATATGTATATATATATTAGAAGCTTTGTTCTAGTCCCAAAGATCAAAATTTTTCAAAGTCAAATCCTGTCTCAACTTTAAGTTATAGTAAACTTGATATAAACAGAAGTAGATTGGACCCCTAAAAATGTCTTTAATATATATATATGTATATGTATATATATATATATTCCTCAGACACAGTCTATCTTATTTATTGACACAGGACTCTTAATAATTTGGGCTCTTATTAAGCAAATCTGGCTGTTCAATAAGTCCCAACAACATACCACTTTTCATCTCTCCAGTTTGAACATACTCTTATGTAAAGAACCTGATTGTTCATTGTCTGTGTAATTTTGCTTTTCCCCCCCTCATCTTATTTTTTCTATGGATATATCTTTAATTCAGATACTGCTGACCTGGAACATGTCCTATTATAAAACATTTTTATTTGATACATTAGCCTTTAATCTCTTTTATTTCCAGTTGTCTTTCATTCAGCCAATAAATGACTCTGATAATGTTAATCAATGGATCAAGAAGTTCATGTGCTCTTCTTTCTCTACAAATACAGTCATAAAAAGAAAATAACACTCAATATTTTTGCCATTTGCCTTTGGATATTCTTGAACTGTCTTCCTTCCCACTTCTAAAGTAGCAATCCAGCTGTTTTCTCTCACTAAACAATTCGCAGACGTTGCAGAGTTTATAAATATTTTCAGTCACCAGCATGGTTCCCGTGATTCTCAATGTGATGGTCAGCTTTCAGAGACTGGTATAAAAGGCCATATTCTCACTGAAAACCTCACCTTGTGCTTCAAAGAGAAAGTGGATGGTATTCCTTGAACAGTCTAATAATTGCATGTACCGACTTGTATTCTTTAGTCCAAATGGGACCTACAAATGTATTATGATTTTGCTTGCACATTCTTTCAAAATATATTTACATTACCATATGAATCCAATTTATTTCTGTTTATTGGTTCACTCTATCAAGATTAGAAAATTAACCCATTTACAGAATACAGTCTATATTTAGTCTGGCATATGATTTTAGCATCCCAGAATTACATATAAAATTTTTAAATAGTCTGGCCTACCTAATGTCTATGAGTACTGCTGTTATTGGCAAAGAAACTGAAAAGGCATATAGCACTTTGCAAGATTAGAACTATTCACTATGCAAAACAAATACTTATGTTACATGATAAACACCGTCAAATAGTGACATGTAATTAAAAGTCAAATATCAGCACAATTTTCTGGACAAGAAAATACTAGAAGGGACAGTTGGCCGGTTGTATTAAAATGGAATTATTGCATAGTTATCAGATTGACATTCTCATAGAAAGTCAGAAATAGTTTATTTAATAATTCAATGGCTTTGTAGCAAAAGAATTTTCCTAATTTCCATGAAATTCACATTGCAATGTTAAAATATGCAGGACTGCTTTGAATATTCTATGAGGAGTAGAACAAGCTCATTTTGATTTTCATGTCCAAACCATTTGGACTATGCACCATGTTTAAGGATAATTTTCCTCCTATTAACATATTTTGAAGGTTGGACTTATTTTATTTTTAACATTTTGGTTGTTAGTATCGACTTTAACCAGAGAAGCTTTGCTCTAGTCCCAAAGATCACAATTTTTCAAAGTCAAATCCTGTCTCAACTTTAAGTTATAGTAAACTTGAAATAAACAGAAGTAGATTGGACCCCTAAAAATGTCCTTAAAAATCAGTTCAGCTCTGTTCATAAACATACAATAAGCAACAGAACATATGTGATACTAGAATAAAATATCCATAAGAAATGATAATTGTGACTGTCAACAATTTTCCAGGTAAAACAACCACACAACTTTGCTTAAACAAAAGTTGTTTAGAGAGTTACAGAAAAACCCTTGAATTCACTTCTCTATAAATTTCCCTATGTTTTAAAAACATTAAGTCACAATTAAACTTATACTATGCAAATCAACTAGAATATGACTTTACATTGTCATTTACTAGTTTCTCTTTCTTATTATGTTAGGACATCGACAGGGTATCGGACATTAGATATTACAGTGAAACTAGCAACAACAATATATAAAGCGATGGATTTACATAGATTTGCTTCAACTTTCTCTCTCCTTAAATTATTAGTTGTAATTTCCAGGTAAATCGCAAGTGAGAAAGCAATACTGTTCTCCATGGATTCTCTTTTTATATGGAAGAAAAAATTTCCTATTCTGCTCCCCTTTTTTGCCTTTTCTGGAAATATGACCCGTTTGAATGGGCATTAACCTCCTTCCAATCATTAATCCCTTTGTATTAGTTCATATGGTTGAAAAGGTCTAGATGGTTCACCAGTGAAATGGCCATATCTCTGTTCTATTGTTTTTCCATCAGGATTATTAATAGTATAAGAGAATTGCTCACAAAGGAATTTTCCTCTTTATTGCATTTTAATAAGCTGCTTATGCTAAGGAGCTGTCTGCAATTGTTGTACTCTTAAGGGGGATACACACATCTATCCAAGGGATAAATAGGTGACAGAGTTTCGGCTGAGTCATTTCCATGTCTCTATAAAATATGTATGACCAAATTTACATATCAATGTAAATAGGAAAAGCTGAATGTTCCCTTTGACTCCTAGTGAGCGATAAAGGTAAGAACGATAGGAAGACTTAGAAAGATTATCCCAAAATTCTCATTAAAGCTACATGATACAGGTGAGGAAGCAAAATGCATATAAATTCCTCAAACTACTCTAGACATTCTGAATTCTAAATTCACGGAACATTTCTTTCAGCCATACTCATTGAACGTGTTTGGATTCTCGGTCATTATATGGGAAAATTTCGGGAGGAAATTATCTTGATAATTGATGATTTACATAAAATTGGTAGGAGTTGGGTTACTAACTATTCTATCAGATCTAGGCTTTATATTAATTTTTTCTATTGTAGAAGATATCTAGTGATTTTTTTTTTACCTACAAAAGACCAAGTCTACCTCTCTGGAATTGAAGAGTAAGAATTACAGCTTCAGATGGTTAGTACAAAGAATGGTTAAGTTTTACACATTGTGAGAAATGCACAGTAGAGCCAGGAGCTGCATTTGTCATGAAGCCTTTGTGATTCTATACACAGGAAAGTCTGAGAAGCTCTGGCAAAAATGCTTTCAGGCCTCTGGCACTCTGAAGCACTGCAAAACAGTAGCAGTGTATTTTAGTCTAAAAATTTTTCATACGGAAAACATTTGAACATCCAGCCATTGTGATGATTTTATCCAGCAAGAAGCTTGGTGGTCTTGGAAGGTGAGTAAGGATAAATCTGAGCTATCTCTCTGGAATCCAATCTAAACTCCTCTACATATGAGGCTTATGATAACCCTTGCCCAGCATAATTATACCGCATGCAGGTTTCTAGACATCTTCCACATTTGAAAATTTTAAAAGGGCTACTTGTCTTGCCTTCGTAGTATTTAAGAGATCTCTTCTTGTTGCAGTATAATGCTGTTCTCCTCTCTTTCAGTAGGATGGACGACCTGTCTTATGAACTACTATAATATCCCAAATTCTGTTAAACTCTTGATCTTAAAACTCTTTTATGACATCCTTTCACTTGTTTTTCTATAAGGTTTTATAACACTACACACACACACACACACACACACACACACACACACACACACGCACGCACACACACACATGATACAGACAGACTAGGAGACAGAGATAGAGACAAGTACAGACACAGAGAGAACCTTAGGAATTTAAAATAAAAAGTGTAATAGTTGTTTCTATGTTTCCATGGAGTGTAACTAGGCAAGCATCCATTAGTTATTTACTTTTTTGTATTTCAGCCCTTCCTGAATTATTCACATAATATCAACATGTTCATAATTTTGTTCTTTCTTTCTTCTTTCCTTCCTTCCTTCCTTCATTCCTGCCTTTCTTTCTTTCTCTTTCTTTCTTTCTTTCTTTCTTTCTTTCTTTCTTTCTTTCTTTCTTTCTTTCTTTTCTTCTTTCTTTTTTTGTGGTAAACACAGTATCTTTGATTACATTTTTGATTTTAAAATAGTTTTATTTATTGCATCTTTATTTTCACAACAAAATTAAAGGACTACAGAGATTTCCACCATCCTCCTTCCACCACACATTTCTGCCATGATTAATTTATCTATCCAAGAACACATATTTTAATTGATATCTTCTCATATTCATAAATAATAAATTGATATTTATGTCCCTGCAGAACTTAGAAAATTGTGCAACTTATTCAGAGGTAAGTCTTTAGGAAATGATTCATCACAAAGACAAATTCCTGTTCTTGGATTATAACATTATAAAGGAGATTCATGATTATTAACTACCTACTCTGTATCCTATAAGGACACAGCTACAGAACACTATCCATGAACCAGAAAACAAGAACTGGGCATTACCTTTTCCAGACTGTATTATAGGAAATTGAACTTGTTTATCTCCTCTTAGTTCAGAATATTTTGTCTTAGTAATTGGAGTCGACAAACATTTTGATCACCCAAATTTTGCAGTTTACATAAAAGTGTATTGTTGGTGGCATACATTTTATGGATTTGATATTATGAATGCTATGTAGCATTTGTTCTTCATGTCATCTTTGTGATGAATAAGCAGTTGGTAGTGGTCAGGAGTTGCTCTACCATTCCTGTTCTCTGCCTGTTAATTTCTGCCTCTTCCTACCACCTGTAAGATTAACTGTTCAGTCTTTCTACAGTTTTACCATTACTCCCATGGGAATCATAAGATATATAGTTGTTTTAAATTCCTTCATTTGATATACACTGTTTTCTTCATATGTTCACTTTTGTCCACTTTTGTCCAGCATTAAAAACGATTTTTTGGTCTACCATGGTATATTCAGTCACTTGCCTAGTGACTCTAACTTGGTTGCTTTGGAATTTGTCCATTAAAGTTATATATACAATAAACATCAGTATGTGAGTGTGTGTTCATGTTGATGTTTTTATTCCCTATGTATAAATACATAGAAACACAATTATTGGGTTATATTATAGGATTGTTTAGTTTGTGAAAAGTTCTCAAAACTATCCTAACTACAAGTATTTCTTTGCATTCCTACCAGCAAGAAATGGGAAGTTCTTTCCATTCTCTACAGAACCTGATGTTGTAGTACCAGAAAGGAATCATTACTTATGATTCTATAGATAAAACGAACATATAAACTTGTATTACATTCTTTCTTTTATGTATCTTTTATGTACAGATAGTATACAATATTTACATCTGTGTATATGTTATATTCATTGGTCACAAATTAGAAAGGAGGTCAGGAAAAAAAGAATAGAAACCCAGGAAGGCAGAAAATAGAGAGGCTAATGAAATTATGTAGTAGGAAAGGAACTGGAGCGCTGGATAGGGGAAGAAAAGCATCTGGAGGAAGACAAGGGAGTTCTAAAACAGTGGGAAGAGAAAACATAAAATGAATACAAGGACATATAAGAAGATGTCATAACAAAATTCAGAATATAAAATTGTATATATTGTTCAAGAAAGTTTACATTTGTTGCATAGTTCTTCTGTTTGAAAGACTGAGTTATTTCTTCCTTGAAATATCAAAATACTTTCAATGATTGAGGCCTATTTGCACTGCATAAGAAAATTTACAGTGTTCAAAACCTACTAACTTAGGTATTAAGCAATTTGAAATCACCCTCACAGATAAACACGCAATATAAGGTTTGAGAACCATGCCTTGGTGTATTATTCTTGTGGAGGTGACATATGAAATTAACTATTCAAACTCATCACCTCAAACTCACCATGTCTTGAGTCATACTTCATTTTCAAATTCTATGCTCCTAACAAAACAAGTAAGGGAAATTCATGATGATATATCTTTCTTTTATAATTTTCTAATTGGCTAAGTTCTCATGTGTTTGTAGCTCATATTTATAACCATCTTTGCTCACAATACATTTGATAATCCTTATTCTTTCACCAAGGACATCATCGGGCTGCAGTACTTTATCTCATGGATGAACTAAAATGTTCCTGAAAGTTCATGCCACTCATATTCTTGTCTGTACTCTGTGGATATAGTTTTCAATTGATTTTTAGTCTCAGTGTGAGATAATACTAAATGATACACTAGAGGATATTTGGTGTTACAGACATACTCTTTCTGCCATTATTGTGAAATAACAGTCTGATTACTGTTCCAAATTTGAGATAACTCCCTACATCCTGTCCTTCTTTCTTCCCCTTAATCTAGAAGCATGAAGATTCCAATTTGGTCTGGCAGAGGCCTTAATTTCAAACTCAATAGAATTTTTGTACCTCTTTATAGAAAAATGTGTTGATCCTTTTAGAATTGAGGGCTATATAACAGCCAAACATGGCAAGGACACAAAGCAGTATTTTACTAATGTGTCAATAGGTTAACAATGAATGGTTCACATTGGTTTCTAATCTTTGATACCTAGACCTATGAATACTGGCTATAAGAGAATTATCAACAAGCTACTAGTGTGTGAATCATACTGGCGGAGTAATTGATCATACAAATGTCATCCTCAGCAACAGCCCAACCTAGTCAGTGTTGTTAACAAATTTTCTCCAAGTGAGTTTTATTCAGGGAGATAGGGAATAGAGTAAGAACAGTGTATTCCACAAACAGGCTTGCTGATATATCTCATTTGCTGTGAAACAACATCACAGATGGGAAGCAATGTTGGAAAGACAGCCTTTGCCATCCATACTGCATTCTCTAAGCTTTGGATGGTTGCTTTAGCAGAGCCAGTGTAGATTTGGGAAGATAAAGTCATATTCAGATAACTTCATGTTCTAATAAGAACAAAAAAGTTCTGGTCATGAAAACAATTCAGTGCAATGAACTTCTTGATCACCTTGAAAAAAGTTACATTTTTAGTGGGTGAGGTATAATTAGAGTAAACTAGTTTTGGTGTATCAAAGTCTATATTTGTAGGATGAGGTGTACATGGGATACCGGCCATCATAAATAACTAATTCTTTTACAACTCAATTTAATAATGATACAGGTGTATGGGGAAGACAATTACTATTATTTATAAAATGGGTAGTCCTGTCTATTTGATGAATACAAACTTTTTTTTTTTTGCAGAGGTCAATTTTTGGCAAATATTTGTAAAAGAAATAAAGAAATGCTTTATGCCCATTGAGGGATATTAATTTGCATAAATTTTCTTCAGACATCCTGGTTGACTCTCACAGTTGATAATATTAAATATTTTACATTTCATGATTATTCTAGCAAACTACTGGCAGGAGCCCATGAATTGCTATGTGCATTTGAAACCTTTTCTTCTGAGCCTCATGAGAAGGTACAGTGTTGAAGCTGTGCTTACTGGGAGGATTTACCTTTAGCTTTATCTCTGAGATGTTTCCCCCAAATCGGCTATAATGCAACAGCCCATTTCAGGTAGCACATACAGGCTACAGAAAACTGTCTGCGAATCAGTCTTAGCTTTCCTTTTTGTGGCCAATCAAGTGATCTTTTGACACAGCCAATGAAACCATCAGTGTGATGAAGAAAAGGTAGAGCAGTTTAGAAGACATAAGGATCTTGATATTGAAAAGAATATCCTCAGAGAGCTGTGTGGGCTTTCCTGGCCAATTTGGATTTATAACATTTCCATTTGATGTGGCAGTTCTCTTGTGCACATCTAACTTCATCACTTTGTCAGTCAGACAATAACCAGTTTGTGAGGAGTTCTGCTTACATGGAAACCTTCAGGTCCATTATGTCGTAGTCTCTACTGAATGATAGTTGTACCAAAGTTTTCTTTGAAGCATAGTAATATTGTTTTCCTCTGACCACTCACTGAAAACAATAGAACTTTGCTTTGGCAGTTCAAGGTTTTGTAGTATTATTCACACAGAAAACTGTTCTTTTGTCTTCTACTTACACCTCATGTAAAATACCTTCTGGATCCTAGCAGAGCAGCCTCCTTGGATAGTCAAAGACCCAGAAGCTTCTACTAGCCAATTTTCGTCTTGCTCAGGAAAAGTCAGCCTGAGTTCTGTTAAAGTCTTCAACTGACTGTGTGCAGACCCAGCACCTTAAAGAAGGCAGTCTGCAATATTCAAAACCTATAAATTTAAATATTAATCTCGCTCAAAGAAAGCCTTTACAAAATGTCCAGAATAACATATAATCAAATATATTGATACAATATTCTGGCCAAGATGGCACTTGAAATTCATAGACTTCCAGAAAACTTGTCTTTCTGCCTCTGCCTCTGCCTCTGCCTCTGCCTCTGCCTCTGCCTCTGCCTCTGCCTCTGCCTCTGCCTCTGCCTCTGCCTCTGCCTCTGCCTCTGCCTCTGCCTCTGCCTCTGCCTCTGCCTCTGCCTCTGCCTCGGCCTCTGCCTCTGCCTCGGCCTCGGCCTCTGCCTCTGCCTCTGCCTCTGCCTCTGCCTCTGCCTCTGCCTCTGCCTCTCTGCCTCTTTGACTCAAGTGGAAATTTCTGGTTTCTTTGGTTTCAGTAGTGTCATGTGATATTTTTCTGGAAGCTGTCTTATCAGAGGATGTTTTACTGAAGCATACATGAGAAAGAATATTTTGCTGGGGCAAACACACGTGATGGTTGGAAAGAGTCTAAGTCAAACCCAACAGTCAGTGAACAACACTCTTGCATTGGCTCACCTCGCAAAGCTTCCATGGTCTTCACAGATGATGCTTTTGTGTCAGTATGTCTTGCAATGCTTTGCTGTTCTTTGCTGAGCTTTGCTTATTATGAATTCATAGTGAGAAAGGTGATAAAGAACTTCTCATAGTATTCTGGCAGATTTTTGCTATTTCTATGACTCATGCCAATTTGGTGACACATTACTGTTTCTTCTGGATTGAACCATTGTTACTGATTTGTGTTTGGTGGGCGCCAAATGAAATGAACTGCCACAACTGATTTGTATTTAATGTTTTAGGCTAGACTGCTAATATCCTGACAATGAAGATTTGAATTGCTCCAAAGAACTACTTCTTAACAGTTCTATTTAACTGTGCAATTAATCATCTTTCACCCCTGCCTTTGGTCAGTAGACTAAAAGATATGTTGAAGTTTTTTTGTTGTTTGTTTTTTATATGTTTGTTGTTTGTTTTTATTTATTCTTTCTTTGTGTGTTTGTTTTTTCATTGGATATTTTATTTATTTATACTTCATGTTATCCTCTTTCCCGGTTTTCCTTCTGGAAATTCATATCCCATCCTCCCTTCCACTGCTGCTATGAGGGTCCTCCCCCACGCACTCACCCACACCAGTCTTCACACCCTGGCATTTCCCTACACTGGGGAAAGGAGTCTTCACAGGACCAAGTGCTTCTCCTCTCATTGATGCCAGACAAGACTGCCCTCTGCTACATATGCCGCTGAAGCAAAGGGTTCCTCCATGTGTATTCCTTGGTTGATGTTTTAGTACCTAGCAGCTTGGGGGTCTGGTTGGTTGATATTGTTGTTCTCCCTATGGGTTGCAAATCCCTTCAGTTCCTTCAGTCCTTTCTCTAACTCCTCTATTGGGGAGCCCATGCTCAGACCAATGGTTTGCTGCTGGCACCCACCTCTGTCTGTATTTGTCAGACTCTGGCAGAGCCTCTCAGGGACAGAACTCTCTCTGCTCCACATTTTGTCTCCATATTTCATTCAGTGGGTATTTTGTTTCCCCTTCAAAGAAGGATGGAAGCATCCACACTTGATTTTTCTTCTTCTTGAGCTTCATGTGGTCTGTGAATTGTATCTTTGGTATTGTGAGTTGTGGAGCTAATACCCACCTATCAGTGAGTGCATACCATGTGTGTTCTTTTATGACTGGGTTACCTAACTCAGAGTTTGAAGCTTTTAAGAAAACATATTAAGTAGGTTTTGAAAAATCTAAGCCTACATTTGCCTGTTTCCACTCCTCTCTTCTCTCTCTCCCTTCTCTGTCTCTCTCATCTCTTCTTTCCCCCCTCTCTATGTATATTTGTGACCATGTCTGTGAAATATATAAGTCTGTGACATTCACATATACATCTTTGAGTAACTTGTGTATAAGCATGGGTATAAATGCCAGCAGTTAATATTAAGGAGTTTGTTTATTTTTCTGGGTATTTTAAACTAGTCTGAGTGAACAATAACTTCCTAAAACTTGCAAGACTAGATGACTAGTGATCTGTCCAAATCTTCCTGTCTCCTTTTTTGCAGCATTAAAATGATAGATGTGAAAATCCATGACTGACCGTATAAAGACACAATGATGATCCAAACTCATATCCTCATGTTGTTGTTCCTAGAATAATAGTGAGGCATTTTGTTGGTCCCACAGGACATTCTCTTATAAAATAAACACATTAGCAATCAAGATGACAGAGCATAAGGGTAAATTTTGAAATGTAGAGCATTCTTGAAAGAGTTGACAAATTACTTATTAGTATCTAATAGAGGAGTAAAAATTAAGTTTTGCATGCCACAGTCTAATGCAAATAAAATTGAGATTGTAATCAGGATTTTTTTACTCATGTATAAATGTTCAGTCATTATTGGAATTAAGACACTGAAGCAGAGGTAACCAAAAATTCAAAATTTTATTAATTCTTCCATCAGAAGTAAGAAATTAAGAATTTTAAATGTCTTGATTGCAAACATAATCATTCAGTGAAATATATCTCTTTAGTTTGCTAAAAAGTGATGCTTATTAACACAAATGCTTCAATTATTACTACTCTTATTAGAAATTTCTTAGGGTTATTTCAGTAATAATATACGTGAAAGCTCTTGGAAACCATTGAAATGTGGTATTGTCATGATTAATTTGCATTTAGAAAAAATCTTATTTTTTAAAATTCCAACTATCTGAAGATATATTTCTTTCCTTTTTTCCTTTTTTCCTTCCTTCCTTCCTTCCTTCCTTCCTTCCTTCCTTCCTTCCTTCCTTCCTTCCCTCATTCCTTCCTTCTTGTCTGTCTGTCTTTCTTTCTTTCGTTCTCTCTTTCTTTTTTCTTTCTTTCCTTCTTTCATTATTTCTTTATTTCTTATTTATATTTATACTCCAGAATTTATTTTCCTCCTGGTCTACACTACCCAACTGTTCCACGTCCCATACCTCCTCCACACCATGCCCCACTCAGTCTCCAGAGGGATATCCCTACCCCACTTACCCCACCAGACGTCTAAACTTCCTGGGGCCTCCAGTCACTTGAGGGTTAGGTGTGGCTTCTCTGACTGAACCCAGACCTGGGAGTCCTCTGTTGTATATGTGTTGGAGGCCTCATCTCAGCTGGTGTATGTTGCCTAATTGGTGATCCAGTGTCTGAGAGATCTCAGGAGTCCAGGTTAATTGAGACTGCAGGTCCTCCTACAGGATTGCCCTCCTTTTCAGTTTCCTCCAACTTTTCCCTAATTCAACCACAGGATCACCCACTTCTGTTCATTGGTTGGGTGCACATATCTGCATCTGACTCTTTCAGCTGCTTGTTGGGTCTTTTGGAGGGCAGTCATGATAGGTCTTTTTATGTGGATGCCTCATAGCCTCAGTAATGGTGTTAGATCCTGGGGCATCACCTTGAGCTGGATCCTACTTTGGACCTGTTGCTGGACCTTCTTCGCCTCAGGTTCTTCTCCATTTCTATCCCTGCATTTCTTTCATATTGGAATAATTATGGATCAGAGCTTTGACTGTGGGATAGCAACCCCATCCCTCAATTTATGCTGTCTTTCTGCTGGAGGTGGGTTCAATAGGTTCCCTCTCCCCATTGTAGAGCCTTTCATCTAGGGTCCCCACTTTGAGTCCTGAGAGTCTCTCACTTCCCAGGTCTCTGGTACATTCTAGAGCATTCTCCCAATCTCCTTCCTCCTGTGGTAACCTGTTTCCATTCTTTCAGCTGAGCCTCAGAGCTTCAGTCCTATTCTCCCACCTAATACCAGATCATGTTCTCCACTCCCCATCCCCATTTCCTTTCCCTCCCCCACTTGTGGTTTCTTTCTTTTCCCTCCCAAGTGGTACTGAGTTGTCCTCACTTGGGTCCTTCAGCTTGTTTAGCTTTTTGAATTCTATGGACTGTATCTTGGGTATTCTGTACCTTTTTTTGGGCTAATATCCACTTATTAGTGAAAAAAATATCCTTTTGGGTCTGAGTTATCTCACTATGATATTTTCTAGTTCCATCTATTGCCTGTAAAACTCAGGATGTTCTTTTTCTTAATAGCTGATAGCATTCCATGGTACAAATAAACCACATTTTCTGTATTCATTCTTATATTGTGGGACATCTGGGTTGTTTCTAGCTTCTGGCTTTCACAAATAAGTCCACTATAAACATAGTGGAACACGTGCCCCCGTGGCCTGGTGGAACATCTTTTGAGTATATTCTCAAGGGTGGTATTGATGGGTCTTTATGTAGGTCTATTTCAAGTTTTCTGAGGAACCTCCAAATTGATTTCTAGAGCGGTTGTATCAGTTTGCCATCCCACTATCAGTGAAGAAGTGTTCTTCTTTCTCCACATCCTTGCCAACATGTGTTGTCACCTGACATTTTGTTCTCAGCCATTCTGACTGGTGTGAAGTGGGATCTCAGGGTCGTTTTGATTTCCATTTTTCTGATTACCAAGGAATTTGAACATTTCTTTAGGTGCTTCTCAGCACAACAGAGATTTCTCTGTTGTGAATTTTGGTTTAGTTCTATACCCCATTTTTTGATTGGGTTGTTTGATTTTTTGGTTATTAGTTTCTTGAGTTCTTTATATATTTTGGATATAAGTCCTGTACTGGATGTGGGGTTACTGAATATTTTTTCCCAATCTGTAGAATGCTGAGGTGTCTCATTGACTATGTCCTTACAGAAGCTGTCCAGTTTCATGAGGTGCCACTTATCAATTCTTGATCTTAGAACGTGAGTCATAGGAGTTCTCTTTAGGAAATTTCCCCCTGTGCCATTGAGTTCAAGGCTCTTTCCCACTTTCTCTTCTATTAGATTCAGTGTATCTGGTTTTAAGTTGAGGTCCTTGATCCACTTGGACTTAAGCTTTGTTCATGGTGAAAAAGATAGGTCTATTTTCATTTTTCTACATACAGAGAGCCAGTTAGACCAGCAACCATTTATTGAAGATGCTTTCTTTTTTTTCACTGTATATTTTTGTGATCTTTGCCAAAGATTAATTCTGCATAAGTGTGTGGTTTGTTTCTGGGTCTTCAGTTCTATTCCATTGATAAAAATGTCTGTCTCTGTACCAATACTATTCAGTTTTTATCACTATTGCTCTGTAGTAAAGCTTGAGGTCAGGGATGGTGTTTCCCATAGTCATTCTGTAATTGTTAAGGATTTTTTTTCCCAATTCTGGGATTTTGCCTTTCCAGATGAATTTGAGAATTGCTCTTTCCATGTCTTTGAAGAATGATCTTGGCATTTTGTTGTCATTTGCACTGCATCTGTAGATTGCTTTTGGTAGGAACGCCATTTTTACTCTGTTAATTCTGCCAATTCATGACCATGGGACATCAATGGGAGGAGAGACCCTTGGTCCTGGGAAGGCTAGCTGTCCCAGTCTAGGGAAATGCCAGCATGGGTAGGCAGGAGTGGGTGGGTGGGAAGAGGAGCACCACTTCTGAGATCTTCAATTTCTTCCTTGAAAGACTTGAAGTTCTTAACATAAAGATACTTTATGTGTTTGCTTAGCGTTACCCCAAGATAATTTATATCATCTGTGGATACTATGAAGGGAGTTGTTTCCCTAATTTCTTTCTTAGCCTGTTTATTTTTGTATAAAAAATAGATACTGGTTTATTTGAGTTAATTTTATATCCAGCCAATTTGCTGAAATCATTTATCAGCTGGAGAAGTTCTCTGGTAGAATTTTTGGGGTTGCTTTTGTAGACTATCATATCATCTGCATATAGTGACATGTTTATTCCTTCTTTGCCAATGCGTAACCCCTTGATTTCGTTATGTTCTCCTATTGTTCTAGCTAGCACTTCGAGTACTATATTGAACAGATATGGGGAGTGTGGGCATCCTTGTCTTGTTCCTGATTTTAGTGGGATTGCTTCAAGTATTTCCCCATTTAATTTGATATTGGCTTTTATTGCAGTAAATTTCTTTTATTGTGCTTATGTAAGGGCCTTTAATTCCTGATCTCTCCAATACTTTTAATGGGAGGGGTGTTGTATTTTGTCCAAGCTTTCTCTGCATCTAGGAGAAGATCATGTGATTTTTTTCTTTGAGTTTGTTTATAAGTTCTTTGACTTTGTGAATACCTTAAGGGATTTTCATATATTGAACCAACCTTGCTTCCCTGAGATGAAGCCTACTTAATCGTGGTGAGTGATGGTTTTGATGTGTTCTTGGCTTTGGTTTGTGAGAATTTTATTGAGTATTTTTGCATAGATATTCATAAGTGATATTTGTCTGAAGTTCTGTCTTTTGGTAGGGTTCATGTGTAGTTTAGGTTTCAGAACATTTGTAGCTTCAGAGAATGAATTAGGTTGTGTTCCTTCTGTTTCTCATTTATGGAAGAGTTTGAGGAATATTGATATCATGTCTTCTTTGAAGGTCTGGGAGATTTCTGAACTGAATCCATCTGGCTTTGGGATTTTTTTCTTTTTTTCCTTTTTTTTTCTTTTCTTTTTTTTTGTGGAAGGTTTTTAATGACTTCTTCTATTTCCTTAGGAGATAGATATGGGCCTGTTTAGAAAGTGTACTTTCTCTTGATTTAACTTTGGTATGAGGTATCTGTCTAGAAAAGCATTCATTTCATCTAGATTTTCCAGTTTCATCGAGTATAGAATTTTGTAGTAGGATCTGATGATTTTTTTTTAATTTCCTCCTTATCTGTTGTTGTCTTCCTTTTCATTTCTGATGTTGATAATATGGATACTGCCTCTGGACTCTTTGGTTAGTTTGGCTAGGGGTTTATCTATCTTGTTTATTCTCTCAAAGAAGCAGCTTTTGGTTTTCTTAATTCTTTTTATTGTTCTCTTTGTGTCTATTTGGTTGATTTAGCCCTGAGTTTGCCTATTTCCTGCCAATTTACTCCTCTTGGGTAAGTTTGCTTCTTTTTCTTCTACAGTTTTCAGGTGTGCTGTTCAGTTGCTAGTGTAAGATCTCTCCAGTTTCTTTACCAGTGCAATTAGTACTGTGAATTTTCCTCTCAGTACTGCTTTCATTTTGTCCCATAAATTTGAGTATGATGTGTTAACTTTTTCATTAAATTCCAGGAAGTCTTTAATTTCTTTCTTTATTTCAGCCCTGATGAAATTATCATTGGGTAGAAAGTGGTTCAGTTTCCACATGTATGTGGGTTTTCTGTTGCTTTTTCAGTTGTGGAAGACTGGCTTTAGGCCATGGTGGTCTGATAGTATGCATGGAATTATTTCAGTCTTCTTGTATTGGTTGAGGGTTGTTTTGTTACCAATTATGTGGTCAGTTTTGGAGAAGTTACCATGAGGTGCTAAAAAGACGGTGTATTTTGTTTTAGCATGAAATATTCTGTAGATATTTTTTAAATCCTTTTATTTCATAACCTCTATTAATTTCACTGTGTCTCCCTTTAGTTTCTGTTTCAATGACCTGTCCTGGTGAGAGTGGTGGTGTCTTTTCAATAATTAGTGTTCTAGAAGCATAAAATATCTTGAAAACTGCCTTCACATAGAAACGATTCAGAAATATGAAGGAATAAAGTGAGAGTTTTGGTTCTTAGGCTTGAAGATGTTAAGAAAAAACGGTCAGATGGATAGAGAGATAGATTAGTGGATAAAAATACTTGTTTCTCTTGAAGTGTGCTCATGTTCAGTATCCTATACTCCCCCCCACCCACACACCACTCACACAAACATCTGTAACCCCAGTTCAGGTGTATCTGATGCTTTTCTCTAGTCTCCACAGTCTTCTGCTGGCATTTGGCACGCATACAGGTAAATGGGCACAATTAGCATGCAAGACACACACACACACACACACACACACACACACACACACATGCACCACATGCACACACACAAATAAGTACATTAAAACAAAATAAAAATATATCAATATTCCAAATGCATATAATGAGTCACCAGTGTTCAAATATCAAGGCACATTTGCTTACAAATGCACACATTTAATTTGCAATTGTTCCCTCCTATTTAATTTGTGTTTAGGGGAACTGCCTACTACTCAGGGACAGAGACTGTCCCATTCCAGCAGTAAAAGAGTTAAGATTTTATGTATTAGGGTGGTGTTTAAAATTATTTTCCTCACAAAACATTTTTTATTATTATTTTTTTAAAGATATGATCCTTTATTGGCCTTTGGCTCATCTAATTAGTCTAGGCTGGATGGTGAGCCATGAATCCACCTAAAACTCTCTCTCCAAAGCAGGGATTACAAGTGAGTGCCACAAGGCTTGTTCTTCTTCTTCTTTTTTTTTTTTTTTATTAACTTGAGTATTTCTTATATACATTTCGAGTGTTATTCCCTTTCCCGGTTTCCGGGCAAACATCCCCCTCCCCCCTCTCCTTCCTTATGGGTGTTCCCCTCCCAACCCTCCCCCCATTGCCGCCCTCCCCCCATAGACTAGTTCACTGGGGGTTCAGTCTTAGCAGGACCCAGGGCTTCCCCTTCCACTGGTGCTCTTACTAGGATATTCATTGCTACCTATGGGGTCAGAGTCCAGGGTCAGTCCATGTATAGTCTTTAGGTAGTGGCTTAGTCCCTGGAAGCTCTGGTTGCTTAGCATTTTGTACATATGGGGTCTCGAGCCCCTTCAAGATCTTCCAGTTCTTTCTCTGATTCCTTCAACGGGGGTCCTATTCTCAGTTCAGTGGTTTGCTGCTGGCATTCGCCTCTGTATTTGCTGTATTCTGGCTGTGTCTCTCAGGAGCGATCTACATCCGGCTCCTGTCAGCCTGCACTTCTTTGCTTCATCCATCTTGTCTAATTGGGTGGCTTTATATGTATGGGCCACATGTGGGGCAGGCTCTGAATGGGTGTTCCTTCAGTCTCTGTTTTAATCTTTGCCTCTCCCTTCCCTGCCAAGGGTATTCTTTTTCCTCATTTAAAGAAGGAGTGAAGCATTCACATTTTGATCATCCGTCTTGAGTTTCGTTTGTTCTAGGGATCTAGGGTAATTCAAGCATTTGGGCTAATAGCCACTTATCAATCCAGCTGTTGCACCCACCTCCCGGCCACCGCTCCCACATTTCCTCATCCCATTCCTCCTCTCTGCTGTCTCTAAGAATATGCTCCTTCCTCACCAGGCCTCTCTTCTCCCTGGAAACTCTCCTCCTCTCCCACTGAGGTCAGACCAGACAGGCTTCTGCTGTATATATGTCTGGGTCTCAGACCAGCTCATGTAATCTGCACGGTTGATGGTTCACTGTCTGGGAACTCCAGTGGTCCAGTTTAGTTGAGACTGCTGGTTTTCCTATGGGGTTGGCCTCCTCTTCAACTTCTTCGATCCTTTCAATAATTCAACCACAGTGGTCTCCAACTGCAGTCCAACGATTGGGTGTAAGTATCTGTTTCTGTCCCAGTCAGCTGCAGTTTGAGCCTCTTGGAGGACAGCCATGCTTGGCTCCTGTTTTTTAAGGATACTACAGCATCAGTAATAGTGTCAGGCCTTGGAGCCTCCCCTTGAGATGGATCCCAAGTCAGGCTGGTCACTGAACCACCTTTCCTTCAGTTTCTTCTCCAGTTTTATCCCTACAGATCTTTTAGACAAGAACAATTCTGGGTCAGAAAGTTCGACTATTGGTTGGCAACCCCATCCCTCTACTTGAGGCCCTGTCTATCTACTGGAGGTGGATTCTTTGAGTTTCCTCTCCCCACTGTTGGACATTTAATCTAAGGTCACTCTCATATACTCCTCAGAGTCTCTCACCTCCCAGTTCTCTGGTATTTTCTATAGGGTTTCCCCACCTTCCAATCATTAGTGATGAATATTTCCATTCATTCGTTTGGCCTTCTGCCCTTCTCTCCTGGGCCACGTACCTGATTCTGTTCAACCTTTTCCCTCCTGCTCCATTCTCCAATCCAGATTTCTCCCTGCCTCTGCCTCCTGTGACTACTTCATTCTTCTTCCAAGTGGGATTTGAACATCCTCACTTGCTTGTTAAACTTCTTAAATTCTGTGGACTGTATCTTAAGTATTCTATACTTTTTGGCTAGCCTCTACTTATTATTGAATATATACCATGTATGTCCTTTTGAGTATGAGTTACCTCACTGAGGATGATATTTTCTAGTTCCATACATTTGTCTACAAAACTCATGATGTCTTCATTCTTAATAACTGAATAGTATTCCATTGTAAATGAACCACATTTTCTATATTCATTCTTTGTTTGAGGAACATCTAGGTTGCTTCCAGCTTCTGGCTATTACAAAAAAGATCATTATAAACATAGTGGAGCAAGTGTCCCTTTGGCATGGAGGGCATCTTTTGGGTATATGCTTAAGAGTAATAGAGCTGGGTCTTCAAATAAACTAAATAACTCAATTAAAAAATGAGGTAGAGAACTAACCGGAGAGTTCAAAACAGAGGAGTCTCTAATAGCTATAAAGCTGTTAAAGGAATGTTCAAAGTCCTTAGTTATCAGGGATATGCAAATCAAAATGACCCTGAGTTTCCACCTCACACCAATCATAATGGCTAAGATCAAAAACTTAATTGACAGCACATGCTGGCAAGGATGTGGAGAGAGAGAAAAGCTCCTCCATTGCTGGTGGGGTTGCAAACAGGTACAACCACTCTGGAAAGCAATCTGGGGTGTTCCTCAGGAAATTGGAAATAGATCTACCAGAAGACTAGGCTATAACGTTCACAAAACAGGATACTTGATGCCTTCTGTATGGTTGGCTGTTACTTTTTCTCCTGTGCCACTCTCCAATTTGGATGAAATGTTAAGCTCTCCATCTCGGGCAGGTACTATGCAGATAAATAGAGCTATAGTGAGATCACGTGTGCACAGACTTTATTATGCTTTGAGGGCAAACTCTTTGGTGAACATCTGCCTATCCTTTGGCTCTTAAACTCCTTCACCCTCTTTTGATTCACTACAAACTTGCATGTAGACATTTTTACGATGGCATTTTTATACCCCTCATGTCACATTCAGTGACACGTTCCGATTTCCTTCTTGCCATCCTATATAATTATTTTGACATATTGAGTCAGTAATTAGAAAGACTTATCTCTAAAAATGATTCACGAGTAATCAAGGAATGCATCATAAATACTTTGATATAATTGTTGCTTTACCGTTGCAATTGTTTGATTGCATGGGGGAAGTTCCACTGTTTGCATATTTATAATGATCTTCAAGGAGAAAACTTCCTGATACACCTTCATTTCTTCATTTTCCTCCAATCCCCCTTCCGCTGGCTTCACTCTAGGTGCAGCTTCGGCTGCTAAAACGTTAGAAGACTTACATTCCTCTGTTGCATCCTATTTCTTGCCTCATAGGACTTTTCTTAATTTGTTCCTTCCTTAATTTGCAGGTACACACTTGACACGGGTTTTTAGTCTTGTGTTTCTTGTATTCTAGACAGGTCTTTTGAGCGCGTCACTCTTAAAATTTTCTGGAAGACATTTCAATAATTCACGGACTACATTTAAAAATTATAAAGCAATATTGAAGAAGTGAAACGACGCATCTAAATTATTAGTATAATCTCCATGACAAAATTTCATTCCAGTGTTTAAATGAAGTATGTGTCATGTTTTTGAATTGCCATGTAACTTTTACACTGCTGTACACAGTGCATATTGACAAGGTCATGCTAATTGGTATACCTTTCTGACATTTAGTAATCATTGTAATCTTTGAAAATCCTCTCTTTTGTGGCAGCGGAGAGGACTTAAGAACTTGCACTGCTGTTTCAAGAATTCTGAGTTTGTTTCCAAGCATCCTGTCTGCTCTCACAAATATTGTAACTCTAGTTCTAGGGGATCCAGGCCTCTTCTGGTCTCCATGGGCACAAAAACTCATGTGCAAATGCTCAGAAACATACTCACATACATAATCAAGGAGAATAAAACCAAAGGTAAGAACACTGTCTTCTAGCTATTTTGGAATATAAATTTTAATTTCCAATGTTACACAAATATATTTAAAATAATGTTTATTAAGAACATCCTTATAACCCAACCATAGATTCCATATACCAGAGACTCTTTGTATATATCAGGTTATATCAATTGTTAAATGGGCCTAAATCAATAATAGTATTTAAATATTTTTGATACATTCTGGTTCAATATTTCTCACGGTCATGTGGAAATAAGCCCTATCATATCCTATTACTTATCTTCTTTGATCAGAGAACCTTCTCTTTGGAGTAGGTATTGACTATTACTGCAAAAGACCATAATAGGTCAAAGTACCACAAAGGATGATGGTCAAATGATTAGCCTCAAAGTAACATCAGCCTTATCCACTGTAAAGCTCAGGAAATATAAGAAGAGGCTGGAAGAATGTTAGGAGCATAGGACTGAGTAAAGTGTCACGAGCTACTGTTTTCTGCTTCTGACAAGGCTGTCATAAAGATGGACTCGGCAGCAGTGATTAAGTGCAAAGGCCTGAACACAATTGAGAACATAAGAATGCCTTCGTTGATGGGGGGAAGTTTCATGAGCCCTCATTCTGTCTGGGGAGCAATGGCCATCTGATGCCTGCTAGAGCAAGAGAGTCATCTTATTAAGCTGCTGAGAAGTTGCCCATGTTTCCCTAAACAACGATCCTGTAAGTAACACTAATTAAACTCATTGAGATACAAACTAAGTAACTAACCAGTTAACAAACTAACTAAATAAATGGACAAATAAAGGAATAATGGAAGACAACATCTTAGGCAGAGGAAGACCAGATAGAGTGTCAGGATAAAAGGAAGATACATCAAGCCGTTACAGTGATGCAAATGCATTATATACATGTATAAAGGTGTTATAATGAAGCCCACTATTTTAATTAATATATGCTGATGAAATTTGCCACACATATGGAAAATAAATATAGTTTTTCATCAGTATAAATCAACAATATGTGTGGAAAGATGACAGGAAATATGAGTAAATTTTTAAAAAGCAAGTACACAGTAACATCATTTCTCCTGATTGGCATCTTCTCCCTATTTAATTAGTGTGGGCATGTGGAAATAAGCCCTATCATATTCCATTGACCTGGATGGAAAATTTTCTGACCTCTCTGAAAGGCAATATGCATAAAAATTAAGAATGTGCATAGACTTTGACCTAGTAATTTCACCTCTAATGATTTATGCAATGAAAATAATTGAGGAAACACAAAGATGTAAAAAAGAGACCATTTTCAAAAATATTATTTGTGGCATTAAAATGGCAACATCAACTGAAAAGTCAATTGGGAATAACTTCTTAAATAAAATATAATGGTCAACATAGCACAATCCCATGTATTCATTCTAAAGCTTATTCAACTTTATAATTCCTTATGACCAGATGCCGTTGTTACCAAGACTTGCTTGTACAACACTGCTGCTGAGTACATCAGTCCAATTATGACTTTAAAGTTTTATGTGTGTTTGGTCCCATGTCCGAGAACATGTAAATGTTGCTCAAAGCATATTAGATGAAATTGCATGATACTGTGTAAAGTGACATTTAGGTAAGTATCTTTGGATATTTTATGGGTATATATTCCTTAAAAATTTATATTTCTATATTGTATATTAGCATATTTTTAAGGGAAAAAAGCACATTATTTCATACTTTTTTATTTTAATCACTACATATGATGTGACTACATTGGGATGATGCATGCATTCATATTTGATATGTTTACTTGGTAATAAAAGTTGAGAAAAACGTATTTTAGCATATCTGTAACAGGCTCCAAAGTAATTCAGGAAAGATGCCTCAGGCTTTTTATCCAAACATGTGGGAGGCCAAGATAGGAGCCTTCCCATAAATGCAAGACTAACCTATGTGTTCATTTTTTATTTTTCTTTGTTTCTGTCTTTCTTTCCATCCTTCCTTCCCCCTTCCTTCCTCCTTCCTTCCTCCCTCCCTCCCTTCCTTCCTTCTTTCTTTCTTCCTTCCTTTCTTTCTTTCTTTCTTTCTTTTTTTCTTTCTTTCTTTCTTTCTTTCTTTCTTTCTTTCTTTCTCCCTTCCTTTCCCTCCTTCCTTCTTTCCTTTCTTCCTTCCTTCTTGTTTCTCTTTCCCTTCTTCCTTCTTTCTCCCTTTCTCCCTTTCTTTCATTCTTTATTAAAACACTGTCTGAGAAAAGCAATGCAAACCAAAAAAGCAATTTAATATTTATTATGATAATTATTAGCTACCAAAGTTAAAAGCAGTTCATTCTATCTAAATTATCAATAATAAGACATCCCCAGATATTTCTTTTCTACCACACAGCCCCTGCTCTACGGATGCAGAAGAATTTCCAATTTGTTAATATTTAATCTGCTGAAATACCTAAGTAAATAAATTAGTATGCAATCTTTCTACGAGAGGTTCAAAAGTAATAAAAATGGGGTTTTTAAATATATAAACAGTAGTCAACACAAAAATCAATTTGAATAGAAAAATCCCATAGGACAACCTTACAAAATTAATTTATACTAATATTATTAATAAATACTGCATAAGTCTTCCGTATAGCAGTCGCAACAAAATGTCATCAGTCCGCAAATAATCATCAGTCACAAAATGTCATATTTCCAATTTATATTAGATTTATCGAGCTCTGAATCTTTCATTTCATTTCAGTAATATTTCATTAAACTGTTTTCCAGCATATTTCATGTTTTTTAAAACACCGACAGAGTCCAGTCAAAAAAAAAAAAACAAAAAAAACTCAACTTTAAGCAAGCACAGAAAGTGAGAAAACTTAACTCTCTTGAATGCTGTTGTTACTGCTCAGGCAAAACCTGGAGTGATTCTAATTAGTAAATACACATGCTTCCAAGTGTGCATTTTAATAGCATATTGAGAACCAGAGGTCAACCACTATTTACATAAAAATGGGAAGTGAGTTAAGATTGGAAAAAAGAAAGATGTTAATGCATACTGCAAATGTTAATAAGAAATTCTCTGGGAACAAAAGCCATTAACCACATGCACGGAGATCTTCTCATTACTCATCCTATGCTCTGGAAAGTTTGATTCCAATTGCTGTTAAAATAACAGACGCTATGGTGTGCTTACAGACAGGAGCCTAGCATGGCTGCCCTCCCCTCTGAGAAGCCCACCAAGCAGTTGAAAGAGGTAGATACAAAACTTAACATTCAAACAATGGACAGAAGCCAGGGACCTTTGCGGTGGGATTAGAGAAAAGCTGGGAGGAGTTGAGGAAGAGGGCTACCCTATAAGAAGACCAGCAGTCTCAACTCACCTGGACCCCCAGATCTCTCAGACACTGAGCTACCAATGGGCAGCATACATGAGCTGGTCTGAGCCCCCCCCCCCAGCACATATAGAGGAGAAGACTGCCTGGCTGATGTCAGTGAGAGAAGATGCACCCAATCCTGGAGGGACTAGAAACCACTGGGAATGGGGAGGTCTCGTGGGGTGAGGTTTGGGGGTGAGAACATCCTCTTCAAGATAGGGGAGGAGGAATGGGATGAGGAATAGTCAGAGTACTGAGAGGGGAATAACAACTGGACTGTAAAAAAGAATAAAAATACTAGAAACTATCAGGTTCTTGTAGCGTCAGGATACAATGAGGCTCAAGTTTGACAATATTGATCATGGGGGGAGGTGAAGTCAGGGAAAGAGGAACCCTCTGTGCCTAGAGCCTGAGGCCTAGAAGTAACTGCCTAACATATAGTCATAGTCATAGATAGGCTATAGTAAATGATGTTCTGTAGTAAAAGCTATACAAATATCAGGAATAAACGAAGAACATTTAATGAAGGCATCAGTAGTTAGAAAGAAGTACCAGAAGCTTTGCATCCACTTTTAAAACGTAAGACCAGTTTAACCCAGTAGCATGCTTCTGTAATCACAAGTTTTATATTCCTGACAATTCACTGTTAGACGAATTTTTATCTCCTCACTTGGCTACTGTAGCCTGGAAAATGAAAATGCAGAGAAAGCTAAAATCAAGTTTAAATGAACTGGTTGTATCTTTTTTTTCCCCTTGAGTCAGTGTGATGATCTTTTCTGGTGATAGTTTTATAACTTCACCTTTCCTAAAATCATTATAACATAACTCAGATGACTTGATAATTTAAACTGACCACATATATATGAATTAAATTTATGGAGACTCTGGTAATTCAGAATGCGATATACTGATATTCATTAAAATCGTTTCATTCTAACAGCAATTCTGTTCAGCCTGATGCAGTTAGTAAATTATTAAGAGATGGTATACCTGTGATATGATTATCAGTAGGACTTCCCCTCATGCTTTGAGGACATTAACTGCTCACTATATGCTAATTAGGACACGTATTACATAGCTGCTGTGGCCATGCTCTTAAGAACTGCAGTTTTCAGTGAGCCCTCATAATATCATCAATGCTGTTACTATCTCCATTGCATAGATAGAACTGAAACCTACAAAGACTTGGCTAACACCTCAGTGCCAAGTCTTAGAAGTGACTCATGGTCCTGCACTCATGTGTACTTTCCTCATACTTTTAGGTATAAGTCTAGTTTTCTTTTTGTTTTTAAATTATTAATTTAATTGGAATAGCACTATATTACTTTCCCCTCCCTTTTTCATTCCTCAGCCCCTCACACCTACTATTGTCTTTCACTCTTCCTATGTGCCCCCTTTGAAACTCATAACCTCTTTTAATATATATATATTACATATACATATACATATA
This sequence comes from Rattus norvegicus, assembly GCF_021556685.1. NCBI lineage: Eukaryota > Metazoa > Chordata > Mammalia > Rodentia > Muridae > Rattus > Rattus norvegicus. The sequence continues at coordinate 24,374,359 of NC_141547.1, forward strand.
CATATATTTAATATATATATATATATATTACATATATGTGTGTGAGTGTGTGTGTGCATGTGTGTGTGTGTGCATGTGTGTGTGTAGATAACTTTAAAAATTGAATTCAGGCAGTAAGTTATATAAATTAATAATTTGGATTAATAATATATCATAACTCAGTTTTCCTTTCACAAAGATGTCCTCATGAAGTTTTAGTATAATTTTGTGTTCTCCAATAGTTTTGTTGAGTTGATCATAATAGAACCAAAAGTGGCCTATATTATGTCTCAATTATTGACCACATGTATAAAATATGGTAACTTTTTAAAAATTTCTTCTTTTATGTATTTATTTTACTAGAAAACGAATGGCAGCATGGCATAGTTCATAAGAACTACATGAAATAGCCATGAGTTAATTTAACAATGTACATAAAATATAGCATAATTCATAGAATAGAAAGGGTGAAAATAAATGTTAGTTTTCAGCTACTACATTTTGAGTACTATATGTAATTGTTTACATATGAAATTAATCAACAATTTTGTGGAAGTAACTCTTTGTAAAACATTCAGAGAGCACGTGAAACTGAAGAGAAGGACCTGTACTCCATATACAGAAAGAGATAGGCATTTTTATCTACATTTTCCCCACTCCTCCAATGTTACTACGTAGAGGCTGCCATAGGACACAAGGGTCATTGTCTTCAGACTGCTTTTCCCTAATCTTGTAAGTCCCACATAGCACTAAAACTCTTGGGTCATTCCACATATTCTCGGGAACTTCAAGATTGCGGTTCTTATCTGCTATGTCTTCCAAAGACCAATGTATCAAGGATGTGCTTGTAAGCACATGGAGGGACAAGGAATTTGTGGAACCTGCTGTGGTTGAAAGCATTCTAGTATTTTGCGACATGCTTTGAAGGGAATTGAGACCCCTATCACTTCATCCTCTTCTCTTTAGCACAATCTTCATAAGGTCAACACTCTTCCTCATGTTCGCCTGCCATAAATGTTCGTTGACTTTCTACAGGTTTTAGCTAGTTAATTATTCTTGACAACTTGGCCTACCTTGTTAGACAGATCAACTGAAGAGTTGCTCCATGAAATTGTCCTATAGATGTGGTTGTGGTGCAATTTTTTTAGGTGCCAACTAACAAACCATGGCCAACGTATCCTACTATGTATTATGGTGTCTCTAGGAAAGTAGGAATGGGATAAATACAAAAGTGGATGGATATACAACTGGGCACTGAAAGACCCCCAGAGCGGGGAGACCCTCACTCAAGTCTTGGGATGACATGACCTCCCAAGTGTAGAGAGCTGCGACGTGCCGCGCCTCAAAGATGGCTCTGGTTTCCACCTTCCACCCTCCCAACGGAGCGCTCCTTGCAGTAAACAAGTCCTTATTTGGCTATGTCTGCCTGGCCTGCTAGCTTCCGCATAGTGACAGCCTATCTACATGACCCACATGGCGTGCTAGGACTGGCCAGTGCTAGCTATTTAAGTGTGGCGCAGGGCGTTCCTGGGGAGAGAGACAGTAAGAAGTGAGAGAGTCAAAAGAGATAGAGGTCAGAAGATTGTATCAGGGTTCCTGAGTAAAACTGCTTGAAGAAGATTCCTTGCTGGTCGAGGTTGGGCGTGACACCCAAGAACTCATGTAAGACCATCCTTGCTGTAATTTACATGAGGTTTATTGATAGGAACCAGTGCACTGGGGTTGAGACTCATATCCCACGCAGGGGCAGAGGAGTTCGACCCTGAGTGGCTGGGAGAAGAGGTATTTAAAAGAAGAAACCATAACCCAAGGGGGTAGGGAGGGCGTCATTGGAAAATGTCGAGAATACCAGTGAAAAATCACAAGGAGAAGCTTCCTGTTTCTTAAGATTGTTCTTTAAGATTTAATCTAACTTTATGGTCAGTTAGTTCCTGGAAGAGAGTTGCCGAACAGGCTGGTGTAATTGCAGTTCCAGGGCCGGACCAGTTTCTTTCTTCTGCTCTAAACTTTTATCTAGGGGGGCAACCTTAAAACTTCTACCTTTCAGGCACAAACTTTGAAGTAGTGTCCCTTTATGCTTTCTGTTTCAGTGTCTAACTCCAATTTTCTACTTCTCTGACTTTCCTCAGTGACAACTGTGAGGTAGAAGTATAATCCAAATAAAGATTTTCACACACACACACACACACACACACACACACAACTGCAAGGTACTTTTGGTCATGGTGTTTATCACAGCAGAGGAGAGCAAATGAGAACAAAGCTCCAATCCACTAGAACTGCTCATAGACCAAAACCTCTCAAACTCTGCATCAAAGGAAGCCTTGTCTCCTTTACACGTTATTGTTTCAGGCATTCAGTTTTGGTATCAGATAGCAGACTGACATAAAGACCGCTTCCAACTCACACTGCAGATTTCTCTGCTCTGTACTTTGCCCCAAATAGCTGACTTTCTGTCAAATAGCTTTATACTGCAATTCTTTCTCACTCTCTTCGCTCTTCCTCTTTCTCTCTTAGGAATGTGAGAAGAATTAATCTTTATTCCCTTCCCATATACTTTTCCTTTGGCTTTCCCAGGCTTTTGCACTTATTTATTAAACTTCACTTAATTAAATGTGTACCATCCTGATGTACACTCAGCTCCTTGATTTTGCTGTTAAAAGTATACACCCCAAATTTCTGCCATTGTTCTCTAACGTCAGACCTTATAAAAATTCTCTTGTTCTCCTGCTTTCAACGTTCCCTTGCTTTCTTGTCTAATATAAAAGGCAGCTTCTCCCTGGAGTCTGCAGCAAGCCTTGTGCATCTTCCAGAAAACACTAGAAGCCAATCAGTTCTTGATTCTATCAGGAATGACATTGACTGCCTCTTTGGTTTTATTGTTTCTTCTTTCAATACCAAAGTTCATGCTTCAAGTGTAATCCCACACTAATTGTAATCTCAACCATGTGTGTGGATGTTTTTAAAACCATTTTCAAGACTTCCTATCCCTTGGATTTCAAATTGCTTAAATATGTCTCATTAGCCAATATAACAAGGAAATGATATTGATTACAATTTTGAAATAACAGCATTATCTAACCCTACACATTTCTACATCAATCTGACTGGTTTTGAAACCACTCAGAGATTCTTCTGTATTCTTTAGTCTCCTGCATTCTGTTGTGGCACTTAGAAGATCTACCTCAGAGACAAATCCTCACCTTAGTAAAACAAATCTCATCTTTGCTCAGTTTCCCTACCTGTCTGTCCTAGTAGACAAGGACCTTCAATCTCATTGGCCCTCCATTCTAAGAAGTCATTATAAATTTAGTTTCAATATTGGGGGGAAAGTTGATGTTGACTTTTTGATAACATAAGCTATAGCTGCTTTCCTCAAACTAAAACAAATATCGTAGTCATGTTCATCAAGAGTGCTTTCAGGACTGATATGAAGTTGATGGTCAAGTGACCACATAGAATGTAGTATTGAATTGTTTGTTTTTCATGTACATGTTGCAACTTTTGAATATCTTGCCATGTACTAGTGGTTATATAATACCTATTAATAGTTATGTTTGGAATATATTTCTGTTTAGGCAATAAACATAATAAAATTTTACTTGAGTACATTACATGAATTACAGCTGATTGAGCTAGATATTAATAAAGAAAAAACTTTATAAGATTTTTCAGAAATTCATCAAGGGCTAATCAAGATTCAATATTTTATTCTTAATTAAAATTTGCATGTAGATTTCATATATAAATACTGTTTTTACATCATTTTTACACCTTCCGCTTTCTGATCCAAAACTTCCCGTGCCCTTTATACTCTTTCTCTCAAATTCCTGAACTCTACTTGATGATTATTGGTACAAAACAGACAAAGAGACAGAAAGACAGACAGAAAGACACAAGCACGTGCACACACACACACACACACACAACTTTAATTTCCCCTATCTTCGTGGGTATATCAAGTGTGCATCTCAAGCCCTAAATGTTCTTTAATCCCATCATGTTGGCAATAGAAGATAGCTACACACTCCTTATCTACAGATATGTTTCCTGTGGATTCTGCTTCCCAAGACAATTACAATTGAAAAATATTCAACAGAAAGTTATAAAGCTAAACTACAAAGAAATAATGCATGGTATTCTGTTCTGAACAGTTTCATGAAAGTCTCACCATCTTATGCAATCCTGTCTAGGGTGTCTTTCAGCCCTTTGACAATCCTAAAGTATTCACCACTCACCTGCTAGTGTCACTTATTGTGGTTTTTAAATGGATGTAGCAGCAACCTAGTGATGCTGAAAAGTCAGCTATGCCAAAGAAGTCATAAAGCAGTTTTTTAATACGAAAAGTAAAAGTTCACTATGTCATAAAAAGACATATTTTCTTTTATTTTGCTTTCTTTTTTAATTGATTATTTTATTTATTTACATCCCAAATGTTGCCCATCCCCATCCCCCTCATAGAGTTCTTCCCCCCATCTTCCCTCCTCTTCACCTGTGAGATTGTGCCCCACCCCATATCCTCATCTTTAAAAAACTATGGGCATCCTCTTCCACTGAGGCTAGACAAGGTAGGCATCTGTTGCATAAGAGCTGGGAGCCTCAGACTGGCCTGTGAATGCACTTTGGTTGGTAACTCCACCTCCTAGTGCTACCAGGGGTCCAGACTATTTGGCGCTGTTATTCTTCCTATGGAGTTGTCTTTTTTTTTTTTCTGAAATTGCTAAGATTTGAACAAAGAGTAAATCATTTATTTACTGTTTTGCTGTTGCAAATCACACCACAGCCTTAAAAAACCTCAGAACATCCTGAGTGTTGAGATAAAATGGAAATTGCGTGAATGCTGTGAACACTTGATTAGGACCAAAAGACACCATGGTATTATACATGCTATGGTTTGAGTCCAGGTTCTGAGTTCTACTTCTGATTTGGAAGCATATCTCACTGTAGATAAGAGGTCTATCCCAGAGTTGTTTTAATGTAGGTTACATATAGAATTAGCAATAATTGTTTCTAGGATAAACCTCATTGGCTATGATACTGCCACTGCACAAAGCTATATATAGAATGAAGTACATATTTAAATGAATGCATACTTATATCTATCTCAACAAATCTAGAGTAGACACAGGTTTTTTTAATCTGATAACTCCTCTACTGTAATTTTATGCCTAGAAGGGATCTCTATAAAGAAGAAGAAATGCGGTATGACCTTGGCCAAGAGGCAGCTGACCACATGTGTTCCAATTTGTTTCCCCACACACATCTAAGCCCTTAGGTTTTATGTAAAATTCAGGATCTGAGTCCTCTTTATCTAATATTTTTTGTTTATTAAGTAATTGATGAAATGTAGATTTCCTCTTCCTGATTGTCTTTCTATTGTCTCTTTCACTTCAGGAGTAAGGAATAGTTTCAACAGCCCACACTGATTTCAATACTATATAAATTATTGCTAATAACTTGATGAGAGCAGCTTTGAAAATGTAGTGAACACACAGTGACTGATGAGGAGAATTGTATCACATGTTTGATATATTAACTTCTGACCCATTGCATAGACTGGGCATAGGAAATAAATTTCAAACACCTACTTAAATTTTTGATCCTTTGCAATGTATTATAATGCTAAGAATGGGCCCCCAGGCCTGTTTGCTCCAGAGAGGAGAGAGTTCCCATGTAGAATCAAGTAACCCTATATGAGCTTGTACCCAAGATATTTCTGATTTGTGAACAAAGATGTTTAAAACCCTAAGAATCCACCTCACACCAGTCAAAATGGCTAAGATCAAAAACTCAAGTGACAGCAGATGCTGGCAAGGATGTGGAGAAAGAGGAACACTTCTCCATTGTCGGTGAGATTGCAAACTGGTACAACTACTCTGGAAATAAGTCTGAAGGTTCCTCAGAAAATGGACATAGTACTTCCTGAGGACCCAGCTATACCATTGCTGGGCATACTCAAAAGGTACTTCAACATGTAACAAGGACACATGCTTCACTATGTTCATAGCAGCCTTATTTATAAGAGCCAGAAGCTGGAAAGAACCCAGATGCCCTTCAACAGAGGAATGGATACTGAAAATGTGGTACATCTACACAATGGAGTACTACTCAGCTATTAAAACCAATGACTTCATGAAATTCTTAGGCAAATGTTTGGAACTAGAAAGTGCTATGAAGTGCTTGCTGACAAGAGCATAATATAGCTATCTCCTGAAAGGCTCCGCGAGAGCCTGACAAATACAGAGGAGGATGCTCGCAGTCAACCATTGGACTGAGAATCTGAGAACCGGGTCTGCGATAGAAGAGTTAGAGAGAGGACTAAAGGAGCTGGAGGGGTTTGCAAGCCCATTGAAAGAGCAACAATATCAACCAACCAGAACTCCCAGTACTCCCAGAACTCCCAGAACTCCCAGAACTCCCAGAACTCCCAGAACTCCCAGGGACTAAACCACCAATGAAAGAGTAGACAAAGAGAGGTCCTTGGTTCGGAGAAGGCTCAATTCCCCATTGTAGGGGAATGCCAGGGCAGGGAGGTGAGAGATAGTGGATGGGTAGGTTGGGGAGCACCCTTATAGAAGCAGGGAGAGGGAGGATGGGATAGGGGATTTCTGGAGGGGAAACTGGAAAAGGGAATAGCATTTGAAATGTAAATAAAGATAATATCAAATAAAAGAAAAGAAAAAAAAGATTCTTGCAACCTATAGCTATGCAGAATTGAGATGGACAGGAATTGGTATTCCTGAACATGGGGTAGGAAGAGACCACACGGAGAGAGGAGTAGGAAAGAGGAGAAAAGACCCAGTGGGTCAGGAGTCAAGAAAGTATGGCCATGAGGGCTAACCAGTTGGATATAAGAACAGCCTAAATGAAACATAGTAAATAATGATTCAGGATTAGTGATAGGAAATAGACTTTTATAGCATAGAAAGTATATATCTACCCAGCCCGAGATCCAGTGAAGGCTTACTGTGAATAATAAAGGTCACACGTGTCATTTATCCAGGAACTGAATCATCAAAGGTGGGGTAGAAGCCCCAGATTGTGATTAAATATTTTCTACAACAGTTATGTACGGCTTTGTAAAAGTTAGTTTAAAATCTCTGAGGTATTATTTGATCATTTACATAAGACAGACAATAAAGAGCCAATCTCAAGTGGCAGTTGTGAAGATTAATGATTTCTACATTTAAAGTGCTTAGAAAAATCCCTACAAGATAATAACTGAGAAATAGGAAATCAGTTTTCACTATTATTGCAACCTGCAAACGTTCAACTTGTCATAAATTACATTTTAGTATTTTTTTGTGTTTAAATTATTTTTGGTCAGAATTTATTTCTGTTTAGGAAATAAACTCAGCAAAAGCTTTACTTGAGAACTTCTGTTGCTTGAGTGCAATTGTGTTAAGAATGAAATGGATTTGTATGCCTTTGTTTGAGTGTGAGTCCATACTCGTCACAGCACATTTGCAGAGGTTAGAAGACAGCTTGCAAGAATAGTTTTTTTCTCCCTCTAATATGGATGGGATCTTGGATCCAGCCCAGGTTGTTATGCTTGGTGACAAATGCTTTTATGCAAAGATCCATGTCATTGGCTCCTGTCTTTAATACATTTAAAGAATAAGTATATTTTTTAAGTTTGAAAAAAAAACAAAACCACAAAAAAAAACCTTTTTGTGTGTTGCTGTAAGTATATTTGTAAGCATCTTGGTAAGTGTGGTCCGTTTGTGCATGGACCCAGGGAGGTAGGAAGAAGGTGCCTGATTCCCCTGGACCTGGTGTTACTCACAGAAAGAGCTGTCTGGTCATTTTTGTGAACTGAAACCAGATCCTCTGAAGATAAGCTTTTTCTCCACCCACTAAAATATTTCCATGTTTCGCAAGTTTTACGAACATTTGAATTGATTACAGGTGATTGATTTCTGGAATGACTCGATATGCTAAGGGTTCCCTGCTACTTTCCTTGGAAATAAATACAATGTCTGCTAATACCTTAAAACTGTGTTCGATAGGATAATCAAAGATCATTTTTTAAAGTCAGCAATTACTGTTTTCTGAGCAAGGCCATTACTGTTAGCTTTCTATAACATTAAGTCAACCATGAAACAGCATACTCAACCAGTATTTTTGAAAAAGAAAAAAAAAAAAGATACCACCCCAAGAGACAGGATGAAGCACTTACATAGCTTGGTCCATGAACGCTGCAAAGCCAGGTTTAAATGCAACTGACAGTAAGTGCTGCCCCTGTCAATCAAGCCCATGTAGGCTGAGGTACATGGGCAGTTTTGATATAATTAGGCTTCCAGTTTACAATGGAAAATGAGGCTAATCGGCCACGTGACTCACATTACATGTCAAATGATCAAAATTTGACACTCTGCACGTAAGATTGTCTTATTCTAAAGACCAGTGCCTATAAGGCACAGCATATCAAAAACATAACCGAATGGAAGCCATCCCTTCTTGTCTCCTATCTTTCTAGTTTCTTATTGTATCGAACTAGGTATCTCTCCATTTTAACACACGTGCCTTTTATCTTTGACAATTTCCCCAGGGGCTAAGTAACAAACTAACACTAGCTTGGGTTAAGGTCTCCTGATTAACTGATCAAGGCTGTCAGGACCAGGGATGAAGGCAGCGGCCATGATATTCCTAACACTGTGAGGTACTCACTCATCTTCCTCCCTCCTGCCTGTTATTTCTGATTCATTCAGAGGCCTTTAAAAGCAATTCAGCTATTGTAAGGAAGCTTTTGGCGTCCCAGCCTTTCTTTCCTAAATGTTTGCTGTCAGCAAGCCAAAAGTACATTTAAAGTCTTCTGTAAGCTTCATCTGAGTGGGAATCGAGGTTTATAATAAGTCTATTTGCATATAAATTATGCCTAGGCTATAAGGAATAGAGGCTGAGAAATGCTATTATTTGGAAAGAAAATAGAGGGCAATCTCTCATCTGAAGGTTTTTTTTTCTTTTTCTTTTTCTTGAGTTTATGGGACTGAACTGTTTGCATTTCTTATGGCAAAACCAGCTGCCAGGTTGGAGAGTGGGGGCAACTTGGCAATCTTCTGTATTCCCAGTCAAGAGCATCGATGACATTTAATTGAAGATCAACTCTCTGTGGGAGTGTATAAAAGTTATCTGCATGGCATTATCACAAAGTAAAATGCTTTCTTTGTTCTGAATAATAGAAGATATTCAAAATATTATGGTGCCACCATTCTATGTGCAGAACCTTGCATACAATTAAAAGTCAACACAAATATTATCAAGAACTGTCCCAGGTGCTTACAGCAAGTACTCTTTTTGCAGACATTCTATGTATTAGCATATTAACTATAAAAGAGTAATTAATGCATAGAAGAAGATGATTTCTGACTTAAATTTGGCTTTGCATAATCAACTGAAGTACACACACATACACACACATACATATACATATATATGATTATTTTGATAAGGTTTTAAGGAGAAAATTAAAGTTTTCATTCATGGAAAACCTGTAAAGTGTATACCTATAACCCAACAATACAATAAACTTGAGCTGTTCTTCTTCATAAAAACATGAGAATGCTACAGCTTGCCAACGTATCAAAACAACATGAGAACATCAGTTGTAATTTGCTTCTAATGAGGAAAAAAAGAAAAGATGAAACAAAAAAGAGAGAGGAAAGAAGATACAGAAGGAGAGAAGGAAGAGAGGAAGAATGAGTGGAAGAGAAATTAGTACTAAAAAATATATTGCTAATACAGAAATAAAGAGATTGACCAATAATTAATAGAAAATATACTAGAAGCCTCATAATTTCATAAAGAAACAAACAAAAAAATGTCATGTTAAATGCAAATGTTTAAAGGGAAACTTTCATTTACATGGAAACAGCCAAAGAAATTGTAAAAAATAAAAGTGTTCTACTTGTTCTTAGCATAATCAAATTCCATTACCTGCTGTTAGTAATCCTAAGGGTAGTCAAATGAATGAAATTTGACAGACAGGTATGTTTGCAGAATTTTGGAAACTAAAACTAAAATTGTACATAATAACACTGATATAGATTTAGGATTTCAAATAGGCTTGTGCTTTGAATTCGGAAACACTAATTCTATAATTGCATATTTGTTGGAAGAGATGACTATCATGGGGATACCATTACAAATTAAGACTGATAATGCCCCTGCATATGTTTCCTGTAAAATGAAATGGGTTTTTGCTTACTATAACATAAAATACATTATAGCTATGCCATACAATCCAACAGGTGAAGCAGTTATAGAAAGATATAATCATACCTTAAAGGATATGCTTAATAAACAAAAATGGGGAATTAAGAACTTCCAGAAATAGACTGAATAATGCTTTATGAACTTCAAATTTTTGAATGCTGAGATAAAAACAACAGCTACTGAAAAACTCTGGATTGTAAGGGGGAAAATGCTGAATTAGATCAACCTGTATACTTTAAACACGTTTTAACATCAGAGTAAAATTCAGGGAATGTGTTATGTTGGGGAGGAAGTTTTCAGATATTTCCATAGGTGATGGAAGACTATGGGTTCTATCAAAATTAATGAAAATATGATCTGAATAAGAGAAGCATCCACAAGAAAGGCATGACTCAAGAAAGTAAGAGACTTAGGAAGACAGCAATGTGGGTACACAGAAAGCTTATCTCCACTACACGAGGACAGCTTAACAAATTAGCTGAAGAAGGAGACGCAATAGGGTGTGAGAAAAAAAAAACTGCTGCTGAAACAGACATTTGCTTAAGAATATTTGCTTATCTTGACTGTGATTATGGAAGATTATCACAACAGTGGTTGAGTAGGTCTTCTTAAGGTTATTTAGATTGTTATGTTTCTGGGATTGATAATCGTTTTTGTTGTAATAGTTAAACAGTGTACAAATTTTAGATTAAACAGAAAGGGGAAAGTAGTAAAGGAATTTTAATTTGTTGCTCTGGCTGCTCTGGCAAGGAATCACATCCACAGACCTATGTCTTTGCTATGTGGTCGAAGGACACACCTTTAATCTGTCTGGATGGAATACAGATATGCCCTTAGTATACACCTTTAATAACAAAAAATGTAGGTAGAGTTAGTTAAAGAAGGGAGCAGCCATGTTTTAAAATGATGTCTAATTGAGGGGCAGATAAAGTGATGAATCAGAGAAAGATTTGACAGAATGAGTCTCACAAGAACAGCATGGGTAAGACGTGTGACTTAGAAGAGAAGTCTATAGGGAAATGAGCGACAACACTGTGAGGTCAGGTTAGTTAACTTGGTGCACTTCCATTGGGTTCATTCAGTCATTACAGAAAGAACTAGAAAACGTGAGGCTATTTGGCAGTTACCCTCCAAGATAACAATTACATCTAGTGAATAAAAGCTACTTTTCCATGAGACTCATCAAGAAACCATGTTTTCTCTTTCAGAGTTTCTACAATAATAGATTATTCAAATTAACCAACTTCTAGACCCAAACTCCTAGAAGCATAGCATAACAAAAATTTCAAGTATCTATGTCTTTTTTATTAATATTTTTTATTTTATTTTTTAAAATTATCATTAATCTTTTTGTACAGTCCAGTCATTATCCCCCTTCTGACCTACCCTCCCACACTTCCTCGTACTATCACTCTACCCCATTTCCAATAGGATGCCCCCAGCCCCACCTTTCCACTGCACCAGGCCTCCCCACTCCCCAGGGTCACCAGGCAGTTCTCTGCTGTATATGTGATATGTGTCTGGGGCCTCACGCCAGCTAGTGTACACTGCCTGGTTGGTGGCTCGGTGTCTGTGTGCTCCCAGGGATCAGTGTTAGTTGAGACTGCTGATCTTCCTATGGGGTAGTCCTCCTCTTCAACTTCTTCCAGCCCTTCCCTAGTTCAGCCACAGGGATCACGAGCTCCTGTCCATTGGTTGAGTGTATTTCTGTCTGTCTCAGTCAGCTGCTTGTTAGGCCTCTTGGAGGGCAGCCATGCTAGGCTTCTGTGTGTAAGCACACCATAGCATCAGTAATAGTTGTCAGCCCTTGGAGCTTCCCCTTGAAATGGATTGCAATTTGGGCTGGTTACTGGACCTCCTTTTCCTCAGTCTCTTTCTTCAAGAGTGCTCCACTGCTGGTTTGATATACTCGCCATTTTATATCCATTGCCAAGTATTTACTGTTACCATACCTGTTCTTCCTCTTAACTGTTTTTTTTTTTTTTTTGGTTTGAACATATTTATTGGAAACTACCTAAAACATTAGATTTGGCGGCCACTGAGGTGACTGAATGGGTAAAGGCATATATCACCAACTCTGAGTTTATTCCTAAGAATTCAAATGTTGGATAACTAACTCCACAAGTTATCCTCAGAACTCCATATATATGCTGTGGGATATATACTAACCCTACTACTTAACAGACACTACCATACAAGCAAAATCAGCAAGTATATTAGTGTATTAGTTTTTAGTGTATTAGTTTTTTTGAATTGTGTGTGTGTGAAGTCTATTGATAAAAATTATATACCGCTTCTGGTTTTCTTTTTGTCTAAAATTAAACTTTTCTTCTATTAATTCAAATTACTAAGCAAAAACTACATTTTCTTAAGTGTTTGTTTAACTGTGTGAGTTTTTCTCTTTTATTTACTAAACATGCTTATGTTTATAATCACTTTAAGTGTTTTTGATTAATATTGGCTGTAATACACAAACTTAGATAAATTCACTAAAGTCTTAAACTGCATTTGCATATTTAATGCATTTGGTTTTCCCATTAAGTACTCCAATAAATCTTCTCAAGCTTTTAAATAATACTTGTGAATCTAATAAATTAAACTTATAAATATGTTTACTCTTAAGTTTAGCTGAGTGTTCTGGTAAGGTTTATTACTTGAGTAAGGGTTTAATAGTGATTATGCATAATATATTAACATAGAATATGACAAAAAAGGTTGCTTCTAACTTACGTCAACCTTTCTCAAGCATTATAAATGTTAATAGTCCTAACATGAGTAAAATATTTTGTTAAAAATTAAAGGATTTATTAAACAATAAGTAAATCAGAGGTTCCAATTAGAAATATTTGTCCTAAAGAGACATTATAATTTTCAGTTATATTTATACAATTTACATTCTTTTACAGCATGTTTTGGGACTTTTAATAGGGGTACATATTTAATGTTTAACCTACCAGTCAAGACAAGAGCTCATAAGACAGTTCTTAATGTAAGAGTGCACTTAATATGCTTTACTAGTATCATTATTCCTATGCAAACATCACATTTCTGTGGTTAATAATTGATATATTTTAAAGGAATATCTTTGTGTTCCTGTTACATGGAGAATAACGTGCATTTTCATATTTGTTTGTATCTTACTCTCTAGGACTTCTGCATGTATTAGCTTTCAATCCATGAATGAATAAATAGGAAAATGTAAATGCAATTAGGGCTGTGAGATGTACAGTTTGGTAGCCTATTTTCTGTTACTGTATCATAAGTCTAGAAAAACGAGTAATTTGTAAAAGAAGGAGATGCCATAGCTTCATAGTTCTGGGAGTACCAAAGCATGTGTGTGATGGATAGTTTTATGTCAACTTAAAATGAGCAGAGAGGTGGGGAACCTCAATTGAGAAATGCCTCTATGTGCAAGTATGTACGTCAATGTTTAGATTGGTGATTGATGGGGGAGGTCCAGCCCACTTTGGGTGGAACCACCCTTAAGCTAGTAGTCCTGGGTTCTATTAAGAAAGCAGACTGAGCAAGCCATATAAGGCAAGCCAGTAAGCACATTAGAGCCTAGCCCTGAATGGGCTTCTCCTTCAGATTCCTGCCCTGTTCGAGCTCCTGTCCCGACTGTTCAGTAATGGACAGTGATGTAGAACTATAAGCTGAGAAAACCATTTCCTCTCTAACTTGCTTTGTGGTGGTTCACCACAGCAATAGAAATGGATATTAGTCAAAGTGTCATTTGGTTTACAAAAACCTCATCAAAAAAATCAAAATAGCAAGGGAATGAGGGTAGGGGAGAAGATCATGCATTAGGAAAGACAGTAAGAGGAAGTCTTGAAAAGCAAGTCAGAGACAAGCATTAACCCATTTTGAGCTCTCTCCCTCACCACAGAGCCCCCATCACTATTATGCTGTGCCTCTAGACACAGCTACACACAGGAATGAAGCCTCAAGAGGAGCTTTTATAAGGACAATATACAACAAAGCGAGATACTTGGGAATGTTCTGGAATATGCTTAGAAATGTATGTGCTTAAAAGGAACAAGGTGTACAGCCTTGTTGAAGAGAAGGGGATAAAGGAAAGCTTTCAATATGGAATGGACTCAGGCCACTGTCACTGACTCGCAAGACAAAGGGAAAGGAGTAAAACCAAAGACTATACAGTACCCTGGAAACGAGGGACAAACCTCGTTTTACACCTTGCATCACATCCACAAGAAGGATTTTCCTAGTAAACTGGAAAAATGGAGGCCAGATATTCTTGAAAGTCTTGAGTAATAAATTGAGATATATCACATTTTGATCTCAGTACAGAGATTCTTATGTAGGGACTCTGACGTCCACAATTCTATACATGACAAACCCCTTGTTTATTTTAAGCCAGAAAAGTTTTGATGATTTATTAGGTAAGAGACAAAAATTAATACCAGTCCCAGATACATTCTGAAAATAGTGTTTTAGCTGATTTATGGAATATATGCCAGAATATAAAGTCATGCTGAAAAAGCTAAAAGCAGAAATCTCAGTTGCGATTATCTTCCCATGTAATACTGTTTTCTTGAATATATATTCACCATGGCAAGAACAAATAATTTCTTCTCTATAAAGATTACCTCTGCATACACACAACAGAAACATTCATCTGTGTGGGTATGCTTCAAATGAAATTTACCCAAACCTCAACTTACTATTTTTATACTATTTTTTAAAAACAACCTAAGAAATTTGTCGCTGTAGTATGTAATGGTGTTTGAGTAAGGATTTCTATTGCTCGGATTAAACACCATGACCACATGAATCATGAGAAAGAAATGATTTATTTCAAACTTATCATTCCATATCACAGTCCATTATTGGGAGGTCAGAGAGGAACTCCAAGCAAGAACCTAGAGAATGAACAAAAATTGGCTGGTCCTTCCCACATCAATCAGTGATGAAGAAAACAACTCTCGGGCTTTTCACAATCTAATCTCATGGTGGCATTTTCATTACTCAAATCATTAATTTTGCCTGAGTGAAGTTGATATAAAAACTCATCAGCATAAATGGTTTGTTTTAACATTCTCATAATTACACATTTTTAAAACAGCAGCTGACTTGATTATGAAGATCTCCATCAGTTTCGTTGTCACAATATCTAGAACTGTAGGAGTGGCTTAGAAGTCTTTCCTGATTAGTATTCCTAAAAGTGTACCTTCTGCTGGTTCCTGTATATAATTCCAAATTGGACACTGTTCAGGAAAAAATAAAAATAAAACAAAGACCTAACCAAATCAACTTAAAAAATGAAAAAATATAATTTTAATTCATGGTTTATAAGATATGCCTGCAGGAGCAGGACGTGTGGCAGGTCACATTGTGCCCATAGGGAAGAGAGTGAGCAGAAGTGTGGCAGAAAGTATCAACTCAAGGATTGCCCTCAGTGACTCACATTCTCAAATAAGGTTTCATGTTCTAAAGTTACCACAAACTTGCCAAACAGTGCCACCAGCTGGGACTCAGAGTTAAAAGTTTGAGTCTCTGGTGCATGTTTCAAATTCAAACCATAGCGAATACCTAGCCCTATTTTTCTGCTATCAGTTTATGTTTGCTCTGGTCATGATCCCATAACAAAATACTTAAGACTGGGTGCTGATACTTTATGAAGACGAGAAATTCTAATACTTATAGATCCTGGAATTCAGAGATCAAATCACTAATGGGTTTCTTGTAAGGACACAGATTTGGCTTGCAAGATGGTATTTGTTTGTGTCCTTAAGAAAAGGTAATGCCCAATTGTTATAAGGAAGTCAATGTAAAGGTTCACTTACATTTCTCTAATACTTGTACAGAGCTCAATCCTGTCCATGAAATCTTCATCCTTAGGACCTACCTTTTGACCCAGCTTTATAATAGTTTGACACAATATACAATCATTCAAGCTTTAAACACTGTATGAGTAACTCAACCCCACGCTGCCAGTAGAGCAAATGTATGACAGGTGAAGGAGATTTAGCTATTAGGACTAAGTATATTAAAGTATATAGATCAAAATGATAAACTATAGATACACCTTGAATTATAGGAAAACAAAGAAAAAAGAATTTATTAAAATAATGCCCAAAACCAACGTAATTGTCTTCATGATGTATAACCATTTGTCCTGGTAACAGCGTTAATTACATGGGACAGGCTTATCCTGAAGTTTATCTCTTTTGTTGTTACAGAGCAATAAAGACATCGAAAGAAATGGGTGTATTTAGTTTTGTTGACTAGGCAAAGTTACTGTTAACATACAATTTTTAAAGATGTCAACAATAGAGACTTTTGCATTAGAAAGAAAGTCCCCCACTCCTCGTGTAGAGCAATAGTGGAACTATAATTCCCACAATGCAATGTGGTGCCAGTTCAACCACACCTACACATGAAGGTACTTGAAGAACAGTGAAAACACCCCAAGTTTGGAGACTATGAATGTTAATTACAATGTTATGAGCTTTTCCTAGAGGCAGGCTATACCCTACCTACTATACCGTATCATAAATAAATCTGAGTTATCAAAATAGTATAAATAAATTATATATGGGAGTTAAGGCCAGAAGTTCAAAATAAAGATTCTAACAGGGCAAAGCTTTCGTAGCGAATCAGGAGTTTCACAGAAATTTTCATTAAGTGTATATTCACCAATCACTCCAATTATCTCTCACCTTAATTAAAGCAAATTGGAAGGTTAATTGTAAATCATTCTAACAAAATAGAGATAACACTATGTATTTCTTTTCTAAGCTATAAAGGTTAGATCATTCATTCCACATTCTATAGTACTTGAAGAAGTTGAAGTAAGAATGGGGCATTTCACCTTTCTCACCAACATTTTCCACATTATATCAAAATTGTTATTTTATATGTGACTCATATTCATTAAGAATTTCATATCTGAAATTCAACTGGACATTCTGAAAAATTCCCATATCCCCATTCTGAAGTGGAGCTCCATCTACTTAATTTGTGACAAAGCTGTCTGAGGCTTCCACTCCTGCCAGTACCTTGATCAGATATATGGAGAAAAGGTCCAGTGCCAAACTCTAATTCCTAGGGATAGCATTTAGCTATCATCATACTTGTCCATATGTTTCATTAATTTTCTATTATTAGAAGAACCAATTGCTATAATTATTTTACTTATTCCATATCATACAATTTTCACATCTTTTAAGATCAGAAGTGAAGCAGCCACAAGTAATGTGATATTATGTAATCATAACTATATTCAGTTGACAGTGTATCTTGCCTTCAAAATTTATCATTAGATATAATTTGATAATATGTATATATTTAAAGTAATAACACTAAGATATATATATATATATATATATATATATATATATATATATATCTATCTATCTTTTGGTCTGCCCTCTTGGATGGGATTTAAAATATGGTAGACCTCTTTGTTGTAGAAAACCTACTAAAATATTCTTGAATATGAACTATACAATAAGACATTCAGTGAATATGAATTAATAACATCATTATGAGCCACTCAAAGTCTCCAAAATCTATATAAAGTGTTACTCAAAAGTATAATGAAATTTGGCCTGGGATTTCCAACTCTGTTCCAGGACTGCTACTGTTCCAAAAATACTCTGTTGCTATAGAGACAAGGTCATTTGATCATGGATATAAATCTCATGAGTATCAAAATTATGTTTATATTTTTGAGAATACTTCTATTCTGAGTAAAATTCAGGTTATCTTCACTGATTGAACAAGAGTATTTGTAATGGGAAAGAATTGCCCAAACTGTGAGAATGATGTCTGTATGGAATCTCTTTAGTTCAGTTGAATGTCTCTTGAATATCTAATTTATAATGTTTCTGACTAATGTCTTTGTTGTGCGTCTAGTCTCACTCTTTATAAGGGCACTGACTGAATAAACTCCATGATCACCACACAACATATATAACTAACTTTAATTTGAACTGAAGTGGAAATGCTGACTCAAAGAGTCTGTTAACAAGATCACTGGGCTTTGAAAATATAACACAGTATAATTGAAGTCATGATGAAATCTAAGCAGAGATGCACACAGTTCCTACAAATAACATTAAGTGGTATGCATGTATTAATTTTGAACATTATATAGTTAAAATCTGATAATACGTCATTTTCCACCACAGCTATATTGCAATGCCTTTAGCATAGTCTCAGACTATTAGAAGACATTAGAATTATCACTTCATGGTAATCATAGTTTAAAGTACTTGTTGGAAAATCATTGGATGTAAAATATGTTTTAAACTGACTTATAGTGCTACCTAATAAGTATCATTATCAATTCAAAATCTATAAAATAATTAATGGTGAATTGTTTTTCTTTGGGAATAGAGGTACTGTCATCATTCTAAATCCTCCAAATCCAGTCGTACCTGAAGTATGCCAATAAAAAGCAGGTGTTAAGAGTCCTTAATTTGTAGTTAATACACGGCTCACATGTGATATTTAAACAGGTGCTCCACATTTTGAGACTATCTCAGAAGACAGATAAATGTGGCATAAATGAACGCAGTCAAATTACTAAAATAATTTTCTTTATTTCACTTATGAAACAGGCGTGCTCATTTTGGTACTATTTTTCTCTAATCTTGAAGTGTTTGGGGGATACACAATCTTGTTTTTGGCATGTGCTAAAGTGCTGGTGACCTTAAGATCATGCCAACATTGCTCTTGGCTTTTAAACTTCTGATACATTCCAAGTTTATAAACTGCAGGAGACAAACAACAAAAATGACATTTCACCAATCTGACCCATTCCTTCCCAAGAGCCTACAAGCATCAACTCTGAGTTTATGAGATGAAACAACTCCCTGAACTCCATTTCTCTGGAGTTATACACTAATATTTTTTTGAAGAACTGAAATCAGATGATAGCCTTTAGCTGAGAAGAAAGATCAAATTTCTCTAGACGTGTGGTTACCCCCAGTACCCATCACAAAGGGTGTGTGTGCACACACTAGCAATTATGTAAAGAAAAATTAGTGCTGATAGGTCTTAGAGCTAAAAAAGAAAATTAATTCCACAGATGGTGTATTGTGCATTATGCAATGCATTTTAAGGTTTATACTTAAACACATACCCAGGTTTTAATAATATTCTCAACCCAAAATATGGATCCTTAGTAGTAATATAATCCTGTAGTATTGAAATAAAGAAACCTTCTGTGAATGAATTGTTTCAGTAAAATTGTTCTCAATGATAGAGTAAGAAGAAAGACATGCATAATTTTATGTGTCACTTTCATTTCTGTGAGTGAGCAAAGATGATTTTTGATGAGATTGTCATTTGAACTGGTCAAACAAATAAAGTGTGCCACCTTGTCTAAAGTGACTGATACTGCTCTACTCAGACCTTGATATAACAAAATCCCTGTAGTAAGAGAAAAGGCGCCCTATGTGATTTCATGGTAGAATATCGCTCTGAACCTTCCTGAACATGAACCAAAATGTTGGTCTTTTGTATGTCTTTGATATGATGGCTCTTGCGCGAAAACCTGTATTATTATACCTCCCACTTCTTAGTCCTTCAGACTCATGCGGGGGTTTCTTCCCCTATTTCCCAGAATCTGCAGCTCACTGACCACAAATATTGGCCCATCTTAATCTCCTAATGGCTTACTATGAAAATATTATTTTACCTACTTTTAAAAATAGATATAGGATCCAATGGCTCTGAACAATTTTCTGAACAATACACTACAGGACTATGACACTATAGGAATTTAAATTTCCAGTATTTCAGCTAATTCATGCTATGTCTATATTCTTAGAAGCAGCAAACACAGGCCACTGACTTTACCTGGAGCATTAAGACTCTATGCCTGGCATCCTACCTAATATGAATAAAATCTGACTTATACAGGACACTGTTTTCCATCTATCCTCTGCTCAGTGACCTTTGTCCAAGATTAACATTTTGGGAAGAATTAAATTCTCGAATCCATAATGTACATTCTGATGTTCATTATTCTGTTTAAAACAATCATTTGCTTATTTATTAGACTTTCCAGAGACCAATAAAAATAACACATGCTAAATAAGAGGAAAATAAAATATCCAACTTAAAATAATTATATTTAATCATATATATGTTGACATATCTGCACATTCATTCACAAATATAACAAAAATAGTAATACTATGACAAATAATGTATATTAATCTAACAGATAGTCATTAAATGTCCACTATGTGTCAAGTATTATTCTGGAGTTCATAAATGTAGCAGAAAACAAATGCCTATGCTTTGGTGCTTACATTATGAAGGAGAAACAAAAAGCAGCTTAGCAACAAATGTACCATGATTTAGAAATCAAAACATAACTACTTAAGAACTACATGAACTTTAGTTAAATTGTTTAATTATTTAACAACATGAATTTTATAATAATCAAAATATTTGTACTATCTTTGGGATATTTTTAAAATATTGATCTTATTTCTCAATGTTTATGATAATATATTAATATATATTAATTGCTTCATGGAAAAAGTTGAATTTAGTCCGTCTTCATCAGTCTTTCTCTGTTAATTACTTCATACTATTCAGAAACAACAAAGCGTTTTCATTGGGAAAGGCTTGAAATCAGAAACATATCTTTAAATTCAGTATTTGTTGAGGGTCCTGGTTATATGAATGTATTTGACTATTTGTCTGTAATTGTCTATTCATACTCACACATAGGCATAAACTTATGTGTAATTACAAATATTTGGGATACATAGTAGTAAGAAAATGAAGGAATTATGATTATCCAGATAGAGCTATAGAGATGGAGCACTGGTTAAGGGTGCTTGCTGCTCTAGCAAAGAATCTTGAGTTTGGCTCCCAGCACCCACATAGGGCAGCTCCATATAACTTTAACTCTAGCTCCAGATGTTTGTCTTCTGACCTCTATACATGAGCCATAGCACGTGGGTATGGTCTCTCTCTGTTTCCATGTATCTCAATATTAATTAGTAAATAAATTTTAAAACCTTTTTTTATATTTCCTGAGGTTATCCAATGCTATTGGTATTTAACAAGAGCATAAGACATAATTATAACTCCAAATAGTAGCAACTATGACTATTCTGCCTTATTAGTGATTAGTGGACCTTTGTGCTTTATAAAACCCCTTCCTATATGTTACTACATTTCTAGTTACAGCAAGTTCAGCAGACTCCCAGCAGTGATAACTTTTGAGTTTTGGGTTCTTTAGAAATCATAGAAATGTGATAAGAATATGTTTTCATTTTAACCCCAGGTCTGGAATCTGGGATTGGTTCGGATTGTCCCTAGCAGCATGTCCCTCTCTGGCAGGGACATGATTTTCCCAGCTACAGTTTCTGTAATTGTGTGACATTTGGAATTCTGAGGACTTTTCTGAGGGCATATAAATAAATGCTAGTGCCCCAGAGGTAAAGTGAGTTGGTGTTAGTGGGTTATTGGTTGGTGGTCGTAGGTCACAATTTGTTAACTAGTCATACCGAAAGAACAAACCACAAGAAGAAATTTGATATCCTGATGGTGAAGATCAAACTTGTTCAATGACCCTTATCAGTAGAGAGTGTTCTAACAATAATGTTGCCCATCTCTGACCCCAGACTCTATCCCTTTCCTTTCCTCTCTCTCCTTTTTCTCTCTTATTTAGTGTTAGATGTTATAAAGGATACAAGAAAAAGGGTGGAAAAAAGAAGAACCCACAAAATAGTGAAAAAAAAAACCAAAAAACCAGAAAACAAAAACAAAAACAAAAAAAGTTACAGCTCCCTAATCACATCAGATGTTCATATGGATACACAACATACATAAACATACAAACACACATACAAAACATGTTAGGCATAGATACAGGATTGGATTAAAAATGGGACAAGTAAAATATATATATAATAATGAATATTAGATGTTAACCCCCAAATAGGATAAACTTCACAGACAGAATGCATGCAGATTACATGTATCCTTCACAGGTCTTCTTCAACTCTAGTTTGTCAGCTTTTTGACTAGTAGGAGAATACTAGAAACCTGTGTTTGTCATCTCAGACTGAAGAGTTGAGATTCACAATCCACCACAATCCCATATGATTTGTAGATGGATATGAAGTATGTGTATATAAGGACATACTCCTCATATGGCTATGCATATGGACACATAGTGGTTGCCTCTCTGGGGATTTATTTTACTTTACTTTTAACCCTGTGTACATGTGTGTGTTGGGCACAGTTTGTGGGTGTGAATAAACATTCCCACTTGTAGCCTCCTCCATCCACCCGTCTTGCTTGAACTCGGGTGGACAGAAGTTTGACCTGTTGAGCCATCCTGTTGGACACTATGCTCTCTTACGATTATTGTATGCTTTCTATCCTTCTCATCACTTATTTCCTCGTGGTGACAGTTTCACGTGATTGGTACAGATTGAAATTTTCCTTTATTCTTTACAGTTTACAATGTGAAATTTGCTTGCCTTTAATATCGAACATAGAAATAAGTGTGACAGTTTTATAAAGGCCATGCACATATTCTTTCATAGGCAGCCTTAAATTTTTCATATCGATGTGTGGCATTACCACTGAAGATATTCAATTATCCTTTATTTCAGCTTTACAGTTCAGAACAAATTTTTGAGTCCATCAATTTAACTGATACTCTGAAAAGGAAATAAAAAAGCCTACTAGGTATTGATGAGACTCAACATATAAAATCATTTTTAAAATATGACTTACACCATAACAATAGGCACTACATTTTTGTCAAAGTCAGAGTGATATCCCTTAGCCTTAAACTAGATGTTATCTGCAGTCCTTTGGGAAAAAATTGTTTCTGGCCTTCTGGTAATAATCTGAGGAATAACTCAAGAGATGTCCAATCAGAAGGGCCGGTATAAGTATTCAATTTGGAAAGTGGGTTGAGTAAGCATTTAGTTCACTTCTACATCCTAAAAATCATGAGTCTGTTTGCTTCATGAGAAGAATTAAGTAACTTTTATAAATTAATCACCTCCAGCTGTCTTTTAGAGTTTTGCTGACTGGCAGGTTTAAAGTCATGAGGTTAAGAGCACAATACCCATGTTCTTTTTTGTTGTTCTTGTTGTTTTGTTATTTTTACATTAAGATGAACTTAAGTATTTTCCCCTGGCCCTATCTTTTCACAAAATATTATTGCATTCTGAATGTTATGAGAGCATACCTCATAACATAAGCAATGGTGCAGGACAAGAGCATTGTCATATTTCACATGTTTATACATTGGTAGGCATCACATCCATTTTCTTGGTTGAGATATAGTTCAAGTTAGGAACATCCATGATTCAACATTATATTATAGAACTATAAATAGCTTAAAGCTAAAGATCTATGCAAACATTACTAGACATTTCCTGTCAGAGAAAAATTTTTTCAATTCTTTATATTTTTGTAAATAATTTTTAAATAAAATTTATATTTGCGCACCTAAGTTCAATCTATATTACTAAAACACTATACAAAGGTAATCTGCTTGTGATCTAGAGAAATTTTTATTCTAAAACCCTTACTAGGGGTAGCAAGATGGTTCAGCAGGTAAGGCACTTGGTGGCAACCGTAATGATCTGAATTCAATCTTCAGGGCCCAATCTTCAGAGCCCATATAGTAGAAGAAGAAAATTTATTCTTGCAAGTCATTCTCTACACACGTCTCCATGCATATCGTGTACATGCATGTGAAATTACAAGTGTGTGTGTGTGTGTGCATGTGTGTGTGCACAAATAAATACATTTTTAAAAATATTACTATACATTTAGTGTTGAGACTCCTTTATTTTTCCACTCTCAATGCACTGGCTATTTCTCCTAATTTTACTCTTTTCCTAAAAGTCATATCATAGAGGGGTGAATAGATTCTATGTCTGAAACATGTGTTAATAGACATTGTGACACTTAACTGCAGAGTCAAGAACAAATGCCTACTCAGTGCAATTAAGGACCAGTGAGGAAGAAGGAAATGATTCTACCTCAGCCTCAGTTTATCGGGATACTTATAATAATATAGATGAGGGTCTATTTGCAGGGCTATGGCTGACTCAGAACCAACTGTGTCAGCAGAAAGCCCATTCAGGCATGCTGTTCAGCCTGTGCGTCCAGTTCAAAGGCCATACTGTAGTGCCGTGTCTCAATACTGTAGCAAGATTTCCAGTTCTGGCAGGCTCCAGGAAAGCACTTTCCCTGGCTTTCCGTCAACCAAACTTGGCACATGAAAGCGTGGCTGGCTGACTGTGAATAATCCCATCCAGCCCTGTATACTGTGTCCCACATACTCCAACAGGAGGACGGAAAATTACCCAACCCTATGACAAATTTGCGTCAATGACCAGTTGCTCAAGTTTTAAAGCTCTCCGGGCACTCCAGCACATTAGGTTTTGATTTTTTTTTTAATCTAGAAACTCAGCCCTATCTTTTATCACTTCTACCTCATTCTCTTCCTTTTTTGCAGTCAGTTTCTTGCCTGTGGATGCCAAGTTTTGAATCCCGGAAGGAGCTCATTTTTAGCATAGTCCTAATTTAAATATCTTCCCTGGATTCCTGCCAGCTGTAAGAAATAGCAAACCAACATCTCAGCCCACTGTCCCACCTTTCCCGTTTTTCCCCCTAACATAACAGAATACACAGCGGTTTGGATAAGAACAGCCCCGTAAACTCACCTATTTGAAGGCTTAGTCTCCAGGGAGAGGAACTGCTTGAAACATCGCAAGGATTAGGAGTTGTGGCTTTGTTGGGGGAAGTGTGTCACCAGGAGTGGGGTTTGCGTTTTCCCAAGCCTATGCTTGCCCTAGTCTCTTTCCTGCTGCTGTGGCTGCTCCTACTGCCCTTGCTGCATATCAGGATATAGAACTGTCTGCTACTTTCTAGTGTTCAATCTCCTTGTGTACCTTCATGCTGTCCATGATGATGATAATGAACTAAACTTCTAAAACTGTAAGCAAGTCCCTAACTTAATGATTTTTTCTTTTGGTAAGTTTTCTTGGTTTTGATAGCTCTTTATTGAGATGGCTAAATCTCTTCACAGTGATTAAGATGAAGTAAAAGTAGAGAATAGCATCCACCCATCCCCCCTGTTGTAATTTGTCACCTAGGCATGATTTATTTCTTTCCTCCAATGACACTTGATCCTCAGTGTCTTGTTTGATTTCCAACAACAGAGACCATATATTTGATAATACCATCTACCTAGTACCATGTACATTTATGTTAATTTTAGGAATTGCAATGTTTCCCCTGGTCCATTTGTGCTTTCAAGAATATGCCCACACTAGTATGGCTAGCCTGACTGACTCATGAAGAAGGCATGTCACTTTATATCAAGTAGGAGAAAGCAGTCATGCCGAAATTCTCCTGAACAATACTGTAGGTGACTGAGTCATATTTGTATGCCCTATTATTCAGCATAGCCACATCCTCTAATTCCACATTGAAAACGTTCATATCAGGATCACCTCTGTACCTATCTACCCTTACCTTCATTGGCCCTAGTCGTCCACCTCAGTTCCCATAGCAAAGACAGTACAGCCTTTCCTTCTGATGTCAATTTTGGTTCTGTCATATGCTGCTCAGTTATTTGAATTCTTTCCTGAAGTATATACATAAACATTTTTTTCACTCTACATAGGCACCACTAACAGATGAGAAAAATGATTTTGCACAATGTAGCTGACTGATACAGTGCCTGTGTTGGGGTTAATTACAAAGCACAGATATAGTGCTCTTTACAAAAATAGGAACGCCTGAATGGCTGCTGGATAATTGTTAATTTCATTCTGCTTTGTTCATGAAAAGCATCATCTATCTCATTCTCTCTAACCCCGGGGTTGTCATAGAGATAAAGGCAGAAATATTGTAGGAATCAGATATTGGGAAGGATGAGAATTAACCATCATTCTCCAGATTTGACAGGGCCACTGCATGCATAAACTCCCAACAGCTGCAGTTGTTTGCATGTGTGCAAGACCAAACCAAGCAACATTTTAGCATTGATCAGAATGTATTTTATGAGCCCTAAAGATAACTGGGGAGCTAATAACAGATGGCAGTAAAGGGAGAATCAGTTGTATTTAAGGTAATGCACTCACAGTACAAAGATGATCTAGTGGACGGCCCCACCCCCAGCAATATGAGACAAAAACGACAACAATAACAACAACAATAACAACAACTTGGAGAATTACTAAAAAGTAATTAAGAGAAAAGACACCTGGCAGTTGGAGTTGGTAATGAAGTAGAAATGCCGTGGTGAAACTGAGAGGAATTAGGGTGAAGTTGGGATGAACATGATAACATACATTATGGATATCTCAGTGGATTAATCGAAATGTTAAATTATGAAAAATAATGAAACAAACAAAAAAAAGGCACCTAGGCAGAGAAGGTTTTTCCATCCAGCAGCTATTATGTTTTTCTCTTTTACAAACTCAGGAAGAGAATTGTAATATTTAGCAACATCCTGAATTTTGTATATCTTCTATTTCCTAAGCTTTGCATGCCCCCTTTGCTTCTGGTTTTATGAGTGTCTTCTCCCCACATCGAGGAGTATTTCAATTTGGAAAAAAAAAAAACAAAGAAAATTAGAAAATAAACTAAGAGAAAATGGATTTTTAACCATTAATTTTACATTACAAAGAAATAATAAGAATTAAACCAAAGAGTGTTATTATTTATTAATCACTTTATTTATTTACATTTCAAGTGTTATCCCCCTTCCTGATCTCTCCTACCCAAAGGGGCCATCCAATGCCCCTCCCATTTGCCAGTATTGGAGTGCTCACTCACCCATGCACTTCGACCTCACCCCTCTAGCATCCCCCTTTTCTGGGGCATCAAGTCTCCACAAGGCCGAGCGTCTCCCCTCCCACTGTTCCCAGATGACCCAGTTCTCTTTTACATATGCAGTAGGAGTGATTCATGTAACCTCTTTGGTTGGTGGTTTCATTTCTGGGAGCTCTGAGGGTTCCGGTTAAATGATTCTGTTGTCTTTCCTATGGGGTTGCCATGCCCTTCAGCTCCTTCAGCCCTTCCCCTAACTCTTCCATTTGTGTCCCCAGGCTCAGTTCAATGGTTGGCTATGAGTATGTTTTTAATTCCACAGTATTTTGCTTATAATCAAGGAGAATAGGGTTTCGGATTTTGGAGCTCGACAGGTAGTAGGCTGGTAAACTAATTTTTCTATCAGGAATGAAGCCCTGGGTTTGGTTCATAATGCTGAAGAAAATAAAATAAATGAATGAAAAATGTAGTATTTTACATTATCTTGTGTGTAATACTTATAGCAGTCATTATTTGCATATGTCACAAAATGCGTTGCCTTGCCAACTTACAAAATTACCACGAATTTTTACTCGCCATTTTCTATGAATTATCTTTTTACAAGTGCCATTCACACCATATGCACGTTGAATCTGCCACCTACAGACCCAATTATTTGAGTCGCAAGCCAACAAGAATCATTCCAAGCCATAATTTCATACATAAACAGGTCTGCTACAATCCAGAAGTTAATCACACTCAAATGAATCCATTAGCTAACCAACATATTTGTGCTAAAACTCCAATCTGTTAGGCACACAAATTGCCTGGAATTAGACACTGTTGTGGTTAGAACCATACGGTAATTTTTCCCCTTAAAAACAAGCGTGGAAGATCATTTGCTGAAGCTTGTCATTTGATAATTTTGAAATTACCAAAATGTCTTCATGAAGATTAGTTTATTTGTCCATTACAAATCAGAATAAAGATGAATCTTTGAAAAATAATCTAGTCCTTGCCAAGTACTAGCAGTAATTTATAAATGGAAAATAATCGGCTTTATATTTACAGTAAGCATTACATGTAAAGCAGTTTTACTAAAAACTGGGAGTATATGTCATATATTTAAGAAGCTCTTACCCAAGATAGTACGAAGGATGAGCTTACAACTAAATACAAAGATAAGATTCTGTGATTCACTATAGCATTTACAGCCATACAGACGAATTAAAATATATGAAAATAAATTCTGTTTAATGATTAATGGGGCTAGTAACTTTTGATAAGAAATTATAAAATGTAGTGACTGAGTATGCCTTTGAGAAAACATGTTGACTTAACATAGATAGTGGAAGCTGAAGTTACCTTAATCTTAGAAACACATCATTCTTTTGAAGAAATGCTCAGTTATAAAGAGATATGGAGAATCTTTGGGCTAGACAAATCATTTGGGCTTGGGAATGGTGGGAATTATCATTGTGTTATGAGAGTCAGGTCGCACTTTGGGAAATGTTTACAAGTAAGAGGGAAATAATGCTAAAGAATGACTGAAATGAAAGACTAAAGGTTGAAAATATGCTCATGGGAATCTATTTTATCCCATTACTGATGGAAATAATCACCATAGCTCCTCCCCAAACTATAAACAGTTCTACTATGTGATCCAGTGGTATCACTGCTTGGTATTTATCTGAAGCAGTCAACATTCCACAGATATATTTGATCATCAATATTTATTGCATTGTTCTCAATAGCAAAGTTACAGAACCAACTTACCTATTCATCAACATGACACAGATAAAGAAGTTGTGGTTTATATATACACAATGATGTGTGCAATATTCTTAAATATTCATTAATTGAGAATATATTAAAAGAAGTAAGTCAGATTCAGAAAGATTAATATATTTCCATTTATCTATGGATCTAAATTTACAGAGCTGAATAAAATCCTGCATGAATGCATGTATATATGTATCTATGAACATAAAAGGATAAGAAACTGTTGATGAAATGGAGACTTGCAGGAGAGGAACGGAAGAGAAGGAAGGACTAGAGAGGTAGAGTGAAATATGGTCAAAATACAATATATACTCATGTGGAAACATCCTGTTGAAAGTTAGTATTCTATAAAATACTGTTCATCTCTAGTAATGCACATGTATGTGGATGGGAACAAATGCACTTTTGTGACCGTGGATTCCAGAAGTCAATCTCAGGCATCATTCCTTAGGACAGTGTTTCATATTGCTGTTTGAGACAGTCATTAGGACCAAATGTTTACTGATTAAGCTGGACTGGCTGGCCAGGAAGCAAAAGAAACCCCTCTGTCTTTAAGGCCTCAACTGGACAGTGATAAACTAATGCTTTTATACACTCCATGCTTTTGAATATCGGTTGTGGAGATAGAACTCAGGACTTCATGATTACTCAGCTGAAAGTTGTGAAACTTATTCTATGTCTACAGTTTTAATGGGACTATTGACATTTATTTAGAAAATTATTTCCAGAAAAGATTTAAAGCAGATTATATAATCTACTTGGCAACCATATAAACCCATGTAGATATAAATAAAAACATCAAAGATAGTGAACCAAATAATATAAAAGGAGCTTATTGTCATTCCAAATATAGCATTGTCTAATGGCTTACCATTATGAATACTTTTGAGCAAATGCCCAGAAGAAATACAAATTTTAATATTAATTTTCCTTTAGATTGTTGACATTAATTCTATCTGCTGCCTGGATTTATATTTGTAAACTTTTAATGTTATTTCTGATAAACTCTTAACCATTATCCAAAATTTAAATACCCAAATATTAAATATAGTTATGCTACTCATCTGTCACTTCTAGAAAGCTTTCAGTTATAATAATTTTCATAG
The DNA here is from genome assembly GCF_021556685.1 of Rattus norvegicus. Classification (NCBI taxonomy): domain Eukaryota; kingdom Metazoa; phylum Chordata; class Mammalia; order Rodentia; family Muridae; genus Rattus; species Rattus norvegicus. The sequence goes on from NC_141547.1 coordinate 24,404,226, forward strand.
TCTTTATCTCAAGCAGAGATTAAATGAACCAAAAAGTTCTCTTTAATAAGAGTATCACATAATGAGTCTTAGTTTATTATAATGCATAGTATTGTATTTTTATATGATCACACATGAATAAAATGTACCAGACAACATTTATTTGATTCTTGATTACTACAAATATGTCACATTTTTTCTTGTACTATTTATATTTGTATTCATCTACATTTTTTTACTGTTTCCCCCTCTTTCTCTTGTTTTTTTAAGGAACATTTCATCTGTGATTTAAGAGGCGTATAATAGTCACCTCCCCAACTTTTTCCAGATTCACCAACTCTCTTATTTCCCACCCATCTAGCTGTATATCTTCCCTTTTTAGTACTTCAAGACCAATTGAACTCTCCAAATATTCTTTGATGTGTTCTACCACTGGACAGTGGTACACTTTTCAAACAAACAAACAAACAAACAAACAAACAAACAAACAAACACTGACAACAACTGTCTCTCCTTAATCCAGCAACTAACAATTGCCAATAACTTCTTGACCAATGGTTGAATTGTATAACCAGCAGCCTTCTCCTGCTGCAGTTTATCTCACTTGTGCCTTCACACGTTTGGAATACTGCCACCTTTACTGTGCATTCAGAAGACCCTTTTTCTTTGTAGTTATCTACTACTTCTGACTCTTACAATCTTTCTATCCTGTCTTCTGCAATGACTCTAAGGCTTAAAGGTGGTTTGCTTGGTATAGATGTTCCTTTTAGAGCTGAATATGCCACAGTCTGTTATTCTCTGTACTTTGGCCAGTTTTGGGTCATTGGGCTAATCACAATCTATGATAAACAGAAGCTTTTCAGATTGGGTTAAGAGAAGCAATGATCTATTGCATATTAATAAAGTACTAGAAATTGGTTTAAAACCACGTCCATTTACCAGCATGAAAATATTAGTTTCCTTATTAGAAGCTACATTGTGGCCTACCATAGGTTCTTAGCTTGATAATGGGATCAGGTATGTGTTTCATCTTATTGAGAACACTTTAATACAATCAGAGAGATAGGAAATGCCATAATCTCCATGATACTACTCTAACATTGAACGCATTTTGCCAGGCAAGTCATTACTGCAGCTCTCTAGGTTAATATCTAGGTATGATTATTTTTCTTCTATGATTCATGTGTAGCAACTTCAAGCACTAAGCATGTTAACCAGTAGGAAATGAGACATCCTGGTCTGTACCAGTTTGATTTCTCCTTTTTCTGTCACTTGGTATGTGGTGTCTTCAGGAACTGAGTCTTCCTGTTAAGTTCTGGAAAGCAGTGAAGAGAAATAACAATGTCTTGTGATCTTTTAAATCTTATGGGATCTCATTTACCAACAACTTCAGAGAAGCAACCCCATCTTTGTTCTTAGCTTGCCATTCGTTATTTTGTGGATTCTAGTAGGGGCATCACTGTTGTTAGTATTGAAAATTCCATTTCAACTCTTTTATATTTGTGCAGGTTTATGTATTTTATAAACTGTAGTGGAAATATACACACAACAACACCATTGACACTTAGAGCAGAAAGAAAGGAGAGCTCTGCCATTTATCTCGGGGACGGATGCTAGCGTCCTTGCCATGCCAAACCATAACTCTACCCATTAACACAGAACTACACACACTTGGGATTTATACTTCTTTCTGTCCCAACCATCAATTAACTAATAAATATAATTGAATATATATTTTCTTTATTTCTTTCTCTATTTTCAATAATTCTCCAAATTACCTCATTCATGTGATTCCTTTACATACTTATATTAAACAACAGTTTCAAGAAACTAAATATGTTAACAAAAGATATATCAGTTTTTCATCTATTTCAATTGAATAGAGAATGATTTTTGTTGAGGGATAACCATAAGACAAATATTTATTCACAAATCACCTTCAAAATAATGACTTGTCAGTTTTGTTAATTTTTATTTAATTTTTTAAAAAATATTTTTTCTTATGATATATTCTGCTTATGGATTCCTCTTTATATATTCCTCCTTGTTCCTCCCTGTCTCACTTTCCATCAAGATCTACCTCTTTCTGTCTCTCATTAGAAACAGGCAACTAAGATATAATAATAATAAAGTAAATTAAGACACTGTAGGATATAACAGACCAAAGAAATCAGAGCAAGAATAGTACCAGAGGAAGAAAAAGATTCAAAGAATAAGCACAAGAAACAAATATTGACACTACACACAATAATAGTAGGAGACTTCAGCATATCACTCTCATCAACGCACAGATCATGGAAACAGAAACTAAACAGAAGTTATGAACCAAATGAATTTAATAGACATTTATAGAACATTTCATCCTAAAACAAAAGAATATACCTTCTTCTTAATACCTCATGGAATATTCTCAAAAATCTAATATATAATCGGTCATAAAACAGGCCTCAATAGATACAAGGAGATTGTAATAATCGCATAATTCTTATCAGATCACCATGGACTAAGGACGGTCTTGAATAACAATAAAACCAACAAAAAGCTCACATACATATGGAAGCTGAACAATACTCAATGACAACTTGATCAACGAAGAAATAAAGAAAGAAATGAAAGACATTTTAGAATTTAATGAAAATGATGGCACAATCAAACATTCCCAAACGTATGGGATGCAATGAAAGCAGTGCTAAGGGGGAAACGTATAGCTCTCAGTTTCTCCAAAAAGAAACTGAAGATAGCATACACTAGCAACTTGACAGCACACCTAAAAGCTCTAGAACAAGAGTAAGCAAATTCACCCTAGAGGAATAGAAGGCAAGAAATAATCAAGCTCAGAGCAGAAATCAACCAAGAATAAACAAAAAGAACTATACAAAGAATCAATAATTCCAGGAGCTGGTTCTTTGAGAACATCAACAAGATACATTAACCCTCAGCCAGACTAGGCAGAGGGCACAGAGAGTGTATTCAAATTAAGGAAATCAGAAATGAAAAGGGAGACATAATAACAGAATCTGAGGAAATTCAAAAGATCATCAGGTTCTACTACAAAAGCCTATACTCATCAAAACTGGAAAATCTGGATGAATCAGACAATCTTCTAGACTGATACCAGGTACCAAAGTTAAATTAAGATCAGATAAACCATCTAAACAGTCCCATAACTCCTAAAGAAATAGAATCAGTTACTAAGAGTCTCTAAACCAAAAAAAAAAAAAAAAAAAAAAAAAAAGGCCCAGGACCAGGACCAGATGGTTTTAGTGCAGAATTCTATCAGAAGTTCAAAGAAGATCTAATACCAGTATTCTTCAAACTATTCCACAAAAGAGAAACAGAAAGAACATTACCCAATTTGTTTTTTTTTTCCTTTGGTTCTTTTTTTTTTTTTTTTTTTCGGAGCTGGGGACCGAACCCAGGGCTTTGTGCTTCCTAGGTACCAATTTGTTTTTTGAAGCCATAATCAGGCTTATTCCTAAACCACACAAAGACCCTATAAAAAAGGGAACTTCAGACCAATTTCTTTCTTGAATATTGATGCAGAAATACTCAATAAAATTATTGCAAACGGAATCAAAGAACATATCAAAATGATCATTTAAATAGGCTTCATCCCAGGGATGCAAGGTTGCTTCAATATATGGAAATCCATCTACGTAATCCACTAAAAAAACAAACTCAAGAAAAAAACACATGATCATCTCATTGGATGATGAGAAAGCATTTGAAAAAATTCAACACTCCTTCATGATAAAAGTCTTGGAAAAACCAGGAATTCAAGGCCCATACCCAAACATAGTAAAAGCAATATACAGCAAACCAGTAGTCAACATCAAACTAAATGAAGAGAAATTTAAAGTAATCCCACTAAAATCAAGGAAGAGACAAGGCTGCCCAGTCTCTCCTTACTCATTCAATATAGTACTTGAAGTCCTAGTCAGAGCAATTAGACAACAAAAGGAGGTCAAAGGGATAAAAATTGAAAAGGAAGAAGTCAAAATATCGCTAATTGCAGATGATATGATAGTGTAATTAAGTAACCCCCAAAATTCCACCAGAGAACACCTATAGCTGACAAACAACTTCCATGAAGGGTCTGGATATAAAATTATCTCAAACAAATCAGTAGTCTTCCTCTACTCAAATGATAAAGATGCTGAAAATTTAGGGAAATGACACCCTTCACAGTAGTCACAAATAACATAAAATACCTCGTGTGACTCTAACCAAGCAAGTGAAAGATTTGTATGACAAGATCTTCAAGTCTCTGAAGAAAGAAATCAAAGAAGATCTCAGAAGATGGAAAGCTCTCCCATGCTCATTAATTGGTAGTAATAATATGGTAAAAATGGCAATCTTGCCAAAAGCAATCTACAGATTCAAAGTGATCCCCATCAAAATTCCAACTCAATTCTTCATAGAATTAGAAGGAGCAATTTGAAAATTCATTTGGAAAAGCAACAAACACAGGATAGTGAAAACTCTTCTCAACAATAAAAGAACTTCTGGGGGACGTACCATCCCTGACCTCAAACTGTATTATTGAGCAGTAGTGAAAAAAAAACTGCATGGTATTGGTACAGAGACAGGCAGGTAGATCAGTGGAATACAATTGAAGACTCAGAAATGAATCTACACACCTATGGTCACTTGATCTTTGACAAAGGAGCTAAAAACATGCGATGGGAAAAAGACAGCATTTTCAACAAATGGTGCTGGTTCAACTGGATGTCAGCATGTCGAAGAATGCAAATTGAGCCATTCTTATCTCCTTGAACAAAACTCAAGTCCAAGTGGATCAAAGACCTCCACCTAAAACCAGATATACTGGAACTAATAGAAGAGAAAGTGGGGAAGAGCCTCAAACACATAGGGACAGGGAAAATTTCATGAACAGACTATAAATGGCTTACTCTCTAAGATCAAGATTAGACAAATGGCACCTCATAAAATGGCAAAGCTTCTTTCAGGCAAATGACACTGTTATTAGGACAAAACAACAACAAACAGATTGGGAAAAAATCTTTACCAATCCTACATCTGATAGAAGGCTAATATCTAATTTATACAAAGAACTCAAGAAGTTAGACTCCAGAGAATCAAATAATCCCATTAAAAATTTGGTACAGAGCTAAACAAAAAAAATCTCAACTGAGGAATACAAAATAGCTGAGAAGCACCTAAATAAATGTTCAACATCCTTAGTCATGAGGGAAACGCAAATCAAAACAACCCTGAAATATCACCTCACATGAGTCAGATGGCTAAGATCAAAAACTCAGGTGACAGTAGAAGCTGGTAAGGATGTGGAGAAAGAGGAACACTCTTCCATTGTTGGTAGGATTGCAAGCTGGTACAACCACTCTGGAATCTGTATGGCATTTCCTGAAAACTTTTGACATAATACTACCTGAAGACCCAGCTATACAACTCCTGGGCATACATCCAAAAGGTGTGCCAACATATAACAAAGACACAAGCTCCACTATGTTCATAGCAGCCTTATTTATAATAGGCAGAAACTGGAAAGAACCCAGATGTTCTTCAACAGAGGAATGGATTAAAAAATATATAGTACATCTACACAATGGAGTACCACTCAGCTATTAAAAACAATGATTCCATGATATTCTTAGGCAAATGGATGGAGCTAGAAAATATCATCCTGAGTGAGGTAACCCAGTCACAAAAGAACACACATGGTATGCATTCACTAAGTGAATATTAGCCCAACAGCTTGGTATCCTAAGAAAAATTCACAGATAATATGAAGCTCAAGAAGAAGAAATGTGAATTCTTCATTTCTTCTTAGAAGGGAGAACAAAATACTCACAGGAAGAAACACAGGGACAAGGAGTGGAACAGGGATTAAAGAAAAGGTCATCTAGAGGCTGCCCCACCTGGGGATCCATTTCATATGCAGCCATCAAACCCAGTCACTATTGCTGAAGCCAAGAAGTGCTTGCTGACAGGGGCCTGATATGGATGTCTCATGAGGGGCTCTGCCAGAGCTCTACTGGTATAGATAAGGATGCTTGCAGCTAACCACTGGACTGAACAAGGGGACCCCAATAGAGGAGTTAGAGAAAAGATTGAAGGAACTGACGTGATTTGCAACCCCATAGGAAGAACAACAATATTAAACAACCATACCTCCCAGAACTCCCAGCGACTAAACTACCAACCAATGAGTACACATGGAGGGACCCATGATTCCAGCACATATATAGCAGAGGTTGGAATTTTCCAGCATCAATAGGAAGAAAAGCCCTTGGTCTTGTGAAGTCTCATTTTCCTAATTCAGGGTAATGCCAGGACCTTGAGGGTAGAGTGGGTTGGTGGGAGTGGGAACATCCTCACAGAAGCAGGGAGAGGTAGTGTTAGGGGGCACGGGGGGAAATGGAATAACATTTGAAATGTAAATACATAAAATATCCAAGAAAAATAAAATTAAAAAAGAAACACTTATTGACACAGATAAACACATTACTACACAGAGTAATCCCATAAAAGCACAAAATTTGAAGCCATAATATATATAGGAAGATCCAATAGGGTTTGAAATGGTGTTCTGATTCCCTATTATGAGACAAAAGATGTTGAGTTTATTTCGTGTTTTCCATTTATTGCTGGTCATGGAGCCTATGCTTAAAGGTAGTGAAATTCTCCAGTCAACTCCTTGGAGAAATTGATTTTTCGTTTGCAAGTGGCTATTAATTGGAGACTGCTTCACTTCTGTGTTCTAGATGGTGGTATGTATTCACCTCTCCATACATTTCTAGGACACCATGTTATGAAAACCTGTCTCAGACTCTGAGTTCATGTGTGCTTCAATTCTGCTATGCTTAGAAAACCTTTTCTGGGTAAACTCCATGCCCACTGACGTTAATTCTCTTTTCATCTCTTGTTCTAGAGCGTTCCCTGAGCCCTAAGGAGGAGAGATTTGGTTGAGCCATTTCTTTCAGGGTTGAGTGTTCCAACGTCTCACATTCTATGATAGCAGGTATTGTGCTCATGAATATTAGAATGTTGGAGTGAAGGTTTTAAGTACGCATCAACCAGAGCTCTCCATGTTCAGTGAGCTGCATAGAATATGTCTTCAGCAATAGGATCTTTCTTTTATTATGAGAAGAGCAACCAAGAGCCTTGTCAATAGCCTGAGATGCTTGTGAGTTCCCATGGGACCCCATTAGCCAATGATTAATCATGTGTAACCCAATTCAGATACTAGAACATTCATTTTGTCCACTTGGGGCTATGTAAGTAAATGCATACTCCCTTTGCCTTTCGGAGTCTAGGTTACCTCACTCAGCATATTTTTTTCTAACTCCATTCTTTTAATTGCAAATTTCATGATTTAATTTTTAATGGCTGGGTAATCAAAAATGTATCCATTGGTGGCATCTAGATTTTTATTTTAATTTGCTATTATAATGAATAGAACAGAAATGAACATGGTTGGGCTAGTTTTTTTTTTAAGTAGGTTGAAGTGTTCTTTGGGTATATGCTTGAGAGTGGTTTACTAGATCTTCAAAAACATAGTTTATAATTTGATAGTCCTTTCCTACAAAAATATCTTTATGAACATCTTTATAGCTGACCAAAGGATACATTTATTATACATCTAATTATCTAAAAGCATGTGCGATAAAAATTACAACAAAATTTAAATGTTTGACAATTCAGGCTTTCTATTAATCTTGATCTAAGAAATGAAATAAAACTGTATCAAATATTCCAACAGAGGATATTAAATAAATGAGACATTGATAATCAAGCTATATTAACACCATTAGGACACAGAAAAAATATATCTGGAGAAATCTTTGGGAAAACAAATTATTTTTTAAATTTCCTGCCCTGCACTGTTTACAGGGGTAAGAAAGACCTGTAACTTACATCCACGAAAAGGGGATGTAACTAATGAATGGTATGATGAAGGAAGAAGTTTTCATTTAGTAAAATGAACCTCAAAAGAAACTATATGTTTTAGACTGAAGCACTGTTACTGGCTATCACTTCTGCAAAACAAAGTTTTACTGAGACAGTGATTTCCTACCTTCTTCCTGCAGTCTAATCCTATTCTTCTTCATTTTGAGCCAAAACAAAACTGATGGTAAATACATTATGTTTCACTGTGAAACTGTCACACATGCATATCATGTATTTGCTCATATGATCCGCCTTTTATTTCCCATTAAACTGCCTCTTCAACCCTTCTTTCTAAACAGATTCCTTTAAAGTTCTTTATTATATATGCTACATGCAATGCATATTTAGCATATAAGTCTAGATTGTATATTTGAGGGAGAAAAAAATGTGTTTACTTAAGTCTGACTCCTTTGGCTTAGCATGATGATTTCAGGTCCTGCCTATTTTTCTTCAAGTACCATACTTTTGTTTTTCTGCACGGCTGAACAAAATCACATTTTGTATACATACTACATGTTCTTTATTTATCATGATAATGGATACTTAACCTTATTCCATATCTTGACCATTGTGAGTATTTCACAATGAGAATGGATGTGAATGTAACTCTTGGCATACAAACGTGGAGTTTCAGGAGTCACATATCCAAACTATGTGACAGTTCTGTGCTTAATTTCTTGAAGAACTTCCATGCAGATTTCCATAATCGTTATACTTATTTAGAATCTTGTTAGTATTATAGATCAATGTTGATTCTTTTTTGTCATATTCTTTTTCTTACTCTATATCAGAATATATGGCTGTGATTGGTATGACAAACACGAAGGGAGACTTGGTTTCTCTATTACCAAATATAAGTTAAAAGAGCTCTTTTACTGTCTTCAAATAGTGCAGATGTAAATTCCTATTAGCCATGGCATCCATTCCTTAGATTCACACAGTATATTCTCTGTTTAGGAAAGAAAATTCCTTGGGGATGTTCTGAGACAGCTGATCAGAATGAAATGTGAAGTCATTGATCATTATATAATCATAAAAGAGTGAGGTAAAGACCTGAAATCTCAGGAACTTGGAAGAAAGAGATAACTTATTGGTATTTTGGTATGAGGTAATGATGTTTTTGAATATAAGGTTATAAAAGGTCATGTTTGAAAAACTGCAAGAAACTTCTGTGTAAGAATTAGAGGTTTGTTCTCTTACTTTGCTGTGTCTTTTATAACTGGTAAAGTTTTCACCCTTGTAAAATGAAAACCTAATTTACTGTCTGGTAGAGTTTGAAGTTACTACCTTATTATGCCTTTCAGTAATACAAATACCCATCACCATAAAATTGAGGAAATACATGTTATCGCACATCCTTAGCATTTTATCTTTTTCAGAAAACAGTTACTACCTGCTTTTCTACCTAAAATATACACATTCTCAAAAGCATCCCAATGAATGTGGTGTTTTTAAATGCATCAGTTAGTTCACTATGTATTTCTATGTGACATGATATTTTTATCAAATAGCTTAATCTGACCATAATTTACATTCATCTAGGCCTCAAGAGTTAAAAGGTTTAAGTATATCCTCAGTAGAATAAATATAATAATTCTGTTAATATGAATTAAGATTCAAATACAGAACAAAACAGTGTAAAAAAGTTCTTGAATCATTTGCATATCTGAGGAGTAATGTAATCATATAAACATTCTAAAGTAAACTTGTTCATTTACTTAAATCTACTCAAAGTGATTTATGCTATATAGTTATGTAAATATTCCATTATTTACATAATGGAATTATGGATTATTTGGGGTCTTTTTTAGGAGATAAACAGCCAAAAACTATTATTTTCCACTTTTGAAATCTGACTAATGTCAAACCACACAATTATGAACTTTTCATTCCTAGGAAATAACAATCACAAAAGGAGATAGTCCTTTTATCACAGAATTGAAGAATGAGTTTTCCTTGTACAATCGTACTAGATATATTTTGACAGATATTCAATTTCCATTTGTTTTAAATCAAAAAGCATCAATTTCCTTGACACTGCCATTGATATGGCATTAAAAAGAGAATTAGCAAGAGCAAAGTATGATATTCAAGATATCAATTCTCTCAAAAATTGCTGAAAAATTAAAGTGAATGTTAAGTTACTTATCTATTAGGAAAATCAAATACATTTATATAAGAATAAACTTTAGTGACTTAAATGTTATATTATGCATATATTTGGTGAATTTGAAGATTTTTCATTGCTTTTCCCACCATGCACAAAGAAGGCTGGCAGACTTTCCATACTGAACGTGGAGGCTAAATTAGAAGAAAACTAAAGAGAAAAAAGAAAATAAATGCAGAAAAAGAGAGGAAGAAACACAAAACCAAAGAAATAATCCACATAATAAAAGTATATTTCTTAACTGAATATATTACATTTAATTTGTGTTTGGCTTTAATTCCTTATCTCAGAATATCTTTCCATACAATTTTGTGAAGGTTCAATCTGGAATAACATTAATGTTGATAGCTACTCTTTTTAAGGTAACATTTGATTGACTTTAAATTTCAAACAGTATTTTTAAATCATATTTACTCTCACTCCTTTAAGCAACTTTTCCATCCATTTCCACATGCACCACTTCTTTTGTGTCTTATTATTAACAATTCACTAAGTTTAAGTCTAATTTTTACTCTCTATATACTCCCAGATGTGGAACCATCTATAGGAGCATGGTCAATCCATGAGGATTATATTCTTAAAAAACACAGAAGAAGAAGAAGAAGAAGAAGAAGAAGAAGAAGAAGAAGAAGAAGAAGAAGAAGAAGAAGAAGAAGAAGAGGAGGAGGAGGAGGAGGAGGAGGAGGAGGAGGAGGAGGAGGAGGAGGAGGAGGAGGAGGAGGAGGAGGAGGAGGAGGAAGAACAGCAGCAGCAGCAACAATAACAACAACAACAGCAATAAACTCTCTGTCCATACCACAGAAGTCACAGCTGTTCAGTTTAATGTTAGTACACAATCTTTTCTCATTTCTGTGTTATAACATGGACTACCTAGAACTTATATTTTTCTGATTCAGATAATCACAGATATTATGAATTCATGATATTACTGTCATGTCTGAAAGACAGTGTCTCAGTACCACCCACACCAAACTAGCTCTTTTTTATTGGATTTTTTTATTTACATTTCAAATGTTATCCTCTTTCTCCCACCCAACCACCCATCCCTTCCTGCCTCCCCACCCTAACATCCCCCTACACTGAGGAGTTCAACCTTGACAGGACCAAGGGCTTATCCTCCTTCTGGTGCCCAACAAGGCCATCCTCTGCTACACATGCAGCTGGAGCCTTTCCATGTGTACTCTTTGGATGGTGGTTTAGTCCTGGGAGCTCTAGTAGGTTGGTATTGTTGTTCTTATGGGGTTGTAAGCCCCTTCAGCTCCTTCAATCCTTTTTCTAACTCTTCCAATGGAGACCCCATTCTCAGTTCAATGGTTGACTGCAAGCACTGGCCTCTGTATTTGTCATGCTCTGGCAGAGACTCTCAGGAGACAGCTACCTCAGGCTCCTGTCACATGTACTTCTTGGCATCAGCAATATTGTCTGGGTTTGGTGGCTGTATGTATATGGGCTGTATCCCCAGGTGGGACAGGCTCTAAATGGCCATTTACTCATAGGAGGAGATATGGAGACAAAGTTTGATGCAGAGACTGAAGGAATGGCCGAATTAGCTCTTAAAGTCTTTCAGTCTCCTTTTCTGTGAAAGGCTGTGGTTCTTTTGGTCAGGAAGCAGAGTCCGACATAGATGTTGAATTGGTGATGGACATTCCATTGATACTTTTCTTTGCACTTTGATAAATTTTAAGTTTCTATATTAGCCAACAACACTGCACCAATAAACTTTTCTGATGAAATATAAACTTGGCACTTATTGACATGTACTTATTTACAAATTTAGAAGGAAGTTTGATGGTATGTCTATTTAGCCCAGTAAGAGATGTGAGCCCTATGGTCTTTGTTATCTACTAAACCACAACATCTTTGCAAAATTTATTATTCTAGGCATGAATTTCCTACTGTAGTTTTGTCTTAAAGTCAATCAAAATACAAGCAATTATCACCACAGGATTTATATTAATGTATCCATGGATATATCATATCATACTGGTCATAGTTGTCATTCAATGGGTACACATAGTCTAAAATCTTAAGTCACATTGAAGCCTAGAGAGCATCTTCCAGTACTGCTTTGAAAATGTCATAAAATGTGTTTAACTTATCATTTCTCCTCTTCTCAATTTTACCCAGATACATATTCCTTCCCCAACCCCCCCCCCCAAAAAAAACCCATTTTCCTTTTGTTTTTACGATTTCAAACCAGCAAAGTAGAGTTTGTGCTGCCCACATACTCTTGTTTATAAACTGCTCACAGTGTGGTCTTCCCCTGGAGCATGGTCAAACCACCCCGAAGTATACATTTGAAAAGAATGTCTCTCCATGATAACCCACCATATATCAACAGATAATAAGTACAGAGCTAGGGGGGTAAGACTCCTAGTGCAACCCCCTTGCTATCATTTTGCTTGATTTGTGTGGATCTTGTACAAGTTATCACATCTTCCTTGATTGTAAATGTTCAGCTGTCTGGCTTTGTTTTATGGTATTCACTGTCTCTGGCACTTAAACTCTTTCCTCTCCTTCCACAATAATCCTTGTGTCTTAGGAGGAGACAGTGATACAGATGCCCAAGGTAGTGCTGAGGGTTCTACAGTCTCTACACCCTGGGCATCTGTGGATCTCTGTCACAATTACAGAAAGAATTAATTACATCAAAGCATCAATTACAGAAAGTATTCTCAGATTAGTGTTATTATAAGAGTAAATTATTAGGAATCAGTTTAATCTTGTGCAGTGACTGTAATCTAACTAGAAAATGGTCATTTTCAACTACGACGGTTGGGCTCCTATTTATTTCACCAGTGGCCATGTCATGCTGGTCAGTGATGGCTTTGTGTAGAAGGTTCACTGCTGGTAAGATTGATTAGCTTTGCCATTTGTCCATAAGTATAGCACTTTCAGGACTGTGAATACCAGACACTGGGGATGAGGGTTCCATTTTATGGTTAACTTGATTTATCCATCTTCTATGACTTAAATATGTGGTATCTTCAGCAAGTGAGCCTCACAGTCACATTACTAAAAAGGCCACTGTCTATAGGCTATGGTGTTTGTAGATCAATGGTACCTCAGAAGGCAATGAGTCCAAAGTATGTGAGACATTCCTGTCTCCTGAATTTTTATTCATTATTCCACAGTGTCTAGTGTGGGCACCATTGACCCAGGAAAGAGTAACTCCATTTTAAACTCTTCTCACATATGTGGATGCAAATATTTTAAGTACCATCCATCTTAGTAAGTTTCTAAATAACTTTTAATGCCTTTTTATATCTTAGTTCACGTATATTCCTCAATATTTTCTTGTGCTAAAACAACATGTAAAAGATAACTTATACAAAAAAAAGCATTTAATTTGGAGTTTGTGTTTCCTGAGGGTTAAAGTCCATGACCATCACTCACGGCGAGGATGACTACAGTAGGCAAGCAGATATGGTGTTGAAGCAGCAACTGAGATGTTATATTTTTATCCACAAGGAGGAGACAGAGAAAGACCACCGAGACAAGGGCTTTTGACATCTTGAAACCCATCTTCTCTAACAAGGCCATAGCTTCTAAATCTTCCCAAATAATTCTACCATCTGAGGAAAAAACGTTCAAATATAAAAGCCTATAAAGATAATTTTCACTCAGAGTACCATCCATATATATTGTATTGATTTTAACATTCATTGAATGATTATTAATATATGAAAACAAAATTAAAGGAATACTTTAATAACAGCATGGAGAATGTGTTATTATACCCCCCCTCTTCAGCTTTTGGAAAAATAATGGTATTAGGTATGTAATCCAATATATAAGCAAGACTATTCTTTTCTAGATTTGCAAATTAGAAAAAAATCCCTATATAATAAGCCTCAGCATTTGCCATTATCTGGAAGATGGCAGTGAGAGCTTTAGCTGAGTTTACCTGCTGAGTCACCGTGGACAAGGAGTTTAGTTCCGTATTTATAATAAATACCCTACAGCACACACTGCTCCTACCAAGGTCTGACAACTGAGATTCAGTGATTCCCAAGCTACCATCTGTTATTACTTCAGTCTTTAAGTTCTTCCTGAAATCTTTTGAGCATTGCGCATCTGAGAATGAAAGCCTTGTTTCCCCAGTGTAGGGAAATGCCAGGGTGTTGAGGTGGAAGTGGGTGGGGGGGGGGGGGGAACATCTTCATAGAAGCGGGGGCGAGGGGAGGCAGTTGGGAGAGGGGAGAGGGAAGAGAGCAAATAACATTGGAGTGTAAATACATAAAATACCCAATTTAAAAAGAAGTAGAAACTCTTCCTGAGTTCCTTAAAACTCCACTCTTTGAACTAGATGGAGTTCTGTCATAACATAAAGGTATTTCTAACATGAACTTTTTGTTGATAAACTAATTTAAAATTGCAAAGCTACTTGTCTATCATTCTCACTAATCTGTATATATCTCTACATGATAATTGCCATAAACCCATCATAAACAAAGTCATAAATGAGATTTCCTTACAGATGTTACCTGAAGCAAAATTATCTCTAGAAAATGGACTAAATACATACCAGAAGCTAGCAAGCTCTATATTTGAATCTCAATTTTGAATCTAAAACTTGAATATAAAGGAGAATACATATGAAAAGGCAGTTCTACTAGTATAAACTGTTTATGTTGACACAGGAGTTAAATGATCCATGTCTTCATGCTCTCATTTCTCTTTCAATATCACATCTCTAAAGCTTGCACTTTTATAGTTTTTCAACTTTTGTTTTTTCATGTTTTATTGAAAGTGGGTATTATGTTATCACATAAATAAGGCCAAAGCACATACTGACTTCAACATATAAATACTTGAATGAGAAAACAACTCCAAATTCTCTCTGGCCCACATGGATTTTGCTCTTCAATATGACATTTAAGAAGAGATAAGAAAATGGAGTGTCAAGTTTTGAAAGTCACTGCTCAGTTGACATTTCTAAACACCAAAGGATTATAACAATATTAGATAGAAGTGGACTAAGCATCTTACAGGTGACCTCAGTTTGTGAAAAAATTTGAAATAATATGTAATCTCTTCCTATAAGTTTACTAGAGTTTAAAATATCATCTAGTAATGTCTCTTTATCAAGGTTAACAAAAACTATATTTAAGTGCATATGTAGGTATGCAAAATAGTGAGCAATCATTCAAAAGTCAACCTATTGACTAAAATATATGAAAATATGTGGAATGACATGTATCATTTAGAATACTGAAATTGTTTTTGTCATTTAATCTATGTGCTCATTAGCCAGAAATGAAACTATAAAATTTTTGAATACTTCATTAAAACTTTACCTTTAGATGTAGTTGTAATTCATGACTATATTTGTTACAACCATCAATGAAGGTCCAAAATTTTTGTGGAATTACATAGCATGAACAATACAACCATGCCACAAAATGGTATACTGTGCTCCAGCTCTTACCTGTGAGATTTATAACTCAAAATATTTATGTCCTTCTAGATTGAGAAAAATATATGAATGCTTGTCTAACATTTGGTAAAGGTTAAACAAACATGTATACAGAAACTAATACATCGTCAACATTTAATTAAATTTTTATACTCTCTTGACACTAAATGCTAGATAGTGCTTAAATAATCTATTGTATTAACCCTATAAAATGAACTCTATTATCATTTTTATTTTACAGTTGAGAAACCTGAGTGAAAATGGATGAATAACTTGCTCATAAACATACAATAAATAATACCCTCATTTGTACTCAAACTGGAACAAAATCTTGTTATTCTGCATACCAAATATAGTAAGAAAAAAGATAATATGATTCAAAACGAAAAGCTATTTTTTTTAAAGAGATGTTTAAAAACAGAAGGAAAGGTGCTCTCCTATGCTAATAAGTATTTGCATTTCCCATAAAAGAAAAAGATAAAAATTTGAAGAAACAGTAAAGTCTATGGCTAAAATCTGAAGCCAAACCAAAAGCCAGATGTGTTGGGATAGTGCCGTAATTTTGCTCTAGTCTAGAGTATAAAATGAATGTGTAATCAGTCTGGCCAGGTGCTCTCTTATATAAGAAACTCAGGCATTTTTCATGAGGAAAGTAGAAGCTTGTTTCAAAGGTATACTTCAGAGGCCAATATACATGGGTACAAAACCTGACCCTCTCTTATAAACAGCTGTGTAACACTGCGTAAATTGCTTAACCTTTGTCTTCCACAACTTCCTGGCTTATGAAATGAGGCAAGTCATCACAAAACCTCTGCTCTTGTAGTGCGCATTGAAGGAGTAGTGACAGGAGCCGGATGTAGATCGCTCCTGAGAGACACAGCCAGAATACAGCAAATACAGAGGCGAATGCCAGCAGCAAACCACTGAACTGAGAATAGGTCCCCTATTGAAGGAATCAGAGAAAGAACTGGAAGAGCTTGAAGGGGCTCGAGACCCCAAAAGTACAACAATGCCAAGCAACCAGAGCTTCCAGGGACTAAGCCACTACCTAAAGACTATAGATGGACTGACCCTGGACTCTGACCTCATAGGTAGCAATGAATATCCTAGTAAGAGCACCAGTGGAAGGGGAAGCCCTGGGTCCTGCTAAGACTGAACCCCCAGTGAACTAGACTATGGGGGGAGGGCGGCAATGGGGGGAGGGTTGGGAGGGGAACACCCATAAGGAAGGGGAGGGGGGAGGGGGATGTTTGCCCGGAAACCGGGAAAGGGAATAACACTCGAAATGTATATAAGAAATACTCAAGTTAATAAAAAAAAAAAAAGAAAGTATTTAGAACTATGTATGGCAGAAATGTACTATATTATTTAGTTGTAATATGTAGAAATGTAGTTTATTGTCTGATTTTGACTATGTTTATCTTAAGTCATGGTCAGTGCATGAGTTCTAATCACTACCATGAAAGTGGCAGCTATGTCACTTTCTAAATTTAGTATTTCAGAACAAATAGTCTAATGTGTTTTGGTCTTATATTTTAAGTGCTAGATATTAACATTTAATTTTGTGATTCTGTCTGTTTCATTTTGAGAAACTTGATATGAAGTTTCAGTGCATCATCCACCATATTGGTTGAAAATATTGAGGCAGAACGATGAGAATGTACAGTAGTGTTTGTCTGTGCTCGTAGCGGTGCACTTCCTTAGAATTAGAATGTCCTTGAAAATAAAAAGAAAACAATAAGAAGGTGTAGGAGGAGGTTTTTGCTGATAGAAACCTGCCTGGATGCCTCCTGAGAGGCTCTGCCAGAGCCTTGCTAATACAGATGAGGATGCTTGCAGCTAACCATCGAACTGAGCGCGGGGATCCCAATGGAGGAGTTAAAGAGAGGTCTGAAGGAGCTGAAGGGGTTTGCAACCCCATAGGAAGAACAAGAATATTGACCAATAGAGCTCCCAGGGACTAAGCCACCAACCAATTAGTATACATGAAAGGACTCACGGCTCCAGTCGCATATGTAGCAGAGGATAGCATTCTCTGGCATCAATAGGAGGAGAAGCCCTTGGTCTTATGATGGCTCATTTTCCCAGTGTAGGGGAATGCCGGGGTGTTGAGATAGGAATGGTTGAAGTAAATGAAGGAATGAGATATGTTACAAAGATTTTAAAGGGGAATTTTAAAAGTTCAAGACTCAACTTACAACGTATAACAACTCTAAATCATAATCATTAAGCATTATGTTAAAATTACACATTTTTATCCTTGTAAGAGATGATAGCTCAGTCAGTAAGTGCTTGCTTTAAAACATGATAACTTGAGTTGGGGGGACTAAATACTCATATAAAAACCAGGCACTCTGGCATAGTGTCACATCCTGCAGGACAGTCAACAAGGGTACTGAGAGTACCTGGAAGAGAATGGGGGACAAGAGATGCGAAGAAGGACACCAAGACAAGAGTCTGATCAAGGCGACAATTTTATTTTTCCCCAAGGCTGAATTTATACCATAACAGGGGTAACAGAGGGAGGAGGGAAGTCAGAAACATTTACACGGGCCAAGGACACAGTATTCGTGTGGTCAGGGAATCGACTGATGTTGACAGGATGTCAGAAAGGTCACAGGTTTGTCATATCTATTAGTCATCAGGATGTTGGTTTTTCAGAAAGGTTACAGGTCATCACATTGGGTTTCTTGACGCCAGATGTATTTCTCAGCAAGGTCAGAGCTTTATCATATCATTATTCATCCTGACCACCAGATTTGTATTAGTCTTCTGCAGCTGGCTGGGGATTTTCCATGAACCTAGTCATACTTAACTCTAACCATAATAATAACATCAAATAATGGCGGGCTTCAAGGGCATCGCTCCCAACATCTCCCCCTCCCTTATAGTCAAATGAAAAGGTGACCAATGGCCGTGCTGTCCTGGACTGAGCCCCTCGGGAAATTCGTCTGTCTTAGGTTGAAGTGATATTTGTCACATGGCCAAGAGAATCTTGTGGCCAGGGTCCATCATGGGATAAAGCAGAAGCTAATAGCGGCCCTCCTGTCTTAGGCCCTTTATTCATGAATATATCACTCTCTTATGTCATTTACTGTCCAGCTCAGCATGCAGGGGTGACAATTCATTGATTTTTCAGCAAAGGCATCAGGACAGCAGGCAGAAAAGAATGTTGGCCTCATTTGGCTGAAGGACAAAAATGTCCCTGCCTGGGCTGGGAGGAGATGTGTAGGTGAGCTTGGCCCTCATCAAAGGCATCCTCCATAGCTATCCTATGACAATATACCTGAATAGGTTTTGCTGCTATATTATCTACCTGTTGTTTAATAAAGCTGGTTAAATGATTAAGTGCCCAAGGGCCAAAAGATATAAGCAAAAGAAGGCCTACTAGGGGGCCCAACAGAGAGGGAAGCAGGGTGGACAACCAAGGGGAGTTGGAGAACCAATTTTGATACCAATTCTCAGCATTTTCTCTTTCTTGTTTTCTCTTTTCTAAGCCTTCTTTGACCTTTTTCATGCTCTCTTTAACTATTCCTGTCTTATCAGCATAGAAGAAACATTCTTCTGTGAGTGCTGTACAGAGTCCTCCCTGTTGTAAAAAGAGCAGATCGAATTCTCTGGAATTCTAAAGGGCCACTTCTGCGAGGGATGTGAGGGAGTCAGGGAGATCATCGAGCCCTTGTTGGAGCCTCTGGACATCAGCGTTGATGGTGGCACTAAGCTCTTGATATCTGGAATTAGATAAGATCATGGAAGAAATGACCACTACCCCAAAACCGAGGAGTGCAGAGATGGTGAGTGCTGAGATGGGTTCTCTGCACTGTCTAGTCAGCACAGCAGGTGGGGACTCAAATGACTGGTCCCACAAGTGGAAAAATTCTTCAGAATGCTAATACACAAGACAGGGAACCAATTGAAACAATACACAAAAAATCAGAACTATCAGTGAAAAAAGCCTCAGTAGTCAAACAGGGGCTGAGGCCATCAAGGCAAATCCACCAAGTATCATTTTGAGGTAATAAATATTGAGAATATCTGTCAGGGAATATGGTTTGATTACAAAGGTGGGAATACCTAGTGGGGAGACGAGATCCCCCAACACAAAGCTCCAGCCCTGATACCTGGGACAGGGAAAAACCATCCCATTCCCCTAATTGCCATCTGCAATGGTGGGAATCATTTATGGGGATAAAGTCTCCAACCACAGCTATTCCTTCATAAAAAGGGGGTTGAGAATGATAGCGGACCAACAATCTTCAACTAACTTAGGATCTGTAAGGTTTAAGGTCAAAAAGGTCTGATTGATCAAGGTGAGAATCAAATTTTTGGTATTGGGAAGGTTAATCTTCAGGGGGCTAAGGGGGCCTGAGGGAAACAAACTGGATGGGCTGGAATCATTGTATATAATGGGGGCTGTCGTGGGGCTCTGGAAAGTTTTTGGAGGGGCAGGAGGAACCAGGATTGGATTAGGGCCCAGGGGGACTGGGGAGGAGGAATATGCAGGCTCTTTAACAATTTTATGGTAAATATAATGCCGGTATCTGCACCTGATTGAAACATTCTAAGGTCCCAAGTATATCCACATGTCCAATCCTGTTTTCGACCCACGGAGGTAAATTTAATATTTAGGGGAATGTACCATCCGCTTGTTTTAGAATTAGAACCTTCACAATGGAAATCTGGGACATGCATATGAGTAGGATGGGAGGTATTATAAGTTACTGTAATAAAGTCCCAGGAAGAGGTGGGATGCCAATAGGCGTCTCCAGTCGTCTCACAGCCCCATGAACAACAGTAAAGGTCATCAAGCCCTCCACACTTATGCAAAAGGGAACGATCCCAATGAAGGCCAGGGCAAACATAAAAATCATGAGACTCTAGTATGTAGCGACAATAGCGATTATAACAGCCCAGATCATAGATTTTTGGAGCTCTCTGGACCAGCCCCTTAGGGGACATGGCAGAAAAGGAAGTACTAGGTAGATTATCTTCAGGAGCCTGAGTCAAGCCCAACTTATCTTTTAAGCCCCAAGGAGCAGCCGAGCCTTGTGCAAGTTTGCACAAATCTGGCTTGGGATTTTCCATGAACCTAGTCATACTTAACTCTAACTATAATAATAACATCAATAATGGAGGGCTTCAAGGGCATCGCTCCCAACAGCACAGGATCATTATTACCTACGTGGGTCAGATTCAGAAGGATCCTTGAGCCTTGATGACCCATTATATCTTATTCCATTTTCCAGATTCAATAAGAAAATGTGCTTTAAACCTAAGTCGGAATTATAGAGGAATATGCCTATATCAGTTTCTTGATTCTATATGCACACATAAAAGTATGCACATAGATATACACACAGATATTCATACATGTGTGCATGTGCTCAACCTCACATACACACTCCACAGCATTGTGTATTATGAAAGGTATCTATATGAATGCCAGCTTTAGAACCTTTTGTTAATTTTTTTGCATTGTTTTATAGATTGAGGACACTATCAATATGGGCAATAATGGAGCTTTTCTGTTTTCAATAAGAAATTGTTTGTTTACTTCTGAATTCCTTTTTTAAACTTTTTTTTATGTTTTCAGGTGTTTTGCAACTATATGTCTATGTACAAGACATGCACAGTGCCAGCATTCAAAATAGGGTGTCAAACCTTCTAAAATTGGAGTTACAGATACCTTCGAGACATATGTAGGTGCTGGGAATCAAACCTGTGTCCTGTGGAAGAGCAGCAAATGTTCTTAAGCACTCAGTCATCTCTCTATCCCAATATACTGGCACTTGACATCACCTATGTGGCTATTGTATCAGTAATTAGTCTTCATTTAAAAATCTGTATTCTGCACATTTTTTTAAAACGAAGCATTTTGAAATGGTTGGCCTAGCTGGTGCTCCTTTTGGGGAATGCAGAAATCCTCACAGAAACTGTATGAGGCACAGGTCAATCCAGGGACAAATGCTGCTCTATAGTTGCAGCCTTTGTGTTTCCCCTAAACTAATCATTGTCCGTCTATTTGTATGGCAGATATGTGGAGGTCAAGAACCAACACAACCTGGTAACATGCACACTGAAGTTATTAGCCCACCTTTCTTGCACCACTACTGCCAAAGCAGAGCATCTCTCTGTTTACTAGTTAATTTTACATTCTACCTTTACATCAATCATATGTTTAAGTGGTTACTTCATCCCCTTTGTCTCCAGGCACATTGTCTGCATCCTTTCATCTGACCTACTGCTGTCTCTCAGATATTTGTATGGGCTACCCTGCCCTAATAATTCAACTCTCTAAACTGTAAGCTCCACATGTTTCTTATGTGTGTATGTTTGTGTGTGCAGGTGCAGGAACATGTCTATGAATGTGTGTGGAGGCCTAAACTTGTCGAATCTTCCTCTTTCTGTGAATTTTTAAGACAACCCAATAATTTCAAAAATCCGAAGGGAGTAAACAAATAAACATTTGGAGTTTCCATTTGGAGGCAATGTTGTTTCCTATATAGACATACTTCCTTCCGGCTTATTACCTTTATGATGAAAAATCATAGTTGAGTTCTTTCATCTGCAAGCAAATAATTTCATGATGAAGAAAATTAGAATTTGCATGTTATAATACTAGTCCTTGAAGCTGACAGTGACAGCCTCTGTGAATACTGGGTCATACTTGCAACATTTTGTAACGTGCAAACAAACAGTCACCAGGCTGTCAGGTAAAGAAGGGGTGTGGTGTGGGAGCTTTGCCTTCAACTAGTTTATCATCTGCAATTCAGTGATCTTTATGGAAATGACCAATAAGCCAGATGGGTACAAATACATCTATGGAGGAAGTTCTTAATACCCATTCTTATCAAATTGAATCTCTGTGGAGCTAATCTTCTACAAATTATTTCTGAGAGTTGACATTTTATGTGCACATTAAAGCTCCTATGAAGGGCACGTCAATCTGGAGAGTGGTACAGCTGAAGTTCTGTCAGGATTCATCTTGGTCTTGTTAAGCTAATTTCTATTTGTCCTTTAGAACTAGTGAAATCTAACAGAAAGGGAAAACAAGCAAACAAAGCTATAAAAACACAAGAAAGATATTACACTCTTAAAGGAACTAGCTTAAAAAGTATTGCTTGTTTGTTAGCATTTTCTCTTTAGATAAATGAATGGATTATGCTATTTTCTGTATTGTTGTCACTGAAAATATATAGATATTTAATTAGATATAGTTCTAAACCTTTGTAGATGTAAAGATAATTTAAGCTCTATAAGGTATTATGAATAAAATTAAACTCCTCTAGATACAGTGAATGTTTAGTATAGTAAATTCATTCAACACACTTTAAAACTGCGTTATGAGAAAAGAATTATCTCATAATAGAATTAGTGAAATAGACCCTTCCATAGAGGCCTAAAGTTTCAAGGAAGGGATGGGGATGAAAGGATAGAAAGCAAAGGTATAAAGACTTCATTATTATACAAATTGGAAAGGAAGAAGTCAAAATATCACTATTTGCAGATGATATGATTGTATAATTAAGTGACCTCAAAAGTTCTACCAGAGAACTACTAAGCCTTAAAAACAACTTTGGCAAGGTGGCTGGGTATAAAATTAACTCAAACAAATCTGTAGCCTTCCTCTACTCAAAGGATAAACAGGCTGAGAAAGAATTAAGGGAAATGACACCCTTCACAACAGTCCCAAATAACATAAAATACCTCAATGTGATCCTAACTGAGCAAGTGAAAGATCGGTATGACAAGAATTTCAAGTCTCTAAACAATGAAATTGAAGCTCTCAGAAGATGGAAAAAAACCTCCCATTCTCATGGATTGGCAGTATTAACATAGTAAGCAGCCTTATTTATGATAGCCCAAAGTTGGAAAGAACACAGATTTTTTTCAACAGAGGAATGAATACAGAAAATGTGGTACATCTACACAATGGAGTACTACTCAGCTATCAAAAACAATGACTTCATGAAATTCATAGGCAAACGGATGGAACTAGAATATATCATCCTGAGTGAGTTAACCCAATCACAGGAAAACACACATGGTATGCACTCACTGATAAGTGAATATTAGCCCAAAAGCTCAAATTACGCAAGATACAATCCACAGACCACATGAAGCTCAAGAAGAAGGATGACCAAAATGCAGATGCTTCAGTCCTTCTTAAAAGCAGGAACAAAAATATTCATAGGAGGGAATATGGAGGCAAAGTTTGGAGCAGAGACTGAAGGAACAGCCATTCAGAACCTGCCCCACATGTGGCCCATATATATACAGCCACCAAAACCAGATAAGAGTGATGAAGCTAAGAAGTGCATGCTGACAGGATCAGGATATAATGTCTCCTGAGAGGCACATCAGAGCAAGTCAAATAAAGGGGTGAATGCTATTAGCAAATCATTGAACTGAGAATGGGATTACTGTTGGAAGAATTAGAGGAAGTGCTGAAGGAGCTGAAGGGGTTTATGACCCCTTAAGAAAACTAATGCCAGACAACCAGAGCCCAGGGACTAAACTACTACCCAAAGACTATATACATGGACTGACCCATGGCTCCAGCTGCATATGTAGCAGAGGATCGCCTTGTTGGGCACCACTGGAAGGAGAAGTCTTTGGTCCTTCCAAGGTTGGACCCTCCAGCGTAAGTGAATGTTGGGATGGTGGGAGGGAGGGTGGAAGGGAAGGGGAGGGGGTGGGATAGGAGGCTTATGTCCGGGAAAGTGGGAAAGGGAATAACATTTGAAATGTAAATAAAAAATATCCAATAAAAGAAACAAATGAGATTGCATAGTACCCGCCTTACATAGTTCATTTACCTATAATTTTTAAGACTATACTATACATAAACTATTTCTTTGAATATTGAATATTTAAGCAACAATGAGAAATTAATTATCACCAATCTTTACTTAAGATCTATTGATATTCGCAAAACTACAATGACTTTTTAAATTTTTTCCTTGATTAAATATTTCATAGATTTTGAATCAGGTGTTTTACAGTTACACTACTGTTTTCCAAAAACAAATAAATATGTACCCGAAATACTTTACTTTTCAATTGCCAATTTTAGATACTAAATATAATAAAACTATTTTTCTTATTGAGAAGAAAAATTTTCACTTTGCATTTTATTTAATATAGTCAATGTCTTAATTCTCTAAACCTAATAATTTTAACATAATCTAATTATTTTTTAATCTAATTTCATGTGAACTTTTCTACTCTTTCAGGATCATTAAGATCACTATGAATTCTGTATCATTGGCTCTCAAAGTCATTTTCTATGCCTCATTTTATTAAAATTCCAAGCATCCCTGACTACATTTAACAGTCCATTTCCTTCTTTTAACACCCTCTCACACTTGGTGTCTCATACCTATGAGATTACATGTCAACCTTTTCTGCTAGCTGCATGCTTCCTATCAAATATTAAGTTCTCAAGATGATTAAATACTTGCCCCGTATGCACTTTCAAATTCTTCTTATCAATATTCACAGGCTAATGTTTTCTTCCATATTGGTTATTTTATTTATTTACTTTTCAAATGTTATCCCCTTTAACAATTTTCCCTCCACAAACCCCTTATCTCCTCCCCCTGCCTCTATGAGGGTGCTCCCCCACCCGCCCACCCTTTCCTGCATCTGTGCCCTAGCAATCCCCTAACCTTGGTCAAGCCTCCACAGGACCAAGGGGCTTCCCTTCCAGTGATGCTAGATAAGGCAATCCCCTGCTACATATTCAGCAGGAGCAATGGGTGCCTGATATGCACTCTTTGGTTGGTGGTTTAGTCCTTGGGAGCTCTGGATTTTTGATAATGTTGCTCTTCCTATGGGATTGCAGAACCCTTCAGCTCCTATAGTCCATTTGTTTAATGTTTGACTGTGTACATCCACATAGTTCCCAGGACCCAAAAGGGAGGACATTAGCTGAAATACCCAATAAAGGGGAGATAGAACCTGTAGAGACCATATCTAGTAGATAGGCACGGCCTTCAGTAGAGGGATGGGGCCACGCTCCCACCTCAAAATATTGATCCAGAATTCCTCCTGTCAAAAGGAAATGCAGGGACAATTTATGGTACTGAATTTATGCAACACACCTTAAACTGAATCTTTATCTGTTACTTTTATATTGCTGTGTCAAAACACAATACCTAAGGCAATTTATAAAACAAATTATTTAATTGGGTTTAAGTTTGCAGAGGAGTAGGGTCCATGAATGCAGAGACAAGCATGGTGGCAGGAAAAGCTGAGAGCAGGTATCTCAAGTCCTAAGAAGAAGGTAGAGAGGGCATTCTGGGAATGTCATGAGTCTTTTGATATTCAAAGGCCCCACTCCACTCCACAACTCATCATTTCTGATAGGGTCTTACCTCTTCATCCTTCCCAAAAAGTCTGGAGCCCAAACATTTAAACAGTTGAACCTACGCCGATGATTATTATTCAACTACAACAAAGTCCAAGGTTAAATTGATTATCTTTTTTTCCATGCATTAGATATATGGGCAATGTAAACTCTAAACAAATGGCTAAACTACTTTGTTTCTTGAGTAACTGAAAAATGATATCATGACTAGACTCAAGGAAAAATATTTCTAGAAAGGACATCTGACTTTACAGAAAAATCTTAACTCATATAACGAATATGTTTAAGTAATATATACAGATTTCCCCCTATATTTTGACCCTTTATTATTTAAAAACATCATTGTAATCAGCTCTTTTAAAAAAACAATGCCTTATGGGGAATTTTAATCCAGTAACATGGCTGCTCTGACAAGAGATCACCACATCCAATGACCTAGATCTGTATAATCCCATGGAATACATGCCACATACCTTTAATCCCTCTTGCTATAATACAGTCATGCCCTTAGTATGCATCATTAAGGTAAAATTAGTTTATAGAAGGAAGTAGCCATGTTGAAGGGCAGACAACACAATGAATCAGAGAAAAATTTAACAGGATGAATCAGAGATAGGATACAATACCTCTTATGAGAACAGACAGGAAAAAGAAGCTATTTAAGAGAAGCACAGTGAGGGAGAGTCAAGAGTTGGGTGTTCATGCATTTCAGTGCAGCTCAGCAGAGGCAGTTGAATGTAGAGAATAAGAAGTAACTAGAAGACTAGATCAAATTGCCAGAGTTAGTTTGAGGTCAAATACAGCAATTTAGTGAAAAGCTGAGCAGAAAACCACATTGAGTCAGTCATCTTGAAAAGGAGTTTTGAGTCAGAATTCAGAAAGAACTAGAAAGGGTAAGCTTATTCAGAAGTAAACCTTTGAGATATCAATTACATTTGGAAGTAAAAGCTACTTTTACAAAGTTTAAAATTGAAGAATTGTAATAAAAATACTGCATACAACATAACCTATTAGAATATGTAAGCAGAGATAATCAATAATAGAAAGAAATTAAGGAAAGGCTAGAAGATGCTGAGGAGGAGAGTGTCTCCATAGGAAGATCAACAGTCTCAACTAACCTGGACCCCTGAGATCTCTCAGACACTGACCACCAACTGGGCAGCATACACCAGCTGATATGAGGTCCTGATACATATATAGCAGAGAACTGCGTGGTCTGGCCTCAGTGAGAGAAGATGCACCTAACCCTTGAGAGACTTGAGGCCCCAGGGAGTGGGGAGGCCTATTGGGTTTTGGGGTTGAAAAGGTCTTTTTGGAAATGGGGGGAGGAGGAATGGGATGAGGAACTGTCGGGGGCGGACCAGGAGGGTGATAACAACTGGACAGTGAAAAAAGAATTAAAAATCATATATATTATATACATATATATACGTATATATATACATATATATGTATATATATATATATATATATATATAAACTTATACTCCTACTAGTGCTATTCAAGTATACAAGGCCATCCTTTTCTCTTTATACTTCCTAACATTTGCAATTTCTTTGAAAATAGCTGTTTGGATAAATATAAATGATGCTCTAGTACACTTTTAATTTGTATCTCACTAATGATTAATGACCCTAAGACTTTTATTTTTCATCAAGTTATTAGCAATTTGTCTATCTTCCGTTGATAAATGATGTTTCCATCTCTAGTGCATTTTCATTAATCAAGTTGGTTTTGTTTTCCTGTATTCTTTAAATTTGTTACACATTTTGCATATACGTACATATTTTAAGGTTTAATTCTTAACCTTCATACTTGATACATGAATAATTTATAAAGTTTTACCCTACAGGTTATTTTAAGTTTATAGGTACTTACCTTATGTAGTGTTTGAACAGTTTTGGCCCCCATAGACTCATGTGTTTAAATGCTTGTCCCATAGAGAGTGACACTATTAGCAGGTGTGGCCTTGTTGGAATGTTACGGGGCCTTGTTTGAGGAAACTGTCACTGTGGAGATGGGCTTTGAGTATTTCTAGTGCTCAAGCTCTGCCCAGGATAGAAGCAGACTCTGTAGAGAAGACTCCTTCTGTGGAGGAGACTGGGGAAGAGTCCCTTCCTGAATGCCTTTGGATCAAGATGTAGACCTCTCAGGTTCTTCACCAGCACCATACCTTCCTGCACAATGCCATGCTTCCTGCCATGATGGTAATGGACTAAACCTCTGAACCTGTAATCCAGCCACCATTAAACATTGTCCTTTAAGAGGACAGCCGCCATTAAGAGTTGCCATGGTCATGGTGTCTCTTCACAGCAATAAAACCCAAACTAAGATATCTTACTAGAATGCATTTTACTTTCATATATTGTTAGCTTTTCTTTAGTATTTCTCCCTAATATTTCTGCTCATCTTTTGATTCACATTCCTGTCTCTGATACTTCTATCTTCCTCCTCTTGCACCTGCATTGTTTTTGTTAGTTTTTAAATTGAATTGTATTTAAATTACAATATTTCCCCCTATTTTCCTCCCTCCAAACAGTCATATATATGTAAATATCCCTGCTTTCCCCATCAAATTCGTGATCTATTTTTCACTAGTTGTTATTGCGTACACATCTATTTATATAAATATACCTCCTCAAATATCAGCTCTTGACACCATATGATATTACTTGGGCTTATGTTTTCTGGGCATCTGACAATGGACAATTAATTGGTATAATCTTTCCCAGTGAGGACACCTCTCCTTTTCAGTGTATTCTCAGTTTTCTGTAGCTCCTTGTATAGACTGAAGCCCTGTAGGCTTTGCCCCCTGACCTGGGACATCTATTGTTGGTAACCTCCTTATATAGTCATGTGGGTGACATTTTATGGCTCATGCTTCTGATGTTATAATGAGATACAGTCTCACAGAAAGTTCCCTGATCTCTCTTACGTCTTTCTAGTCTCTTTCTGCAGTCTTCCATGAATCTTGGGTGTTGGGGTGTTTGAAGATGTATCACTGGCAATGTGCTCCACAATTCTCCATGTTGAATGGCTGTTGCTTTCTGTAGTGCTCTCTACATGCTTGAGAGAGGTCATCTTGAAGAGGGATGAAGGCTACAGTATCTGTAGCTATAAAGACACTTGTTCATAGATTGTTGTTAGGATCTTGATGGTTGAATGAGTTGGTGATTAGAGATTTTCCTCAAATAACCAGGATTTCACTGGCACTAGTTAGTAAGCTGTTTCCCTCTTGGTAAGCATGGTATCCCATTTGTTGATCAGGTCTTAAGTCCAACAAGAGTGTGGTTGATTACCCTCAAGGTATGTACACCACTGCACCATCAGTTAAGTTCCTATTGTGAAGATACCATATACTTCAGAAACAGAACGCAGCCAAACTGGAACTGAACTGAATTCACTCTCCTTAAAGACTAGCTTTCGTTCTACCAAAAGGTGACATATCAGTTTCCAATGGTGAGAGACCTAGAGTCTACAAAGTTATGGTGTCTATGAAGCACTTACTATTCCCCCCTCCCTTCATCATGTTCCTATAGTCCTCCTCCTCTCTTTTCTTTTGTCCTCTCCCTTCTTTTCAGCTTCATTGCTTTATTCTCCAACCTCCTCTTTTTGCTCTTTTCTCTTTCCATCCTGAGAGTAATTTTTTGAATATAAGCCTAACCATTCTGAATATTTTTCAGCTCAAACCACATGATTATTATAAACATAAACATAAACACTTTGCTTCTTTATCAAAACCTATTAAGCATCAAGTGTTTGAAATCTGTCTTATTGCTCTCAGAATCTTTATGTACACTTCTTTCAGCTTTGTTGTGTAAATTATTGATTACCAGAATGGTTTTTTTGACCACCATTGTCTATGAGTTTCCACTGGCAAATAGACAGGCTGATAATCTTACTATAATTTCTTATCTATACTTTGCTTTCTTTTCTTGCTATATTCATGATATTTTAAAGATTTATTTATTCATGAATAGATGATATCATTACAGATGGTTGTGAGCTACCGGGTGGTTGCTGGGAGCTCTGGAAGAATACCCAGTGCTCTTAACCCCTGAGCCTTCTCTCTAGTAATAGTCATGATTCTTACTGTGTCTGATGTTTGACAGTTTAGTTATGACTTGTCTTGATGTTGTGTTATTTGGATTATTTCTGAGTTTTCACAATCCTGTCCCAGCTATTAGTCACTTGCCCAAAGTTTTGGAATTTTTCTGTCATTATCTCTCTCTCCCACTTTGTTTTTCTTTTCTTGATTTCTAAATCAGATATTTAATCTGATGATTATATATTTTCAAATAATATGTAAAAAGGAATATAATGTTTTTATCTATCATGACTTTAATTGACATTATTATATTCTCATTTCCAAATTTTTTTTATTAACTTGAGTATTTCTTATTTACATTTCGAGTGTTATTCCCTTTCCCGGTTTCCAGGCAAACATCCCCTTAATCCCTCCCCCTCCTATTCTTTATGGGTGTTCCCATCCCTATCCTCCCCCCATTGTCGCCTTCCCCCCAACAATCTAGTTCACTGGGGGTTCAGTCTTAGCAGGACCCAGGGCTTCCTCTTCCACTGGTGCTCTTAATAGGATAGTCATTGCTTCCTATGAGGTCAGAGTCCAGGGTCAGTCCATGTATAGTTTTTAGGTAGTGGCTTAGTCCCTGGAAGTTCTGGTTGCTTGGCATTGTTGTTCATAAGGGGTCTCGAGCCCCTTCGAGCTCTTCCAGTTCTTTGTCTGATTTCTTCAACGGGGGTCCTATTCTCAGTTCAGTGGTTTGCTGCTGGCATTCACCTCTGTATTTGATGTATTCTGGCTGTGTCTCTCAGGAGAGATCTACATCCGGCTCCTGTCCGCCTGTACTTCTTTGCTTCATCCATCTTGTCTAATTGGATGACTGTATATGCATGTGGGGCAGGCTCTGAATGGGTGTTCCTTCTGTGTCTGTTTTAATCTTTGCCTCCCTATTCCCTGCCAAGGGTATTCTTCTTCCCCTTTTAAACAAGGAGTGAAGCATTCACATTTTGATCATCCGTCTTGAGTTTCATTAGTTCTAAGCATCTAGGGTAATTCAAGCATTTGGGCTAATAGCCACTTATCAATGAGTGCATACCATGTGTGTTTTTCTGTGATTGGGTTACCTCACTCAGGATGATATTTTCCAGTTCCAACCATTTGCCTACGAATTTCATAAAGTCATTGTTTTTGATAGCTGAGTAATATTCCATTGTGTAGATGTACCACATTATCTGTATCCATTCCTCTGTTGAAGGGCATCTGGGTTCTTTCCAGCTTCGGGCTATTATAAATATGCTGCTATGAACATAGTGGAGCACGTGTCTTTTTTATATGTTGGGGCATCTTTTGGGTATATGCCCAAGAGAGGTATAGCTGGATCCTCAGGCAGTTCAATGTTCAATTTTCTGAGGAACCTCCAAACTGATTACCAGAATGGTTTTACCAGTCTGCAATCCCACCAAAAATGGAGGAGTGTTCCTCTTTCTCCACATCCTCGCCAGCATTTGCTGTCCCCTGAATTTTAATCTTAGCCATTCTCACTGGTGTAAGGAGAAATCTCAGGGTCGTTTTGCTTTGTATTTCCCTTATGACTAAAGATGTTGAACATTTCTTTAGGTGTTTCTCAGCCATTCGGCATTCCTCAGCTGTGAATTCTTTGTTTAGCTCTGAACCCCATTTATTTGTCTCCCTGTGGTCTAACTTCTTGAGTTCTTTGTATATTTTGGATATAAGACCTGTATCTGTTGTAGGATTGGTAAAGATCTTTTCCCAATCTGTTGGTTGCCGTTTTGTCCTAACCACAGTGTCCTTTGCATTACAGAAGCTTTGCAGTTTTACGAGATCCCATTTGTTGATTCTTGATCTTAGAGCATAAGCCATTGGTGTTTTGTTTAGGAAATTTTTTCCAGTGCCCATGTGTTCCAGATGCTTCCCTAGTTTTTCTTCTATTAGTTTGAGTGTGTCTGGTTTGATGTGGAGGTCCTTGATCCACTTGGACTTAAGCTTTGTACAGGGTGATAAGCATGGGTCGATCTGCATTCTTCTACATGTTGACCTCCAGTTGAACCAGCACCATTTGCTGAAAATGCTATTTTTTTCCATTGGATTGTTTTGGCTCCATTGTCAAAAATCAAGTGCCCATAGGTGTGTGGGTTCATTTCTGGGTCTGCAATTCTGTTCCATTGGTCTCTCAGTCTGTCTCTGTACCAATACCACACAGTTTTTATCACTATTTCTCTGTAATATTGCTTAAGTTCAGGGACAGTGATTCCCCCTGAAATCCTTTTATTTTTGAGGATAGTTTTAGCTATCCTGGGTTTTTTGTTATTCCCAATGAATTTGCAAATTGTTCTGTCTAACTCTTTGAAGAAATGGATTGGTATTTTGATGGGGAGTGCATTGAATCTGTAGATCGCTTTTGGTAAAATGGCCATTTTTACTATATTAATCCTGCCAATCCATGAGCATGGGAGATCTTTCCATCTTCTGAGGTCTTCTTCAATTTCTTTCTTCAGCGTCTTGAAATTCTTATTGTACGGATCTTTTACTTGCTTGGTTAAAGTCACACCGAGCTACTTTATATTATTTGGGTCTATTATGAAGGGTGTTGTTTCCCTAATGTCTTTCTCAGCTTTTTTCTCTTTTGTGTAGAGGAAGGCTCCTGATTTATTTGAGTTAATTTTATACCCAGCCACTTTGCTGAAGTTGTTTATCAGCTTTAGTAGTTCTCTGGTGGAACTTTTGGGATCACTTAAATATACTATCATATCATCTGCAAATAGTGATATTTTGACTTCTTCTTTTCCGATCTGTATCCCCTTGACCTCCTTTTGTTTTCTGAGATTGCTCTGGCTAGAACTTCAAGAACTATATTGAATAAGTAGGGAGAGAGTGGGCAGCCTTGTCTAGTCCTTGATTTTAGTGGGATTGCTTCAAGTTTCTCTCCATTCAGTGTAATGTTAGCAACTGGTTTGCTGTATACGGCTTTTACTATGTTTAGGTATGGGCCTTGAATTCCTATTCTTTCCAGGACTTTTATCATGAAGGGGTGTTGAATTTTGTCAAATGCTTTCTCAGCATCTAATGAAATGATCATGTGGTTTTGTCCTTTCAGTTTGTTTATATAACAGATCACGTTCATGGTTTTCCATATATTAAACCATCCCTGCATGCCTGGGATGAAACCTACTTGATAATGGTGGATGAATGTTTTGGTGTGCTCTTGGATTCGGTTTGCCAGAATTTTATTGAGTATTTTTTCATCGATATTCATAAGGGAAATTGGTCTGAAGTTCTCTTTCTTTGTTGGGTCTTTGTGTGGTTTAGGTATAAGAGTAATTGTGGCTTCGTAGAAGGAATTCGGTAGTGCTCCATCTGTTTCAATTTTGTGGAATAGTTTGGATAATATTGGTATGAGGTCTTCTATGAAGCTCTGATAGAATTCTGCACTAAACCCGTCTGGACCTGGGCTCTTTTTGGTTGGGAGACCTTTAATGACTGCTTCTATTTCCTTAGGAGTTATGGGGTTGTTTAACTGGTTTATCTGTTCCTGATTTAACTTCGGTACCTGGTATCTGTCTAGGAAATTGTCCATTTCCTGCAGATTTTCAAGTGTTGTTGAATATAGGCTTTTATAGTAAGACCTGATGATTATTTTGAATTTCCTCTGAATCTGTAGTTATGTCTCCCTTTTCATTTCTGATTTTGTTAATTTGGACACACTCTCTGTGTCCTCTCGTTATTCTGGCTAAGGGTTTATCTATCTTGTTGATTTTCTCAAAGAACCAACTTTTGGTTCTTTTGATTCTTTCTATGGTCCTTTATGTTTCTACTTGGCTGATTTCAGCTCTGAGTTTGATGATTTCCTGCCTTCTACTCCTCCTGGGTGTATTTGCTTCTTTTTGTTCTAGAGCTTTTAGGTGTGCTGTCAAGCTGGTGACACATGCTCTCTCCTGTTTCTTTCTGCAGGCACTCAGAGCTATGAGTTTTCCTCTTAGCACAGCTTTCATTGTGTCCCATAACTTTGAGTATGTTGTACCTTCATTTTCATTAAATTCTAAGAAGTCTTTAATTTCTTTCTTTATTTCTTCCTTGACATGGTTATCATTGAGTAGAGCATTGTTCAATTTCCACGTATATGTGGGCATTCTTCCCTTATTGTTATTGAAGACCAGCTTTAGGCCATGGTGGTCTGATAGCACGCATGAGATTATTTCTATCTTTCTGTACCTGTTGAGGCCTGTTTTTTGACCAATTATATGGTCAATTTTGGAGAAAGTACCATGAGGAGCTGAGAAGAAGGTACATCCTTTTGTTTTAGGATAGAATGTTCTATAAATATCTGTTAAGTCCATTTGGTTCATGACTTCTCCTAGTCTTTGTACATCTCTGTTTAATATCTGTTTCCATGATCTGTCCATTGATGAGAGTGGGGTATTGAAATCTCCTAAAATTATTGTGTGAGGTGCAATGTGTGTTTTGAGCTTTAGTAAGGTTTCTTTTACGTAAGTAGGTGCCCTTGTATTTGGGGCATAGATATTTAGGATTGAGAGTTCATGTTGGTGGATTTTTCCTTTGACGAATATGAAGTGTCGTTCCTTATCTTTTTTGATGACTTTTAGTTGAAAATTGATTTTATTTGATATTATAAAGGCTACTCCAGCTTGCTTCTTCCGACCATTTGCTTGGAAAGTTGTTTTCCAGCCTTTCACTCTGAGGTAGTGTCTGTGTTTGTCGCTGAGGTGTGTTTCCTGTAGGCAGCAGAATGCAGGGTCCTCGTTGCATATCCAGTTTGTTAATCTATGTCTTTTTATTGGGGAGTTGAGGCCATTGATGTTGAGAGATATTAAGAAATAGTGATTATTGCTTCCTGTTATATTCATATTTGGATATGAGGTTATGTTTGTGTGCTTTTCTTCTCTTTGTTTTGTTGCCAAGATGATTAGTTTCTTGCTTCTTCTAGGGTATAGCTTGCCTCCTTATGTTGGGCTTTACCATTTATTATCCTTTGTAGTGCTGATTTGTAGAAAGATATTGTGTAAATTTGGTTTTGTCATGGAATATATTGGTTTCTCCATCTATGTTAATTGAGAGCTTTGCAGGATACAGTAACCTGGGCTGGTATTTGTGTTCTCTTAGGGTCTGTATGACATCTGTCCAGGATCTTCTGGCTTTCATAGTCTCTGGCAAAAAGTCTGGTGTGATTCTGATAGGTCTGCCTTTATATGTTACTTGATCTTTTTCCCTTACTGCTTTTAATATTCTTTCTTTATTTTGTGCATTTGGTGTTTTGACTTATGTGACGGGAGGAGTTTCTTTTCTGGTCCAATCTATTTGGAGATCTGTAGGCTTCTTGCATGCTTATGGGTATCTCTTTCTTTAGGTTAGGGAAGTTTTCTTCTACGATTTTGTTGAAGATATTTACTGGTCCTTTGAGCTGGGATTCTTCACTCTCTTCTATACCTATTATCCTTAGGTTTGATTTCTCATTGAGTCCTGGATTTCCTGTATGTTTTGGACCAGTAGCTTTTTCTGCTTTACATTATCTTTGACAGTTGAGTCGATGATTTCTATGGAATCTTCTGCTCCTGAGATCCTCTCTTCCATCTCTTGTATTCTGTTGGTGAAGCTCGTATCTACAGCTCCTTGTCTCTTCTTTTGGTTTTCTATATCCAGGGTTGTTTCCATGCATTCTTTCTTGATTGCTTCTATTTCCATTTTTAATTCCTTCAACTGTTTGATTGTGTTTTCCTGGAATTGTTTCAGGGGTTTTTGTGACTCCTCTCTATGGGCTTCTACTTGGTTATTTATGTTTTCCTGGAGTTCTTTCAGGGATTTTTGCGATTCCTCTCTGTAAGCTTCTACTTGTTTATTAATGTTTTCCTGTGTTTCTCTAAGGGAGTTCTTCATGTCTTTCTTGAAGTCCTGCAGCATCATGATCAAATATGATTTTGAAACTAGATCTTGCTTTTCTGGTGTGTTTGGATATTCCATGTTTGCTTTGGTGGGAGAATTGGGCTCCGATGATGCCATGTAGTCTTGGTTTCTGTTGCTTGGGTTCCTGCGCTTGCCTCTTGCCATCAGATTATCTCTAGTGTTACTTTGTTCTTCTATTTCTGACAGTGGTTAGACTGTCCTATAAGCCTGTGTGTCATGTGTGCTGTAGACCTGTTTTCCTGTTTTCTTTCAGCCAGTTATGGGAACAGAGTGTTCTGCTTTCGGGCGTGTAGTTTTTCCTTTCTACAGTTCTTCAGCTGTTCCTGTGGGCCTGTGTCTTGAGTTCACCAGGCAGGTCGCTTGGAGCAGAAAAGTTGGTCTTACCTGTGGTCCCAAGGCTCATGTTTGCTCGTGGGGTGCTGCTTATGAGCTCTCTGTCGGGGCAGCAACCAGGAAGATCTATGCCGCCCTTTCTGGGAGCTTCCGTGCACCAGGGTTCCAGATGGCGTTTGGTGTTTTCCTCTGGAATCAGTAATGTGTACAGAGTACAGTCTCTTCTGGTTTCCCAGGCATGTCTGCCTCTCTGGAGATTTAGCTCTCCCTCCCACGGGATTTGGGTGCAGAGAACTGTTTATCTGGTCGGTCCCTTCAGGTTCCGGCAGTGTCTCAGATGCAGGGGACCTGCTGCTGCTGTGCCCTTATCCAGGGGAACCCAGAGTCTGTATACAGTTTCCTCTTGGGCCAGAGATGTGGGCAGGGGTGGGAAGGGTTGGTGGTCTCTTCTGCTCTGCAGTCTCAGGAGTGCCCACCTGTCCAGGCGGTAATCTCTCTCTCCCACGGGGTTTGAGAGCAGAGAGCTGCTGTGGTCAGGGATCCGCGGGTTTGGTACTCCCGCTAAAAACCGGAAGTGTCCGGTCCTAGAGGAATTTTGTCTCAGAGTGTCCTGAGTTCACCAGGCAGGTCACTTGGAGCAGGAAGGTTTGTCTTACCTGTGGTCCCGAGGCTCAAGCTTGCTCGTGGGGCGCTGCCTACGGGCTCTCCGCGGGGGTAGCAACCAGGAAGCTCATTTCCAAATTTTTAAATAGAATTTTAACAATGTTAAAACTTTCATATTGACTTTTATCTTGATTTTTTAAAATTTAATTTATTTTTATTGAATATTTTTACTCATATTTCAAATGTTATTCCCTTTCCTGGTTTCCCATCCATAGCCCCCTATCCCATTCTCCTACCCCTTCTTCCACCCCTCCCAAACCAACCCCCTTCTTGCCTCCTCTGACATTGCTTTACACTGAGGGCTCCAGCCTTGGTAGGACCAAGGGCTTCTCCTCCCATTAGTGCCCATCACTACCTGCCATTAGTGCTATCCTCTACTACATATGCAGCTGGAGCCATATGTCTGTCCTCGTGTACTCTGGGTAGTGGTTTAGTCCCAGGGAGCTCTTGTT
Source organism: Rattus norvegicus (assembly GCF_021556685.1). Lineage (NCBI taxonomy): Eukaryota > Metazoa > Chordata > Mammalia > Rodentia > Muridae > Rattus > Rattus norvegicus. The sequence goes on from NC_141547.1 coordinate 24,441,502, forward strand.
TGTTGGTATTGCTGTTCTTATGGGGTTGCTAGCCCCTTCAGCTCCTTCAATCCTTTCTTACCTCCTCCAGTGGGGAGTCCATTCTCAGTTCAATGGTTTGCTGCTATCATTCACTTCTGTATTTGTCACTGTCTTGGCAATTCTGGGACTCTACCTTAAGTTGTTTAACTCAATCTAAGATCATGGTAGGTAACTTTTATACCTTTGAGTGACACTTTCGAAAATATTTTCTAGGGTTCTTTTCATTTATTCATTTGTTTATTTTTATTTTTGATATAGGCCCCACTGCATTACCCAAGATGGCCTTGAATTCGCTTTATAGCTCAGGCTCACTTCTAAATTGTTATAGTCTCTTGTCTTAGCCTCCAGAAAGCTAGAATTATAGGCCTGTACCACTAGACAAGCTTCTTTAATTTTTCACCTATCTATCCCTAATTATTTTTATTAATTATTTTATTTATTTACATTCTAAATACTTCCCCCCTTCCAGTCCTCTCTGACAGAGTTCTTTCCTCCATTCACCCTCCCCTTCACTTCTGAGAGGGTGCCTTTATGGAAGAGTTAAGAGAGGGTTTGAAGCCACTGAAGGAGATATCAACCCCATAGGAAGAGCAACAGAATCAATTAACCCAAAAACATGGGAGCTCCCAAAGACTAAGCCACCAACCAAAGAGCAAATGCTGGCTGGTCCAAGGCCTGGCATATTTGTAGCAGATCACTGCCTTGTGTGGTCTCTGCAGAAGAGGATTACTTATCCTGTAGAGACTTAATCCTCCCTCTAGGGAGGGAGGATCCCTGGTGGGGGCATCCTCTCTATTTGCTAGGTTATTTCTATGTATATTTCAGCATCATTGAGCTTCCTTAAATCAAGACTTTCGAACTTTTATCAATGAAATTATATGTTTACATTCATTTAGGGACAGCCTCTTGAAAATTGCTGTTTTGCTGTAATGTGATGTTTCTTTGTTAATTTTTATGATTCTTGTTGCCTCATACTGATGCGTATGTATTTGATGAAATAACCTCTTCCAGATTTTATGAGTTATTTTCACTGTGAAAGGAAATTTCCATATGGAGGCATGATGAGATAATGGAAGAGCATTTAAGGGTTGGCTGCCTACAGTGGTCAGACACCAGCAAAGGCAGCTGTTCAGAATCTATGCAAGGATGACGTTGGCAGACTGCAGGGATTTTTAACTGCCAGTGCTACAGATGTCCGGAGTGGTAGCATTAGTTTCTGGGGTTTTCATTGGCAATGACTATTATATTCCTCTTAATCTCTTTTCCTCACTGCAGGAAGATTTGTGGCTGAGGAGAGCCCTCTTGGCTCTGGGCCTGCCTTGGTGAGCAATTATTAGTAGTGACACTGGTGTCTATTGAATGGCAACAGAGGTGTCACGATAGAGTTGGGGTCTGATCCAGGGGACTTCATAAAGAAATGTATCTCTGAGACTCAGTGCAGTAATGATATTAGTATCAGGCATAGAAAACTCTTCCTTTCATACTTCAGCTCTTACAGTGTCTGGGTAGTTCCTATCTATGGTTGTTGAACAGATTGTTGCTCTAAAGTCCTATCTATGGTTGTTAAACTGATCCTTCTTTTTCTGTGTAAGGTGAGAGTATGAGTTCGAGGTTTCAAATTGTTAAGAAAATCCCTGTGGTTTCTGATGTATAGGTGGTATTAATATCCATAACACCTGAGTGTGGGAGACAGGCAAGTGGGTAGTAACACAGCTCCCAATCTAGGGCAAATTCAATATATTGTTGAAGTGGCACAGTGGTGTCCATCTTCTAGATGAACTGAAGCTGTAAATATGTATATCTCTTCTCTGGTAAGAATACTACTGTATACTAGGAGGGACACCTTATCAGAGTCCTCGGTGGAACGTGGGGTTCACAATGGTGCCCACTTTATCACTACTATTGATGACCGTTTCCTACGTTTAGCATTTGCTTCTAGTTGTATCCGAACTTCAGGTATGCCATCATCAACTTTCTAAAGTCTTGATGGCTTTCACATAGTTATGTCTTCTGATGCTGCACTGTGTTGCCATATGCTCTTGAACAGAAGCTACAGGTCTCTAAAGTGTGTTAATTAATGACTAGATACCCATCTTTGATGTTTGAGGTAGAAGCGATGTGTGTTAGTGCCTCCTATTTTATCTTAGTAATGTCACTCTCTTGCTCTCCTTTTGGGCATTTTGTAATAAATATTGCTTTGATGAATATATATATATATATATATATATATATATATCAAATATGTACTGAAATGTAACTTCAGTTGTGCTTTTGTTTTTGCTTATAAAGTCCATATTATTATATTTTTCAGGTTTATTTTACACTTATTCACTACCCAAAACAATACAGAAGAACACAATATAATTCAAATTTCAATTAACAGTATAGATTAAATCTATGTACAAGGTAAATACCATTAAAGATGTATTAATTCATAGGGGCATGCACAAAGCAGATGTAGAAATATATGTGGCAGTTGGTTACTATGACTTATTCTTTTTATTGTCCCTTTCTCTATGAGGGTGCTCACCCACCCACTCACACAGCCACGCCTGCCTCAGTGGCCTTTGCATTCCCCTATCCTGGATTGTGAAGCCTCCATTGCACCAAAGGGCTCCCCCTCCCAGTGATGCCAGATAAGGCAATCCTCTGCTATGTATCCAGCTGGAGCCATGAATACCCCTGTGTACTCTTTGGTTGGTGGTCTAGTCACTTGGAGAATTGGGTGGTCTGGTTGGATGATATTGTTGTTCTTACTATAAGCTCTTAGAGTCTTGCTCTAATTCCCATTGGGGTCCTCATGTTCAGTCCAATGTTTGGCTGTGAGCATCCACATCGTTATTGGTCCAGCTCTGGCAGAGCCTCTCAGGGGACAGCTATACTGGTTTCTGTCAGTAAGCACTTCTTGGCATCAGCAATAATGTCTGGGTTTGATGTAAGCAGATGGGATAGATCCCTAGGTGGAGCAGTCTCTGGATGGCTTTTCCTTCAGTTTCTGCAGTTTCTGTTCCACTCTTTGTCCCTGCATTTCCTTTTGACAGGAGAAATTCTGGATTAATATTTTTGAGGTGGATGAGTGGCCCCATCCCTCACCTGGGGGACATGCTTATCCACTGGATATGCTCTCTAAAGGTTCTATCTTTCCATTTGTTTGGTATTTTGGTTAAAGTCCTCCCTATTGGGTCCTGGGAACATCTTGGGTCCCTGGCATCTTGGACTTTCTAGTGGCTATTCTAGTTCCCCCTTTCCCACTGTTACATACCTACTTTCAGATTCCTATGACTTGTGCTTGAAGGTTCCCTAGCATCTTCCTTTGGGCTCTCTGTATTCCATGAAATAATGTTCCTCTTTCATGAACTTCTGTTCTGAAGTTTCTACCTTACACAGATATAAGGAAATACAGCCAAGACATAAAACAAGCCTCCGAAGTTATGAGCTAATATAATTGTTGAAGTTTGATTAGTTAATTTGTGGTGAATGGTTTAACAGAAAAATCATATTCATATTTGAAATACAAACATTAATTAAACAGTTCATTGTTTATCTTAATTTATACTGTCCTTTTAGATAGGAAGGCTCTCTCTCTCTCTCTCTCTCTCTCTCTCTCTCTCTGTGTGTGTGTGTGTGTGTGTGTCCTCTCTTACTCTCAATCTCTTTCACACACATATTCATAATAAAAATTAAAATTAAGATTTCTAATGTCCTCCTACTATGTATAAATGTCTGATGCAAATACTCATATCAGCAGACTATTTGAAGACAATGTTTCATGAGACTATTAAATTTAAGAATGAATTATGAGTCTAGATGTAGACTGTTCTCTAATGGAGTTATTGTTCAAGTGCATTTTCTCCAGTGAACATCCTTGGAAGACATGGAACTCCGCTCCCCTAGAATAAACGTAAGATGAGCATAGTATATCATTTAGGTTAATGAACAAGGAGATGCCTGCTTCCTGTCCAACACAATGCAATTGCTTTCAAAACTCAGTTTATGGTTACAATGGAACTTGTTGTCCAGTACATGCATTCATGTCTTTTATGTTACATCCAAATCTGACACAAATATACCACTCTTTAGGCTGCCCGCTCTGTCAATTGTAATAGGATAATTTGTCTCAGACCCAGGAGGTTATGAGTTCTGTGAACAACCATGAAACCACAGCAAACTCAGTTGTTAGTTCGTAAGTCTGATAGGAAATTTAGTTCTGTAAAAGTGTCTCAGTTCTTTACTCTGTAATGACCTAAGTTGTTTGGAAAATTGCCACTGAAACCTTTCAAACCCCTGAATTTTATCACTGTTCAACAAGCTTAGTATAATGCAAACTGGAAATTCCAACGACTAAACAGCCAACTAGTGTACTTTTTAACTGAGTAATCTTCCAAATGCATTTGTTTTAGTTGAGTTCTCAGGAAAAGACTCGTTAATATTTTGTGTGTATGTATTTTTGCAGGACTTAGACTTTCATTATTGCATGGCATAAGATACCTTCTGATATATGACAAAGACACAACCAACCATTTCAGCCTAGCTTAGCCATTTGTCAGAGGAACCAATTTCTCTCAGTGAAATAATGGCAGAAAAAAGCACCATTGCCATGATAATGTAGCATCTGGTATCTATTTAGAGATATGGGAGTGAAACAAATAGGCAATAGAAACATGTAATTAAAGAAAGTAGGCTGATTATTCAAATTCCACAGTAATTGTTCATATTTAATGTACCAAACTCAAGTTTGGGACTTTTTTTTTTTTTACTTTAAATGCCTTACATTGAAAAATGGAAGGAATTCCTGGTAGGATATTACCAGTAAAATATCATGATATTATTAGAGGTTGTTTTTAATTTGCCCAATATATTTGGTATTTATATATATGTAAGGAAAAGACATGGCCCCAAATGAAAAATAAAGTATTGTATGGCCAACTTCTGTTCATTACACTTTTTAATTGCTACTATAAAGCTGTTCCTGTCATAAAAAAAAGTAAATATATTTGTCAGGTAAAATTAAACAAAATGAAAAAATGACAGAATATCTTTTAAAATTAAAGGATTTTTCTGAAATGTGATGGTTTTCTCTGGGGAGAAGCTCTGACAGATTTAAGAAAGGATGCAATCATTTTTGGTTTTGAGATTGCCTGTCAGTCAATTGTATTACATTAGCCAAAGTTTGATCCCACTCTTACTTTTTATGTCCCAAGGTGTTTTGATCTTTGTATTTTAAAATCACAACCTAATGAACAAATTATTTGACAAATTTCATATCACATTTTTTTTACTCAATTTTGTTCTATTTCTTTTTCTCAAAATGTGTATATAAATGTCTTTTACCCTAGATGGGGTACCAAAAACAAATGAAGGTTGAGAATCTAGTTATATATAATTTTATAGACCAATTAGTATATTGAGGTTACTTGTAGGTATATAATTGTATAGTATACTTAAAATAATTTAGTATATGCACGGGGTAAGAATGATGTACACAAGCCTGGATTACCCAAAAACAATTACCTCACTGCAGACTTCCATTCCACTATGCACGGTGACGTTATAGAAGCTGTAATATGGAATGTTGAACTTGAACTAAGTTAAAACAGCAATTGAGATAGGAATCTAAGCTAAGGATCTAGTGACCTTCCTTTACTTCCAATTAAATAATACAAGGAGTTCATTACCATTATCACACACCTTGCAATTTCTGTATTCTTCAGTTTAATCCATAGATATGAGTCATGTCTAATGCTGATAGGTACAAGATAATTGTGGATACTAAGGAAAAATATTACAGCTATGTTTCTTATTCAACATATTAGTTCTCAGGTGTATATGAATATAAGATTGGTCACAGTTTCTCCAAACCTCCTTTTATAACAAAACATATCTCCATTCCAGATATGAAACTTGGCATGCCAAAATTTCACCAAGGAGACTGAAGTATCCTCAATAAAAATAAATGAATAAAAGACCCCTAAACAAGTAATATAGTCCAACTTTAGGTACATTTTAAACCAAATGGACACTTCAGGACAAGCTCTAAAAGTCTTACAATCAATGACATATGAGTATTGTTTGTCAATTTATTTCACCAGTTCACAGCACTGCTCTAATCTCCACATATATGACTTACTAGATTCATAGGTTTTGTCCTAAAGATGCATTACAAAGGTCTTGTAAACATTAATAGTGTGAACTTAAATCATACTCTTATCAGTGATGTCTGTTTCCTTCTAGTACTAAAGCCAATTGGTTTTTACTTTTTTTTTTAGCTATGATCAATTTAATTATTAAAACTACCTATGAGACACATCAAAATGAGGATTATTTCATCTGTGATACTGTGATTTTCCTTTCCATCGCTCAAAACATTTTCAAATCAATAAGAACATGGATGGTTACCCCCATACCGTGCAGATCTCTATTTCACCTCTGAACAAATCTCTCAAGTTCAGACATTATTGTAAACTCATAGCTGCATACAGTTGTGGATGGCTATTGTTCCTCAGCAGACTACATAGTACCTTCTGATACCTGAGAGCAAGCTAACAAAATCGAAGAATCTGGTTCATTTCCTGCTCTATTTCTTGGTGCATAGTGAGCAAAGCGTACAGTAATTTCAGCAATAGGGGCTTACCACCACATTCTGGTGAGCAACCAAGATCTACCACCACAGCCTGTGTTCTCAGAAGACATGTAGCCTAGTTGGCCACTAACTTTTAGGGCAATATCCCACACAGATAACGATATTTTCGTTTAATAAGCTATCGCTTCTGGGAAGGACAATTTACTCCACTGAAGATCTCCTCCACTTGAACCTTTTTTTTTTTTTTGAAAAAATATTTTATTGTAGCAAGCGTACTAAATATGGATACCAGTACTACTTGGGCTAGTCTTAGACTGAATATAATGGAGGAGATGGTCCAATCAAAGAAACTAAACTTTTTTTTTCTCCCTTGCAAATGGACTGATCAATTAACTGCCTCACCCATCTTCTGCTAAGAATGAATTACAAAATATCTTGTTTATGAAAATTTAAATAGATTTTTCTTACTATTGCTGAGATCCAACCTCCTGGGTTTCATCCCAGCAGCCTTCCCTGTGTTCCCTGCTCCTATCTCTTGTGGTTTCCACAGAGCATTCATTTCTAAACGCCACCCCCTCATACATACTCATTGCCTCATTTCAGAACCTACAGTCACCTCTTAGTAAATCAGGGCCACTCCTTCGAGGGGAACAAGTAAGTTGAAGGTGGGCACACACCTCCCTCACCCATTGCTTCTTGGATCAAATCCCCCCGTTTCATCCTGGGCTCTGTAAATAGAAGCCTGCAGTGGTCTCCCTTTGCTCTCCGACTACATCGCAATGGATCAGAAAGCCCTTCCAACATTCCTTCTGTCAACTCATCTCAGAATTCCAGCTGTCAATATCAGGAGGCATTCACAGGGAACATACCAGCTGAGCAGGCCACGAAATCAGGCAACAAATATCCGCAATGGACAGTAATAAAATAGAGTGTACACTTATGGGGGCGGGGTGGAGAGGAAGGAAGGGTCCTGGGTGGGAAAGGAAACTGGGAGAGAAAGAGGAACATGATCTGGAATTGGGTGGGGTAGAACGGGGCTGAAGCTCTGAAGGCCAGCAGAAAGAATGGAAATAGGCAACCTCTGGAGGTAGGAGGTAGGGGGACCCTCTAGAATGTACTAGAGACCTAGGAGGTAAGAGATTCTCAGGACTTAAAGGGTGGGATCTTAGGAGAAATGCCCTACAGTGGGAGGAGGGAACTTGTAGATTTCACCTTCAATGGAGGTCCAGGGCATCAAATGGAGGGATGGGGTTGCCATTCCACAGTCAAAAACGCTGCCTCAGAATTGTTCCTGTCTAAAGGAACTGCAGGGACAAAAATGGAGGTTCAGGGACCAGTACAAATTGGGATCCAGCTAAGGGGAGGATCTAAGGCCTGACACTATTACTGAAGCTATGGTGAACTTACAGACAGGAGCCTAGAATGACTGCCCTCCGGGAGACCCAACAAGCAGCTGAGTCAGCTGCAGATACTTCACTAATGGACTCCTGTGCTTGAGTTAGGGAAAGACTGGAAGAGTCTGAGAGGCAGATGTCTGCCTAGTCTGGCCTCACTGAGAAGAGAGGCACCTAATCCTAACGAGACTTGAAGTCCCAGGGAATGGAAAGGTCTGGTGGAGTGGGGTGGAGTGGGAAGATCCTCTTGGAGATGGGGGAGGAGGAATGGGATAAGGAATAATCAAAGAGCAGAGTGGGAAATGTAAAATGGACTTATAAAAAGATGATGATGATGATGATGATGATGATGATGGTATTAAAAACAATACAAATTATACAAAGACAACAAAGAATTTTATTTGAAAACCAAATCCAAGAACATATAAAAAATATTAAATAGGCTTCAACTCATATACTCAGGGAAGGCACAATCATAGGAAAGTTAATAAATGTAATCTAGCATAAAAACAAATTCTAAGAAAAATGTGATCATTTCAATTATTTTCAGATGATATGATAGCATATGTAGGTGGCCCTGAAAGTTTTACTAGGAAATTCCTACAACTGGTAAACTCTTTTAGGCAAAGTGTCTAGGTACAAGATTACCTCAAAGAAATAATACTACCCCTATATGTTTTAAATGAAAAATATTAACTGAGAAAGAAATCAGGATATCAACACCTTTAACTATATCCTCAAATAGTATAAATATCTTGGAGTAACTCTTACCAAGCAAGTGAAAGTCTTAAGTGACAAATTTCAAGTTTTAGAAGAAAGAATTTTCAGAAAAATATTAGAAGATAGAAAGATTCTCCCGTGTTCATGGATCGGTAAGATTAACGGGGAAAATGTTCTTCCAACGGAAAGCAGTCTACAATGCAGTTCTCATCAAAATTTGAACACAATTCTTTACAAACCTTAACAGGACAATTCTCAACTTAATATGGAAAAACAAAACTCAGGATAGCTAATATAGCTTGTACAGCCACTTGGGAAATCAATGTGTTGGTTTCTCAGAAATTAGGATATTGATTTACCTCAAGATCTAGCTATACCACTCCTGGGCATATACTCAAAGGATGCTCAAAGGACACTTGGTCAAACATGGTCATTGTGGCCTTATTTGTAATAGCCAGAAACTGGAAATGACCTAAATGTTTCTACAGAGAATAGTGGATTAAAAAAATGGGGTACATTTACATGCTGGAATATTACTCAGCTTTTTAAAAAAATTGTCCTCATAAAATTTTCAGGAAAAGGATTGAACTCCAATAAATTATCTGAGTGAGGTAGCCCAAACCGAGAAAGATAAATATGGCATGTGTTTGCTTCTATGTGGATATTAGCTATTAAATAAGTGATATCCAAGCTACAGCCTAGAGACTCATAGAGGGTAGGTGACAGGATGTGACTAGGGTATGGGTGCATAAACCTCCTCGGCAGGGTAAATAGACTTGAATAAATTTGACTTTACTTGGAGGGGGAGGATAGGAGCAAGGGTAAGGGATTGAGTGGAGGTAGAGGGCTAGAGGAAAAGAATGTGAGGAGAGAGCATTTCTGTTTCACACTGCTTCACATCAAAGTGAGAAGTCTCTTCTCAGGCTGGAGGTAATCTTTAAATTGTAAACCTATGTAAAATCAAACAGTACATAAATAGGCGTAACAGTTTGAAGACACAATTAAAATTTTATTTCATTCTATTTTATTTTATGTGTATAGGTGCTTTTTCCTGCATGTATGTGTACATACTATGTGTGTGCTTGGTGACTGTGTAGATCAGGAAAAGGAAATAGATGCCTTGAACTGGAGTTACTACCGATTTTGTGTTGCCATGTTAGTGTTGGGACCTGAATCTGGATCCACTGGAAGAACAGCAAGTGCTCTTCGCTGTTGAACCACAGTTTCTACTCCAAATTTCAAATTTTGATACAGTGTTCTTTTGAAAAATGTATCATGAATTTTTAAACATGCACATGGGCTTAAAAACTCTGAAGGGGATACTTGACATAATGCATTAAAACATTGAATATAAATAAAACTTTAATAAAAGTTAGATTCTATTATTTTAAGTTATGGCGATTTGAGTTTGTAAAGCTACACATACATTTTGAAGCCCAAAGTGGGTATTAAATCAGTGATGTTGAATACGCAGGAGAAAAACACCTCTATTGCATTTTAGAAACTGTCAAAACTCAAAATAGGACACACTGAATCAGCAATTGCCTTATGGTTCTGTCTGAGGCCAGTATGATTGAAGAGGAACAGGCAGAAGTTGTACATTCTTCTGAGAACTTGGCCTTTATTGTAAGAGCTGTCAGATATCAGCCTTGCTATCAAACAATTACTCATGTTAAAATGTCAGGACCTGTCAGAGAAATTGGTCATGATATAACCTTTCCCTATCATCCCTTTTACCAAAGCATCACAGTGCCTTCTGCTCCTCTGTTGGAAACACTATTGAAAGGGGGAAAAAAGAAATTCAGTAGAATTCATGAAAATGGTATTATTATCAGACAAGATGTCAGTCATAAGTACTTGCAATAAAACCCTTAGTGATATTTTTAACAAAAAAGTACAGAAATTACTACGGTGAGCTTCAATAGAACCGAACCTCAGAAGTACCAGACAGAATTTTTAATGATTGAGGCCTGAACTTAGAGAATTGAATGAATCCTTTCACTAGCTCTAAATTTGATCTGCCTAAGTTACCAATTAACAATGGACAGAACGTACCAATAGACGTATATTATATTTGAATTGAACATGGTAAAAAAAATTCTTGAGATTACTATCAATGCATTTTAAAAAAACAGATGTTCATGCAGCAAAATATTTGTTTGTGTGTGTGTGTGTCTGTGTGTGTGTGTGTGTATAGAGATTTGAAATCTAATAAGGGTGAAATATTTATACTTCTTGGCATATTCTGGGCACATTCAGGTATAAATAGTATGAATGCAATGTATTCTCACTATTTTCTTTCATAAGTATATTTGGATAAATGAATTCATAGTTTTTATTAAATGTTAATATTTCATGGTTTCATTTTCAATAAGATATGAGGACTTCTCATGAAAATCTCCCATATATGTGTGATTTTATATATATGGTACCATTCATGTGCATAATTATTCCTACTGACAATTTAAGTTATTATTTAGTGGATTAGTATATAGTTGCTGTATATTGCATAGTATGATATCTCTGTATTATGTATATATGTAACATGCTATGTTAGAGATTAAAAGAGGGAAAAGAAAGTCACATAATTTAGTGGACTATTTTATTTTTTCAGTCACAGTTCTACTGAACCTTTATAGGTATCTCCAATTAACAGGGCATTTATTTAATTCTGGAAATAGTACAAAATTAAGTGAACTTGAATTCTGGTTAAAGATGTTTACTGTTCAAGAACTAATTTATTAGGTCTGTTTATTTGGGATGAGTACCCATCTCCCATCCCTGGGTTCTGATTCTTTTCAGTTATACCATTTTGCCACAGTTTTTGATAACTTCAAATAGGAATGATACTAATATTGAAATGTTTGGTGATTTATTTCTCTGTGAAAAATTTCTCTGTGAAAATTGAGATAAAATTATCTAAATGAAGTTGCTTAAAATTGACTTTCATATTGCATAAACACACATATCTGTATTTAAGCTACACTTTTATTTAAAAAAAGCAATTGAAGGCTGCTGGGGGAGAGTCAGTTTTCTTCAGAGATGTTTTCTGTGATCCTCTACTTGGGCTGCAGATATTATCGCTACATACATGTACATGTAAGTTGGATGGACAAGATGATTCTATAACAAAACACATTTACAGTTGGGGAGGAAAAGTGGTAGAGGAGTGTAGAGAAGGAGTTGGAGGTGGAACAATAGGGGTCGATTTTATTAGAACACATTTAATGCATACATGAAATTATACAACAGCAATAGAAAAAAAGTGATATGTAGGGAAGGTGGGGAGAGACATTCTTAAAGACTTTACACAAACCCGATCTTCTTGAAAGTAGTAATTAGAAAAAATATCAAATACATACATTTTTTCAACATTTTGTTTTAATTGGATATTTTCATTTAAATTTCAAATGTAATCCCCTTTCCCAGTTTCCTGAACATAAACTCCCTATCCCATCCCCCCTCTCCCTGCTTCTATGGTGTTCCCTGACCTACCCACCTACCCCTCCCACCTTCCTGCCCTGACATTCACCTACATTGGGGCATCTAGCCTTTGCAGGACAAAGGGCTTCTCCTCAAATTGATACCCAACAAATCTGTCCTCTGCTGGATCTATGGCGTCTGTCTATGTGTACTCTTTGGATGGTGTTTTAGTCTCTGGTAACTCTGATTGGTTGGCATTGTTGTTCTTAGGAGGTTGCTAATCCCTTCAGCTCCTTCAATCCTTTCTCTAACTCCTCCATTGGGGACCCTGTCCTCAGTTCATTGGTTGGCTCTAGCTTCTGCCTCTATATTTGTCATGCTCTGGCAGAGCCTCTCAGGAGAAAGCTCTATCAGGCTCCTGTCGGCTTGCACTTCTTGGCATCTACAATATTGTCTGGTTTTGGTGGCTGCATATGAGATAGATCCCCAGATGAGGCAATACCTTTGTGTGACTCTAACCAATCAAGTGAAAGGTCTGTATTACAAGATCTTCAAGTCTCTGAAGAAAGAGATTTGAAGATCTCAGAAAATGGAAAGATCTCCCATGCTCATGAATTGGCAGGATTAATATAGTAAAAATGGCCATCTTGCCAAAAGCAATGAACAGATTCAATGCAATCACTATCAAAATTCCAACTCAATTCTTCATAGACTTAGAGCAACCTGCAAATTCTTTGGAATAACAAAAAATCCAGGATAGCAAAAACTATTCTCAACAATAAAAGAACGTCTGGGGGAATCACCATCCCTAACCTCAAGCAGTATTACAGAACAATGGTGATAAAAACTATATGGTATTGGTACAGAGACAGGCAGGTAGATCAATGGAATAGAACTGAAGATTCTGAAATGAACCCAGACACCTATGAACACTTGATCTTTGACAAAGGAGCTAAAACCATCCAGTGGAACTAAGATAGCATTTTCAACAAACGGTGTTGGTTCAACTAGAGGTCAGCATGTAGAAAAATGCAAATTGATCCATTTTTATCACCCTGTACAAAGTTAAACTCCAAGTGGATCAAGGACCTCCATATAAAACCAGATAGAAGAGAAACTAATAGAAGAGAAAGTGGGAAAGTGCCTCGAACACATGGGCACTGGGGAAAATCAAGAATCGACAAATGAGACTTCATAAAACTGCAAAGCTTCTGTAAGGCAAAGGACACTGTCATTAGGGCAAAACAGCAGCCAACAAATTGGGGAAAGATCTTTACCAATCCTTCATCCAATAGAGGGCTAATATTCAATACGTACAATGAATTTAAGAAGTTAGACTCCAGAGAGCCAAATGACCTTATTAAAAAATGGGGTTCAGAGCTAAACAAAGAATTCTCAACTGAGGAATATTGAATGACTGAGAATCACCTAAAGAAATGTTCAACAACCTTAACCATCAGGGAAATGCAAATCAAAACAATCCTTACACAACACCTTACACAAGTCAGAATGGATAACACCAAAAACTCACCGGACGACAGATGCTGGCAAGAATGTGGAGAAAGAGAAAGACTCCTCCATTGTTGGTGTGATTGCAAGCTGTTACAACAACTCTAGAAATCAGTATGGATGGCCCTCAGAAAATGGATATAATATTACCTGAGGACCCAGCTATACCACTCCTGGGCATAGACCCAAAAGATATAATAAGGACATATACTCTACTATGTTCATAGCAGTCTTATTTATAATAGCCAGAAGCTGGAAAGAACCTAGATGCCCTTCAACAGAGGAATGGATACAGAAAATGTGTTACATTTACACAATGCAGTACTATTCAGCTATCAAAAAAATGACTTCATGAAATTCATAAACAAAAGGATGGAACTAGAAATTATCATCTTGAGTGGGGTAACCCAATCATAAAAATTCACACATGGTATGCACTCACTGATAAGTGGATATTAGACCAAAAGCTCAAATTACCCAAAACACAATTCATAAACCACATGAAGCTCAAGAAGAAGGGCAATCAAAGTGTAGACGCTTCAACCCTTCTTAGAAGGGAGAACAAAGCTATTCATGGGAGGAAATACAAAGACAGTGTTTGGAGCAGAGACTGAAGGAAAGGCCTTCAAATATATATCATTAATTTTTTCATTATTTTGAAATGGCTGTGGATTTGAAAATCCTTTCAGTATAACATAATTTAATATTACATTGTTTTTCCTCAAAGATAGAATATTATAAAAAGAAAATTATGAAATTAAAACGAACAAACAACAACAATGAAACGCTTAGTGTTGGCACCTAAACCCAGGGCACTGAGCTAACTAGCAATTTTTTTCCATTAATCCCCTACCATGCCATTTACAAAAGGAATATTATATGGTCACCGTGGTCTTACTTTGACAAAATGTAATTACAAAGAATCGAAGTCTTTCCTTTTGACTTTTGTACTTACAGATGTGTCTTTCCCAGGAACTGTGGCATTTTCTCTTTTATGAAAATGCCACAAAGAACATAGTTGTATTTTAACCTTTTTCTCTTTCCCTTTTCCCTTTAAAACTCTCATTTTTAAAGTGTGTTTATTTTGCCCCATCTCCTGTTTTTCTTACTATTCAGTCTTTTGTCCTGTTTAGTTTTATTTCTTCCCTCTGCAATAATTATCATTATTGCTTTCAAAGCAAGAAATCTATAATATCTTTACCAATTTCTTAAACAGTAGAGAGTTTCAAAATCCCTGAGGGCAAGATTTTAGTTACTGCTCAATAAAAAAATAACTTGTAACTTCAATAAGTTTGGCAAAGGTAATGTTTCTATTATGTAGACTTAGCTTTTCCTGATCCCATAGGAACTCTCAGATTTTATTATAATTGCTTGTGTTGGAAATGTATATTGTGTGTCTATCTTCTGCTTGACTCTAATTCCCAACTCTTATTTTCCTTGCCCTATTCTCTGTACAAGCCTTCCTTAGTTTTCAAATGCTGTTTGGGGTAATTTTGCTAAAAACTCAAAATTGTGTTGACATTTTAACTTTCTTTCTTTTCATTGCCTCTGAGATTATCCTTATTTTTTTTCTTTTTCCTCAACAAACCATAAATTCTTAAGGTTTTTGACTCTATGCATAAAAATATACTTCCTGGTTGTTGAAAAGTTTTCATCACAACTATAACAGGTAAAAGTCTCCAAGTTGATCCTTTGGTATGTCGCCTCAATTACAGTTATTGCTTTAAAAGACTAATTTTGTTGAACTTCCTCAACTAGACTGTTTACCTTTATCTTAGATTTTCACATTGAATTGCTTCTTTCCTATCACTGCGGTCTCAAATACAATTCAGATTGGCAAAACTTAACCATCCACTTCAACTCAGGTCAAGGAATACAGTGAGCAGCTCCCACAACCTCTATATGTCTTCTATTTCATCTCCTTCATAATAACTTTAATACTGTATTTTCATTTTGTTTGAAATATTTACTTTATTTCTGCTACTTGGATGTAAATCCTATGAACGAAGGGGTTTTACTGATTTCTATTTCTCTGCATCTAGAATAGTATTTGTTACAAAACCAGAACTTAGTGACTCATCCATTCTCTCTCACTCTCTCTCTCTCTCTCTCTCTCTCTCTCTCTCTTTCTCTCTCTCTCTCTGCTCTCTTCTCCTCTTCCTCTTCTCCTCCTCTTCCTCTGCTCCTCCTCCTCCTCTTCTTCCACCTTTCTTCTTCATCACGTGCTCTCCAGTTTCATTTGAAATATCACTAAAAGACATTTTGAATAAAGCATGAGTCTATTCAATATCTATGTTGTTTTTACCCCATTAAATGAGAAATATCTTTTGTTCTCATTGACTTAAATACATGGATAAAAGAACATTTCTTTCTGGTACTTGTCATTAAGTGAGATAGTTATTACAGAAACAATTTTGTTTTTCCCTGTGTTATTTAACTTTCATTGGCTGTGATAAAGCACTGTGACCAAGATACAGAAGAAGGAATTTCCCCAGTCTCATAGCTAAAGAGGGTCAGAGTCCATCATGGTGAAGTATGACAGGAAGCAGGAAGAATGGTGGCTGGAACAGGAAGCTGTAGTATCACATGAGGAACTCCAAGCCCGAAACAGTGTAAGCTAGAGAAGCCATGAAACTTTAAACTTCAATGCCCACCCTGAGTGATTTGCATACACCTGTGAGCCTGCATTTCACAATCCTCCCCCAAAAGATGCCACCAACCGAAGACCAAGGGAAAACTTGAGAGACTATGGGGATTATTTATCACAGGACCTCACGTTTCTCTCTACAAACTTGGATAGACAGTATAAACCTGTCAGGAAGAAAAACAAATGCAAGCAAAAAAGCTAATAATCGGTAATAGTATGTTATTTAAAAAAAAGTGAAGTGTGGGCGAGAATATAAGAATGTACCAACAATACTGACTATCTTGGTTATTAATAAAAACTAAGGTTGACAAGCTGCAGAGGCTGTAGGGCCGAGCAACTCTGGATGGTTAATCCAGACCGTTATGAATGGACTAATGGTAGCAGATGTGATTGTGGTCCTATCTAAATTGGATTATTGGCTAAAATGACCAATCTCTGGCTAGCTTATTACCTAGGGAACGGCACAGTAACAATTCTGGATAGAAGTGATGATGCAGATAAAGGACAGAAATAGCTCCTATACACTCAAGGGGAATAGAAAGCCCTATCCATTATCTAGTAATGGGCCCTTAAAATGCACACGGTCTGTTTACCATACAATTATTTTCAGTAATTAAGAAAATCTAATCCTTACCACATTAAAATGATCAACAACATACAATAATAAACACTATTTTGTTTCCGGGCATATCACAATTTGAGCATTCCTTGAGTCACTAATATGACTGTAATCAGAAGAAATAAGGGATAGTGGCATTCTAACAAGTGTCCTGTGAGGTCCCACACCATGGAACCTATTTTCTTAAGAAGTAGTTACTCCATAACTAACAGTGTATGAGAAATAAAGATGCTTCCTATGACAAAATTCTCCTCCTGGTGGCGTATGGCAAGCAACATACCCATAATGCCATTTCACATTCATCGTCCATTGGGAGGCCATTAAGATCAGGCTTTTCTGAGGTACTAGACAGCAGGAAATTAAGGTCAGTTAGGTTTTCTGGGAAAGGTAAGAAGTGTTGTCCCCCTAGAATTTGTAACCCCATGGTTCTTTAGTAAATGACTAAGGGTTTCTGTATTGTTTTTAACAATCACAGGGAACTGATACAGTGTTTTACAACTTGTGGTGATCCTGGTCCCCTGTGCTCCCTTACATCAATTCCTTTGCATTATTTTGGTGCACAGCACCAGGAATGGAGGAAAAATTTCTCTTTGTTATTAAAAAAAAGTTATGTGGAATTTTTTAAGATTTAAAAAATGCACTATGTTTTATATTTAGGTGTTGAATTATTTTATGTAGCTGTCATTATATCTTCTATAATTACCTCATATACATTCTCCCACACAGAATCATCTAGCATTAATTTGTATCTATGTCTACTTCCTTATATTTCCATAGTGGAAAAAGAGGGACAGTTATTATTTGGAATATTCTGTGGCCAAATAAGTCCTTATAGAAACACACGATTTGATTAAAGACACGAGGGAATGAAGAGAAAGAGTAAGTGTCACAAGGCACCTGAGCTGACACAGTAACTCAAACACAGAAGGACTAAAGTAGTTTAAAAAATAAATCTGAGTGAAAAAATGGTGCTAAAGAGACCCAGGAGTAGAAAGCTGTAGCATATAACTGCATAAGTATAGTTTATAGTTGGATCATAGCTAAGCAAATGCAGATAAAATTCCCAGGTTCTTGAGAAGCTAGTTACATACTCATTTACTGAGCCTTGAACTGCACATGCTCATTGGGAATCTATTAACTCTTTGTAAACTCTGAACTGATGAAAACACTTATACTGAGAGGTCTGGATACCCCATTTGTCTATGAAACCAGGTCTTAAAACTACAGCCCGCTAATAATAATTCTTCTCCTCAACTACCTTATATCTTCTTCATTAGTTTCTTGGAATTGTAGGGAGACGTATTGGATTTGGGCCTGGCTGCTTTGTGACTGCATGGCTCAAGGTGGCTACGTGACTCTGGGCTGTATGGCCACAGAAGCTCACCCCTAAGGTGGCTGCTGTAAGATTATGAGATTGTTGGACAAAAGCCTCTTCCAGGAAGATTCTGGGAGCAATCACAGGATGTTTCAGCCTGAGCAAACACCGGATGTCCCTGAGCAGACTCCTAAGAAGGGTTCGACCTTTTCAAAGAACATGTTCCCAGAAGACTGTTGCCTCTTTGTTTAAGGAGGATATCTTGCAGTTTAGTGATTCACCTTATATCCTTGGGCACTTCCCAATACTCCCCCACCCTAAGCTTCAATTCCTGCCTCAGAGCTTTAAATGCTGTACATTCCTCTCAATAAACGAGACCTTGACAACAGAACTTTGCTTAGTCTCCTTCTTCTCTCCACCACCTTGACCTACAAGTAGAACGCCTCTTCAGGACCCTGAATAACTGGATCCACTGGATGGGTCATAGAATGGTTGTAACAAAGTACAGCCATATACTTGAATGTATGGGTCCTACGTCTGTAAATGTCTGAAAGCTCATTAGAAAATATATAAGAAAAAATATATCTCAACTGAACAAATAGAAGAGTTTCTATTTGATCCATCCTGGTGGCTTGGCTCCAGCCTATCTAGGAGTAAGGAAATTAAGAAAAAGAAAGGCACAGGGATACACATACAGTAAGAATGGCTTCAAGTGGTGGTCTCTAACTGCTCTAATTCAGAACTAATGTGCTATTTCTCTGCCAGTGAAATGAGTTAATTCAAACTGGATTATGCTATATTAATGACAGATTTATTGGGGAGCTGCTATCAGGAGGCAAGAGCATAGGGGAAAAAAAGGAAGAGAAATGAGAAAGGGCACACTTGCAGAAAGAGAAGAAATGGAGGGGGAAGAAGAAGAGAGAAAGACAGAGGGGGATGAGGAGAGAGAGAGAGAGAGAGAGAGAGAGAGAGAGAGAGAGAGAGAGAGAGAGAGAAATATCTGCATAATATAGGAATGAGCCTCCGGGGGGAAGGGCAGCCCAGCCCCTGAACTGAAAAGTTCAAGGTTGTGGACAGGGTAAACCATGTAGGGACTGGGGAATTCTAGGAGAACTTGGAGGGTTGGTCTGCTTTCATAAGTGAAAATGTACCTCGGCCTCTTGTCCCAGGTCTGAAACCAAACAAGAATCTCAATATGTTTCTTAGGTTCAATATGGGAAAGGAATGAACTAGCATCAGTAGAATTTCTAAGTAGCTTAGTAACCTCAGGCTATAAACACCAAGGAGGACACTGATGCAGTTGTCAGTTTCTGTGCATAGAGATCAAGCACTCATAACTACATATAACTACTCATTATTGTCATGCCGAAAGCCAGAACTAACACCAAGATATTGCAATGTAAACTTTTTATTTTATGGCTAGACCGAGCATACAGACTTCCTTTGTAAGAACAATGAAGTGGCATCTAAGCTATAGAAGAAGAAATCTTACATAGGTCCTTTATAACTTTTGCAAGCAAGCAAAACTTAACAAGAGAAAAACTTCTGTGATTAGCAATTAGTGTAGACGCGTTGTTACAAGTTTTTAATGTCATTGTGGTCAGGCAGTTCTGGAAAGCCTCATTCTCAGAGGTCTTTGTCATCTATTGTTTTGGAAAACAGTCTGCACAATACAAACATAAATCTCATTTTACATGTGAAATACCGGGACAAATATCAAGACTGTGGAAACAAGTCTGGAAGCTGAACAATAAAGAGACTGGAGGTCTGGTTATTATTTATCCCATACTAAAATTAATAGTATAGGCAGAAGTGGAGGTATCAACCTTTAACACTTACCCAGACACCCAAGAAAAACTTTGCTGTTTCTTGTAACCATGGACAAGAACATATGGACAATGGCTTTTCAAATTTCCAATAGGTCAATTCTTCACGAAGTCCTTGACAAGCTATACCTATGTCAAATGTATACATTCATGTGGAAATATATTCACTCAGGGCTTCCTCTCTTTCCTACACCTATTGTTTGTTAGTTGTACTTAAAAGTGTGTGTGTATGTGTGTGTGTGTGTGTGTGTGTGTGTGTGTGTGTGTGTGTGTGTGTATCAGACTAGTTTATATAAGGAACTCACATGTTCCTGGCATTTATAACCACAGTGGGTCCTGAAATCTAGTCACTATATATCTTAATCAGTTCTACTTCTGTAAAGAGACACCATGGCAACTTTTATAAGAGCAACATTTAATTGGGATTTTCTTAGTTTCATAGGCTTTGGTCCATTATTATCATGGTGGTAAGTATGGCTGTATGCAGGCAGATATTTTGCTAGAGAAGTAGGAGAGAATTCTACATCCAGATACGCAGGCAGCAGGAAGAGAATGATGATGGGCATGGCTTGGGCTTTTGAAACCTCAAAGTCCATCCTCACTGACACACTTCTTCCTGTTGCTGGGTTCTTGAGTGTATCACATACCGAGGGAAACAAACCATGAAGAGGTGAGCATGAACACTAGATACAGCTGGAGCTGGTTAGTCAGAGTGGATCACAATGTCCCGATAATCTGATATCACGTTTTAAGGTGTAATACTCTGATGCATTTAAACATAGCCAAACTTAGGAGGAAAAGACTCCACCTGACAGTTCTCACCAAAAGCTTCAGCAATGCTTCCATCAAAATTCCCTTGCAAAGTATACTTTTACAATTATGAAGAGTTTTATGGGCTAATAGGAGGACTCAGGGTTAGGGCTTAGAGGAAGAATTTAGAGTAAGCATAAGGATATAGATTCTATTGCTGGAGGATGAAAAATTCGTGGGTCCTCTTTCATATGGAAGTGTTCTATTCACTGAGAAACAAAGCCCAAGATGAGGCCTAAAGAGTCCTCAGGATCTCAGGAAATTCTAGTGAAGGCTGTTTCCTAATAAAACAGCAAATGAAGACCAGGTGGTTTGGACACTTTCACTGCAGCATTCCAGTGACCAGAGTCATTCATCTCCTTCAATTGAAAAACTTGACTCTTGATCATAATAATCCTGGCTTTTCAAATGCTTGCTCTAACCTGTGCTTCTATATGGTTGCATTTCTAATTTTTTTAAAGAGATAATAGAGACTGTTATAGAAGCCATGTTTGAAAACATTGCCTCCATACCCAGCCTAAATAACAAGCAAACAGATGAGAATCATACAAATAGCTAATAGGACCAAGGGAATGGAATAGCCATTGTAGTCAAGATTTCTACTCAAAAGTTACAAGAGAGATTTTTTTTCTCTTTATGTAGATCATTAATTGACAAAGAATTGTGTGGGAAAAATCAAGACACATTAAAACAACATATGCTAGGAAATGTTTGGCAAAAAAGATTATGGTTGAACAACAGATAATCTATTATAACTATTTCTAGAAAAACACCTGTGATCTTTAATTCACTCATCTCTTGGTTGATTTTCACTAATATTTTGTTGTAATATTAGAAGTTTTACTAATAATACGGGACATATTTTAGACCTTGTTTTCATATTCCAATAGCTATTTATGAAATAAGCAATAGAAAAGGTCAGTTGTGGATGCAACCATTGCAGGTTTCAGCAAATGTAAAGAATCAATCTTAATTCTATTAATTGACTACAAACATTTTCTCAACAAAATGGGTATAATACAGCTTACTCCACGTAAATCCTCATAGCCTGCAGAAAGGGGAGTAAAGAAGCATACTCAGGCACACATACAAAAAGGACCATCCTAAAGGTGGTTGATTCACAGAGAGAAGGCTGTGACCAGATGTCAGATTTTACTAAGAAATGATATAAGTCCATTCAAAGTATACAGAATGTGATATAAAACATCACTGTGATGAGACAGGCTGACTCCACGACAAGCTTCAAATAGGCAGTTCAGGAGATTAGTCCTTAAAATCCAGGCTTTGGCAGCTAGTCAGAAACTTGCCTTGGCCTCAGAAACTGTCCCACCACTTGAATCAAGGACAACAGGTCAGCAGTTTGCAGCCAGCCTCCACCTGGTTGTCTTTTTATCTTAGTAATGTGAGACCCCAGCATGCTGGACTCCTACAGAATAAAACACTCTTTATGTTTACATACTGTTTGGGTTTTGGGTGTCATTCTCCCTCAAATCATGAACCCTTACAATTGAAAATAATATCATCATCATAATAATAATAGTAATAATAATAATGTGTATCTGTAGATTCTATATTTTCTCCAATTATTTGTTCAGAGTGCTTATGCATAACTCCTATGCTAGTATAAAATATATAAGAAAACTTGTATTTGACTGAACAAAATACACATTTCTATTTGCCACAGCCTGGTGACTTGGGTCCAGCCTATCTAGGGACAGTAATGAAATGGAAAAAAAATCACATATTCCAATGGCCAGCTTATGGGGGAAATATCATATAAATCAACAGCACAACTCACTCCTTCCACTTTTCAGTTGAAAACATAGAAAGTCTTTTTTGAAACCCCTCTTTATATGCCAATGCCAATCTCACACTACATCTTCTTGTCTCTAAAGTGTGACTAGAACTTTTCATACATCTTCCATCAGCACTGTTGGAGCCATTCATCCACCTACAGTCATCTTTTGAGAGGTTTATCATCATCTGCTCACTGGCTGCATGGAATGTATTCTTGCACCTGCAACCCATTTCCACACAGCAGCCACAGTGACATTTACCAAAGTCATACCATGCCAACCTAATACTGAAAACCATTCAAATAATCCTTATTTCACTCAGGGAAATGCCTAAATAGGAGAAATGCCTCAATGACTAGAGAGCTCTACACTTCCCTTTTTTAATTGGATATTTTAATTATTTACATTTCAAATTTTATCCCCTTTCCTGGTTTTTCCTCCAGAAACTCCCTATCCCCTCCTCCTTTCTCCTGATTCTATGAGGGTGCTCCCCCATCCACTCATCCACTCTCTCCCACCTCCCAACCCTGGCATTCCCATACACTGGGGCATCACGCCTTTACATGACCAAGGGCCGCTTCTCCCATTGTTGCCCAACAAGGCCCATCCTCTGCTACATATGCAGCTGAGCCATGGGTCAGTTCATGTGTACTCTGTGGGTGGAGGTTTAGTCTTATCTTGCCAAACACTGCCCTTCCTCATTTTCTTTCCTGAACTCTTCTCAAAGCATCTCATATACATAAAATGACAAATTTCGGGAGAGCACTTATACAGCTTTGCATCTCGCTGTCAAACCTTTCCTAACATGTAAATGTATCTAATTTGCTTATTTGTGTCCTTGCTCATAGATCTCTCTAATTAAAATTATTCATCATCTTTATCTGCAACTACACACCTTCATTTCTGGAACTTATATTCCTGCTGTGATTTTTAGAAAGTAGATATCAAACATTTCAGACTCTTAACTGTCCTTTTCTGTAAATTCTCCAATGGTGCTGATAGAGAATGTGGTTTTATTTCTATGGATGCTTGCTTATTTTTAAGTACAGTATTGCCATCGGCCGCACAGTAAGAATTCACAAATTGAATGAATAACCTGTAAGTCAATCCATAGAAAGACATTCCTGCGTTGCTTAGTTAAAATGCAAACACAGACAATGAAATTCAAATAAAAAGGCTGTCAAATATTAATATTTTACATGCCATAATAGCATTTTACACCCAATTCAATTCTCTTTATTATGTTTTAAAGGCTGAATTCGTATCAAATATTAATTTCATTGAAAAATGATACCTTACAGGTGACATGCCTAGTTTAATGAGTAGCTGCATTTTTATTCATTTCAGTTAAATTATTCATCAAATAAAACTGAATTATCTCTCTTTAGCAGTTGATGCACTGGTGCTGCGGCTCAGTAGATACGGGCACTTGTTCCTACACCTGAGGATTGAGTTAAATCTCTCAAATCTAAATGGAAGAAGGTGGGTACATACTTAGTTACGCTCAAACACATGCAAAAACCAGTGGGAAAATATAATAAAAACGTTTCAAAGGGCGTTCCTCATGAAATTATTGAGGATCTTCATAGCATTTTGAGTGGGCTAAAATTGGTTGTAAGTATATAAGGATTTATTATATTTAAATAATTAAAACAGCATTACCATTTTTATCGTGTGTTAAGGAAATAGGGAGAATTTCTACCTGTTATTTTGACAAAACATTCTATCACCAATCTGCCTTCAGCAGAATATAATGGAACAGGTCAGACATTTCCTTTTATTTTAACATATGATTACCCGAATAAATGGCAAAATATTAAAAAGAGAGAGAGAAAGAGAGAGAGAGAGAGAGAAACCCACATGTCTTTTTATGTCAGAATGTCCGTAATATTACAGAGCAAACTGAATGCCAAAGGAGTCATAGGAAAAAAGCAAAGAAAAAAATGATAAGACTCAGACATCAGAAGAAAGTATGTCACAATAAGGGAAAGATGAAACAATAAGACTTTCAAATTATGAACCCCCAAAAGTTAGAACAATCTAAGGCAAGAGAATAACTTACTATAAGGCAGAAACTCACTCTCGAAACTCTAGGAAAAACCAGTGTGAACAGATTTGTTATGTATATATTCCCCAGGGAACTGATGAGATCTGTGCCGGTGTCACTGCCTCAAGCTAAATATGTTTTGGTGTGAGCGACTCTGTTAAGAGGTCTGGATCTGGAAATCAGCATTGTACTAATTGGTTTGGGATCAGTACCCTGGTGTTTGAGCAAGAACACTATCCAGAAGCAGAGGATACTTGGTGATACTGATGGAACTTCTTTCATTTTCCCCAATTTTCCTAGAAGCGAACTTTGTATAACTTCAGGGAGAATACAATAAGATATATTGAACAATTCTTAGAAAAAAATAAAAACAAACAAAAATGTCCTTGAGCCTGTCCTGTACTATATTAGACATATATCTTTAATATCACAACATAAAGAAACCCAACCTATTAAACCACAAATAAGTAATATCTTTCCCAAAATTATATACATATATATTAAATGTTCTCTCCTATTATTAACAAAATCAAATTACTTTTTTTAGGAAAATATTTTTATTTTTTTATTTTTTTCGCCATCTTTATTAAATTGGGTATTTTTATTTACATTTCAATTGTTATTATTACCTTTCCCAGTTTCCAGGCCAATATCCCCCTAATCCCTCCCCCTCCCCTTCTATATGAGTGTTCCCCTCCCCATCTTCCCCCCATTCCTGCCCTCCCCCCAACAATCACATTCACTGGGGGTTCAGTCTTGGCAGGACCAAGGGCTTCCCCTTCCACTGGTGCTCTTGCTAGACTATTCATTGCTACCTATGCGGTTGGAGCCCAGGATCAGTCCATGTATATATAGTCTTTGGGTAGTGGCTTAGTCCCTGGAAGCTCTGGTTGGTTGGCATTGTTGTTCATATGGAGTCTCAAGCCCCTTCAAGCTCTTTCAGTCCTTTTTCTGATTCCTTCAACGGGGGTCAAAATCAAATTATATAACAAATTGGAACTTGCCGAATGGTCAACTATGGATTGAAAAAATAATCAGTAAGCCTGATCACTTACTGATGATCTATTGGTAACTAAGAGATTCTGGGCAGGAGAGGGCATAGCATTTAGTTTGTGTATCCATAGTGTCTTAGTTAGGTCTTAATTATTGCTGTGAAGAGATACTATCACCAATACAACTCTTATAAAGGAAGTCATTTCATTGGAGCTGGCTTCAGATTCAGAGAATTAGTCTATTATATAATCATGGTGGGAAGCATGACAGCTGCCAGGCAGGCATGGTACTGAGGAAGGAGCTAAGAGTTCTACATGTTGATATGCAGACAGCAGGAAGGGACTGTTTTCCACACATGATGTAGCTTGAGTATAAGAGACCTCAAAGCTCATCTTTACAATTACACACTTCCTCAAGCAAGGAAATTCCACACCTCCTCCAATAAGACCACACCTCACAATAGTGCAACTCTCTATGAACCACGCACTCAAACATGTGGTTCTACGGGTATGTGATACCTATTCAAACCACTGCACATAATAAATACCCAAGACTGTGACAAAGTTTCCAACTGAGCATGACAGGAAGAGCCCTACTGATTTCCTGAGGACACACACACAGGCAGAAGAAAACAAAAAGAAACAAATTAAAACAAAAAATAATCAATGTGGAAAAGAAATTCAGAAAAGATAAACAGGGCTAGCAAGGGTGCAAGAGAAATAAGATGGGAAGGGAGAGAGAGAAACTTAATGTATTAAAATTTACTTAAATTTAACAAGGGGGAAATTTATTAATAAATTAAAAAAATCAATGAAAACAACTACATAACTAAATTCTTAAATGCAAATAAGATCTTCCTTTTTGTCACTAATCTAACAATTATTTTTCCTGCTATAAATGTTTCTTCTTACATGTTAATAAAATCTTAGCAGTATTATAATGATGTGCTTTTTATTTTAAACAATTAAACATTGAAATATTTAAAAATAAAATAATGGTAACTTACCATTTGATTTACTAAGCTACTAGTGGAATTTAATTTAAATGTTTTTATGCAAAATACAATTAATTTGAAATTTATAAATGATTTGTTTATATGAAAGTATAAAATAATACATAGAGTTGTATTTTTCTTCATCAGTCAACCACCTTAATTAAGAACAAAGGACGTTGATGATTTTGATTTTGAATTTGTTTGAATATTCTTTAATCATATAATTATATAACTGATTTCCACTCTATGTGCTCCAGATTTTTTCCCCTCCTGATCCAGCCTGAACTGTTCCACATTTCATACCTCTTTCCCGCCCCCCTTGTCTCCACTATGATGTTCTCACACACACCCGCCAAAAGACCAATAAACTCCCTGGAACCTCCAATCTCTTGAGGGTTAGGTGAATCTTCTCTGACTGAACCCAGACCTGGTAGTCTTCTGCTATATATGTTTTGGAGGCCTCATATCAAATGGTCTATGCTGCCTGGTTGGTGATCAATGTGGGAGAGATCTCAGGGGACCACGTTAGTTGAGACTACTCTTCCTACAGTGTTGCCCTCCTCAGATTCCTCCAGCTTCTCCCTAATTCAACCAGAGGGGTCAGCAGCTTCTGTTCATTGGTTGAGTACAAATATCTGCATCTGATTCTTTCATCTGCTTATTGTGTCTTTCAGGGAAGGTCATGATAGGTCCCTTTTTGTGAATGTCCCATAGCCTCAGAAATGATGTCAGGTCTCCCCTCCCCCTCATCTGGATCCCCTTTGGGCCTGTCTTTGGATGTTTTTCTCCTCACATCTTCTCTGTTTGCATCCATTTTTATACTGGAAGAATTATGGATCAGAATTTGACTGTGGTATAGCAACCCCATCCCTCACTTGATGCCCTGTCTTTCTGCTGGAAATGGGCTCAACAAGTTTCCTCTACCCACTGTGGGTCATTTCACCTAGGGTCTCTTCCCAGGAGAGTTTCTCACCCGGTCTCTGGTACATTTTGGAGGGTCCTCCCAACATCCTTCTTCCAGAGGTTGCCTGTTTCCATTATTTCTGCTGGCCCTCAGGGCCTCAGTCCTTTTCCCCGCCCAATACCAGATCATGTTCTCCTTCCCCCCCACCACTATTCCCTTTTCCTGTCCTGTCCCTCTCTCCCTCCCCCTTATGATTGCTTTTTCTTCCTCCCAAGTGGGACTGAGGCATCATCACTTGGGCTCCTCAGCTTGTTGACTTTATTGAATTCTGTGAACTGTATCTTGGTTGTTTTTTTTATTTTTTCTTTGTTGTTGTTGTTTTTGGCTAATATCCTCTTATTAGTGAGTACATACCATGAATGTCCTTTTGGGTGTGAGTTGCTTCACTCAGGATGAAATTTTCTAGTTCTATCCATTTCCCTGTAAAACTCAAATGACCTCGTTCTTAATAGCTGAATAGTATTCCATTGTATAAATGAATTTTCTATATCCATTCTTCTTTCATGGGAATCTGGGTTGTTTCCCACTTCTGACTATCCCAAATAAGCCCACTATGAACATAGTGGAACATGTGCCCCTGTGGCATGGTGGGGCATCTTTTCAGTATATGCCCAAGAGTGGTATTGCTGGGTCTTCAGATCTATTTCTGATTTTCTGAGGAACCTCCAAATTGATTTCCAGAGTGGTTACACCAGTTTGCACTTCTCTGATCACTAAGGACTTTGAACATTTCTTTAGGTGCTTCTCAGCCACTTGAGATTTCTGTGTTGTGAATTTTTGGTTTGCTTCTATGCCCCCCTTTTTTTATTTGGTTGTTTGGATTTTTGTTGGTTAACATCTTGAGTTCTTTATATATTTTGGATATTAGCTCTCTATTGGATCACAATCAGCAGATTGGGGGCTTGAGTTATTGACTATGTCTTTTACCTTACAGAAGCTTTCTAGTTTCATGAGGTCCCATTTATCAATTCTTGATCTTAGAGCATAAGGCATTGGAGTTCCGTTTAGGAAATGTTGCCCTGTGCCAATGAGTTCAAGGCTCTTTCCCACTTTCTCTTCTATTAGAGTCAGTGTACCTGGTTTTATGTTAAGGTCCTTGAGCCACTTGAACTTGAGCTTTGTACAAGGTGCCAAATATGGGTCTATTTACATTTTTATACATACAAACAGCCAGTTAGACCAGCACCATTTATTGAAGATGCTTTCTTTTCTCCATTGTATATTTTTAGCTTCTTTGTCAAAGATCAAATGTGTGTAAGGCTGAGATTTTATATTTGGGTCTTCAGTTCTATTCCATTTCTCAACCTGTCTATCTCTGTACCAATTCCATGCTGTTTTTATCATTATTGCTCTGTAGTACAGCCTGAGGTCAGGGATGGTGATTCCCCCAGCCATTCTTTTATCATTTTTCCCCGCTATTTTGTTTTTGTTGTTGTTGGTTTTCTTTGTTTGTTTACTTTTGCCTTTCCAGGTAAATTTGTTTTTCCATGTATTTGAAGAATTGTTTTGGGATTTTGATGGGGATTGCATTGAATCTGTAGATTGCCTTTAGTAGGATGACCATTTTTACTATGTTAATTCTGTCAATCCACAAGTACAGGAGACCTCTCCATTTTCTGGGATCATGTTTAATTTCTTTCTGGAGAAACTTGAAGTTATTGTCATATAGATCATTTACTTATTTGGTTAGAGTTACCCTAATATATTGCATATTATTTGTGGCTGTTGTGAGGGAATTGTTTCCATAATTTCTTTCTCAGCTTTTTTATAGTTTGTATGAAGGAAGGCTACTGGTTAATTTGAGTTAATTTTATATCCAGCCTCTTTGCTAAAGTTTATCAGCTGAAAAGTTCTCTGGTAGAATTTTTGGAGTCACTTAAGTATACTAACATATCATTTGCATAGTGTTACCTTTAATTCTTCTTTGCCACTTTGTATCTCCTTGATCTTATTGCTCTAGCCAGTACTTCGAGTACTATATTAAATAGATATGGGGAGAGTAGGCATCCTTGTCTTGTCCCCAATTTTATTGGGATTACTTCAATTAATTCTCCATTTAATTTAATATTGGCTGTTGGTTTACAGTAAATTCCTTGCGTTATGTTTAGGTATGGGTCTTGAATTCCTTATTTCTCCAATACTTTTAACATGAAGGACTGTTGTATTTTGTCAACTGAATTTTCTGCATCTAAGGAGATGACCATGTGATTTTTTTTCTTTGAGTTTGTTTATATAGTGCATTATATGAATGGATTTTCATATATTGAACCAACCTTGCATCCTTGAGATGAAGCCTACTTGATCATGGTGACTTATGGCCTTGATGTGTTCTTGGACTTAGATTGTTAGAATTTTATTGAGTATTTTTGCATCAATATTCATAAGTGAGATTGGTCGGAAGTTCTCGTCTTTGGTTTAGGTATCAGAGTAATTGTGGCTTCATAGAATGTATTAGGTAGTATTCCTTCTGTTTCTACATTATGAAATCATTTGAGGAATATTGGTATGAGGTCTTTTATAAAGGTCTGGTAGAATTTTTGAACTAAATTCATTGGGTCCCGGGCATTTCTTTTTGGTTAGGTTTTTAATAAATTCTCTGATTTCCTTAGGAGATATGGGCCGAATTATAAAGTTTACCTGATGTTTCTTTTTTTTTCCTTTTTTCTTTTTTTCCAGAGCTGGGGACCGAACCCAGGGCTTTGCACTTGCTAGGCAAGCTCTCTACCACTGAGCTAAATCCCCAACCCCTTACCTGCTGTTTCTTGATTTCACTTTGGTATGTGTTATCTGTCTAGAAATCCATCCATTTCTTCTAGATTTTCCAGTTTTGTTGAGTGAAGGCTTTTGTAGTATGATCTGTTGATTTTTTTAATTTCCTCAGTTTCTTTTGTCATGTCTCCCTTTTCATTTCTGATTTTGTTAATTTTGATATTGCTTCTGGGCCCTTTAATTAGTTTGCCTCAGTGTTTATATATCTTGTTGATTCTCTCAAAGAACCAGTTTTTGGTTCTGTTGATTATTTGTATTGTTCTATTTGTTTCTGTTTGGTTTATTTCAGTCCTGAGTTTGACTATTTCCTGCCTTCTACTCTTGGGTGAGTTTGCTTCTTTTTGTTCTAGAGCTCTCTGGCGTGCTGTTAAATTGCTAGTGTAAGATCTCTCCAGTTTCTTTACCAGTGCACTTATTGCTATGAATTTTCCTCTTAGCACTGCTTTCATTTGTGTCCCATGAGTTTGGGACATTTTCATTAAATTCCAGGAAGCCTTTAATTTCTTTCTTTATTTAATCCCTGACCATTTTATTATTTATTAGACAATTGTTCAGTTTCCACATGTATGTGGGTTTTCTCTTGGTTTTCCTGTTCTAGAAATCCAGCCTTAGGCCATGGTGGTCTGAAAAGGTGGATGGAATTATTTCAATCTTTTTGTATAGGTTGAGGATTGTTTTGTGAACAATAACATGGTTGATTCTGGAGAAGGTACCATGAGGTGCTGAAAAGAAGCTGTATTTTTTTGCTTTATGATGAAATGGTCTATAGATATCTGTTAAATTTATTTGGTTCATAACCTCTATTAGTTTCACTGTCTCTGTTTCATTTCTGTTTGAATGGCCTGTCCATTGGTAAAAGTGGGGTGTTGAAATCTCCTATTATTGTGTGAGGTTCAATTATATTTTGAGCTTTACTAAAGTTTCTTTTATGAATGATCGTGCCCTTGCATTTGGGCAATAATGTTTAGAGTTGAGACTTTCTTTTGGTGGATTTTCCCTTTGATGAATATGAAAAACCCTTCCTTATCATGTTTGATAACTTTTGGTTGAAAGTCTATTTTATTGGGTATTAGGATGGCAACTCTATCTCGTTTCTTGGGACTATTCACTTAGAAGACCATTTTCCATCTTTTTACTCTAAGATAGTCTTTGTTTTTAAGGTGCGTTTCTTGTATACAGCAAAGTGCTGTATCTTGTTTGCATATCCATTCTTTCACATTATGTCTTTTTATAGGTGAGTTGAGTCCATTAATGTTGAGAGATATTAAAGACAGATGACTGCTAGTTCCTGTTATATTTCTTTTTTTAGGTGGCTCCATGTGCGTGTCGTTCTCTCCTTTTGGTTTTGTTGTGAAATGCTCAATATTTTGTCTTTTCTTTGGTTTAGGTGTTGTTGTAAAAATAAAAAAGTAAAGTTGTCTTTTACCCCTCTAGCTCTGGCACCATACTTTCCCATGATATCTGCTAGATATCTTGGCGGAAACACATCCTAGTCACATACTTTCCTACACTCAAACCTGTTGTGGTTTGCCCTGAAGTTATCTGTATTTTGATGCTAATTCCACTGCCCCAAGGACAGTTACCTAGTCTTGTACTCAGAAGTCAGATGACTTCACCAGAACCACCTCCCCATTGAATTTCTAAAGTACAGGTGAGGGGCAGGTACAGGATAGAAGGAAGCCTGTCATTGGAGGAGAAATAAGGGTTGGCTGAGGAGAAGTTTGAAGGAGGAGGAGACTAGGAGAGACAGGGAGAGACAGGACAGAGAAGAGAGAGGGGAGAAGCCATGGCAGGTGATGTTAAGATTCTGCTCTGTGTATATACAGGTTGTTATTAATATTCTCAAGGGATGGATGGTACCGGGCTTTGTATGTTTAAGTGGGCAATTATATCTTACCAATTGGGTCAAAGATTATTGTGTTGTGTGTTCTTTTATGTGAGGGTTTGTGTGTAGGAAAGCATGTGGCTGGGATGTGTTTCCACTAAGATATCTAGCAGATATCTTGGAACACTATGGTGCCAAAGCTAGCAGAGTAAAAGACAACTTTACTTTTTTATTTTTATATTTTTACAACAACACAAACCCTCACATAAAAGAACACACAACACAATAATCTTTGACCCAATTGGTAAGATATAACTGACCACTTAAACATACAAAGCCCTCGGGCTGGGGATTTAGCTCAGTGGTAGAGCGCTTACCTAGGAAGCGCAAGGCCCAGGGTTCGGTCCCCAGCTCCGAAAAAAAGAACCAAAAAAAAAAAAAAAAAAAAAAAACATACAAAGCCCAGTACCATCCATCCTTTAGGAACATTGATAACAACCTGTAAATAAACAGAGCAAAATCTTAACATCACCTGCCATGGCTTCTCCCCCCTCCTCTCCTGTCTCTGTTCTAGTCTCCTCCTCTTCCTTCAAACTTCTTTCCTGCCCATCCTTTCTTCTCCTCCAATGACAGGCCTCCTTTTATCCTGTACCTGCTCCTCACCTGTACTTTACAAATTCAATAGGGAGAAGGCTCTGGTGAAGTTACCTGATTCCTGAGTAGGAGACTAGGCAGCTGTCCTTGGGGCAGTGGAACTAGCATCAAAATACAGATAACTTCAGGGCAAACCACAACATTTAGGTATCTTCCTTCTGTTGGAGTTTTCCTTCTAGGAACCTCTATAGTGCTGGATTAGTAGATACTTTTTGAATATAGGACGGATTTGTTTTATTTTTACCTCCTTAGTAAGCTTGTATTCTGAAATAAAGGTTGACATTCTTAAATACTATTTATTAGATAAAATTCCTTTTTATAAACCTTAAAGATATCAACATTAACAAAAAAAGGTCTCAGTAAATATGATTACCAAAATCCCAACCTGTACCTTCTAATTTTCTCCATGTGTTTCCTAGTCTCCATCTATGCATACCACATAACGTGAAATTTTTCTGTTGTTTCATAGAGCATTCTTGGGGGTCTTTACTTGTCTGGCGGCAATTGGTGAAATTTGGCATAGAAGTGTTCACATTGGGCATCAATGAGGGGTGCACAATTATAATGGGAGAGTGTCTCACAGTTCAGCTCAAACACAATCCCCTGTTTGATCTACAAAATAAATGATTAACAGTGAGATGCTAAGAAGGACTTTTCCTAGCTTTTGTTAGGAATGTGAAGTCAAGGTTTTCATTTCATAGTAGCTAAAAGTTTCCCCAAATTTGCAAAAGAAGTAATATGGTGCCAAGGAAGTGCACATTATTTTATTAGAAAGCTAATAGGTCAATAAAGTTGAAGAGCTTAGAACATTTCTGAGCATCAGTTGGAGATTTTACTGAATACCATGGCCCATGGCTATGAACACTTAGAAAGCTGAAGCATTAGGCTTACAGCAAGTTTTAGCTTGGGTTAGGAGATGCGGTAAATTCCAAGTTTATCGTGGTCATTTAATAAGATTTTGGGAACGGAATTAGCAGAGGGCTGGAGGGAGGAATACAGAAGAGTTGAGGGATAGAGATGGAAAGAGAGAAGTGAAGCTGAGGTTCTGTCTTTATACTAGATATTTTTTAATTTTTTTATTATATGAAAATGT
Organism: Rattus norvegicus; assembly: GCF_021556685.1. Taxonomy (NCBI): domain Eukaryota; kingdom Metazoa; phylum Chordata; class Mammalia; order Rodentia; family Muridae; genus Rattus; species Rattus norvegicus. Next base: position 24,475,501 of record NC_141547.1, read on the forward strand.
TTCATAAAGGGCATATTTTCTACTATATCTCTACCCTCTCATTTCTTCCCTTCTCATTTGTACCAATAGATAAATGTCACATTCTCCTCTCTGGACAATTTTACTGTTACACAAATATGAGTGATTTTTCCAGCTATACAAACTCTATTAATCATATATGAAAGAAAGTGTGATACTCTTTGTATTCATAAAATTAAAATTTATATTAAAATTAAATATATTTTGACATCTGTAGCATTATTCCATTTACTAATAGAGCTTTACATTTCTCAACATTTTAAAAGTTATTACAGAATCTGGAAAGTAGAAAATGTATACTCCCCATGATTCTCTGTGAATAAATAGACAATTCTCCATAAAATATAATTAGTATATTTCTTGCCATATAGTGTTTACTGGGGCAAAGACAACCTGGGCATTCATTTTCTTTTAGTTTTCTGGTCCCTTGCACATGGGAAAATAGCAATATGTTAAAATGAAACTACCTAGATCTATCAAAGACAATGAACTTTTATATTTTCATATTGAAAAATTCAGGGTCCAGTATGCTGCTTGATGCCAGGGTATCTAGAGAAATAGACCTTTGAGAAAGATGAGAATCAATCACCAACGTTCTGCTAGAAGGGAGCTAGTTGCTCTGAAGTGGGCCCAGAATGGTGCAAGTTTCTGTCAGAGACAGATGGCTAACTGGTAAGTCGTCAAGAACATGTCTAATACATGACTAATGTGCCTGGCAAGTGTTAGCTACAGTAGAAAACAGCGACAATATTCATGAGACTGCACATGTGAGTACGTGTGATTGAAGTATATCAATATTACATCAAAACCTTGTTATATTTTATATGTAAAATAATGAGCAAAGATTCTGCTAGAAAAGTTATACATGGTTCTTTCTCCAATAACTCATGGAAAGCAAATAGATCCAATTACTGAGATAATTTATCTAGAACAATATTTTCCTCATGAAAGCTGTCCAAAATGGAGCTACTATTGATTTTTAAAAGTTGATTTAAGTTAAAACGAGAGCCTGCAATTTGGAGAACAGTTAGTAGTGTACACTGAAAGTAGTTGAACTGGTGACGACATCTCATCATGGCGTAACATAAATAAACAAATATTCATTGCATTTTGGACCACAAACAAATGTGCACAGAAAAGTACTTTCAGTTAATCAAAGTAGCAAGAAGAGATTATGGCAATAATCAGTATCCCTGATGATAGCACAGGAACTCTCCAAACTAAAGGTTTGATTTAACTTTCTACCACTGAAAATGTATTTCCAAGCACAAAGGCATTCTGCTGCCTAACTCTCCTTCAGCCTCTCCATCCATCAACTAAGTTATTATAAGCTATGGTGACTTCACGATTATGGTATTCTATGAATTAATTACTAATGCTAATCAGGATGTTCTATCCATCCACTGGTAAATACAGTATTAGCCCTACAAAACAATTATTTTTACTCATAGCAGAAGTTTCTTGCCTATCTCTGATTTGAAAAGTCACATGGATTTTCTCAAAGTTATGTATGAAATTTGTAAAATCTTCCCATTATCACTATCATATTATTACACTTTAACATACTGAGTGAGTTATTTAAAGAAATCACAGCAGTTATCTCTTTTAACAGAGCTGTTAAGTTCCAAAATATCTGCACATTTCATTTACTAAAAGTGGATTTATTTCTATGATGAAAATTAAATTTCTCCCTTAAAAGTAAGAGTAATTGTCTGCTCCTGGCTTCAACACTGGCTCCTCCATCAGGGTTATGCAGAGTGCTGAGCGTTATTAGAATGAGATGGCAAATCAAGTTGATTTCTCATTACATTGTCAAAACACATCAGTGACGGATAACATCATTTCTTTCCGAATCAAATTACTGTCTTGTTAAGCACCGAATAATTAAAATTTACATAAGGAGACACATAAAATAACCATTAGAGGACCAAGTAAATGAAAGAGAAGGAAGAATAATTTATTTACTTGTGCTATGGCATGTATGGCAGGGGGTTGAGTAGAATATTACTGTGGAACAATATCCTCCAAGTGTTATATGGTCATTGTTCTCTAGAATTTTCAGCAGACATTGTTAGGTAAAGATGATACATACAAGATTGGGGCCATTTACTTTATATCATGAGGTGGAGGCTGGGAAAATCCTGCCCCTTCACAGGATGTATAGACTATTGCTGATAGAGAAGAGGCCACAGGAAGCTCCTATCATTCCTAAGATTTATAGACAGTTATTGAAGAGCTTATGAGGTACTCCCATCTTCAGGGATATGTACATAAGTTCATAGTTATTGGGGAAGATTTTTTTTCAATGGTGTAGCCTTCCATACCATTTTTTGTCTTTTCAAAGTAATTCTTCTCTCCTGCTCTTTAAGATACCTCCGATAAACTCATCAGTTTACCAAATCACACCTGGGTGAAATCCTTTGTTTTTCAGTCAATGATGTCCTGACTGATGAAAGCAGAGGTTTGCTCATCTCAAATCAAAAAAAGTATTCACACAAAAATTATATTTATGTAAAACTAGAAATCTGAATAATAACTGTTGCAAAATTATATCAACAACTTCAACTGCTCCCCTGAAGTTAAGGTTCTTAAATTATATTTATTTATCATATGATGCCACTACTCACTTAGACATAAACTTTGATAGGCATAACCTACTGTTTTTGTTTGTCTACTGTTACATATTCAGAGCATTCATAATTTCCATTGATTCTATCAAATTCTACTTGAAACCTAACCACTTTTGATCTGTAATTTGAACTTGAATCATTGAGGATGGAAAAAATATGTCCCTGAAATGCTCATATGATACTCATGGTGACTATAGACATATTAGATCATGAAACATTGTGGAATTAAGGTTGAAGATAGCATTCAGGCTGGATAATTAATTGACAGTGGGAGAGGAAGAAGGTTCTATATTATTTTAAAGGACAATATATAGGCATAAAGATAGATAAGGATGGATATAAGAGAGGAGGAAGGGACACCTGACAGTGTGACTTGGCTCATATTGTAGCCTTTTGGGAACAGGAAACAATATGAACTAAGGACCACTGGAGGTTTGCAGAAGCTAGAGAATATACATAAGTAACTGTCTTCTTCCGAAAACCTCAGATCAGTGCTATCAACATTTCCATTATAGACCAGTGTTGCTTACTTTAGCACTAGGCTTTCAACAATTACATGGAAATAAATGTGTATTACTTTAAGTTATTAACATTTTTTGGCAATTCGTATATGACCATTGAGTAACTGAGGTCTTAGTTGCTGTTATAACCTAATGATTCGATTCACTAGTCCATTTATTTACCCTTTTGTCCATTTTCAATAAAGCACTTTAGACGATTGTTTTAAAGTCTGTGTTCCGTAGTCATTTAAACATCTCGAAAATGTATATCATAAGGAAAATCATAAATTCAATGTTTTAACATCATCACCACTTGCCAAACATTTTGACCACTCTCCAAGCCATATTTGTTTCCTTCCTTCTATTAGGAATAGAAATATCTGGATCCAACTTTAGTAATGGGTTATAATCTTTGAATATCAGATTTCTCGCTCCTAAATATTCTAGTTCTGAATCTTAATCCTATGGAATTCTTTACATTCTCATTGTAGATTCAGTACCTTATCAGAAGTCCTCCATACAATCAATTTAAGTCAAACCCTTTGTTTTACCATTAATTTGTTCCATTTTAGTCACTGTGAAATCGTCTATTTCATTGCATGATTTTACTTTAATTTCTTTGTTTTGTCAGCCACACAAAATTAATGTAAAGCCTTTACAGAAAAACTTTGAGTGTTCCATTGTCTTAACAATGGTGTTTAGAGTTGTTTCAGACATGTAACTAATGCTGCACATGTATTTGTTGAATAAAAGGATGAAAATATTTAGCAAATTCAATTAAGACCTTAAATATTAAGATCATACATGATTAAACATTAATTCATTTTCTTCTCAGTTTATTAAGTTCATTAATTCTACAACAAAGACACATGTTGTCATTTTGCTACTAATATCCAATGATGTGATTATAATTTGCATAGTACATTTCTAATCACAATGATGTTTCTCTTATCACAGAAATTTACAATAGGGCTATTATATTATGACCCCTAGCATATTGTAAGGAGCTAGAATTCATTCATTTCTTTCTGTAGGTGATGTTTCTTTTCACTCACATATGTCAATTGTCTCTATCATCAGTAATCATTTAAATATCATAAGTCTATATGGTGGCTTCTTGCAACCACACACCTGACTGGGATTATTACTAGTATGAGCTATTTGCTTACTCTTGGATGAATTCTTGAAACTCTTTTTTCCCATCAATATCATTGATTTAACCCTAGTATATTATTTCAATTAAATAATCACAATTAAGTGAAAAGTTCTCAAGAGTAATCATTTATCAACTATTATGACCACAAATGAAGGGCTGAAAGTAGAGAGGTCATTGCCTTTTATGAACAGTTTAAAAATACCATGTTAGTGTCATTTACTTATAGTATTCAAGCCTTATAAAAGTGGTACATGTGGGGTAAAGATAAGTTATAAGTTTAGCAAAATAGAAGCCTGAATCTTTTAAATAAAAAGTTAATACAAAATATGATGATCAAGTCAAACATTCTTATCAATGTATAATATAATATGCAGTAAGTGATTTGGATTGTTTCCTTTTAGTGACTTCTTTTATATTGAAAAGTATCCTTCTTTGGCACGAGGATATATCTCTCACTTCTGTTGAATAAAATTATAATTATCAGTGGCTAACCAATGGTAGTGATTTGTAAATTTAAGAGTGATATACTCTTAAATCTAAACACTTGGTGAGACTAACACTTAGATTCATTATTTTAAACCTAAGATTTTAATTAGGAGGAATATTTTTCAATTAATATGACTTTTCTAATAAGACTGGAGAGTGCTTGAAAACATCATCAGTCTTAAGTTCATTTATTTACCCTAATTGGTTCCATTGAAAGAGCCATTTGTAATAATAATTGGTGCTAGGGGTGCATTTCTATCTCCCTCCAGTGTGCTGTGTATGTTGCTGGTAAAATGCATGATTATGAATCTGGCCAAAAACAGTCAGAAAACTTATCTTCTAAAACCCAGGAGCTTGATATTTATACAGACAAACCTCAGTTTTCCTCTTCCACTTCCTGGAACTCTTCCTTTTTCTAGAGATTATATTGGGATATCTAATCTCTCCAAAGCATTGTTCTGCACTGTGAGAAAATGCTATGGAAACCAGTTATTTATACATAGTTATAGTTATAGTTTCCTTTTATTGAGAAATAGATTTCTAGCCTAACATATCCTGATTGTGGTTTCCACTCTCCATGTATTTCCCTGTTCTTCTCTTCTACCATCCACATCTATTCACTCCCTTCCTATCTGTTTTTAGGGAGTAAAACAAAACAAAACAGGCTGCTGTAAGAAAATAAGATAACATAACCCATTGGAATTGGAGAGAATATACAAACATAAGCAGAAGAATCCAAGAGAAGGCACAAGCATCAGAGACCTACTTCTTGGTTTACCCAGGACTTCCATAAATTCTCTAAAGTGGAAAGCATATATATATATATATATATATATTCTCTGTAAGTTCATATGAGCGTTGATCTTGGTGTCTTCAGTTCCCTCTGGCTTGTATATTCTTTCTGCCTACACTGTTGTGTCCCCTTGTCCCTGAGGATAGGAATTTAATGGAAATATCCTATTAAAGATGAGTGTTCCAAAGTTTCACTCCTTGAATAAAAACTGACTGTGGTTGTCTATTTATTCCCATCTGCAACAAGTAGAGGTTTCCTACAAATATGCTAGGGCGATAGTAGCAGAAAGCTTGTGGGAGTAGCCAACCAATATCTGATGTGACTTAAAGTCCACTCTACCAGATGAAGCCCATACTTGCTGTTTTGATGACTAAGAACCTGAGGCAAGAGTAAAAACAAATGCTACTGTTCTTAAACAAACAAAAGTAACTATAAACTAACTCTTACTGACATTCTGCTATACTCAGAGATCAGTGCCTTGTTTAGCTATTACCAGAGAAGCTTACTACAAAGAGGGTTGAGTTAGACTGACTCCATGACAGGCTGAGATGTCACTTTAGGGAACTAAGCCTAAGTTTGTGTTTCCCAGAACTGAACAAACCAGTTCCAAGAGAAACAACCCATGGACAGTCAATCAGAAGTTGCCCTGTCATCTGGTATGAATCAAGAATACTTAGTCAGCAATGGTTCTGGAAAGTCCCCAGAACTCTCGTCAATCCTAAAGATACCAGTACCCCTAGAGATAAAGCCAAACAACCTGTCAGAGACTCCTGGGTCTTCTGCAGTGTTTCACCTCCCCTTGTCAGACCCTTCTGGGTCTCTTGCAGTGTTTGACCCCTGCTGAGCCCTGCTGATGCACGTGGAAGCCTTTTGTTCCTAACAAAGGAACAGTCTGTCCAGGTAATGACAAAACTGGGCAATGGTCAATTCGTTACTGTCTTTTTCCTTCCCAGTCTTTTTTTTTTTTTTTTTTTTTTTTTGAGATTTAGGCTGGTCTTCCTGGATTTCTCCCCAGTGAATTGGGGTCACATATTCAGTCTTTTGTTACTGAAGTCTTGAGCTGGGGTTTCCCACTGTGCTTCCTAGATTTTTCCACCTGGTCAACTTGGGGTATATATTCGGAAAATAAAGCTACAGAATGTGTGTGTGTGTGTGTGTGTGTGTGTGTGTGTGTGTTGTGTTGTGTGTGTGTTTTAATCCCACAGGCTAACGCCCAGTTCTCGACACAACCAGGATAAAGGTCACTTACCCCTCCATGTTGCTTTAAATTTAGCCTAGGTGGTCACCTCCAGGTCACTATTTTGATGAATCATTGACCCCTGCATGCTGGTAATTTCTGTAAGAGAATGCTCTTTGCCTTTGCCTTCTATTGAGTCTCAAATCTTCCATCAGCTTTTCTTGGATGCTAACACTGTGGAACCACTTAAATGTTTTATTGTATATGCTTGTCAAATTTATTTACTATTCAGTAATATTACACAGAGCAGAAAATATCAAGACCTGCCTGTTTAGTAATATTAATAGATTTATATAAAAAGGCAAAGTAAACCCCAATAGTCCATAGTCTGACTGCATAGAATATATATACCAGTATATTAGTTAAACTGCTCTGGTTCCCTATGCATTGCACACTTACTCTGCACCCAACCAAGAACTCTCTGGATTTGTGAATGAAAGACACACACACACACACACACACACACACACACACACAATTTTGTTCCCTGTTTCTGCCCCCATCATAGGGCCGCATTCTCTTTCCATCTACATTATCTATTTATATCTATCTATAGATACAGATAGATAGATAAAGGTTAGTAAGGGATAGGGTTACATCATTTTCCAGAAAGAATTATAAATGGAAGCAAAAATCCCAGGAAAGGAAACATTTTTGTGTGTGCATGTGGTTATTAAAATTTAACAGACAAAATATTTAGTTAATCTTAAAATTATTTAGTGATTTAAAACTGAATATTTTCAAGTAATTAAGATTGAGGAATTTATTGTATGCATTTATCACAGTTTTAAATAGTTATGCTACTGGCATTTTGAAAGTCTTAACTCTTCCAAATATTTACAATATAATTAAATGTACAGGAAAAAATAAAGTAATAATTAGTAGATTCTTTAAAACTCTGATGGCATTTCCCATGGATAGATAGACTTACCCATCAATACTGATATATGTGAATATAGGCATAACATAAATATTGACCGGTTTGGTGCTATTTTCTGTCTTGTTTTCATTAACATATGTTTGGAAAGTTGTCCAAAAGCCTCTGTTTCTTATATTGAAAATTTTGTGCAGTTTCTGTCTTAGACTTGAGGGAAATAGAGATCCTTAGGTTCGAAGGACTTTGCTGAGAGGCAATGAAGAACCACAGGGGAGCTTTGTACAATAATTATAATTGCCATCACTGGAGAGGCAAATCTTTTATTGAAGTTTGTAATTTGGGATTGATGTTTAATATTATCTTGACCTATAGTGACACCCGGATCTTTTATTAACAAAAATATTCCAAATAAATGTGTCAGATTTATGAAGATAGACTATTATTAGAGAAGATCTGCACAAAACCAACATTAGAGGTGTTTAGGATAATCTTAATTTGTAATTAGTAATTAAATAAGGGTGAAGAAAGTGTCTAGGACCTAATTAAAACTCTACATCTACTAATAGAGTATCAAGAGTCTGTAGAAAATAATATAATTTTCTTTCAGTAACTTCCATCTCAAAATAGAGTGTTAACACATAGTAGAATAGTAAAGGTATGAAATAGACAGTAATAAAAGTCACCATGCATCGTAGGAATGCCCAGTTTGTTTAGTGTATCCTGTCTGGTAGAGTGAGTACTGTCTGAAAGCTTGATGCTCAGGGCTAGCAAAATGGTGGCACTGGTAAAAGGTGCTTGCTGTCAAGCCTGAGGACCTGAATTTGATCCCGAGGTTCCATAACAGAAGGGTAATAGACTCTTGCAATCTGTCCTTTTATCTGTTCAAGTTCTCTCTGGCATTTGTGCATCACAGCACACATAAAAAAGGAACAAATAAAATATATAATAAAATGGTTACAGGATAATGAAAATCTGAGAGACTAAATATGTAGCTCTTAATAATATCAAGTAATGAATGAATACAATCGATATGACAATAAAATCATAAATAACACGTGGAAACAAGTGTAGGTAGTATGTTTGCTACAACATGTTTGGAAAATGTATTTACTACACTTCTTAATTACACTGAAATATTGAACATATGTATGAGTAATGGACAATAGCAGAAAACACTGAAAAAGATTAAAAATAAGTCATTGTAATAGTTTACCTACTATAGCATATTCATACCTTCTTAAGTTTTATTAGATATATCACTTTATTAAATTTAAGCCTCACACACTGCTGTTCTCCATGATGCATTTTTGTATGCCATATTCTAATGCATATTCTAACACCCTTAAAATAATAGATAATTTGTGTTTGTTTATTATGCCAAAGGTGGGCACTGTGTCTGATACAGCGTGTCACTTTGAAGATTCATGCTTTCACACCATTGGCAAGATTCATATAAAGCTGAATCTGCTGCTCAGACGAGCCCACCTTGAGTAATGTATCATGCTTGTGCCTTTTCAGCAAGATCTATTGCCAGAGCACTGGGGCCTCATGACAGTTGTAGTGATATATGGTGCGCTCCATCACGGGCATGACGCTTTGTTGTATTCCTCAAGGCATTGCGCACTTGCTAAAGTGTAACACATAGGGAACAAAAAATGGGTTCCGATTCTTTGGAAGAGCTTGTCACTCAGTGAGCAGCATGTGGAACAGTTAACTTCTGTGAGGAGGAAGATGAAGTAGGAATCACGAATGAACCGTTGTACGAATCAACTTTCTGCAAAGGAACTCTAAAATCAAAACTAAAGGGCTTTAGTTGAATATTAGAGGCTAGATTAATACACAACCTTTTTATCACGATTTATATAGAATATTTTTAAATGCTAGTACTTGGAAATGCAATTCACTCCTGGGACGAACACAGTATTAAAATGAAAAAGTTGCCGCTGTGTATATATAGAAGTGTTTATCAATGAAACATTTGTGCTTAAGCATTTTAAATGGGAAAAAAAATTACAAATGAAATAATTATTTCCTATATTTTGAAATGAAAAAAAGAAATGATCTTTTGCTAAATGTGTACCTTCATATTCACCTCCTAATTACACTTTTAAAAACATCCAAATGTCTGAAAATAAAATTCTCCACAGAACTAGAAAGACCATGTGCTGTGTAAATCTAGAATCTTTGCAATTAGGGAGCTCCTCATAAACATACTTTCCTCTCTTTGTTCCCTTTTTATATGGTGCATTTCTTATATAAATGTCATTTGGGGGCTTCAAGAGATTTCACAGTTCTTAAGAGTACTTGCTGTTCTGAACTTGGTTCCATGCATTTTAGTCCTGGGATTTACTACCTCCTGTAACTCCAGCTTCCAGGAGATTCACTGTTCTCTTCTGTCCTCTCTGGGCTCCTGCAGACATGTATTGTATACTCCTACAAACACACGTACACATACTAATGAATATAAATTAATCTGTACATGTGTTTCACTTTTCTAGCTGCCTCTATTTACCCACAAATTTAATAAATTTATTTAACTCTGTGTATATGTACCACACTTTTATTATTTCCTCATCGATTAGTGGACATCCAGGCTTTTTCCGACTGTGTACAGAAACGTATTAATAAAACCCTGTCACTTGTAATTTTCTAAAGTTTCTGTGGTTGATTTCAAGTTCTCTGTGATGTAGATTAAATTGCTACTTGGGATGCTTTAAATTAATTTAGCCAGTGTTTGTTTTGTGGTTTAATGTATGATCTATTATTATGAATTTCCCCTGTGGTGTGGAGGAAAACAGGATACTCCACAGCTGTTGATTAGTGGCTGTCATGATGCGTGGCAGATCCTCTTGGACCTTGTGTTGCCTAAAGCCTTCTGTTTCTGTGGCTTCTCTTTCTGTAGGCTTTGTCCATTGCTCAAAGTGAGGCACTTTGATTTTAACTATTCTTGCCATATTGTAATGGTCTTCTTCATTTATGTCTAATAAGGTGTGTTTGTTTCGTGTCTGGATGTTTGGCAATAGTCGCTCTCTTTTGGTTTTTCCCATCACTCTTCATTTTGTTTGACTTAAATGGGAATGTAGACTTCCTTTGTGACATTTTGGTCTGCATTTGAGAAACTCCAGCCATTATGCTTTTTAGTACACTTTCATTTCTTTTCTGAAACTTAGCTCTGTGGATAGCTTCCCATTACTGATCTGATTTGTTTATTATTTTTCAACCTCCTTTCCTATTTCTCTACTGAACTGATAGCATCTAATATGTTGTTTCTTTACATGCAAGATTCATTCTTCTTATTCATTTAGCACAATATTAAAATTGTCCATTACATTTAAATTTCAACACTAGGATTTTTATTTTAATATTCTATTTCTAATGTATTTTATATTATTTTAAAATTGTTTTTATTTTTATCCTGTTATTGAAAATAGCATTTTTTTCTCATATGGTATATCCCAATTACACTTTCCTTTCCTACTCATGCCAGTTACTTTCCAGTATCCCTCCCCTCCAAATCCATCCCTTCCAGTCTTTCACTAGAAAAGAACAAGTTTCTAAGAGGTAACAACCAAACATGATAACATAAAGTAACAATGAGATGAAATTGAGAACATTACATCAAGCAAAACATCACTTATTCACTCACTTGTGAGTCCTATAAAGAGAGTAAGCTGAGAGCTGTAATATGTGCAGAAAGCCTGTCACAGACTCTTGTAGACCCTGCGCTTGCTGCTCAGTCACTCTGAGTTGTATGGGCCTTGCTTGGTTGATTCAGAGGACCTTGCTCTCTTGGTGTCCTCCATACCTCTGGATCTTACACTCTCTGCCTCCTCTTCCTCTAGGTTTCCTGAGCTCCGAAGGGAGGATTTCATGGAGAAAACCTGTTAAGAGTTGTGTATACCAATGACTCTCTCTCTCTCTCTCTCTCTCTCTCTCTCTCTCTCTCTCTCTCTCTCTCTCTCTCTCTCTCTCCATGTAATTTCTGTTTGTGGATCTTTGTATCTGCTCCCATCTGGACTGAATGAGGCACTGATTTTAGATATAGTAGAATGTCATCAGGAGTCTTTTTATTGATTCTCTTTGTTCATATGTCTTAGACCGATAGTACCGGGTTTCCCCCTAGGGCTCTAGGTTATCTAGTCTATGTTCCATACTTAACACAAGCTGTGTCGAGTATGAAGTGAACCTTAAGTCAAATCAAACATCGTTTGGCTTCTCTCACAAGGTCTGTACCACTACTGCGCTAATATAATTTTCAGGGAGTACAAATTGCAGGTCAAAGGTTTTCTGGCTGGGACGATGTTTACTCTTCTCTTGAGAGCCTGAAGAGTATCTTCCACACAGAAGAGATTAGAATGTAGGGGTGAAGGTTCCATGTAGGCACGGGCTTTACTTTCTCGGGGTCAATAAGTTGTGTGGGTTTTGACCTCAGCAATGAGACCCTGCTGCCAGTTTTCAGACAGAAACCCACTATCTCAACGACAGTCTGTGTTACTTGGGGATTTTCATGTGGCTACCTCGACCAATAACACAACTGAATAAAACCCAGTCTCAGTACTGGAAGTCTTCTTTGGGGAAAAGAGGTAGCCTGTGGGACTCTATCTCTTCCACTGTTAGGAGATTACATTAGTATTTTAGAAAGTACCCACCACACCAGGTTTTATAACATTTGTAAAATGCCCCCTCCCAGTTCCAGTTGCCTCAACAAACATTCTCTCACTCTATACTTTATTCCTCTCCCACCTCAACTGATCTTCTTGTTTTTTTCCCCATCCATGTTAAGTCACCAGTAAAAACTATTGCATTTTCCCCTGCCAGTGAGATGCACTATTCCCTTCCTTACACTGAACCTCTCTGGGTCTACAGGTTATAGAGTGTTTTCATTCATTTAATGGCTATACCCACATATAAGTGAGGACATACTATATTTATCTTTCTAGGTATCTTTCTGTTACATCACTCACAGTGATTTTTCTTCCTTAGTTCCAACCATTTGCCTACAAAGTTTATGGTGTAATTTTTTCCAACAGCAGAGTGATACTCCATTGTGTAAGTTTGCTACATTTTCTTTATCTATTTTTTCTGTTGAGGGACATCTAGGTTGCTTCTAGTTTCTAGCTACTATTGCTGGAACCGCAATGACAACGGTGGAACAAATGTCCTTGTGTTAGGATGAAGTGTTCTTTGGCTACACGCAGGTGTTGGACAGCTGCATCTTGTAGACTAATTTGCAGTTTTTTGAGAAACTATCACATTGATATCAAAAGTGGCTGTACAAGTTCACACTCCCTCCAGAAGTAGAGATTTTCCCGTTGTCTATACTCTCTCCGACTTGAGTGGCCATTGTGTTATCGACCATCATTCAGATAGATGTAAGATGGGATCTCAGATTAGCTTTGATTTGCATTTCCCTGGTGGCTAAAGATAATGAATTTTTCTTTATTTCTCGGCCATTAGAGATTTCTCTATTGAGAATTATCTGTCTATATCTGTACCCTATTTTTAATTGGAATATTTGGTGTTTTAAAAATCTAGTTGCTTGAATTCATTACATATCTTGGATATTAGTCTTTCATCAGATGTGGAGCTGGTAAAATACTTTTCCCATTATGAAGTCTGCAAAAACAATTCTAAAAAAAAAAAGAACTTCTGGGGAATCACCATCCCTAATCTCAAGCAGTACTACAGATCAATAGTGATAAAAACAACATGGTATTGGTACAGAAACAGACAGGTTGATCAATGGAATAGAATTGAAGACCCAGAAAGAAAACAACACACTTATGGACATTTGATTTTTGACAAAGAAGCCAAAAATATAAAATGTAAAAAAGAGAGAGAGAGAGAGAGAGAGAGAGAGAGAGAGCATTCTTATTGAAGGTACATTCTCTTCATTGATCTGAAATTTTCTTTTTCTTCAATGCCTATAATTAGAAATTTTGAACTTTGTTATTTAAGAAATCTCCAGTTGAATGAAAATTACCTTTTATATTTCCTTCCTTCATATAACGTTGGTTTATAAGATCTTAGATAGCTATTTTGTCTACATTTTCTCCCGTTTTCTCATAGACATTTAGCCTAGTCTCCCATTTTTCTTATGCTAATTGTAATGCTTATTGAATAGTATTTTTTCATTTATACATTTGTTTTCAGCTTTTTATTTCTGTTCTAATGTCCATATTAACTCTTCATTAATTAATATTCTTTTATTGCAAGTCCGTTATTATCTAACCCACTTTAATATTTTATTTGTCACCTTTCTCCAGTACATTCTTCTTCTTTTGAAAAATTAACTTAGTTGTTCTTCTACTTCTTTGGCAAACTTTATTAAAAGTTTTGATAGATATTTTAAATTAAAACTGTAGAAATTAAAATAACTTACAACTTTCTACATTTTGAATCTCACACCCCTCTGTTCTTTTTCACCTAGAGTTTCACTTTGACATTTATTGCTATGAATTTGACTGTATACGTTCTCCCACTAACTACACAATTATTATTTATAAAATAGAAGCAGAAGCAAAAGCACATGGTACAAATCAAGTCCACAAAAAAATATCAATCTTGAAGTTGCAGCTGTAGTACACAATGACAAACTGTGATCATGCCTTATCTGCAATTTTTAAAGATTGTTTGCAAACCACACAATTTTACTTTTTATAAACTTCTATATCTAACAAGAGGAATAAAGAAACATAAAACTTCGTCCCATATTATTATATATTTATGATAAGTTAAACTAAATAGTTGATTACAATTTAAGAAATAGATCTCTGTTGCTTATCTAATACTTATTTGTTGACTATAAATGTAAGTATTAGGTTTAGAAACATGTAAGTATGTCCCAAAGCAAGTTATTGCCACTGGAATTTGACCGTTTATTTCTCTTGAAAAATAGATATCACTATGATTATTAAGATTTGCTGCTAAAGAAAATTAAAAGAGAAAGATGGAGGGCAACTTCACATTGTAATTTCCAGAACAAAGTCACTTTTGAAACTTTAGCTTTCTTTAAATTCTATTTCCTTGTCTTTTTATACAATGACATGTTTCATCAGTGAAAAGCCAAGAAATGATATATGTCTAGAACTAACCATTTATGTTTTTTCAGACAATTTCCCTCAAAGAAAGTTTAATTTTCCTGTTTTCATTTTTTAATCATATTTGACCTCATAATGGTCCTTTTCAAAAGCACCAAAGGTTATATAAAAAGAAATTTGAAATAAAACAGCATTAACATGCAAAGAAATGCTTTAAGTATAGAGATTTTTCAAGATGAGAGGGAAAAAAAACTTATACAGAGCTGCCAAACCTAGTTACACTAAAAACAAGTGAGAAAAAATGTAGATTGCTTTCTGAGCTTTCAAAACCATCAGACATTCAATGTGTAGTAATGACTGAACATATTCACTGTACTTAAAGGCCATATAAAAAGAAGAGCCTAGAGAAATTAGAATTAAAGAAGATATGTGAAATTTGCCTAAGTACAGAATGCACATCTATTTTGAATTTTCTTGCTTTTATTGAAGACAAGTGGCAGATAATTTCACAGCTGTCAGTTAATGCGCATAATGAATGCTTTATAAAAGGAGGAAAGCATGAAGTTATATTCATGTTCCCTAAGTATGTAAAATAAATTCAAAAGGATGTCAAGATCTGGTATAAAATGAAAAATGCAGAAACACTTTAGTTTAATGATGTGTGGGGGTAGGGTGGGGTGGAGATGTCAATGAATATTTTCTTACTGTTTAGTTACATGGCGTTATTAACTGATAGAGAGTAATGTTAATTACTTTGAAACGTTGTCTTGATAATCAATTTAATAGTACATTTTGGGAGTTCTAAAGTTTTATAGAAACATAGATAAGGACCTTCTCCAGCTGTATCGAAGACAAACTTATCTTAATAAAACTATGCAGTATAATAGTAAGAAGGTTTGTGAAGTATAAATGGAGCACATCTAATATATTAAATGATACAAATGCATTTATACAAGAAATGATTCATAATGTCTAGAAATAAAATGTCTAGAAATATTTTATTTTTATTATGACTGTGATTATCAGTGTATTAGTTTAAAGTGGCTATAGAAATATAATGGATATAATCATCAGTATTAGACTTGAGTTGTAAAATAAAAATTTATATAGATACTTCTTAATTGATGGAGTGTTACTTAAATTTGGTGCAACTTCACCACAATTGAAGACAGTAACTTGTAAAAACATATGTAGGGACACAGTGTGAGCGAGTAGAAGACAACTGCAGGGATAACCAATTCAATGTGCATGTATGTAGTGGAGAGATCTAAGGGAGAGAGAAACACAAGTTTGTGCATTATAAAAAGAGGTGGAACTGGAGAAGCAAGGGTAGAAAAGGAATATCCTGTTGTGCTTAGTCTATCCTGCCACCCTGAGACCATGCGACGACCTCAGTCAGTTCTTCCACTAAGGTCATGAAGCAAGAGAGGTCTGGACCAATGTCTCCTATGACCACTAATAACTATGGATCATGGCTCATGTTACCACTAAAGACTATGCAAACATCCCTGGTTTGCGCTGCCTCTTTGGACCATGCTCATGTGCAAAGTTTGTGTAGAACTGACTCCAAGACCTCACTGATTCCAAAATTCAGGGAACTGTTCTCACACCCCTTGCCAGGTGCAGCACGGTGGATCTAGCTCTGCTATCAAAGGCATGGGTAAGCCAGCCATGACGGTGGAGGAGCAGGATGGTCAAGTCCCTTGTTGGCTCTAGTACTAGGAACAATGAGGCCATGCACCTTGACTGGACAGTACTGTAGTGACTTTGGTAGCCTGGGGTGGTTGAGCTGGCCCTGAAGTCATGAGAGTGTGTGAGCTGACCCTGTTGCTTTACTGGGTACAACATTGTGTGAGCTTACCCAGGTAGTTCTGGAGAGCTCACTTTGGTGATGTGGGTGCAGGAGAGCTGGTACTCAACTACCACCCAGACCCAGGCTCAGAGCTTTGAGTTGGCCCATTCCAACATCTACCTCATCTGTGAAACTGCTGGAGTGCTTGAAGAGACCAGTCCTACTGATTCAGAGCAGCAGGATCTTCATGACACAGGACAAAATAGGATAACCTATGGGAGTCCTGGTACGGATCTTGCATTAGGTGACAGCAGATGGTGGCAAGGATGCGGAGAAAGAGTAACACTCCTCCATTGTTGGTGGGATTGCAGACTGGCACAACCATTCTGGAAATCAGTCTGAAGGTTCCTCAGAAAATTGGACATTGAACTGCCTGAGGATCCAGCTATACCTCTCTTGGGCATATACCCAAAAGATGCCCCAACATATAAAAAAGACACGTGCTCCACTATGTTCATCGCAGCCTTATTTATAATAGCCAGAGGCTGGAAAGAACCCAGATGCCCTTCAACAGAGGAATGGATACAGAAAATGTGGTACATCTACACAATGGAATATTACTCAGCTATCAAAAACAATGACTTTATGAAATTCGTAGGCAAATGGTTGGAACTGGAAAATATCATCCTGAGTGAGGTAACCCAATCACAGAAAAACACACATGGTATGCACTCATTGATAAGTGGCTATTAGCCCAAATGCTTGAATTACCCTAGATGCCTAGAACAAATGAAACTCAAGACGGATGATCAAAGTGTGAATGCTTCACTCCTTGTTTAAAAGGGGAACAAGAATACCCTTGGCAGGGAATAGAGAGGCAAAGATTAAAACAGACACAGAAGGAACACCCATTCAGAGCCTGCCCCACATGCATATACAGCCACCCAATTAGACAAGATGGATGAAGCAAAGAAGTGCAGGCTGACAGGAGCCGGATGTAGATCTCTCCCGAGAGACACAGCCAGAATACAGCAAACACAGAGTCGAATGCCAGCAGCAAACCACTGAACTGAGAATAGGACCCCCGTTGAAGGAATCAGAGAAAGAACTGGAAGAGCTTGAAGGGGCTCGAGACTCCACATGTACAACAATGCCAAGCAACCAGAGCTTCCAGGGACTAAGCCACTACCTAAAGACTATACATGGACTGACCCTGGACTCTGATCTCATAGGTAGCAATGAATGAATATCCTAGTAAGAGCACCAATGGAAGGGGAAGCCCTGGGTCCTGCTAAGACTGAACCCCCAGATTGTTGGGGGGAGGGCGGCAAGGGGGGGAGGATGGGGAGGGGAACACCCATAAAGAATGGGAGGGGGGAGAGGGATGTTTGCCCGGAAGACGGGAAAGGGAATAACCCTCGAAATGTATATAAGAAATACTCAAGTTTATAAAAAAAAAAAAAAAAGAAAGAAAACAGGGGTCTCCAACCAGACCAATGACTCATTAGAATGAACATTTCCAAGTAAAGATGTGGTAAAGATGTGTGATACAAAGGTTGCACTGTGGGACACACTGTGACATATTGTCAGTTCCACTATGATTTTTTTATATTTTAATTTATTTTTTAATTTTTTGTTTGTTTTCTTCTTGGGGGATAATTTACAAGGCTGAGAGTGGATATAAAAGGGGTGGGATTGGAATATATGATGTGAAATCCACAAAGAATCAATAAAATGTTTTTTAAAAAATTCTATCTAGGTACCTCATTTATGGAACATCACAAGTTGTTGGAACAACAGAGTACAAGTTATTATCTCTGTGATAATCTGTTTGACTGGAGCTGAGACTCACTGCCCTTGGCCAGATAAAGACTTGATAGAATTAGTCAGAGAAAGAACATGCCCAACTCTTATAAGAACAGCACAGGAAAGAAAGAAGACTTAAGAGAGCAGCACACAAACACACACACACACACACACACACACACACACACATGCATACACACACGGGGGGAGGGAGGGAGGGAGGGAGAGAGAGAGAGAAGAGAGAGAGAGAGAGAGAGAGAGAGAGAGAGAGAGAGAGAGAGAGAGAGAGAGAGAGAGAGAGAGAACAGCTTTACTGGGACATTTTTACAGAAGTAGGTTAAAAGGTGAAAGCCGAACAAGGCAAAAAATGGGAAGAAGCCAGAAGATTAGAACAGATGGCAAAAGTTAGGTTAAGACCAAGCAGAACAATTCTAAGAGAAGCTGAGAGAAGCCAGATTGGATCAGTTGGCTTGGAGAAAAGTTTGAGCCAGTACACAGCTGACTTGAACCAATAAGCCAGAGTTCAGAAAGAACTAAAAAGTGTGAGCTTATTTAGTGGTAAGCCTCCAAGGTGACAATTACATCTGGCAAACGAAGGTTACATTTACCCATAATTTTTACTGAATGCAAAGTTTTGCAACAATTTAAGAAAAAAATATATATACACACAAATGTACACAATGTATATTTTATATAAAGGCAAACTTAATCATGTAATGAAATCCTGATGTTATATTAAAGGTGTATTCTGTCATTTTATGCAGTTTTTTATTATTTGATTCATTGCACATTTCTAAAACTCACTATGAATTTGTAATCTTCTGCTTTAAATGCAAACTTTGGCCATCTCCTAGTATCTAGTCTGATAAAGAAAGAAATATAATATAAAGCAGGGAATTTAGAGTTTTGTCTTCATTTTTTCATACATGTAAAAAAGAAATCCAAATGAACTTAAACTTTTCAGAAAGATGACTAAGATTCCCATTTTTACTTTGCAAGACTAATACATTAGAGTTATATCAATTTTCACACTGGGGAACAAATCCATATCTCATTAACATTTAAGAAGTGTTCTACCTGCGAATCATAACTTATATCTCTAACAAATCAAACCAAACTTTTATCTATTCTTTATTAAGACATTTGGTTTTTTTCATAGTGGTGTAAATATCCAGACCACCTACTACTGTTAGTCTTCTCATACCCACTTTTGTTGTTGTTGTTTGTTGTTGTTATTGTTGTTGTTTTATATGAGGACACTGGTACATGTTCAGAAACAGCTATCTTTGCAGTATTGCCAAACAGTGAGTGCCACTGAATAAAACTAATGGAGTAAGTACCATGAGGGCTAATCAAGTGATTTAATTTTTAACACCTAAATGTAAGAAATAAGCAGGAGTTTATTGAAAAGAAAGGGATTTATCTTATCCTTATGATCTAAGTATTCCTCTTGACAGTCTCTACTGGATAACATTATATTTTCATAGATATGGTATCACTTAATTTTCAGAACTAGCACAACATGAACTTTCACTAGATTTATAAGCATTCTGTTATAATGATGACATTTTAATAATGACAATCATAAAAATGACTGAATTATATTGAATGCTTTCTAAGCACTTTTGGTTAGTACTAAATGTGTTCTGGACAAATAGGAAATAAGAGAATCCATCTCACCAATTATTGTTGTAGAGTAACTTTCAACTAGAACTTAATACAAATTGCCAAGTATATACCAATAATAAACATGCAGAACTGAATAATCTCTTTGGATATCAGAAATAGTACATTCTTTATTTGAAGATTTTAATGTATCTACTACAGGAACTCATTGGAAAAGCACTCACATCTCATACCTTCCATATCCTCACATATTATAATACTTAGTCCCAGGATGCTTCATGGTTTTGGAAAGTTGTGGAATATTTAGATTCTGGAACTTAATTGAACAAAAGTAGATTCCTAGTGTGCAGGTCTTATTGGTTATAGCTTATCCTCCAATTGTGACCATCCTTATTTCCTTATTCTTGAAGGTAGAAGCAAGCACCTTTAAACTTACACTGTAGGTGAGGTGCCATATAAATTCCACAGTTCTTTCTGCACCATATGGTCCTTATCCTCTCAAATCATGAGCCAAAAATTATTCCTTTTCCCCCTAAGCTGTGTCTTTCTTGTGTTTTGTCATGGAGGAAAAAAAGGTAATTAATATAAGTATTTTAAAATGCTGTATTAATTACCCACCGTGTACACATTATACTTTCAAAAAACCCAAAAATATACAATAAGCACATGATTATTCTCATGTTAATCTGAGGCAAAACATATAGTGAAGTTCAAAGATAATCCTGGCATCAATCAGGAAAGTCTGTTTTATGTAGCTAATTTTTAGTATCCTTCCATTCTTATATTGGCAGGTTGGGAGCTGTGATTGCTTAAAACGCTAAACATCTTGACTTGCCAAGCAGCTAGTAGGGAATGGATAGTAAGTTATTCATGCTATTAATGAGGTTCCTATCTTTGTCAGTGTCTTAGTCATGACCAAGAAGCAAGTTGCGGAGGAAAGGGTTTATTCCGCTTACACTTTAATGTTGCTGTTCATCACCAAAGGAAGTGAGGCAGGAACTCAGGCAGGTCAGGAAGCAGGAGCTGATGCAGAGGCCATGGAGGGATGTTCCATACTGCCTTGCTTCCCCTGGCTGGCTCAGCTTTCTTATAGAACAAAAGACCACCAGCCCAGGGATGGTACCACCCACAAAAGACACTCCCATCTTGATCACTAACTGAGAAAAATGCCTTACAGCTGGATCTCATGGAAGGATTTCCTCAAGGGAGGCTTTTTTTCTCTGTGATAACTCCAGCTAGTGTCAAGATTTGGTCTTGGTGCAGTTCCTAACGGGAATATTTAGAAATATCACTAAGTGAGATGGAAGTAGAGGCCTTTCTTATATAAGTTATTTAAGTTATTTCTCCACACACATCTGTTGGCATTCGTTCTTTGATATACTGTTTCTACGATCCACATCGTTTCTCTTAGACGAGTTAAATTTAAAAACAGTAAGTGTTTTATTCCTGTCACTTTCAGAAATAAGTGAGTAATGCTGGTTTTCAAGACAAAAATCCCAGTTTAATAAATAAAAGTTATTTTTCAAGTTATATATCCCTCTTGGGATAATGGTGTACCTATTCGCTGAAGCGTCCTGAAGACACAGGTTGCCTGGGACTTCATATATACTCACGTCTCAAACCAACATATCTTTCACCTTGAAAAAGTTAGTTCCAGATATTTTGTCACAGCAAAAGAAAAATAGTTGTCTCATTGAGATATGTGTAGGAACAGAAATCAGTTATGAAGGGAAAGTTATATTTCTATTAAAGAAAATTGAAAATAATTGAAGATATCTTATGCTTTAGGATGAGGGGAAAAGACAAGTGTTTGAATATAGAATTCTCTCTCTCAAAACAAAACAAAAACAAAAACAAAGCCCTATATGCTGGAAGCTATTACCCCATTTTGGCTCTATTAGGAAGTGGTAGCAATTTTAAGTACATGTGTTTAATTGGTATCCCGACTCCCTCCCTCTTTCTCCCTCTCTCTCCCTTCCTTTCCTTCCCCCTCCCTCTTCTCTCTCTCCTTTCTCTCTCCTCTCTCTCTCTCTCTCTCTCTCTCTCTCTCTCTCTCTCTCTCCTTCGTTCTTTTCTTTCCTGACTCCATAAACTAGGATAACCTCTCCTATGTTCACCACCACAACATATTGCCTTACCGCAGGAACAAAGGCAATATATAAAGTTATGATAGTTTGAAGTTTCTCTCTCTCTCTCTCTCTCTCTCTCTCTCTCTCTCTCTCTCTCTCTTTTTTGTTTGTCTTCTCAGGATAGGGTTTTTCTATGTAGTTTTTTGCTGTCCTGCAACTTGGTTTGTACACCAAGCTGGTCTGAAACTCAGAGGTATCCACCTGCCTCTGCCCACCCCCCACCCCCACCCACAAGTGCTGGGATTAAAGGTGTGAGCCACCATCACTTGTTAGATGGTCAGATGTTTCTGAAATAATGATGCAAAATAAATATTTCCTCATCTAGGCTATATATGTTTTATTTTTATTTTATTTTGTGTTACACATAGAATAACAATTAACACATTAGATAAAACTTATGTCTAGACTTCCATTGTCTGTCTCACAACCCTGCATTCCTTCCTGAGGAGGCCTATATGGCCTCAGAAACATCCACATTAGGTCTCTACCTTACCAATTCCATGCCTCCTGAATCCAGCTGGGGCACAGAAAGCAGAGGTGAGCTTCTTTGAGCTGTCCTCTGGCCTATATTGTTAGGCTGACAACTCTGTTTGCCTCCCCAAGGTGTCCTGCTGCCACCTGAAACATCAAGCCAACACCAGCTCAAGACCAGTGTCAGAACACAATTAACAAACGCCAAGGGAACGCAGATGTACTGGAGCACAGCTATCCTACTACAGCAAGCTGTGGATATCTTCAAACAGGCAAATCACAAAAAGATGACCTTAAATGTAATCTTATAGACTTGGTAGAAGTCTTTAAAGAGGAAATGAATAAATACCATGAGAACATTCGATCAAGCAGGTGAAAGAAATGAATAAAATTATTCCAAACCAGGAAAAAAAGAACTAGAAAACATAAAGAAAACACAAACCGAGAGAACTCTTGAGATGGAAAATATGTGCAGGAAAAAAAAATAAGATTTGTATGTACAAAAGCATCACCAACAGAATATAAGACATGGAAGAGAGAAGTTCAAGAATAAATATACAATTTTTAAAAATGGATAAAAGGGGCTGGAGAGGTGGCTCAGTGGTTAAGAGCACCGACTGCTCTTCCAGAGGTCCTGAGTTCAAATCCCAGCAACCACATGGTGGCTCACAACCATCTATAATGAGATCTGATGCCTTCTTCTGGTGTGTCTGAAGACAGCTACAGTGTATTTAAATATAATAAATAAATAAATATTTAAAAAATGGATATAAAAAATCCAGGATCCGTCATTCTGCAGAATAAAAAAAAAAAAACACATTTCAGCTTTAAAGATAGGCATTACCTCAGAGTAAAGGACTGGAAAAAGGTTTTCCAAAAAATGGAAAAAAAGAAATAAGGTGAAGAAGCCTTTCTAGTATCTATTCAAAACAGATGGAGGGTACTTCATAGTCATTAAAAGGGAGAATCTACCAAGAAGACATCTCGATTCTGCATATCTATTCCTCAAATGCAAGGCCACCCATCTTCATAAAAGAAACATTACTAAAGCTTTAATCATATACTGAACCACACTTTGACAGTGGGAGACTTCAATGTCTCATCCTAACCAATGGACAGACAAAACCTAAACAGAAATAATGAAACCAACAGAATTTATTAATCAAATGGTCACAACAGATATTTACAGAACATTTTACCTAAAACAAATAATATAACTTCTCAGAACCTCAGGGAACCTTCTCCAAAATTGATCATATAACCAGTCACAAAGCAAGCCTCAACAGATACAGGAAAATCGAAATAATACTACTGTAGATTCAAGTTGGAAATCAACAGCAGAAACAACAGAAAGTGTAAAAACTAAACTCTCTACTGAATGACTAGTGGGCCAAAGAAATGAAGAAAGAAGTTAAAGTCTTTTAAGAATTCAATGAAAATGAAGACACAACATATCCTGACTTATGGGGTACAATAAAAAAAAGTGCTAAGAAAAATGTTCATACAATTAAGTACCTTCATGTAGAAATTGGAGAGTTCTTGAACTAGCAATTTAAAGTACACTTAAAAGCTCTCAAACAAAAAGAAGCAAACCATGCAAGAGGAGTACATGGCTAAAAATTTTCTAACTCAGGGATGAAGTCAATCAATTAGAAAAAAAAGCAAAACAAAGGTCTGGTTCTTTTAGAAAAATGAGATAGAAAAGTCTTTAGCTAGATTAATTGAAAGGCAGAGATAATAGGCAAATAAACAAAATCAGAAATGAATCGTGGGACATAACAGCAGATACTGAGGAAATCCAATGAATTGCTGTCGTACTTCAAAAGTCTGTACTCCACATAATGGGAATATTAAAATGAAGTGGATGGTTTTCTTGATATATATCACTTGCCAAAGTTATATCAAGATCAAGTAAACAATGAAAATAGTCCTGCAACCCTTTAGTAAATAAAACCATTGTTAGAAGTCTTCCAACAACAAAAAGCCCAGAGCTTCATTCTATGAGGCCACATTCACCTTGATACACAAACCATACAAAGACTATTCAACAAATAAAGAGAAATTCAGACAAATTTCTCTTATGAATACTGATGCAAAAATGGATGGAGAGGGGAACACCCATATAGAAGGGAAGGGGGAGGGGTTAGGGGGCTGATGCACAGGAAACCGGGAAAGGGAATAACATTTGAAATGTAAACAAGAAATACCCAATTTAATAAAAGTGGAAGAAGAAATAAATAAATTCACAGCATTCGTTCCTTAAAAAAAATTAACAAAAAAAAACACTACATGTCTACATGTAGAATGCAAATAAAACCATATATATAACACTGTACAAAACTGTTCAAAATGAATCAAAGACCTCATAGTAAAACTGGATACACTAAATCTAATAGAAGAGAAAGTAGAAAACTGCCTTGAGGACATTGACAGAGGAGACAACTTCCTGAACAGAAGGCCAATAGCTCAGGTACTAAGATCAACAATTACTTGTAAAGAGATATACTGAGTATTATATGAACAAATCACTTGTCAATAGAAAAAGAAAAGAAAAGGAAAACAATGTCCTCTAGGAAAGGGTTGAATAGAAGCTGAGACACATAGTAGGGAGTAAGAATTCTGCTATAGAGCAAGGTGTTGGAGGATTTGGCCCCTGGAAACTCTTAAGGGGAACTTCAGCAAAGGTAACAAGACACATGTCTGAGCTTAGATTAGAATAAGTGGGATATTAATTTATGAGCTTGTCAGAGAACAAGCCAAAGATGTCAAAGGTGATAGTAAATATATCCTGAGCCTCAGAGTTACTTTTCTCAAAGCTTGGCGCTGGGAGGAGAAACATATTCAACAAATGGTACACTGAAACATAGGGCCTAAATATCAGCTTACAACCTAAGAAGTACTGCATAAAAGGCAATTTCTTAGGCAAGTGCAGTTCAGAGGTACAGCTCCCTTTTTTATTATTTTTAATTTTATACACAGAGACACATTCTCTACATATAATATATAGAGACATTTGCTATCTTTAGACACACTAGAATAGGGCATTAGATCCCATTACAGATGGTTGCGAGCCACCATATGACTGCTGGGAATTGAACTCAGGACCTCTGGAAGAACAATCAGTGCTCTTCACCACTGAATCTTCTCTGCTTCTCTTAAAGAAGCTGCCTTGCAGCAAAGCCAGCAGAAGAATAGATCGCAAGCGGAGGCTGCATTGAGGTCTCTTTCAGACCAGACCTAGAAGACAAAGTACTTGAAACTTTTCTCTTTAAAAAAAAAAAGAAAGAAAAGCTGTAGAGAGCTTAGCAGCTCATTGGAAAATAGCAGTTCAGTTTGACTACTCTTGTGTGAAGGCCTGAAGCCCCAAAGAAGCATGTTCCGTTGGAACAGCCTGGCCAGAGCTGACCAAGCAGAGCTAGGAGCCCTGAGCTAGCTGAAAGGTGAGAGCTGCGCTAAGGGCAGCCTGAGTTCCAAACTGAAAAGCACCGTGCATCTGAACTGCTAAAGCATAGAGTTTGCAAAACACTTAAAAGAAAGGGAATCCGAATATAAAAAGTCATAGGAAGAAATGTTTGATTTAGATGTAGGAAATTGAAGTTCTTAAAAAATTAGAGTTTAAAGCTATACATTATTTACTGTATTAAAAATGGATATATGATAACACAATATATGTGGTATTCTGTATAATTTTGTTTTGCTTGTCAGCATAAAAATGGCCATTTTATTCAATAACAATTACAGTTTTGCATGCACTCTTTAGCAGAAACCCGATAAGGCAGATTTAGAGAAAGAACACACTGAGAAATCATGTGATAGTTTAGAGGTATTAGAACAGAGACTAAAGATTTCTTTGGATGGGCAAAAGGAACCTTGGCAGGAATCCAACCTGGAACCTGCAGTAACATAGAGAGCACAGCTCTGGATGAGAAAGATCCACAGGGTTACCAAGTATCAGAATTGCAAGACATAGAGGTACAATTTATTAAGTTAACAATCTGGATCCTACTTATTGATGCTATTTTAAACAGTATCATACAATAGATTAGGTGTTTTGATTTATAGATTGTAAAGAATTAAGATAGGTACATACGCTGAAACACCATATTATTGATACATTTTCAGAATTCCAACGGGCAGTTGTCCTGTATTTTGAAAAAGATGATTCTGGTATTGCATTGATCAGAGATAATGGCTAGCTTAGAGATACCCTTACAGAGTAAAACTAATTATGCTAAGGCATACATATCCATTAAAATACAATGAGTTTTAGACATTATGGCATAAAACCTGTTGCAGATAGACCTTATATGTCAAGCAATTGTGGAGAAAGCTAAGAAAACGTTAAAGGAAATGCTCACGAAACACAAGAGTGATAAGGAATCTTCCAAAGTTTCTGTAAGGCAAAGGATACCATCAATAGGATAAAGTGGCAGCCTACAAGAGGGTAAAAATCTTCACCAATTCTACATTTGATTGAGGGCTAATATCCAAAATGTATAAAATGCTCAAGAAATTAGACATCAACAAATCAAATAACCCAATTAAAAAATGTCATACAGAGCTAAACAGAGATTTCTCTACAGAGGGATTTCTAATGACCAAGAAGCATTTAAAAGGAATGCTAAGTATCCTTAGTCATCAGGGAAATGCAAATCAAAACAACACTGAGATTCCATCAGAATGACTAAGATCAAAAACTCAAGTGACAGCACATGATGGCAAGATTGTGGAGTAAGGGAAGCAGTACTCCATTGCTGGAGGAAGCTCAAACTTGTACAGCATCTGTGGAAATCAATCTGGTAATTCTCAGAAAATTGGGCATAGTTCTTCTACATCAAGACCCAACTATATCACCTCTGGGTATATAAACAAAAGACTCCAACTATAGCACAAGGACACTTGCTTAAGTATTCATAGAAGCTTGATTCGTAATAACCAGAAACTGGAAACAACCTAGATATCCCTCAACTGAAGAACGGATAAAGAAAATGTGATACATCTATACAACTATTAGCTAATAGCTAATATTTGAACACTATTCAGCTATTAAGAACAAAGACACCATGAAATTTGCAGGCCAATGGATGGAACTAGAGAATATTATCCGAGTAAAGTAACCCAGATCCAAAGAGACATGTATGGAATATATTCACTATTAAGTGGACATTAGTCATAAAATCCAGGTTACCATGCTAGTAAACTTAGACCACAAGAAGCTAAGTCACAAGAAAGGCCCAAGGGAGGAAGCTTAAATCTTACTTATAATGGAAAGTAAAACAGACGACAACCAGAAGTGGATGGAGGAGGAGGAGGAGGTGAGAGAGTAGATGGCGGGAGGGACCTGGGGTGGGTATCAGGTGTGCAGAGAGTGGGGGGTGGGTCGGGTATGTGTGAGAGGGCTGGGAGAGAGAGAGAAAACCCATGGGAAGGCATCTCTCTGTGATGAGGAGAGCTTTGGGATGGGGGAGGATCTCAAGAATCTATGAGGATGACCTAGTTGAGAATCTTAGCAGCCACCTGAAGACTGAAGGGCCACCTCCTGTAGCCAGGAAAGACTTCCAGGGAGAGGGACATCACCTACCCTCAAAAACGTTGACCCTAAAATTGTCCCTCCTACAAGATGTCCAGGGATAAAGATGGAGCAGAGACTGAGGGAATGGCCGACCAATGACTGCCCCAACTAGAGAGCCATCCCATGGGAGAGAGCCAACCCCTGGGACTATTAATAATACTCTGCTATGCTTCCAGGTAGGAGCTTAGCAAAACTGTCTCCTCAGATGCTTCATCTAGCAACTGATGGAAATGCTTGCAACAATCCACAGCTATTTGGCAGAGTTCAGGAAATATTATGGAAGAGTGGAGAGGAAGAATTGAGGGAGCCCGAGGAGTCAAGGACCTACAGAGGGAGTAGGAGTATAAGACCTACAGAGTTAACTAACTTGGGCCATGGGCACTTAAAAAGACTAAACTACCAACCAAAGAGTATGCAGGGGCTGGACCTAGGCCTCCTACATATTTGTAGCAAATGTGGTGTGTAGTCTTCATGTGGACCCCCTAACAGTCGAGCTGTATGAGTCTGTTGCCTGCCTGTGAATGTTCTTCCCCTAGCTGGATTGCCTGGTTGGGTCAAGGTAAGAGATTATGCACTTAGTCTTGCTGTGACTTGATGTGCCCAGGCAGGTTGGTACCCATGGGGGTCTTCTCTATATCTGAGGAGAAAGAGAGGGGATAATGGGGAAGTAGTGTGTGAGAGTGGGACTGAGGGGAGAGGAGGAACTGGGCTTTGATATGGATGCAAAGTGAATAAATAAAATAAAGTATTATAAAATAAAACTATGAACTTATCACACACCAAAAAGTAAAGACCTCTCTATCTATGAAATTCTATAAAATTTATATAATCTCTATAGACAGAGAGAGAGAGAGAGAGAGAGAGAGAGAGAGAGGCATTGAATGTGTATTTTATAAAGGTGAAGGTATTTTATAAAAACCCTATAATGTAAAAGACAAGCTGAAGATATTTATGTTTTGAAGACATGATATTTTTTAATATATTGTGCTCCATTTCTCGGTGATGCTCAATATAAACCCAGTTTCCCTTTCTGGAACATGCTTTTCCTATCTTCAACAGGGATACCAGCATCTCTACTTTGTCACAGCCAAAAGGCCATTGTAACAATTCAGTTAGGTATGACTCTGAGTCTGGAAAAAATCATCATGAAATTCCAGTGAAAATTATAATGAATAAATTTGCATTAAACAGCAGTTAGTGGTGCTTAATTAAAACATCATTAATTGTTGCTAAAATTACCCAAAATATTTTAAAATTTAACCATGTTGAATACATACCTGAGAGTAGATTTTTATAAGAATGAAAATAATCATAATCACTAGTTAATTAAAATATCTTTAAAATTGTTTCCTTTCTAAGCTTCGTAGTGGTTGTACACATCTTTAATTCCACAGGGATTAATTGAAGGCCAAAGCAGGCAGATCTACGTGTTTCAGCTCAACCTGGTTTACAGGATGTGTTCTAGAATAGCCAAGACTACACAGAGAAACTGTGTCTCAAACAAACAAGCAAGCAAACAAACAACTGAACAAACAAACAAGAAACCAAACCAAATAAACAAATGAAAACAACTTTTATTTATCTGAGATCATAATTACATCACTCTCCCCTTCAACTTTCCCCTTTCTCCCTCTTCAATTTACCCCCTCCAAAGCTTCCCTTCCAACCGTTCTTATTCTCTTGAAAATTAATGTCCTCTTTTCATTCGTTACTATTGTATTTTTATTTCTAAATATGTGAGTACGCCTGTTCAGTTTGTATAATAAATATATATTAATATGTATTAATATATATACATACATAAATGTATATATAATATATATATACATTCTGCATTTTTGTCCTTTTACTAGCAGGTATATGAAGTAATCACCCCCTCACCAAGGAAATATGTGTTTGCAACAGATGAAGTTCATAGCAGAAATTCACAACCAAACAAAATGTAGAGTTGTGCAGCCTGGCCCCAAGGGATACACATATATTAAAACTCTGCACCTAAGACTTAGAGATCATTGCAGAAGATGAGCTAAGAGTCAGAGAAAATCAGGGACATTTCTGTGAGAATGAGTTTCTATGAATGCCAGTAGCTACACCCATAAAGTCTTACCAACAAAAATTCTCCATGTGTGCATGCACACTGAGTCACTGGAACATTCCTATATCATTTGATGCCTTGGTACTTAGAATTTTTGCAATTGAATTAGAAATTTGTGGTTTGATGTTAAGTACTTTAGATCCAATATATGGAAACATTATATTCCATAAATATACTTATTATTTCTACTCTAATTCTTTTGGAATTATATACTTGTACATCACCAAAAAAGTCCTGTGCAACTATTCAAGTTTAGTAGCAATGGTGGAAGTGTGTGACATGTTGTGTGTGTGTGTGTGTGTGTGTGTGCACGCGCGCGCGCACGTGCATGCATGTATAACAGAGAGAGAGAGAGAGAGAGAGAGAGAGAGAGAGAGAGAGAGAGATTGATTGGCATTGAATGTGTATTTGCTTGCAATTGTATGAAAGCTAAGTCAGACTACCTCATGTCCACTACTTATACTTATACTTATGCTTGTTTACAGATAGACCTTTAGAGAAAAACTCATGGTATTTGAAGAAACTTAAACGTTTAATCAAGAGAAGTTTGGCATTCCTCTGAAGGCTGAATTTCACCTGGCTCAAGCCACAGGTGGATATGTGTTGTCTGTAGTGAATAATGTTATCCAGTCTGATAAGATAGAACAACTCTACCTAGAAGTAACAAGATTCTGCCTGTTTTCATCATGTAGATCTGATTTGAATATTTAGCTTCCTTTTGGAAGAATCACTATTAAATTACCAGAAGTGTTCTTAATTTTGCTTAGCTGAACAAGGTAATGATATTTGTTTAGAGACAGAACTGGATGAAAGGATATGATACAAATAATCTGTTCCAAACAGTCTCATGGCCCCGTTCCACCTTCCTTTAAAGCATCTGGTACCATTTCACGTCAGGACTATTTGCCAAATGAGCTGGGCCTGTTTTATTGATGAGATTGTTTTGTTCTCATGGAACCCTTTTAATGGAAAACAGCATCATTGATTTAATAAGGAGGACACTGTGGGAGAAGACTTAACAATATGCTATTTCCTCTTCATCAAACAACAAACAGAATGTCTAAGGGAAAATTACTAAAGTTGACGTTTTCTATCTGGGGGACTGCTAGAAAAGGACGGCAGTGAGATTTTACTATGCAAAAAAACTACATGTTATGAGATAAATCAACTTTCCAATAAAGAATTAAAAAAATCTTGCTACAGTGTCTGGAGAATTTATAGATTTTACAATTCAAACTTCTGCTTACTTCTGTTTATGAAAAAAGACCAACTCTACTTAGAAGTAACAAGACTCTGCATGTCAGACATGGTAACATGATTCACTATAGAAAGCACATATCTACTAGGGGGTTGAGTCAGGTAGAAGTTTTTTCTAAAGAAATTTAAAAAACATTTTTGATAAGATAGCTATCACTAAATTTTTTTAAAAATTCTAGAATATTATATAGTGTTATATCTCAGTATTAATTTTTCACTATTGTATAAATAATCAATAGAAGTTTCTTTTATATACATCAATGATCTATTCCTAATAATTTAACATCTTAATATTGAATCATATGATTGCAGAAAGTGACATGTATGTTAAATATAGAGATTCTAGAACTACAGAGAGATAAAGTCCTTGCTGAGACATTTTTGCTCTATGTTGACTTAGCCTGGTACCCATAATGTCTCTCCTTGAGGTTTTCCATTCCACTCCAGGGAGTATTACAAAGAACAAACTATCAACTTATTTGTAAATGTTGACAAGGAGTATGCTCCAAATTTTATAACATAGCTACATTTGTCATTGTTACTCAAATTACTATATCATGATGCCAAATATGATATAGATAGCTGGAGATGTCAGAGTAGAAATATCTTTTGGATTAGGATTATGAAGTTCTAGTGTGGAATAAATATGGAATACATTTGATTGAATTTTAGATTATCTGATCCAAGTCCTTCAATTCAAGGAACAACGTAAATTAAATCTTTATTTGGGTCTCAAACTATTGCATGTATATTCCCTGCATTGCTACAAAATTGTAGCAGAGGATATATGAGGACTTAAGTATATGCTTTTATAATAAAACATTTTGCTACTTGTAATTCTCAAAATTCACCTTGAATGATGTGTGTAGGTAAGGAGCAGATTGTGTGCAGTATCCACAGCTTCCATAGTACCATGTGCTGGAGATGAAACTGGCAGACTGGTCAATTAGATTCACTGTAGCATTTGTAAGTGCATTGACACCATGTCAAGACTTCCAATTCCATGGTTGAGTTTGCATCTTTAAAAAAATTATAGGTTACTTTCCTTTTAACTTTTTCTTCAGGTCTATCCTTTTTTTTTAAATATCTTAGTGACAATTGTTAAAATAACATTACCTAAGTGCATACAAATCACACACACAATGCTAAAGACTTATTTCATCTGCTCTGTCAACAATCGTGACAATTGTTGCTATTATCTTTCATCCTGTATTTTATTAACTACTCTCAGAGTCTTATCACATGTGAGAACTTATTATGTCTACCTAACTCATATTTTAATCCAGCAATAGAAATGTTAAACAATAAAGAGTGACAATAGCGTTATTCAGTATTGGACAAAGATGGTCTTCCTATCTTAACTTTAGACTGACTCAGTTTTAACTGTTTCCTTGATAGCTCTCCCTGAATGTATCTTGGGTAATCATATGTCCAGTCATTCATTAGTCAAGTACTTCTCTCCTTCTCAGTTATCACTACTTTCCCAAGACATAAAACCTGGAAGAAGATCCTGTCTTTTCACTACATGAATAAATTCTTATTCTACTTCTTGGTATCACCATGGTAACTGTTCTAATCCAAGTAAGTAATTCACATATTCTCTGTCAGCCAAATAAAGGCTGGAGAGTGAAGCCAGGATGGTGTTTTAAAGAAAAGCATCTGAATGCAACTTCCAAACTTACTATCTCTTCAAGTTTCTTCAGTTTTAGCCTTTGAAATTGTTAATAACCCCACTTTCTTCTTCCTTCTAATTCTCTAGACTAGAAAATTTAAAACCTTTTAGGTGTTTTAAACACTCCACTGTCTTTCCTCTCTCTTCTTCTTTTACTTAGATTCCATGAATAGAGTTTTGCACATTGACTGATAATGCAAACACTGTGCTTGTAAAGGCTGAACTTTCATTTGAGAATATAGAACAAAGGTAAACATGAATAAAAATGGGTAGTTCCCCAATATGTTTATTTGTAGGTGAAAATACGCATTTTGACCCGTTCTGACTGATACCTAAGTGAGAGCTGAAACAAAGCTTAAAAATAGCTTTCTCATGTAAGCTTTCTATCTCCTTCAAATTGCGTTTGTTTTTTTCTTTTTTTTCCCCAAAATGATTCACCTGTGTTTCATTGATGTGACATGTTCTATGATTTATTTTAGGTATTTCATATATAAAAACAAAGAAGGTTCAAAAGGGTAATAGTTAATGATCCATTATACTGTATATGTGCAGGTCATTGTGTGGTTTCTATAAGGAACAAGGAAATTCATATCTGCAAACTAAGTTATTAGCCAAACACAAACTTCATCCAAGTCATATAGATACTTTGCAGTTTAAGCAAATGATCCATTTTCTTGCCCTGGGAGAAAAATTCTGCAGAAAAATTGTGTTTTTTCATTTCTTTATAACAACATGGGAAGAAGAGTTGAGAAATGTAACTTTTTCAATTGTGTAGTAAGTTTTGCGAAGTGTCCTTAAATCATTTTATAAAGTCTATAAAAGGAGGAGTAATATCGATTTCAGGGAAAATGGCAGGTGTGTTCCCATATTATTTCCAGTATTAATTACTGGAATTAAATACCCCAAATAATACTTAATGAATTTTTAAAGATTTTAGTAATAAATAAAATTAACTTTTTATTTTAAAATAAAAAACAATAAAACATAACTGCTGAATTTTACTTTTAAAAAACTTCCTTAAATATCTAGTTCCAATATTCAAATCATTACTGTATTTCTGATGAAATAAAATTTAGCTGAGAAGCTGAACCAGTCCCACAGTTTTCTGTACCCAAATCCTGTGGGGGAGAGAGTTGGACTCTTAGAAGCACAGACAATCCTGAGAGTTCAGAGGAGATAACTACTTCTGCCCACATTCCTAACCCAAGAGGAGTCCACGTAGTGCCCGCTGTGCCCTTTGGGAACAGGAATCTAGGAGTAGTCAGGAACAGGAAATTCCTGGTTTCTGCCTGCATCCAGAGCTTAAAGCCAGTGACCAGGAGCACTGACACACATAAGAGCAGAGGTAAGACCAACTCTTCTGCTCCCAGCAACACACCTGGGGATCACAGAACAAACAAAACCAGGAACAGTCTGGAACAGGACACTTCCAGCTTTTGCCTGTGTCTAGAGATGAACCAGTCCCATGGGTCACTCTACCCAGATCTGGCTGAAAGAAAAAAGGTTTATGGGAGTGCTGACACACAGGATTACAGGAAGGTCAAGCCACTGTCAGAGAGAGCAAGACAAGCTAAAACCAGAGACAACCTGATGGTGAGAGTCAAGTACAGGAACCTAAGCAAAAGAAACCAAGACTACTTGGCAAAATCAGAGCCCAGTTCTCCCACCAAAGCACAAACTAGATATCCAAACACACCAAAAAAGCAATATTTTGATTTACAATTACATCTCATTTAGATAATGGAGGACTTTAAGAAGAATATAAATAGCTCTCTTAAAGAAATACAGGACAATACAAGTAAACGAGTAGAAACCCTTAAAGAGGAAACACAAAAAACCCCTCAAAGAATTACAGGAAAAGACAACTAAAGAGGTGAAGGAATTGAACAAAATCATCCAGGATTTAAAAAATGGAAAAAGAAACAATAAAGAAAGAAAAAAGGGAGACAACACTGGAGATAGATAGCCTAGGAAAGCGATCAGAAGTCATAGACACAAGCATCACCAGCAGAATATAATAGATACCACAGAGAATCTCAGGGGCAGAAGATACTATAGAAAGCATTGACATAACTGTCAAAGATAATGTAAAATCCAAAAGCTCCTAGCCCAAAACATCCAGGAAATCCAGGATACAATGAGAAGATCAAAACTAAGGATAATAGGTATATTAGAAAGTAAAGACTCCAACTTAAAGGACCAGTAAATATCTCCAACAAAATTAGAGAAGAAAACTTCCCTAACCTAAAGAAAGAGTTGCCCATAAACATACAAGAAGCCTACAGAACTGCAAATAGATTGGACCAAAAAAGAAACTCTTCCTTTCACATAACAATCAAAACACCAAATGCACAAAACAAAGAAAGAATTTTAAAAGCAGTAAGGGAAAAAGGACAAGTAACATATAAAGGCAGAGGTATCAGAATTTCATCAGACTTCTCACCAGGAACTATGAAAGCCAGAAGATCCTGGACAGATGTCACACAGACCCTAAGAGAACAGAAATGCCAGTCCAGGCTACTGTATCCAGCAAAATTATCGATTAATATAGATGGAGAAACCAAGATATTCCATGATAAGACCAAATTTACACAATATCTTTCTACAACTACAGCACTACAAAGGATAATACATGGAAAACTCCAAAGAAAGGAGGGAAACTACACCCTAGGAAAAGCAAGAATGTAATCTTGCAGCAAAACCAAAAGGCAACAGCCACACAAGCATAACACCATCTCTAACAAGAAAAGTAACAGGAGGAAAGGGCAGAGCAGATCTTCCTGGTTGCTGCCTCCGCGGAGAGCTCGTAGGCAGCACCCCAAGAGGAAATTTGAGCCTCGGGACCACAGGTAAGACCAACTTTTCTGCTGCAAGTGACCTGCCTGGTGAACACCAGACACAGGCCCACAGGAACAGCTGAAGACCTGTAGATAGGAAAAACTACACTCCCGAAAGCAGAACACTCTGTCCCCATAACTGGCTGAAAGAAAACAGGAACACAGGTCTACAGCACTCCTGACACACAGGCTTAAAGGGCAGTCTAGCCACTGTCAGAAATAGCAGAACAAAGTAACACTAGAGATAATCTGATGGCGAGAGGCAAGCACAGGAACCCAAGCAACAGAAAGCAAGACTACATGGCATCATCGGAGCCCAATTCTCCCACCAAAGCAAACACGAAATATCCAAACACACCAGAAAAGCAAGATCTAGTTTCAAAATCATATTTGATCAGGATGCTGGAGGACTTCAAGAAAGACGTGAAGAACTCCCTTAGAGAACAAGTAGAAGCCTACAGAGAGGAATCGCAAAAATCCCTGAAAGAATTCCAGGAAATCATAAATAAACAAGTAGAAGACCATAGAGAGGAGTCACAAAAATCCCTGAAAGAATTCCAGGAAAACACAATCAAACAGTTGAAGGAATTAAAAATGGAAATAGAAGCAATCAAGAAAGAACACATGGAAACAAACCTGGACATAGAAAACCAAAAGAAGAGACAAGGAGCTGTAGATACGAGCTTCACCAACAGAATACAAGAGATGGAAGAGAGAATCTCAGGAGCAGAAGATTCCATAGAAATCATTGACTCAACTGTCAAAGATAATGTAAAGCAGAAAAAGCTACTGGTCCAAAACATACAAGAAATCCACGACTCAATGAGAAGATCAAACCTAAGGATAATAGGTATAGAAGAGAGTGAAGACCCACAGCTCAAAGGACCAGTAAATATCTTCAACAAAATCATAGAAGAAAACTTCCCTAACCTAAAAAAAGAGATACCCATAGGCATACAAGAAGCCGACAGAACTCCAAATAAATTGGACCAGAAAAGAAACACCTCCCGTCACATAATAGTCAAAACATCAAACGCACAAAATAAAGAATATTAAAAGCAGTAAGGGAAAAAGGTCAAGTAACATACAAAGGCAGACCTATCAGAATTACACCAAACTTTTCGCCAGAAACTATGAAGGCCAGAAGATCCTGGACAGATGTCATACAGACCCTAAGAGAACACAAATGCCAGCCCAGGTTAGTGTGTCCTGCAAAACTCTCAATTAACATAGATGGAGAAACCAAGATATTCCATGACAAAACCAAATTTACACAATACCTTTCTACAAATCCAGCACTACAAAGGATAATAAAGGGTAAAGCCCAACATAAGGAGGCAAGCTATACCCTAGAAGAAGCAAGAAACTAATCGTCTTGGCAACAAAACAAAGAGAAGAAAAGCACACAAACATAACCTCACATCCAAAAATGAATATAACAGGAAGCAATAATCACTATTCCTTAATATCTCTCAATATCAATGGCCTCAACTCCCCAATAAAAAGACATAGATTAACAAACTGGATACACAACGAGGACCCTGCATTCTGCTGCCTACAGGAAACACACCTCAGAGACAAAGACAGACACTACCTCAGAGTGAAAGGCTGGAAAACAACTTTCCAAGCAAATGGTCGGAAGAAGCAAGCTGGAGTAGCCATTCTAATATCAAATAAAATCAAATTCAACTAAAAGTCATCAAAAAAAGATAAGGAAGGACACTTCATATTCATCAAAGGAAAAATCAACCAAGATGAACTCTCAATCCTAAATATTTATGCTCCAAATACAAGGGCACCCACATATGTAAAAGAAACTTTACTAAAGCTCAAAACACACATTGCACCTCACACAATAATAGTAGGAGACTTCAACACCCCACTCTCATCAGTGGACAGATCATGGATACAGAAATTAAACAGAGACGTAGACAGACTAAGAGAAGTCATGAGTCAAATGGACTTAACAGATATTTATAGAACATTTTATCCTAAAGCAAAGGTTATAACTTCTTCTCAGCTTCTCATGGTACTTTCTCCAAAATTGACCATATAATTGGCCAAAAAAACGGGCCTCAACAGGTACAGAAAGATAGAAATAATCCCATGCGTGCTATCAGACCACCACGTCTTAAAACTGATCTTCAATAATAATAAGGGAAGAATGCCCACATATACGTGGAAATTGAACAATGCTCTTCTCAATGATAACCTGGTTAAGGAAGGAATAAAGAAAGAAAATAAAGACTTTATAGAATTTAATGAAAATGAAGGTACAACATACCCAAACTTATGGGACACAATGAAAGCTGTGCTAAGAGGAAAACTCATAGTGCTGAGTTCCTGCAGAAAGAAAAAGAAAGAGCATATGTCAGCATCTTGACAGCACACCTAAAATCTCTAGAACATAAAGAAGCAAATACACCCGGGAGGAGTAGAAGGCAGGAAATAATCAAACTCAGAGCTGAAATCAACCAAGTAGAAACAAAAAGGACCATAGAAAGAATCAACAGAACCAAAAGTTGGTTCTTTAAGAAAATCAACAAGATACATAAACCATTAGCCAGACTAATGAGAGGACACAGAGAGTGTGTCCAAATTAACGAAATCAGAAATGAAAAGGGAGACATAACTACAGATTCAGAGGAAATTCAAAAATCATCAGATCTTACTACAAAAGCCTATATTCAACAAAACTTGAAAATCTGCAGGAAATGGAAAATTTCCTAGACAGATACCAGGTACCGAAGTTAAATCAGGAACAGATAAACCAGTTAAACAACCCCATAACTCCTAAGGAAATAGAAGCAGTCATTAAAGGTCTCCCAACCAAAAAGAGCCCAGGTCCAGATGGGTTTAGTGCAGAATTCTATCAGACCTTCATAGAAGACCTCATACCAATATTATCCAAACTATTCCACAAAATTGAAACAGATGGGTCACTCCCGAATTCCTTCTATGAAGCCACAATTACTCTTATACCTAAACCACACAAAGACACAACAAAGAAAGAGAACTTCAGACCAATTTCCCTTATTAATATCGACGCAAAAATACTCAATAAAATTTGGCAAACTGAATCCAAGCGCACATCAAAACAATCATCCACCATGATCAAGTAGGCTTCATCCCAGGCATGCAGGGATAGTTTAATATACGGAAAAACATCAACGTGATCCATTACATAAACAATCTGAAAGAACAAAACCACATGATCATTTCATTAGATGCTGAGAAAGCATTTGACAAAATTCAACACCCCTTCATGATAAAAGTCCTGGAAAGAATAGGAATTCAAGGCCCATACCTAAACATAGTAAAAGCCATATACATCAAACCAGTTGCTAACTTTAAACTAAATGGAGAGAAACTTGAAGCAATCCCACTAAAATCAGGGACTAGACAAGGCTGCCACTCTCTCCCTACTTATTCAATATAGTTCCTGAAGTTCTAGCCAGAGCAATCAGACAACAAAAGGAGATCAAGTGGATACAGATCGGGAAAGAAGAGGTCAAAATATCACTATTTGCAGATGATATGATAGTATATTTAAGTGATCCCAAAGTTCCACCAGAGAACTACTAAAGCTGATAAACAACTTCAGCAAGGTGGCTGGGTATAAAATTAACTCAAATAAATCAGTAGCCTTCCTCTATACAAAAGAGAAACAAGCCGAGAAAGAAATTAGGGAAACGACACCCTTCATAATAGACCCAAATAATATAAAGTACCTCGGTGTGACTTTAACCAAGCAAGTAAAAGATTTGTACAATAAGAACTTCAAGACTCTGAAGAAAAAATTGAACAAATCCTCAGAAGATGGAAAGATCTCCCATGCACATGGATTGGCAGGATTGATATAGTAAAAATGGCCATTTTACCAAAAGCGATCTAAAGATTCAATGCAATCCCCATCAAAATACCAATCCAGTTCTTCAAAGAGTTGACAGAACAATTTGCAAATTCATCTGGAATAACAAAAAACCCAGGATACCTAAAACTATCCTCAACAATAAAAGAACTTCAGGGGGAATCACTATCCCTGAATTCAAGCAGTATTACAGAGCAATAGTGATAAAAACTGCATGGTATTGGTACAGAGACAGACAGATAGACCAATGGAACAGAATTGAAGACCCAGAAATGAACCCACACACCTATGGGCACTTGATTTTTGACAAAGGAGCCAAAACCATCCAATGGAAAAAATATAGCACTTTTAGCAAATGGTGCTGGTTCAATTGGAGGTCAACATGTAGAAGAATGCAGATCGATCCATGCTTATCACCCTGTACAAAGCTTAAGTCCAAGTGGATCAAGGACCTCCACATCAAACCAGATACACTCAAACTAATAGAAGAAAAACTAGGGAAGCATCTGGAACACATGGGCACTGGAAAAAATTTCCTGAACAAAACACCAATGGCTTATGCTCTAAGATCAAGAATCGACAAATGGGATCTCATAAAACTGCAAAGCTTCTGTAAGGCAAAGGACACTGTGGTTAGGACAAAACGGCAACCAACAGATTGGGAAAAGAACTTTACCAATCCTACAACAGATAGAGGCCTTATATCCAAAATATACAAAGAACTCAAGAAGTTAGACCGCAGGGAGACTAATAACCTTATTAAAAAATGGGGTTCAGAGCTAAACAAAGAATTCACAGCTGAGGAATGCTGAATGGCTGAGAAACACCTAAAGAAATGTTCAACATCTTTAGTCATAAGGGAAATGCAAATCAAAACAACCCTGAGATTTCACCTCACACCAGTGAGAATGGCTAAGGTCAAAAACTCAGATGACAGCAGATGCTGGCGAGGATGCTTAGAAAGAGGAACACTCCTCAATTGTTGGTGGGATTGCAGACTGGTACAACCATTCTGGAAATCAGTCTGGAGGTTCCTCAGAAAATTGGACAT
The DNA here is from genome assembly GCF_021556685.1 of Rattus norvegicus. Taxonomy (NCBI): domain Eukaryota; kingdom Metazoa; phylum Chordata; class Mammalia; order Rodentia; family Muridae; genus Rattus; species Rattus norvegicus. The sequence goes on from NC_141547.1 coordinate 24,516,417, forward strand.
TGAACTACCTGAGGATCCAGCTATACCTCTCTTGGGCATATACCAAAAAGATGCCCCATCATATAAAAAAGACACATGCTCCACTATGTTCATTGCAGCCTTATTTATAATAGCCAGAAGCTGGAAAGAACACAGATGCCCTTCAACAGAGGAATGGATACAGAAAATGTGGTACATCTGCACAATGGAATATTACTCAGCTATCAAAACAATGACTTCATGAAATTTGTAGGCAAATGGTTGGAACTGGCAAATATCATCCTGAGTGAGGCAACCCAATCACAGAAAAACACACATGGTATGCACTCATTAATAAGTGGCTATAAGCCCAAATGCTTGAATTACCCTAGATGCCTAGAACAAATGAAACTCAAGACAGATGATCAAAATGTGAATGCTTCACTCCCTCTTTAAAAGGGGAACAAGAATACTCTTGGCAGGGAATAGAGAGGCTAAGATTAAAACAGAGACAGAAGGAACACACATTGAGAGCCTGCCCCACATGTGGCCCATGCATATACAGCCATCCAATTAGACAAGATGGATGAAGCAAAGTAGTACAGGCCGATAGGAGCCGGATGTAGATCTCTCCCGAGAGACACAGCCAGAATACAGCAAACACAGAGGCGTATGCCAGCAGCAAAACACTGAACTGAGAATAGGACCCCCATTGAAGGAATCAGAGAAGGAACTTGAAGAGCTTGAAGGGGCTCGAGATCCCATATGTACAACAATGTCAAGCAACCAGAGCTTCCAGGGACTAAGCCACTACCTAAAGACTATACATGGACTGACCCTAGACTCTGACCTCATAGGTAGCAATGAATATCCTAGTAAGAGCACCAGTGGAAGGGGAAGCCCTGGGTCCTGCTAAGACTGAACCCCCAGTGAAGTAGATTGTTGGGAGGAGGCCTGCAAGGGGGGGGGGAATGGGCAGGGGAACACCCATAAAGAAGGGGAGGGGGGAAGGGGATATTTGCCCAGAAACCGGGAAAGGGAATAACACTTGAAATGTATATAAGTAATACTCAAGTTAATAAAAAAAAAAGAAAGAAAGAAAAAAAAAGTAATAGGAAACAACAACCAGTATTCTTTAGTATCTCTTAGCATCAATGGGCTCAATTCCCTAATAAAAAGACATAGACTAACAGAATCGATACTTAAAAGAGTACCTAGCATTTTGCTGTGTACAGGAAACACACCACAGTGACAAAAACAGATACTACCTCAGAGTAAAAGGCTGGAAAACAATTTTCCAAGCAAATGGTATGAAGAAAAAAGCTGCAATAGCCATTCTAGTATCAAATAATATTGTCTTTCAACCAGAAGTTATCAAGAAGGATAAGGAAGGACATTTCATATTCATCAAAGGAAAAAACGACCAAGATGAACTTTCAATCCTGTATATCTATGATTCAAATGCAAGGGCACCTACACTCATAAAAGAAACCTTACTAAAGCTCAAAGCACACATTGCATTTCACACAGTAATAGTGAGAGATTTCAATACCCTACTCTCATCAATGGACAGATGATGGAAACAGAATTTAAACAGAGGCATAGAGAAACTAACAGACTTTATGAACCAAATGGATCTAACAGATATTTCTAGAATATTTCATCCTAAAACAAAAGAATATACCTTCTTCTCAGCACCTCATGGTACCTTCTCCAAAATAAGCCATATAATCAGTCAAGAAACAGGCCTCAATAGATATAAAAAGATTGACATAATCCCATGCATTCTATCAGATCACCACAGATTAAGGTGACTATTCAATAGCATCAAAAACAACAGAAAGTCCACATATACATGGAAGTTGAACAATGCTCTACACAATGACAACTTGGTCAAGGAAGAACTAAAGAAAGAAATTAAAAACTTTTTAGAATTTAGTGAAATTAATGGCACGACATACCCAAACTTATGGGACACAAAGAAAACAGTGCTAAGAGAAAAATTAATAGCTCTGAGTGTTTTCAAAAAGAAACTGGAGACAGCATGCATTAGCAGCTTGACAGCAGACATAATAGCTATAGAACAAAAAGAAGCAAATACTTCCACAACAAGTAGGCAGGAAGTAATCAAACTCAGGGCTGAAATGAACCAAGTAGAAACAAAAAGAACTAAAAAAGATTCGACACAAACAGGAGCTGAGTCTTTGAGAAAATCAACAAGATAGATGAACTCTTAGCCAGATAAACCAAAGAACATGGATAGAGTATCTGTGGAAAGCTGCAATAACATTCGCCATCACAAGATGGCGCTGGCTTCCGCTGCACCAGCCCAACTTCCTTTCAGGAAACTAGCTGTGTGCTCATGTGCAAGAGTGTGTTTGCGCCAAGTCTTTGCCCACCCCGGGGCGTGCCAGTGAGATCATGGGTAAGCGACCAATCAGGCGTGGACGTGCCGTGCTAGGGTTTTATTTATTTATTTATTTATTTTCTTTTTTTTTGGAGCTGGGGACCGAACCCAGGGCCTTGTGGTTGCTAGGCAAGCGCCCTACCACTGAGCCAAACCCCCAACCCCCATGCTAGGGTTTTATAAGCAGCGCCTTTCTGGGCCCCGGTCTCTCCTCTTCAACATGTAATAAATGCTTTGCTGCAGAAGGATCCTGGTGTCCGTGCGTGTTCTTGCTGGCAAAACGATAGTGCGGGATATTTGGTGCCGAAATCCGGCATAAACGCCTCACCATCGCCGGTGCCGAGGAGAGCCTCTGTTCACGGAGAGGGTCCAGAACTGCAGGTCGAAAGGTAAGCTCTGAGAGACATGTTTGGTCTTGATCTCTCTCATCTCTCTCCCCCATTAAAAGATGCGGTGGAAGCTTTTGTTATTGTTTTGGCAGCGCTCATTCTTTCTCTTTTGGCTTTTGATTTTGCGGCTGCCGCTAGGCACAGTCAGAAATCATGCCTAGAAGATGAGAAATGCCGCCCAACAGTAATAGCAGGACAGGGAGCGCTAAGGGAGTTACAGGACAGCATGTCAGAAACAGAGCGGAATGAAAGATTAAAGAGCTCAAAGAGAAAAGGTGCACCTAAGAAAAAAGGCCCTTCCACGGACCTTGGATCCGAGGAAGCGAGAGATAAGGGAAAGGACGCCCTGGGAGAGAAAAAGGGAGGAGATAAAAGGAACACAGTATTTTGGGAGAAAAATTTTGTCTTTGTGCTTGTAAAAGGTGTGATTAGGCTCTGGAAACTTCACAGAGTCATACTGATCAGATTTGATAGAGGTAGACCGCCTGAAATATTTATTCAGGAGAATCAAACAAAAAGATATCTCAATTCTTAATTGTTCCTACCCCCTACCCCCAAGGACATCTCAATGCCCATACACAGCTTGATGGAGTTAATGTAATTGGGCTGTGAGTGGAAATATTCAGGACTGTGTTTCACTTCCATACCATTTATGAATGTCAGTCATGCTGTTCAGATATCCCGTAATATAATCTCAATATCTTACAGGAATTTGGTTTCAACACGTTGATGGACTAGTCCAGGAATTGAGACAATCCATCATCCATATCAACTCCACTCGAGTGGATGGTCACCGTGGAAGTGGTGGGAAAGGGGAAATCCTACCTCTCTGCTGACTCCTATTGGAATCTGGGTCCCTTTGGTGGGACACCATCTAGTTTTTCCCTCTATGTGTATTGTCTGTCCTTGGTGTACCAAGCTGTCCATGCCTGTCAGTTTATGTCTGTGGTTCTTGTTTCTCGTTGTTTAAATGTTTTATGTTTCATGTTCAAAAGAGAAAATGGTAAAAACTTTATCTGCCAATCGTTCATATCTTGATTTGGTTTTAACTCGTTTCAAAAAAGGAACAAATGAATAAAAAGCAGTTTCTATCAGTCCTTAGAGCCCTGTATCTGTAGCCAGGAGTCTAGGTCAGCTGGAGAAGCTACCAGGGGATGAGCTGATTATTAGACTTAGCAGGTGACAAGGTGCTTCTCTTAAAATCACAGCTAGAAAAGTCATAATGGTGTTTGGTCTAAATATTAAAGATATGTGTAGCCACTTCAATTTTGTTTCTCATTGGTTTTAAATGTATAAATATGCTCTACATGCCTAGGTTATGGACTATCGGCTTTTAAGTTATTGGATATGGTTAAAAAGGTATAATATTGGTTACAGAAAGTTGACATAAAGCTGGTAATTTGGATTAAGTCATTCTAGACAACATGTGACATGAGCCAACCTAGGGAAACAGGTCTAAATTGAGATAATATTTTATGGAACTCTTATCCTAGAAACCAGGCTTATAAAAGAATTTAGGACAATGTCTCTTTGTTGAGGTATTGGAGAACGCACCATCGTGCGTTGATATGTAGGAATTGGCAGTCAAACTTTGTAGCATGAAGGATAGACTCGGTGTCTTGGAGACTAGATTTTGGAGACTAGATTGTTTGTTGGAGGTTGAGTTTTGTTTTCCAAAGTTGTGGTTTGCCCTGAAGTTATCTGTATTTTAATGTTAATTCCACTGCCCCAAGGACAGCTGCCTAGTCACTACTCAGAACTCAGGTGACCTTGTGGTTTTGCTCTGGTGTTACAAGGAGAACTTAAGGATTTGATTAAGGATTGCCAGTGTTACATCGACTAACTCAAACTTATTTATAATTGAGGAAAAATCAAACAGGTAGAGATTGTTACAGGATTTACAAAGGACTGATGAGGTTTTAGAATTTGTGAGAGCATTACAGCCAGTTTCCTTACTCCAACTGCCATTTCAAGACAGATTTAGAGGATTGATTTTATGCAATTTGTTTACATCATAGCAATTGTGAGTTTTCATTTCATGAGCTTGCTTATAATTTTAGAGGGCCCATGAAGTGATATCATTAAAAATTTTACAAAAGAATGGCTAATAGCTTATATTATGTAATTTTGTTGCTTCTTCAATGTAAGAAGTTAGAACTTTGAATCTTTCAGTGTATATGGAAATTTTTACTACAAATCTTTGCTCTCAAAATGAGCTTTCATATTTGGGGAGTAGCTGTTACACTACTCCAGAAAAGAATATTTGAAACTAATTTTAAGCTTCTAAGGATATGTTAATTGCCAAAATACCTCACCTTACCAGAGGACTTAAGCCTTTGTTATCCTCATTGGATATAAAGCTTCAGTTGTGTTAATACAGAATTGTAGGCTAGAGTCATGGAAGTATTTTAAAAAGAAACCTGGTGAAACATACCTTATTCCAAACAGCAATCAAATTGGTTATTATAAAATACTGATATTTGGCCTATTACATATACAAATTTTTCAGGCAAAATTGATAATTTTACTCTTTGCATGCTTTTGTACTTCCTGTATATTAGTGCATGCAACTCATAGGAAATGCGCTTACTGTATCTATAGGTGGTTCATCTAATGATTAGGCTACATGTATGATTGGATCACTTCTTTATTCTCTTGAGTTTCCCCTGTTTCAACACAGACTATTAAATTACGTGCTGTAGCCACTGTTTTTAAATGTTAAAAAATCAAGCTTTCAATTCAATGTGTAGCTTGTGGTTTACAATTGATTTCAATTACTTAATGCTTTATTAGAGGCAGGTTTTCTACATAAAATCAGTGAGTGATGATTTCAGTGTGAATTGCCTGACAACTCACTGTCCTTTCAGTGCTCTGCCTCAGACAACTAAACAAAACCATAGACCCAGCTCTTTGAAAATGGTAATGGAGTTGATAACACACCCTCATGATAAAGAGGAAGATGCCAGTTGCTTACTTCCAATGCCCAGCCTCACCCTGCCAACTCAGGGATTTCTAAATAAGGCTAAATCTGGACCATGTTTACAGGATTCGGCATTTCTAATTAATGTTTAAAACTTGTGAGGTGCTGGAGAGATGGCTTAGTGGTTAAGAGCACTAAGTACTGTTCCTTTATAGGCCATTTGGGAACTCAAACTAGATTGCCTGGACCCCTTAACGAGGGAGGACAATGATACTAGACAGTTTATATCTTAATAAATAAGAAGAGGGAGTTATATCCCTGTATGCTATGTATGCTATACAATAATACTACTTTAATTTCCAATTTTAAAATTTGGATGCCAAGGAACTCTGAGTGTTTATGGCACCCTACAACTAGGCATACTTCTGCATTTGGCATGATCCTGTCCAGGTATTTTATATGGGGAAGAGGGAATGTTTGTTTTTTTTCTACAGGATGCTACAAGAGTATGCCAGCTGCCAGAGGTGGTTGCTGAGACTTGCTGATCCTGGGAGCATGAAGATCCAGCTCTCGTGGTTCAGGTCCCTGGAGTCATTCCTGTGTCCTTGGAGGAAGACGGAGGATTCCCCCACATCTTTTGTCATCACGGAGATTTTGACATTGCTGCAATCATTGTGTCCCGTCCCACCGCAGCCTGCACTCCAACCCTCTGTGCACTGCTGCTTGCCAGAGAAGATTGGACTCCAGCTGTTACCCCTGCCCCCCTCATTCCCCTGTTGACTCTTGCTGCCTTAGTCATTTTGCAGTCTGTAGCTTCACAGGAATGCCATCTGCGTGAAGCTGATGTGGACTGGGGAACTCTGCCCTGGTTGTGCAGATCTCAGACATGGTTCCATTGCCTGCTGGTTGTTCCAGAGAAGAATGACCGATCCTAAACTGTCCTGGGAAAGACCTTGTTACTTTCGCTGCTATTGTAGCAGCCATTACTGCTGCAGCCATTGTTTCTGCAGTGTCTAGAGTTGCCCTCCCCCAATCTATTGTTAGGCAAGCACAGTGGGTGAACTTTCTGGAGTAGTTGCTAACAATTGGGAATTCTAAATTTTATTATAGGAGTGGCTTGACTACGGCCCTTGGTGGTAGCAGCTGAGGAGAACCAGATGAGGTGCCCACTACTTATCAGGAGTGGCTCTGTTTGGTGCAGCCCTATGCTGTGGATTAGTGTTTATGCTATGGTTGGTTTGCAAACTCAGATCTCAACAGAAACGTGACAAGGTCGTTATCACTCAAGCACTTGTGGCCATTGAACAAGGGGCCTCCCCTGAAATTTGGTTATCTATCCTCAAAAATTAGTCGACATCTGAGTTCTCTGCTCTTGCACCCCATGGATTTGTGGATCCATTGCACTAGGATGAGAGAGACTCAATGATTCTTTGATCAGCCCTTCTACATTGCTGAGATTTCCTCATTGCACGTGATAGGGTGATCATGATTTCCTCACTAACTCATTTTCTGGCTGGCCTCTTTTGTAGAGTTCGCCCTAGGTCGTTTAGCAGTTACTGTCACACAGCACTGCGGTATCCAGAGACGGGCAACTTTCCTCATGCACAGACCAATCTAAGACACGGGACCCAGTAGCGATAGGGTTATCCTACGACGGATAAGGCTGTGACATTAGAGGAACGACCTAAGACAGGAGCCACAGCAGATGGACATGACTGCAGAGGCCTAGACCAGCCTCATTCTAGTAAAACAAAAAGGAGGAGATGTGGAAAGCTGCAATAACATTCGCCATCACAAGATGGCGCTGGCTTCCGCTGCACCAGCCCAACTTCCTTTCAGGAAACTAGCTGTGTGCTGATGTGCAAGAGTGTGTTTGCGCCAAGTCTTTGCCCACCCCAGGGCGTGCCAGTGAGATCATGGGTAAGCGACCAATCAGGCGTGGACGTGCCGTGCTAGGGTTTTATTTATTTATTTATTTATTTTCTTTTTTTTGGAGCTGGGGACCGAACCCAGGGCCTTGTGGTTGCTAGGCAAGTGCCCTACCAATGAGCCAAATCCCCAACCACCGTGCTAGGGTTTTATAAGCAGCTCCTTTCTGGGCCCCGGTCTCTCCTCTTCAACATGTAATAAATGTTTTGCTGCAGAAGGATCCTGGTGTCCGCGCGTGTTCTTGCTGGCGAGACGATAGCGCGGGACAAGTATCCAAATTAACAAAATCAGAAATGAAAAGGGAGACAAAACAGAATCTGAGGAAATTTAAAAAAAATCATCAGATCCTACAGCAAAAGCCTATATTCAACCAAACTGGAAACTCTGGATGAAATGGACAATGTTCTAGACAGATACTATGTACTAAATTTAAATCAAAATCCAAAAAATACAGAAGCAGTTACTAAAATCTCCCAACCAAAAAAAAAAAAAAAAAAAAAACCCAGGAACATATGTGTAGAGTACAGAGTTCTATCAGAACTTCATAGAAGACTTCATACCAATACTGTAAAAATTATTCCGCAAAATAGAAACAGAAGGAGCACTACACAATTCCTTCTATGAAGTCATAATTATGCTTATACATAAACCACACAGACACAAAAGAAAAAGAGAACTTCAGACCAATTTCCTTTATGAATATATATGCAAAACTACTCAATAAAATTCTTGCAAACCCAATCCAAGATCACATCAAAATGATCATCCATCATGATCTAATACACTTCATCCCAGGGTTGCAGGGAGGGTTCAATATATGGAAATGAGTCAACATAATCCACTATGTAAACAAACTCAAAGAAAAGAAGAACATGAACTTATCATTAGATCCTCAGAAAACATTTGACAAAATTCAACACCACTTTATATTAAAAGTCTTGGAAAGATCAAGGGCCATACCTAAACATATTAAAGAAATATACAGCAAACCAGTAGCCAACATCAAACTAAATGGAGAGAAACTTGAAGCAATCCCACTAAAATCAAGAACTAGATGAGGCTGCCCACTCTCTCCCTATTTATTCAATACAGTACTCAAAGTCCAACCCACAGCAATCAGACAACAAAAGAAGATCAAAGAGATACAAATTGGAAAGAAGGAAGTCAAAATATCACTATTTGCAGATAATAAGATAGTATACTTAAGTGATCCCAAAAGTTCCACTAGAGAACTACCAAGCCTGATAAAAAAAACTTCAGCAAAGTGGCTGGGTATAAAATTAACTCAAATAAATAAATAGGATAAACAGGCTAAGAACGAAATTAGGGAAATGACACCCTTCACAATAGTCCCAAATAACATAAAATAACTCAGTATGACTCTATCCAAGCAAGTGAAATATTTATATGTCAAGAACTTCAAGTCTCTGAAGAAAGAAACTGAAAAAGATCTCTAAAGATGGAAAGACCTCTCATGCTCATGGATTGGCAGGATTAGTATATTAAAAATGACCATTTTACTAAATGCAATCTACAAATTCAAAGCAATCCCCATTAAAATTCTAACTCAATTTTCATAGAGTTAGAAAGAGAAAAATTTTAAATTCATTTGGAATAACAGAAAACCAGGATAGCAAAAACTCTCTTGAACAATAAAAGAACTTCTGGGGAACAACCATCCCTGACCTCAAGCAGTATTGTAGAGCAATTGTGATAAAAACTGTATGGTATTGATACAGAGACAGGCAGATAGATCAATGGAAAAGAATTGAAAACCCAGAAATGAAGCCAAACACCTATGGTCACTTGATCTTTGACAAAGGAACTAAAACCATCCAATGGGAAAATGGTAACATTTTCAACAAATGGTGCTAGTTCAATTGGAGGTCAGCATGTAGAAGAATGCAAATTGAGCCATTCTTTTTTTTTTCTCTTTTTCTTTCTTTCTTTTTTTTTTTACTTGCTAGGTAAGCGCTCTACCACTGAGCTAAATCCCCAACCCCCATTCTTTTTTTTTATTTTCATCTTTATTAACTTGAGTATTTCTTATTTACATTTTGATTGTTATTCCCCTTCCCAGTTTCCAGGCCAACATCCCCTTAATCTCTCCCCCTCCCCTTCTACATGGGCTTCCCCTCCCCATCCTCCCCCCATTAACACCCTCCCCCCAACAATCACGTTCACAGGAGGTTCAGTCTTGGCAGGACCAAGGGCTTCCCCTTCCACTGGTGCTCTTACTAGGCTATTCATTGCTACCTATGAGGTTGGAGCCCAGGGTCAGTCCATGTACAGTCTTTGGGTAGTGGCTTAGTCCCTGGAAGCAAATTGATCCATTCTTATTGCCCTGTACAAACCTTAAGTCCAAGTAGATCAAGGACCTACACATCAAACTGGATATACTCAAACTAATAGAAGAAAAAGTGGGGAAGGATCTCAAACACATGGGTACTGAGTAAAATTTCCTGAACAAAACATGAATGGCTTATGCTCTAAGATCAAGAATCAACAAATGGGACCTCATAGAACTGCAAAGCTTCTATAAGGCAAAGGACGTTGTCAATGGGACAAAATGGCAACCCTATATCTGATAGAGCGCTAATATCCAAAATATACAAAGAACTCAAGAAGTTAGACTCCAGAGAGCCAAATAATCCTATTAACAAATGGGGTACAGAGCTAAAGAAAGAATTCTCATCTGAGGGATATTGAGTGGCTAAGAAGTACCTAAAACAATGTTCAACATCCTTAGTCATCAGGGAAATACAAATCAAAACAACCCTGAGATTCTCCCTCACACCAGTCAGACTGGCTAAGATAAAAAAATTCAGGTGACAACTGATGCTGGTGAGGATGTGGAGAAAAAGGAACACTCTTCCATTGTTCATTGGATTGCAAACTGGTATAATCACCCTGGAAATCAGTCTGGAGATTCGTTAGAAATTTGGGCATTGTACTACCTGAGGACACAGCAATACCACTCTTGGGCATATACCCAAAAGATATTCCAACATACAACAAAGACACAAGTTCCACTATGTTCAACAGCCTTATTTATAACAGCTAGAAGCTAGAAATAACTCCGATGCCCTTCAACAGAGGATTGTATAGAGAAAATGTGGTACATCTACACAATGGAGTACTTCTCTGCTATCAAAAACAATGACTTCATGAAATTCATAGGCAAGTGGATGGAATTAGAAAATATCGTCCTGAATGAGGCAACCCAATCACAAAAATATGCACATGGTATGCACTCACTGATAAGTGAATACTAGCCCAGTAGCTCAAATTACCCAAGATACAATCCATGGACTACATGAAGCTAAAGGATGACCAAATTGTAGATGCTTCAATCCTTCTTAAAAAGGGGAACAAAAATACTCATAGAAGGGGATATGGATACAAAGTTTGTAACAGACTGAAATTATAGCCTTTCAGAGCCTGCACCTGGGGATCCAATATATACATATTGGACCAAAACTTGACCATATTGATAAAGCCAAGAATTGCATGCTGATAGATTCCTGTTATAGCTGTCTCTTGAGATGCTAAACCATATCATGAGAAATATTCAGGAAAATGCTAGCAGTGAATCATTAAACTGAGAATGGGGTCCCCATTGGAGGAATTAGAGAAAGGACTGGAGGTGCTGAATGGGCTTGTAACTTCATAAGAAGAACTATACCAACCAACCAGAGCTCTCAGGGATTAAACCACTACACAAAGACTATATGTGGACAGATCAATGGCTCCTGCTGCATAGGTAGCAGAGGATGGCTTTGTTGAGCATCAATTTGAGGAGAAGCACTTGGTCCTACCAAGGTTGACTTCCCCCATTGTAGGGGAATGTCAGGATGGGAAGGCAGGAAAGGGAGTCATAGGGAAGGGAGAACACCCTTGCAGAAGAATGGGAGGGTTATGGGATACGGAGCTTATGGATGGGGAAGCAGGGAAGGGAATAACATTTGAAATGTAAATAAAAATTATCCAAAAATATTTAATTGAGAGAATAATGAATTGGTACAAATACCAGAAGAAAATCTCAGTAATTACATGATATTGTTTATAAAAATTCTCAAACATTGTACAGAGTGAGAAAATCCCAATGGAGAAGTTAGAGCAAGGACTGTATGAACTGAAGAGTTTTGCAACTTCACAGGAACAACAATTTCAACTACTCAGACCAACTAAAGCTTCCAGGGACAAAACTACCACCAAAGAGTTCACAGGGGCTATCCATGGCTCCAGCTGGATGTTTAGCTGAGGATTGCCTTATCTGACATCACTCGAAGCCCCTTGGTCCTTGATGACCCAAGATAGAGGAATTCTAGGGCGCTAAGCCAGGAGTGGGTGGGTGGGTAGGTGGGGGAGCACCCTCCAGATACAGGGGGGAGTAAGGAGACTTATGGAGAGGGAACTGGGAAGAGGGACATCTGAAATGTAAATAAATAAAAATAAGCATTAAAAAAAAAAGAATCCTCCCTAAAAGGGAAGCTACATCTTTCAACTATAGCTACCTTTAAATAGGATTTTAAGTTATTAGTGGCCTCTTCCTGAAGTTAATAAGGCCACAAGGATCAGGGTCATCTTTCTCTGCTTCCATCAGGTAGTTAGGAATATTTCTTAAAGATTGGGTTTTTATAGGTCAATTTATCTTATCTAGGTGGGCAGATTATATTATTATCAGTTGGTTGTGAGTTTCTTGTGTGGACGTTGTGTGGATTGAGAATTTAACATGAATCTGATCGCTAAATAACAAGTTTACTGAATCTTGATTTTAATGGGTTGCTGGGTTTTTTTTTTTTATTAACTTGAGTATTTCTTATATACATTTCGAGTGTTATTCCCTTTCCCGGTTTCCCAGCAAACATCCCCCTCCCCCCTCCCCTTTCTTATCGGTCTTCCCCTCCCCATCCTCCCCCCATTGCCGCCCTCCCCCCAACAATCTAGTTCACTGGGGTTTCAGTCTTAGCGGGACCCCCTTCCACTGGTGATCTTACTAGAATATTCATTGCTACCTATGAGGTCAGAGTCCAGGGTCAGTCCATGTATAGTCTTTAGGTAGTGGCTTAGTCCCTGGAAGCTCTGGTTGCTTGGCATTGTTGTTCATAAGGGGTCTCGAGCCCCTTCAAGCTCTTCCAGTTCTTTCTATGATTCCTTCAACGGGGGTCCTATTCTCAGTTCAGTGGTTTGCTGCTGGCATTCACCTCTGTGTTTGTTGTATTCTGGCTCTGTCTCTCAGGAGAGATCTACATCCAGCTCCTGTCGGCCTGCACTCCTTTGCTTCATCCATCTTGTCTAACTGGATGGCTGTATATGTATGGGCCACATGTGGGGCAGGCTCTCAGTGTGTGTTCCTTCTGTCTCTGTTTTAATCTTAGCCTCTCTATTCCCTGCCAAGAGTATTCTTGTTCCCCTTTTAAAGAGGGAGTGAAGCATTCACATTTTGATCATCTGTCTTGAGTTTCATTTGTTCTAGGCATCTAGGGTAATTCAAGCATTTGGGCTAATAGCCACTTATTAATGAGTGCATACCACGTATGTCTTTCTGTGATTGGCTTAGCTCACTCAGGATGATATTTTCCAGTTCCAACCATTTGCCTACGAATTTCATAAAGTCGTTGTTTTTGATAGCTGAGTAATATTCCATTGTGTAGATGTACCACATTATCTGTATCCATTCCTCTGTTGAAGGGCATCTGGGTTCTTTCCAGCTTCTGGCTATTATAAATAAGGCTCCTATGAACATAGTGGAGCACGTGTCTTTTTTATATGTTGGGGGCATCTTGTGGGTATATACCCGAGAGAGGTATACCTGGATCCTCAGGCAGTTCAATGTCCAATTTTCTGAGGAACCTCCAGACTGATTTCCAGAATGGTTTTACCAGTCTGCAATCCCACCAACAATGGAGGAGTGTTCCTCTTTCTCCACATCCTCGCCAGCATCTGCTGTCACCTGAGTTTTTGATCTTAGCCATTCTCACTGGTGTGAGGTGAAATCTCAGTGTTGTTTTGATTTGCATTTCCCTTATGACTAAAGATTTTGAACATTTCTTTAGGTGTTTCTCAGCCATTCGGCATTCCTCAGCTGTGAATTCTTTGTTTAGCTCTGAACCCCATTTTTTAAAAGGGTTATTTGTCTCCCTGCGGTCTATCTTCTTGAGTTCTTTGTATATTTTGGATATAAGGCCTCTATCTGTTGTAGGATTGGTAAAGTTCTTTTCCCAATCTGTTGGTTGCCGTTTTGTCCTAACCACATTGTCCTTTGCCTTACAGAAACTTTGCAGTTTTATGAGATCCCATTTGTCGATTCTTGATCTTAGAGCATAAGCCATTGGTGTTTTGTTCAGGAAATTTTTTCCACTGCCCATGTGTTGGAGATGCTGCCCTAGTTTTTCTTCTATTAGTTTGAGTGTATCTGGTTTGATGTGGAGGTCCTTGATCCACTTGGACTTAAGCTTTGTACAGGGTGATAAGGATGGATCGATCTGCATTCTTCTACATGTTGACCTCCAGTTGAACCAACACCATTTGCTGAAAATGCTATCTATTTTCCATTTGATGGTTTTGGCTCCTTTGTCAAAAATCAAGTGCCCAAAGGTGTGTGGTTTCATTTCTGGGTCTTCAATTCTGTTCCATTGGTCTATCTGTCTGTCTCTATAACAATACCATGCAGTTTTTATCACTATTGCTCTGTAATTCTACTTGAGTTCAGGGATAGTGATTCTCCCTGAAGTCCTTTTATTGTTGAGGATAGTTTTAGGTATCCTGGGTTTTTTGTTATTCCAGATGAATTTGCAAAGTGTTCTGTCTAACTCTTTGAAGAATTGGATTGGTATTTTGATGGGGATTGCATTGAATCTGTAGATCACTTTTGGTAAAATGGCCACTTTTACTATATTAATCCTGCCAATCCATGAGCATGGGAGATCTTTCCATCTTCTGAGGTCTTCTTCAATTTCTTTCTTCAGAGTCTTGAAGTTCTTATTGTACAGATCTTTTACTTGCTTGGTTAAAGTCACACCGAAGTACTGTGTATTATTTGGGTCTATTATGAAGGGTGTCCTTTCCCTAATTTCTTTCTCGGCTTGTTTCTCTTTTGTGTAGAGGAAGGCTACTGATTTATTTGAGTTAATTTTATACCCAGCCACTTTGCTAAAGTTGTTTATCAGCTTTAGTAGTTCTGTGGAACTTTTGGGATCACTTAAATATACTATCATATCATCTGCAAATAGTGATATTTTGACTTCTTCTTTTTCGATCTGTATCCCCTTGACCTCCTTTTGTTGTCTGATTGCTCTGGCTAGAACTTCAAGAACTCTATCGAATAAGTAGAGAGAGAGAGGGCAGCATTGTCTACTCCCTGATTTTAGTGGGATTGCTTCAAGTTTCCCTCCATTTATTTTAATGTTAGCAACTGGTTTACTGTGTATGGCTTTTACTATGTTTAGGTATGGGCCTTGAATTCCTATTCTTTCCAGGACATTTATCATGAAGGGGTGTTGAATTTTGTCAAATGCTTTCTCAGCATCTAATGAAATGATCATGTGGTTTTGTTCTTTCAGTTTGTTTATGTAATGGATCACGGTGATGGTTTTCCGTATATTAAACTATCCCTGCATGCCTGGGATGAAGCCTACTTGATCATGGTGGATGATTTTTTTGATGAGCTCTTGGATTCGGTTTGCCAGAATTTTATTGAGTATTTTTGCGTCGATATTAATAAGGGAAATTGGTCTGAAGTTCTCTTTCTTTGTTGTGTCTTTGTGTGGTTTAGGTATAAGAGTAATTGTGGCTTCATAGAAGGAATTCGGGAGTGACCCATCTGTTTCAATTTTGTGGAATAGGTTGGATAATCTTGGTATGAGTTCTTCTATGAAGGTCTGATAGAATTCTGCACTAAACCCGTCTGGACCTGGGCTCTTTTTGGTTGAGAGACCTTTAATGACTGCTTCTATTTCCTTAGGAGTTATGGGGTTGTTTAGCTGGTTTATCTGTTCCTGATTTAACTTTGGTACATGGTATCTGTCTAGGAAATTGTCCATTTCCTGCAGATTTTCAAGTTTTGTTGAATATAGGTTTTTATAGTAAGATCTGATGATTTTTTGATTTTCCTCTGAATCTGTACTTATGTCTCTCTTTTCATTTCTGATTTTTTATTGTGTGAGGTGTAATGTATGTTTTGAGCTTTAGTAAGGTTTCTTTTACATATGTAGGTGCCCTTGTATTTGGGGCACAGATATTTAGGATTGAGAGTTCATCTTGGTGGATTTTTCCTTTGATGAATATAAAGTGACCTTCCTTACCTTTTTTGATGAATTTTAGTTGAAAATTGATTTTATTTATTACTAGAATGGCTACTCCAGCTTGCTTCTTCCGACCATTTGCTTGGAAAGTTGTTTTCCAGCCTTTCACTCTGAGGTAGTGTCTATCTTTGTCTCTGAGGTGTGTTTCCTGTAGGCAGCAGAATGCAGGGTCCTCGTTGCATATCCAGTTTGTTAATCTATATCTTTTTATTGGGGAGTTGAGGCCATTGATATTGAGAGATATTAAGGAATAGTGATTATTGCTTCCTGTTATATTCATATTTGGATATGAGGTTGTGTTTGTGTGCTTTTCTTCTCTTTGTTTTGTTGCAAAGTCGATTAGTTTCTTGCTTCTTCTAGGGTATAGCTTGCCTCCTTATGTTGGGCTTTACGATTTATTATCCTTTGTAGTGCTGGATTTGTAGAAAGATATTGTGTAAATTTGGTTTTGTCATGGAATATCTTGGTTTCTCCATCTATGTTAATTGAGAGTTTTGCAGGATACAGTAACCTGGGCTGGCATTTGTGTTTTTTTAGGGTCTGTATGACAGCTGTCCAGGATCTTCTGGCCTTCATAGTTTCTGGCCAAAAGTCTGGTGTAATTCTGATAGGTCTGCCTTTATATGTTACTTGACTTTTTCCCCTTACTGCTTTTAATATTCTTTCTTTATTTTGAGCGTTTGGTGTTTTGACTCTTATGTGACGGGAAGTGTTTCTTTTCTGGTCCAATCTATTTGGAGTTCTGTAGGCTTCTTTTATGCCTATGGGTATCTCTTTTTTTAGGTTAGGGAAATTTTCTTCTCTGATTTTGTTGAGGATATTTACTGGTCCTTTGAGCTGGGAGTCTTCATTCTCTTCTATACCTATTATCCTTAGGTTTGATCTTCTCATTGAGTCCTGGATTTCCTGTATGTTTTGGACCAGTAGCTTTTTCCGCTTTACATTATCTTTGACAGTTGAGTCAATGATTTCTATGGAATCATCTGCTCCTGAGATTCTCTCTTCCATCTCTTGTATTCTGTTGGTGAATCTCGTATCTACAGCTCCTTGTCTCTTCTTTTGGTTTTCTATATCCAGGGTTGTTTCCATGTGTTCTTTCTTGATTGCTTCTATTTCCATTTTTAATTCCTTCAACTGTTTGATTGTGTTTTCCTGGAATTCTTTCAGGGATTTTTGTGACTCCTCTCTATGGGCTTCTACTTGTTTATTTATGTTTTCCTGGAATTCTTTCAGGGATTTTTGTGATTCCTCTCTGTAGGCTTCTACTTGTTTATTAATGTTTTCCTGTGTTTCTCTAAGGGAGTTCTTCATGTCTTTCTTGAAGTCCTCCAGCATCATGATCAAATATGATTTTAAATCTAGGTCTTGCTTTTCTGGTGTGTTTGGATATTCAGTGTTTGTTTTGTTTGGAGAATTGGGCTCCGATGGTGCCATGTAGTCTTGGTTTCTGTTGCTTGGGTTCCTGTGCTTGCCTCTTGCCATTGGATTATCTCTAGTTTTACTTTCTTCTGCTATTTCTGACAGTGGCTAGACTGTCCTATAAGCCTGTGTGTCAGGAGTGCTGTAGATCTGTTTTCCTGTTTTCTTTCAGCGAGTTATGGGAACAGAGTGTTCTGCTTTCGGGCGTGTAGTTTTTTCTATCTACCGGTCTTCAGCTGTTCCTGTAGGCCTGTGTCTTGAGTTCACCAGGAAGGTCACTTGCAGCAGAAAAGTTGGTCTTACCTGTGGTCCCAAGGCTCAAGTTTGCTAGTGGGGTGTTGCTTACGAGCTGTCTGCGGCGGCAGCAACCAGGAAGATCTGTGCCACCCTTTCTGGGAGCCTCCGTGTACCAGGGTTCCAGATGGCATTTGGTGTTTTCCTCTGGCATCAGAGATATGTGCAGAGTGCAGTCTCTTCTGGTTTCCCAGGCATGTCTGCCTCTCTGAAGGTTTAGCTCTCCCTCCCATGGGATTTGGGTGCAGAGAACTGTTTATCCAGTAGATCCCTTCAGGTTCTGGCGGTGTCTCAAACGCAGTGGTCCTGCTGCTCTTGGGCCCTCCTCTACGGGAACCCAGAGGCCTTATATAGTTTCTTCTTGGGCCAGGGATGTGGGCAGGGGTGGGCAGTGTTGGTGGTCTCTTCCTCTCTGCAGCTTCAGGAGTGCCCTCCTGACAAGGCGGTGTGGTCTCTCTCCCAAGGGGTTTGGGAGCAGAGAGGTGCTGCGTGCCGGGATCCGCGGGTTTGGGACTCCTAGTAAACACTGGAAGTGCCCATTCCTAGAGGAATTTTGCCTCTGTGTGTCCTGAGTTCACCAGGCAGGTCTCTTGCAGCAGAAAAGTTGGTCTTACCTGTGGTCCCAAGGCTCAAGTTTGCTCGTAGGGTGCTGCCTATGAGCTCTCTGCGGTGGCAGCAACCAGGAAGATCGCTGGGTTTTGATATAATAACCATTAGGGGCAGTTGCTGGAAGTGTGGGCAGAGTTCACATCAGAAAGCCAGCAGGGAGAGGGTGGCCATGGTATGCAGCTAGCAACAGGGGTAGAGAAACCACCGGGGACAGAGAATAGCTGGGGATATGTGGATAGCATTGTGTTGGGGCCATTGTGTTACTGAGATGAATATACCCACTAATACTAATGCCATATGACTCAAATAGGACAGCAAGGGTTTGTGGGTATTTTTAATATTCACAGCAATGTGTGTGTGTGTGTGTGTGTGTGTGTGTGTGTGTTATCAATGAGTTTCACTGGGTTAAATAGAAGAATATGGGTTAGTAGGGTGTGGGCATCTAAAAGAGTTGATTCGTGTTGTGGGTATAAGGCTTGTTTGTATAATAATGTACATATTTTCATGTTCTTCCTTTGGGAAATGCTCTCTTTGTTAATGTTAATGACTCTAATTAGAAAGGGCAACATTCTGGGAGGAGATGGTGG
Source organism: Rattus norvegicus (assembly GCF_021556685.1). Classification (NCBI taxonomy): domain Eukaryota; kingdom Metazoa; phylum Chordata; class Mammalia; order Rodentia; family Muridae; genus Rattus; species Rattus norvegicus. The sequence goes on from NC_141547.1 coordinate 24,535,235, forward strand.
GTTTATATTCCTCAGAAAAATAGTACAATTCTATGACCTTCAGGAAAGACCTTAAGGACTGTGGGGAAAAACTCTGAAAACTCTCTACCAACAAGCTAATGAACGTGAGGGAATCCATCTTGAATGGGTCCATCTGGAATGTTTCTCTCCCAGTCTTTTTAGAATTTCATATGAGTGCTATAATTACATAAGTTATATTTTACATCAGAAATTTATCCATCTATCAATTGACAAATGGGGCCTCATATAATTAAAAGCTTCTATAAGGCAAATGACACTGTCAATAGGACAAAATTACAGCCAACAGAGTGGGAAAGTCTTTACCAACTTTACATCTGATAGAGAAATAATATCCAAAACTTATAAAGAACTCAAAAAGTTAGACTCCAGAGAACCAAATAACCCTATTTGGGGATGGGGGTAAAGAGCCAAACAAAAAATTCTTAACTGAGGGATCTTGGTTGACTGAGAAGCACTTAAAGAAATTTTTGACATCCTTAGTCATCAGAAAAATCCAAATTAAAACAACCCTGAGATTCCACCTCATACCAACCAGAATGGCTAAGGTCAAAAACCCAGGTGACAGCAGATACTGGTGAGGATGTGGAGAAAGAGGACCACTCCTCCATTGGTGGTGGGACTGCATTCTGGTAAAACCAGTTTGGAAATCAATCTAGCAGTTCCTCAGAAAATTGGAAATAGTTCTACCTGAGGACCCAGCTATTCCACTCCTGGGCATATACCCAAAAGATGCTCCAACATATAACAAGGACACATACTCCACTATATTTATAGCAGCCTTATTTATAATAGCCAGAAGTTCGAAACAACCCATATGTTCCTCAACAGAAAAATGGATACAGAAAATGTGGTACATTTACACAATGAAGTAGTACTCAGCTATTAAAAACAATGACTTCATGAATTTTACAGACAAATGGATGGAACTAGAAAATCTCATTCTGAATGAATTAACCCAAACACAAAAGAATACACTTGGAATGTAGTCATTGATAAGTGGATATTAGCCCCAAACCTCAGAATGCCCAGCTTATGAGCTTAAGAGAAAGGAAAACCAGGGTATGGATGCTTCAGTCCCTCATAGAGGAAGAAAAAGGATGATTGTAGAAGGTGGAGGGAGCGGGGAATTGGGAGGGAAGAGGGATGTGGGATCAGTTATTGGAGGGGATGTGAGAGAGGTACAGAGGGTTAGGAAATCAAATAAAAATATGTAGCAGTGGGGAATGAGGAACTGGGATTAGCCATTGAAGGGTCCCAGACACCAGGGAAGTGAAAAGTTCTCAGGAACCACCCGGGATGACTTTATCCAAAATGTGCAGCAAAGGAGATACAGAGCCTATAGAGATCACCTCCAGTAAATAGGCACAGCCTCCAGTGGAATGATGGGGCCACCCACATATCTCAGAGATATTCCTGTCTAAAGGAAAGACAGGGACAAAAAATTGAGCAGAAACTGTAGGGAAGGCCATCTGGGGACCACCTCACCTGAGGATCCATCCTGTCTGCATACAGCAAATCCTGAACTACTGCTGTTGCTAAGAGGTGCTTGCTGACAGGAACGTGGTGTGACTGTTCCTTGGTGTGTTCTACCAGCACCTGACCAATGCTGATTGGAATACTGGCAGCTAACCAGCAGACTGAGCTCAGGGAGTCCTTGAGGACTAGAGGAGCAGAGAGTGATTGCAACTCCATAGGAAGAACAATGTTGGCTGGCTGTACCACCTAGAGCTCCCAGGGACTAGAACACCAACCAAGGAGTTTACATACAGGGTTCCATGGCTCCAGATACACATGTAGCAGAGGATGACTTTGTCTGACATCAGTGGTAGGGAAGGCCCTTGGTTTTATGGAGGTTTGATGCCTAGCATAGGGGGATGCTGAAGCAGTGGGGCAGGAGTGGGTGGGTGGGAGAGTACCCTTGAAGAGGCAAAGGGGAGGGGGAAGAGGGAAGATGGGATGGGGGTTGTGGAGGCATAAGTGGGAAAGGGGATATTATTTGAGGTGTAAACGAGTGAAATGATTAATACACAGAAAATATTTGTTTAATTTCCTCAGTTCTCTGCAGCTTGCTGTGTACTTTGGAGGGCTCATGGGCTCCATCCAATTTGTTCGTTCCACACTGCTGTTATCCTTACTCTACTTACGTTTGGGCAGTCATGTTAGACAGTCTTTATAAATGTACCTTCTGATACTATGAAAGAAACGCAAGCTAACAGCCAAAAATCCTGATCTTCAAGTACCTACATTCTTTCTTCCCCTCTTTCTCAATGCTCCCCTAGTCTTAAGTATGAGAGGCTTCGTAGATGTATCACTTAGGACTGGGTTCCATGACTCTATAGTTTTCTGTAATGGTATCTGTTTGTTGCAAAGAGAATTTACCTCGATGAAGGATTAGTCCTCCTTTTGTCTGTGGATATAAAGACAGGTCTTTATAGGTTGTTTCTAGGGATTAGGTTAATGTTCATTTCAGTCAACCTAGAGAAGTTTCAACACACTCAATGTTAGGCCCCTGATATAATGTGTAGAGATGTTTATATACATGGAAACTTAACTAAGGAAGATTGTTCTTATGAAATTGATTACGTGGTTCAGAAACTAAATTCACCAACGGATCAGAAATTACACATTTCAAATTATCTTATTAAGATTTTGGTGGTTTGTAAATGACCTTTCACCTGCTTTAAGGACCTTTCATCTGCATTAAGACTGTATCTATAACAGGCATGTCTCTTTCTTTCTTTCTTCCTTTCTTCCTTTCTTTCTTTCTTTCTTTCTTTTTTTTTTTTTGGTTCCTAGTTCTTGTTCCTTCCATGTCGGATACTGCAGAGAACTTTTCTTAACATTTGTATTCTCAATTGATCTGTTCTCATCTTTACCATCCTGAAAAAAATAAATTAAAAATATAACTACCACAAGAGCTCCAAATAAAATGAGAAATTTCTCTTGGAAAATAACTTCTGATCTCAAATAACATCCCCGTAATGCAATTTGTGTTAATGGTTCAATAACTTTAAAAAATAGACCAAGGTTATGCTTTCCCCATTCTGTTGGGGCTTTCTCATAAACCTGATTGTATTGATTTTTTTCCTTAACATTTCTATGTTCCTATGATTCAATTGGCTTCGTGCTCTTTTTCCAATAATTTCTACTAACATAACATGAGTCTGTCTGCAACTAATGGATAAAAGATAAAGATTAGGATTCAAGTATAGGGACATCAGATACTGCCAGGAAGAAAATGCAAGCACAAGTCAGGGCCTCATTTCTATGGAAATGAAGCTTTGGGGGAAGTTTTCCTTCCTGCTGTTTCAGGATGGATGGTGGTTCCATGGCAGAAATGCAACAAAGGTCTGTTAAGAGACTCAGGGATTTTGGCTGGTGCCTTTTTTATGCTTAGCCACACAGCTGGTGCAGGTGCATTTTCAGCCATAATAACTAATAACATTCCCAGTGGAAACATTCAACTGCAGTAAAACAGACAGAAATCTATTATAAATGTGAGTGCAATGTCAATGTTTACAGAAGGAGGTCAAATAGCAGAATTCTATTTGGTAAATGTCAGTACTGCATGAGTAGAAAGCGTTCACAATATTTGCATTCATATTAGAATGAAACATGCAAAACCTATAAATATTTCATAGATTAAAAAAACTTTCATATTTTTTCTCCCTTACCAGATATTACTTCTCTTGCCATTTTCTAGTATCTCAATGTTGATTGTCTTGTGTATGAGCTTTCCAAGTTTTGAAATGATACAGTAAGCCTCTGAAGTAGTCTCTGAACTGGTGGAATGTTTAGATCAAGGCTTATTATTGTGACACAGTGCACACTTGTATGCAGATGTGAACCCTAGAACTAAAGGCCTCTTCTCATATGGATCCACTCAACATAATAGGCAAACATTTGCTCAGTACCCTAAATCAGCCATTAAGTTTCCCACTGATTTGCTATTCTCTGCTTGATCATCCTTTGATAAACCAGACCAACTTCATGTGACATACAGTTTTGACAGACAAAATAAAAATCTGAACCAATAGAAGCATTGTAGAGCATGAATACAAGCCTTTAGAAGTGAGACTTCTAATATTAGATTAGGTTGTCTGAACATCAATGTTGATGATATATGATTATTTTAAAGAGAACGTGGGTGGCAGTATAAACTACTATTTTAATAATGTATTTGAACATAAATCTCAGCACTTTTTCTATATGAATGAGAAAATCCCTCTTATATAAGGTAGAAGTTGAGCTAAGCTTTCACTGACACTTCATGGTAATATTGCTCATTGTGTAAACATTTATTTGGGGTAAAAGTAAAAGATGAGTGTGTCATTTTTACCTATGTTATGATTCCTATGGTTTACAAAAACATATCCTTAGAAACAAGTTATCTAAAATGTTAGAGAATGAAATTTAAGAAAGCACATGCTGATTGCAGATGAGATAGGCTGTCTTAGTCTGGTTCCACATGGGAAATTCTGCTTGCCCTAATGGCCACTCTTACAGAAAGACTTTGTATATGCAATTTCCCATTCTGTGGGTAAAAGGAGATATATTTGATCAACCAACAAAATTTTATGAAGATTTTGTCGAGAATTCTGTTGAAAATTATTGAACGCTTTGAATCTATCTCTAGATACTTCTCTCAATTGAATAAAAGGCCTCTTGATCGGTGATGCACTAGGCCCAGGAATTTGATAGAGATCTGTCTGTTTGGTAGTTAGAACAAAGTAAACACAGTGCATTGTGATTTATAAAAAGAAAGAAACCAGGGATATGTTTTGGGGAGGCACAGTATGGTGTGGGAGAAGGAGATTCCTCTGAGCCTATGCTCAGGCATCCATTCCCCCTGAGGTACTAGGCAAATGGTGTAGTATAGAGTAGAATTTATTTAGGATATGGTGAGGGAAGTTGAAAGGCAGAGAAAGGCAGAGAGAGAGAGAGAGAGAGAGAGAGAGAGAGAGAGAGAGAGAGAGAGAGTAGAGGCTGGCCATGATCACCTGGAAAGAGAGGGGAGGGGAATACAGAGGGAGGAACAGGAGGGTAAGTGAGCAAGCAAGTGAGAAGAGAAGAGAGCAAGAAAGAGAGTAGGGGGCAAGTAGTTCCTTTTATAGTGAGTCAGGAACACCTGGCTGCTGCCAGGTAACTGTGGGATAGACCCTAGACAAAATGACAACAGTGAAAAATATGTATTCCGAGGACAAATTAGAAAGCTGTAGAAAATCATGTAGAAGTTTCCATACATACTCCTTGATTTGTATTGGAGGACTATAAGTAAGTCATCATTCCCAACAGGTAATTTTCTTCTGGTGTGCAGCATTATTTAATATTATCCCATTTAATGGATGCTACTTTTGTCTTCTTAATTGTCTAGCTGTTTATCATATTTAATATTAGTTACTTTGTTTGTGGCTGTGGCATAATACCCGATAAGAAGTAAACTAAGAGAAGAAGGCTTTGTTTTGGATTGGTTTGAAGAGAAACAATGTAAGGCTCGAAGTGAGTCTTAGCTACTGGGAGACTCCCCTAGTAAGACCTGAGAATGGAGTTTGATCCAAATGCAAAAGGTTTGTTTTCCAGCACATCAGTGTCGACCTTCAATCAAACCCTCATGGCAAGTGACTAGAAGGTCACCTCAAATGGATGGCTTTAACAAGCGGATTTTATACTTTTTAGGGGTACAGGTTACATCAGCAAGGTTACAGTTTAAACTTATTGGCTAAGCATATTGACCTTTCAATCTATTGGATAGCAGTCATATGACATGCATTTGAACTCTATCTGGGACCAGAGGGTCAGGTGATTATCAGTCAGTGCATTCTATCGATTTTCAAGAATGTCCCTGCTCCTCCCAAGAACTGTGGGTGGAGAATGTAACTTTGCCTAACCTTGACCCGAGCGGGGTAGCTGGTACTTGGCCTAATCTCGACCTGAGGTGGTAGGGGTAAAGCTGGCAAAAACCCTTAGGGTCCTCATAACCTACCTACTTTCTGCCAGGCCAAGTCTCTTAATAACTTTTATCCTTCAGTAAGAACTAGGGTCCTTCAACATAACATCATGACAGGGAAGGCGTTGCAGCAGAAGCAGGAGGTTGCTGCCAGCATTGCATCTGCGATCAGAAAGCAGAGTGAGAAAAAAAAAGTTGGGACTATAAAACTTAACCGAACGTCTCACGTCCTTCTGCTTTTTCTCTTCATATCCCAACACCCCCAAACCACCAGCATTTGAGAGACAGATGGAGGTGAATCTCAGAATTTGAATCTTGCCTGATCTTCAGAGGACTACACACAGAGACCCTGTCTGAAAAACTAGAGGAGAGAGACAGAGAGGGAGACAAAGACAAGGAGACAGAGAGACAGAGACTGACACAAGCTAGAAACCAAGTCTTCAATCATGAGAAATGTATCCTATTAAAAGCACAGATTGTTTTTAAGCATTTTTAGGAAAAGAAATTAGTTTCATAATTTTGTAATATGACTTTAAAAATATTAAAGTGTTAAAAAGATAATATCATTTGGAAATTTTACTTATTACTGATTAGTATAAAAACAAACAAACAAACAACAACAACAAAACAAGTTTCAGGGAACAGAGAGATAGTTTAGTGAGTAAGGGTGCTTGTTCTCCAAGCCCAAGAATATGAATTCAAATCCTTAACTTCCACAGAAAAAGTTGGGTATTCCTGTAATACCAACATAAGGGTCAGTGGCATGCAGATCCCCAAAACTGTCAGGTCTAGGCAGCCTAGAAAAATGGAAAGCTTCCAGTTTATTGAGTGACATGATTGTAACTTTTATCCATTGAATATAATTATTGTCTGTGGAGGATTTCTGCTGAATAACCTCACCCTTTCTAGTTCTTTCTGAACTGTGGCTGGCTGGTTCAATTCAGATGTTTTGGCCCAAACTCCTCTCCAAGTTGATTATGTCAAGTGGCTTCACTCAACTTCTGATTGAATTGCTCTGCTTGGATTCAAATTAATTCTGGCAATCTGTTCTAATCACCTGACTCTTTTCATTTTCTCACTCATTTAATCTTCACCTCCAAAAAAATCTCTATAACATTGTTTGATTAAATCTGGTCCCACACTCCTTTTATTTTTCTCCAAGTTGCTCTCTTAAGTTGCCCTTCTCTCCTGGTGTTCTCAGGAGAGTTGGGAGACTCCTATCTCTCATTCATTCTGTCAAATTTTGCTCTGATTCCTCACTTTGCCTGACCCTCAATTACATGTCAAAATATGATTGCTTTCTTCTATAAACAAACTTTACCTTTGTTATTTGAGATAAAATGTGTATACTAAGGGCATATCTGTATTCAAGTCAGAGGGACTGATGTGTGTTGTGTGTTTGCATCCCAGCTGGATCACACAGACCTAGGAGGCTTTTGGATGCTACCCTTTTGAGAGCAGCCATGTTTCTAGATTAAAATTTCTCTAAAGATGGAACCTGTCTTAAGTAATAAGGCAAAAAGTAATAGACGATGAAACTCATTGGGCTCCATACAGCCATGCATACACACATACTCACATTCATGTAGCACACACACACACGCACACACGCACACACACACAGAATAATTCATGCTTTAGATTGATATCATTCATAGCTAGAGTAGAGGTAGTGCTTAAACTGTCCAATCTCACGGAGACTTTACTTTGACATTAGGTACTTATCAGGTCTCAGGTCCGTATCTCTACCACTTCCGCAGCCTTGTTCTACTTTCTTCATAGGTATCTCAGAGAGTTTGTCCTAATTTTAGAGTCTTAAAATTAGTTGTTCAATATTAGCAGTTGTTTGGTAATAACAATGACAGTTGGCATATGGTGCATTGAAGTATTGATAAAGAAAGTATAGACCACCTGAAAAGAAGTACAATTTGAGAAGTTCCAAACATGATGGATAATTGCAACAATCACTGAGTCAAATGAAGAATCATTGAGGACTTTAAACTGTTGTCAATGACCAATGAGAAAAATGCTCTCTTATTTTTAACTCTAACTCTTTAAAGTCAAGAAGTCAACTTTTTTTCCCACATAATACAATAGCTTAATGGATAGTTTCCTATATAGGAATCCATAAAGTTACTTACATATACTTAAAACTTTTACAAATGAGATTTTTATAATTAAAAAATGCTATCCCACTCTTTGACCTCACGAAAGATTAAATCTTAACTCACGTTCCTTCTGACTAAAATTTGAAAAAAATTAATAATATTCAAAATTTGTTTTAGGTATAATGAAGAAATTTATCTACTATAATTATGGCTGACATAGTTCTGACTAAACTTCTAATTTTTTATCAGGCACAAATGTAAATCAAGAAACTGACAATGGTCAATGGGGATTTAAATCTTCAAGGTTGAATAGTAAGGGAAAGAATTTATTATTAAGAATATCTTTTCTTACATTTCAATCATCTATTCCAAATTTTTGTTTTACTTTTTCACACTATGTAAAAATATAGATATAAGAAATACTAATGTACGCAAGGTTGCACATGCCTGCTACATGTGCCCTCCTCATGGGGTCGGGTTACATGACTGAAGGAAGATTAGAAAAAAACGAGAACTTTTATACAGAATTGCTGGTATACAAAATGTATTATCATAATACAAAACTTTTGACATTCTCTTTGGATAATAAATATCCACTGACCATTTAATAACACATTTTCTTCCTAGGCATTAACATAAACAAAAGAAAGGCACATGTTAATTAAAAAAATACTTTTTTATATGAGTGTTCTTATGAACTTAATTTTTAATATTTAAAACTGCAAATGATTCTAATGGGCATCAAGAAGTGACTGATTGGCAGAGGAGCGGGTCTAGGTCTGGGAGGGGGAGGAAGGGGTGGTGTTCCCGGTTTCCCGGGTTACCTGAGGGGGCGGAGGTGAGAGCTCATGCTAGCGGGCAGCTGTGGCAAGTCGGGATTCTCTTGCAAGGGTGCGAGCCTCGCAGCGGACCAGAGAACAGAGAGCTTATAATAATGTGTGGTCAAGACTGTGTGCCAAGATACTCAAGGCAGGTCTTTGGATTTTAAGTATTTTAAAACAGTTGAAGATCGCCACACCCACGGATCCCGGCCCGCAGCAGCTCTCTGCTCCCAGACTCCGTGGGAAAGAGACCTCACCGCCTGGTCAGGTGGGCACTCCTGAGGCTGCAGAGCTGAAGAGACCACCAACACTGCCCACCCCTGCCCACATCCCTGGCCAAAGAGGAATCTGTATAAGGCCTCTGGGCTCCCGTGGGCGAGCGCCCAGGAGCAGCAGGACCCCTGCCTGAGACACCACCGGAACCAGAAGGAAGCAGACCGGATAAACAGTTCTCTGCACCCAAATCCCGTGGGAGGGAGAGCTAAACCTTCAGAGAGGCAGAAAAGCCTGGGAAACCAGAAGAGACTGCTCCCTGCACACACATCTCGGACGCCAGAGGAAAAAGCCAAAGAACATCTGGAACCCTGGTGCACTGAAGCTCCCAGAAGGGGCGGCACAGGTCTTCCTGATTGCTGCCGCCGCAGAGAGCCCATGGGCAGCACCCCACGAGCGAACTTGAGCCTCCGGACCACAGGTAAGACCAACTTTTCTGCTGCAAGTGACCTGCCTGGTGAACTTAAGACACAGGCCCACAGGAACAGCTGAAGACCTGTACAGAGGAAAAACTACACGCACGAAAGGAGAACACTCTGTCCCCATAACTGGCTGAAAGAAAACAGTAAAACAGGTCTACAGCACTCCTGACACACAGGCTTATAGGACAGTCTAGCCACTGTCAGAAATAGCAGAACAAAGTAACACTAGAGATAATCTGATGGCGAGAGGCAAGCGCAGGAACCCAAGCAACAGAAACCAAGACTACATGGCATCATCGGAGACCAATTCTCCCACCAAAACAAACATGGAATGTCCAAACACACAAGAAAAGCAAGATCTAGTTTCAAAATCATATTTGATCATGATGCTGGAGGACTTCAAGAAAGATGTGAAGAACTCCCTTAGAGAAACACAGGAAAACATTAATAAACAAGTAGAAGCCTACAGAGAGGAATCGCAAAAATGCCTGAAAGAATTCCAGGAAAACATAAATAAACAAGTAGAAGCCCATAGAGAGGAGACACAAAAATCCCTGAAAGAATATCAGGAAATCATAAATAAACAAGTAGAAGCCCATAGAGAGGAGTCACAAAAATCCCTGAAAGAATTCCAGGAAAACACAATCAAACAGTTGAAGGAATTAAAAATGGAAATAGAAGCAATCAAGAAAGAACACATGGAAACAACCCTGGATATAGAAAACCAAAGGAGGAGACAAGGAGCTGTATATACAAGCTTCACCAACAGAATACAAGAGATGGAAGAGAGAATCTCAGGAGCAGAAGATACCATAGAAATCATTGACTCAACTGTCAAAGATAATGTAAAGCAGAAAAAGCTATTGGTCCAAAACATACAGGAAATCCAGGACTCAATGAGAAGATCAAACCTAAGGATAATAGATATAGAAGAGAGTGAAGACTCCCAGCTCAAAGGACCAGTCAATATTTTAAACAAAATCATAGAAGAAAACTTCCCTAACCTAAAAAAAGAGATACCCATAAGCATACAAGAAGCCTACAGAACTCCAAATAGATTGGACCAGAAAAGAAACACCTCCTGTCACATAATAGTCAAAACACCAAACGCACAAAATAAAGAAAGAATATTAAAAACAGTAAGGGAAAAAGGTCAAGTAACATATAAAGGCAGACCTATCAGAATCACACCAGACTTCTCGCCAGAAACTATGAAGGCCAGAAGATCCTGGACTGATGTCATACAGACCCTAAGAGAACACAAATGCCAGCCCAGGTTACTAAATCCTGCAAAACTCTCAATTAACATAGATGGAGAAACCAAGATATTCCATGACAAAACCAAATTTACACAATATCTTTCTACAAATCCAGCACTACAAATGATAATAAATGGTAAAGCCCAACATAAGGTGGCAAGCTATACCCTAGAAGAAGCAAGAAACTAATCATCTTGGCAACAAAGCAAAGAGAATGAAAGCACACAAACATAACCTCACATCCAAATATGAATATAACAGGAAGCAATAATCACTATTCCTTAATATCTCTCAATATCAATGGCCTCAACTCCCCAATAAAAAGACATAGATTAACAAACTGGATACGCAACGAGGACCCTGTATTCTGCTGCCTACAGGAAACACACCTCAGAGACAAAGACAGACATTACCTCAGAGTGAAAGGCTGGGAAAAAATTTTCCAAGCAAATGGTCAGAAGAAGCATGCTGGAGTAGCCATTCTAATATCAAATAAAATCATTTTTCAACTAAAAGTCATCAAAAAAGATAAGGAAGGACACTTCATATTCATCAAAGGAAAAATCTACCAAGATGAACTCTCAATCCTAAATATCTATGCCCCAAATACAAAGGCACCTACATATGTAAAAGAAACCTTACTAAAGCTCAAAACATACATTACACCTCACACAATAATAGTAGGAGATTTCAACACCCCACTCTCATCAATGGACAGATCATGGAAACAGAAATTAAACAGAGATGTAGACAGACTAAGAGAAGTCATGAGCCAAATGGACTTAACGGATATTTATAGAACATTCTATCCTAAAGCAAAAGGATATACCTTCTTCTCAGCTCCTCATGGTACTTTCTCCAAAATTGACCATATAATTGGTCAAAAAACGGGCCTCAACAGGTACAGAAAGATAGAAATAATCCCATGTGTGCTATCGGACCACCACGGCCTAAAACTGTTCTTCAATAACAATCAAAGAAGAATGCCCACATATACTTGGAAATTGAACAATGCTCTACTCAATGATAACCTGGTCAAGGAAGAAATAAAGAAAGAAATTAAAGACTTTTTAGAATTTAATGAAAATGAAGGTACAACATACCCAAACTTATGGGACACAATGAAAGCTGTGCTAAGAGGAAAACTCATAGCGCTGAGTGCCTGCAGAAAAAACAGGAAAGAGCATATGTCAGCAGCTTGACAGCACACCTAAAAGGTCTAGAACAAAAAGAAGCAAATACACCCAGGAGGAGTAGAAGGCAGGAAATAATCAAACTAGGAGCGGAAATCAACCAAGTAGAAACAAAAAGGACCATAGAAAGAATCAACAGAACCAAAAGTTGGTTCTTTGAGAAAATCAACAAGATAGATAAACCCTTAGCCAGACTAACGAGAGGACACAGAGAGTGCGTCCAAATTAACAAAATCAGAAATGAAAAGGGAGACATAACAACAGATTCAGAGGAAATTCAAAAAATCATCAGATCTTACTATAAAAACCTATATTCAACAAAACTTGAAAATCTTCAGGAAATGGACAATTTACTAGACAGATACCAGGTACCGAAGTTAAATCAGGAACAGATAAACCAGTTAAACAACCCCATAACTCCTAAGGAAATAGAAGCAGTCATTAAAGGTCTCGCAACCAAAAAGAGCCCAGGTCCAGACGGGTTTAGTGCAGAATTCTATCAAACCTTCATAGAAGACCTCATACCAATATTATCCAAACTATTCCACAAAATTGAAACAGATGGAGCCCTACCGAATTCCTTCTATGAAGCCACAATTACTCTTATACCTAAACCACACAAAGACACAATAAAGAAAGAGAACTTCAGACCAATTTCCCTTATGAATATCGACGCAAAATACTCAACGACATTCTGGCAAACCGAATCCAAGAGCACATCAAAACAATGATCCACCATGACCAAGTAGGCTTCATCCCGGGCATGCAGGGATGGTTTAATATACGTAAAACCATCAACGTGATCCATTATATAAACAAACTGAAAGAACAAAACCACATGATCATTTCAATAGACGCTGAGAAAGCATTTGACAAAATTCAACACCCCTTCATGAGAAAAGTCCTGGAAAGAATAGGAATTCAAGGCCCATACCTGAACATAGTAAAAGCCATATACAGCAAACCAGTTGCTAACATTAAAATAAATGGAGAGAAACTTGAAGCAATCCCACTAAAATCATGGACTAGACAAGGCTGCCACTCTCTCCCTACTTATTCAATATAGTTCTTGAAGTTCTAGCCAGAGCAATCAGACAAAAAAAAGGAGGTCAAGGGGATACAGATCGGAAAAGAAGAAGTCAAAATATCACTATTTGCAGATGATATGATAGTATCTTTAAGTGATCCCAAAAGTTCCACCAGAGAACTACTAAAGCTGATAAACAACTTCAGCAAAGTGGCTGGGTATAAAATTAACTCAAATAAATCAGTTGCCTTCCTCTATACAAAAGAGAAACAAGCCGAGAAAGAAATTAGGGAAACGACACCCTTCACAATAGACCCAAATAATATAAAGTACCTCGGTGTGACTTTAACAAAGCAAGTAAAAGATCTGTACAATAAGAACTTCAAGACACTGAAGAAGGAAATTGAAGAAGACCTCAGAAGATGGAAAGATCTCCCATGCTCATGGATTGGCAGGATTAATATAGTAAAAATGGCCATTTTACCAAAAGCAATCTACAGATTCAATGCAATCCCCATCAAAATGCCAATCCAATTCTTCAAAGAGTTAGACAGAACAATTTGCAAACTCATCTGGAATAACAAAAAACCCAGGATAGCTAAAGCTATCCTCAACATTAAAAGGACTTCAGGGGGAATCACTATCCCTGAACTCAAGCAGTATTACAGAGCAATAGTGATAAAAACTGCATGGTATTGGTACAGAGACAGACAGATAGACCAATGGAATAGAATTGAAGACCCAGAAATGAACCCACACACCTATGGTCACTTGATTTTTGACAAAGGAGCGAAAACCATGCAAAGGAAAAAAGATAGCATTTTCAGCAAATGGTGCTGGTTCAACTGGAGGTCAACATGTAGAAGAATGCAGATCGATCCATGCTTATCACCCTGTACAAAGCTTAAGTCCAAGTGGATCAAGGACCTCCACATCAAAGCAGACACACTCAAACTAATAGAAGAAAAACTAGGGAAGCATCTGGAACACATGGGCACTGGAAAAAATTTCCTAAACGAAACACCAATGGCTTACGCTCTAAGATCAAAAATCGACAAATGGGATCTCATAAAACTGCAAAGCTTCTGTAAGGCAAAGGACACTGTGGTTAGGACAAAACGGCAACCAACAGATTGGGAAAAGATCTTTACCAATCCTACAACAGATAGAGGCCTTATATCCAAAATATACAAAGAACTCAAGAAGTTAGACCGCAGGGAAACAAATTACCCTATTAAAAAATGGGGTTCAGAGCTAAACAAAGAATTCACAGCTGAGGAATGCCGAATGGCTGAGAAACACCTAAAGAAATGTTCAACATCTTTAGTCATAAGGGAAATGCAAATCAAATCAACCCTGAGATTTCACCTCACACCAGTGAGAATGGCTAAGATCAAAAACTCAGGGGACAGCAGATGCTGGCGAGGATGTGGAGAAAGAGGAACACTCCTCCATTGTTGGTGGGATTGCATACTGGTACAACCATTCTGGAAATCAGTCTGGAGGATCCTCAGAAATTTGGACATTGAACTGCCTGAGGATCCAGGTATACCTCTCTTGGGCATATACCCAAAAGATGCCCCAACATATAAAAGAGACACGTGCTCCACTATGTTCATCGCAGCCTTATTTATAATAGCCAGAAGCTGGAAAGAACCCAGATGCCCTTCAACAGAGGAATGGATACAGAAAATGTGGTACATCTACACAATGGATTATTACTCAGCTATCAAAAACAACGACTTTATGAAATTCGTAGGCAAATGGTTGGAACTGGAAAATATCATCCTGAGTGAGCTAAGCCAATCACAGAAAGACATACGTGGTATGCACTCCTTGATAAGTGGCTATTAGCCCAAATGCTTGAATTACCCTAGATCCCTAGAACAAACGAAACTCAAGACGGATGATCAAAATGTGAATGCTTCACTCCTTCTTTAAATGAGGAAAAAGAATACCCTTGGCAGGGAAGGGCGAGGCAAAGATTAAAACAGAGACTGAAGGAACACCCATTCAGAGCCTGCCCCACATGTGGCCCATACATATACAGCCACCCAATTAGACAAGATGGTTGAAGCAAAGAAGTGCAGACTGACAGGAGCCGGATGTAGATCGCTCCTGAGAGACACAGCCAGAATACAACAAATACAGAGGCAAATGCCAGCAGCAAACCACTGAACTGAGAATAGGACCCCGTTGAAGGAATCAGAGAAAGAACTGGAAGAGCTTGTAGGGGCTGGAGACCCCATATGTACAACAATGCCAAGCAACCAGAACTTCC
Organism: Rattus norvegicus; assembly: GCF_021556685.1. NCBI lineage: Eukaryota > Metazoa > Chordata > Mammalia > Rodentia > Muridae > Rattus > Rattus norvegicus. Next base: position 24,550,587 of record NC_141547.1, read on the forward strand.
AGGGACTAAGCCACTACCTAAAGACTATACATGGACTGACCCTGGACTCTGACCTCATAGGTAGCAATGAATATCCTAGTAAGAGCACCAGTGGAAGGGGACGCCCTGGGTCCTGCTAAGACTGAACCCCCAGTGAACTAGACTGGTGGGGGGAGGGCGGCAATGGGGGGAGGGTTGGGATGGGAACACCCATAAGGAAGGGGAGGGGGGAGGGGGATGTTTGCCCGGATACCGGGAAAGGGAATAACACTCGAAATGTATATAAGAAATACTCAAGTTAATAAAAAAAAAAGAAGAAGAAATATCTGCCAAAGAAAAAGAAGTGACTGATTAAACAATCTGTAGTTTATATAAATACTAGAAGTGTTTAACAATTATAAGATTGTGTCACTGTCGTTTGCAACAACAAGGATTAACTTCTAAGTAATTATGCTTAGTAAGAAATCAGAAAAAGGGTCATATGTTTTTCAAAATTTTATTAATGGAAGGCTTAGAACATTCTAATTACTGTATTAGCAGAAAGTGGATCTATCAATAAAGTTCAAAAGGCAGCTGATAGAAAGGCATTAAAATAATATAAATTACAAAAATTTGCAACAAACTCCTTAGATATAATTTTGCTTAGATTATTAAGTATTTATTAAGTTTATAAGTGCATGTATCAATGGATCAAATCTACTAAGTGATATTGCTATTTGATTATTGTAAATTTATCTCAATATACTTGTTATTTAAATATCTTATTGGCAAAATATTTTGATTCTATTTTTTAAGTTACTGAAGTGTGATAAACTTTCTCATTAACTCTGAAACTGAGAGTTTTATTGTGAGGTTACATTAAGACAGAAACATAGCTAAATTAATTATGACCCTAATTCAAGTTTCTTTTCTTAACCAGTTGTTCATCGTATCTATAATCCCAGGGAAAAGAAGTTTGTGAGTTTGAGGTCAGATTGGGCTACATTGTGAGACCCTGTCTTAGAAAAGAAAATTTCCCAGAAAAACTAACTTTTCCTTTCACCATTGCAAATAGTATTAAAGTATTCTTTCAAGTATTCTTTCTGTCATACCTCTTTAAAAATAGTATAAACCAAAACTTAAGGTACTAAATTTATCTATAAAATTAAAAAGTGTTTAACATATTTAGATTAACTGGATAAGATTTTCTTGCTGACTAGATTGATTTGTGTCATTAAATTAATTATAACATTACATTATTAGATGTAACACACTCCTGTTAGGTTAGTCCAGATTTTAAAATCTTTATTTGGTTCAGTTCCTCACATTAACATTGATACTGATGTGTCTTTAAAATCAATTTTCTCGTTTTTTAAAGATAGTAAATGAAATAACATGTTCAAGTACACAGTTATTGCCAGAAACAAAGGTTATTTACAAATGTGTTATTATTTTCATTTTCCCTGTTTATTATGAGCTCTAGTACAAATACAGTAGACATTATAGAAATGGCCAAATATTCTTTATTACCATTATTGTTATACAAAAGTCTCACTTCAACTGAAAATCACTATAACACAGAATAAATACCTTAAAGACCTAATTTACTAATGAGTGAAAAATATTATATAGCTATTAATTTTATCCAGTCCTAGAAATTGGCTATGTCTTAATGTAATTAGATTACTAAATGATTTAATATAACCAGTCAATCAAAAGTACCTTTTTAATAGTTGTCTTAGTAATTAAAAGCACCTGATACTCTTGCAGAGAGCACAGTTTGTGTTCTAAAAACTCATACGGTGGCTAACAAGAGCCTATATAATTCTAGGGGTGAAGGGCTTGTGTTCCCATGCTAATTACATTATCCAAAAACCTGTTTGCAGTGTCCCACACTTAGGACTAGAAGAAGCCTGTCCCCAGTTTGTTTTTGACTGGTCAATACAGTTACTCTTGGCCAATGGCTGGGTAGGGACACAGAAGCAGGACTTACAGAAGAGGAGATTCTGCTATGATGAGGGTATAGGAGACAGACCATGCTGGAAAGGTGTTGGAGGGAGACACAGTCAACATGTAGGTACATGGGGAAGGTGGCCCCAGGAGGGCTGCCCAGCAGGGTCCAGGGAAACAAAGATAAAATACAGATTTAGTAAATATTACTCATGAATATCAGAGGAGAGTATTTGCTAGCCACGTGGAGTTAGGGAATGGCCCAACCACTAAGCTGTTTTGGGTTTTTAAAATATAAGACTGTATACGTGTCTGTGTCTTTCTTTTGGGAATCCAGAATATTGGGACTATAGTGAGAAGTGCACTTTTATAGCGGATTAGCAATTTACTGCCTCTATAAGTCTTTGCATCCCTATAGTGAATTATCATACATGCAGACAAAACACTCATACCATCCTTGGTACCAGAAACAGCCATGCACTAAGTGCTAGTGAATTTATGGATCTTGGAGAAAAACCAACAGCCAAAATTTTATTAAATTATCATGATTCCTAACAACAATCTAATACTTGTCCTTATACCTATAATTAAGAATAGTGCTCTCTTCTCATCAAACATCTTTTTGCAACATAGAGAGACCATTTAAGAAAACCACTCCCAAGCTAAATATATACTTGTGAAGATCAGACCCAGTAAATAATAAATCTGCAAAACAGTCCCATATTGAAGTTCAGGGAACGTTGCCTAAGGCTGGGTGGGAAGATCATAAACTCCAGATTATCAGAAATTTTCTGTGAATTGTATCACCTAGAAATCTAGTAATGTCAGAAGCTACATCCATAAATTACTGTCAAAATGACCACCTGAACATGTCCTGAACAAGGATGACAGCAATAAAGAGACATGATAAACTGGATAGAGGAAAGTTCAGTTGGTCTCTACCCAAATACCCTACACAAACAATGACAGACATCTGAGGAATGCTGGAGTCAGAGAAATATCATTCTCAAGGGGAAAGCACACCAATTGGTTTTTCAACACCAAATTGATTCCCCTAATTAATGTCAATTTATTTGTATTTTCACAGCTGACAATACATATATATTTAGGAATATATATATATATATATATATGCATGCATGAACATAACAATGAAACAAAGGTACACGAATTTGAAATAGAGCAAGTGGACTATATGGGAGGGTTTTGAGGGATGGAATGGAAGAGAGAAATACTGAAATTAAAACCTCAAAAAAGAAGAAATAATAATAACAAATACTTCCTTGTTCTGTGCTACTTGGTTGTTCTTCAAAATAATAAATTTTTAACCCTACACTTTTTGTATTTTTGGAAAGGCACAGAGATGGAGAATTGAACTTTATTCAGTGCATCAGACGATTTATACTCTTTTTTTTTTCTCGGAGCTGGGGACCGAACTCAGGGCCTTGCGCTTGCCAGGCAAGTGCTCTACCACTGAGCCAAATCCCCAACCCCGACAATTTATACTCTTGAGTGTTAAAAGGATTGCATGGTTAAAGCTCTCATGAGTGTAAGCTGTAGATAATCATGAGGACAAGCCTCACATGTCAAGAGCATGTTTTTCCTTACATTACTCGAATATAAAAGATAATTTAAAATTTTACTTGAATAACCTCAGCAAAAATAATGAGTAATTTGAAATAAATTCTCTCATATCTGCCACACTTGGGAGGAACATAAAAATTGTCCTGTGTTCTGGAGGAACCAAGGTCAAACTTTTGTCTTCCAGTTTTCCCCATGAGCATTCAGAATTCTGCACATGTGACGTCATTCCTGGGACTGTGTTTTCATAATGTTGAATAGGAATTTAAATAATATGTTCTTGAAAAATTGTTACAGTCTGGTGGTAGAAGGTAAAAGGAAAGGAAATTCTTGGACACTGTCATAAAAATACTAGAAACAAAGCAAGGGATTACATCATTTTGTGCTTCATTAGAATGTTCATTTCCAAAACACTAATGACTTTTAGTGTCTGTAAATTATACTAAGATTTATTAAAACTAGAGGAGGTATGCAAAAGTAAAATTTGTTTGATGGAGGAAAGCCCAAGAAGTAGATGGATAAATCAAAATAAAATAATATTGCAGTATTTCTCAACACTGACAAGATGATAAATGCCCATAATTCATAATTAGATATACTACATGAAAAACCATCATGAGAATGCTAACAATCATTCATCAATTTATCGTATAATCTATCATTGCATCTAAATTCTAATTATATTTATATAATCATATTAATAGTTTATTGTAGTAAATTTTTATATTGCCTATCATAATAAAATAGTTTGTAAGATGTACAAAGGCATTTTAGATGATTATTTCAGGATATCACATATATATATATATGTATATATATATTCGAAGTTGTTAATTATGTTACTAATTAGCAAGTTGTTTATATAGATATATAGATATAGATTCATAGGTATTTTTACAATAATTAGTGTATTAGGAAATTGTTTGGCACATTAAAATAATTAGATATGTTTTAATATTTAAATAGCAAATTTAAAAACTATCAAAACCTTGCGAAATAAATGATTATATAGGAAGTATTCATCTTCGAACTTTTATTGTTGTTTTCTAGCGTATAATTTTGCATTTCACATCATAAACGTCTTACAGGAGCACAAACTCTGGTCTGTACTTCAGTTCATGTTGGAATATACTCGAAATCCAGTTTTAGTACAACTTATCCACATAAAAATATTGTTCTCACAAGAGCTCATTAATGTCCTGGAATACACACAGGTCTGTGATTTCCAAAAGGAATTTAGCCACATTCAGTCTCTCAGCGAGGCCATCACTAGAAAACACTTATTCTCATGATGTTTAATCTGTTAGTTGAAAGATTGCTGCTTCCTCTTCATCTACTGTGTTGGGATTCAATTCACAAAACAGGCAAAATAAACAGAAGATATACTTATCACACAGATTGTACTAATCCGACACTCTAGAAAGCCCAACCTAGAAATTAGTTTATCTTTTCTTTCACCATAAATATATGAAAGACTGGAAAGTATAACATTTTTCCATAAATATTTTTCAAGTTCTTGTCTGTGAATAAAATAGAAATATAGACATGTTCTGAGAGAAAAGACACACACACATACACGTAGATGCACATAAATGTACACACACAGAGATTAAGCAACTAGAAACAGACAAAAATATAAAACTACAGGTTTTGTAATATCTAATAAAATAATGTTTAACTTATTTTAACTTTAATAATGGCTAATTTTCATATATCATAAAACATTAGAACCCCTAGAATGTAATCATTACTATGAATCTTTATATATATATATGTATATATAGTTACATGAAATATTCCAGAAGTAATAGCAAATATAGATTTTGTGTAAGTATTATAAGATACTATTGAAAATTTCTGTTCTAAATGTTTTTATACATTTGTTGAGATTTTACTGAACAATCCAAAGACTGCTATAGGAATTATTAACTTAGGGTTCAGATCATATTCAGAAATACAGAAAGGTGAGTTAAGGCATTTTATCATTTTCCCATGGCTATGCCAGGATCCCTGATGAATACAAGTTAGTAGCAGAAACACATATATTGAATGTACAGAGGTAGCAGCCCCTGAAGGAGAAGGTTTGCCAGAGGAGGCAGCACCATCCAAGTGGCAGGAGTGTGCTTCTTACAAACTAGCCTGCCAGGAAGCACAGAACACAGGCTTGAAGCACAGACAGGTATCTAAACTTCAAGGACCTGCCACCAGTGATCCATTAGACCAGCCAAGCCTAAGAGGTTCAGAAGCTCTCAGAACAGTATCACTGGAAAAACCAAGTGATCAAAGTCAGGACTTTGGGGGATGTTCCAGATATAAAACACATCACCAAATGCAAGCCTAACCATTTAAACATTTTCAGTTATCCATCACTTTGTATAGAGATGGTTAAACCACAGAATCTGCAAAAATCTTTGAACAATCAAGAAGTCTTAAGATCCTTGCTCTGATCTAAACTGTGCCTCCATATACAATGTCTCTGATGGGACCATTTAATTGACTTAATAAAAGCATTAATATGCCCACAATTACTGAAATAGTAAAACATACTACAGAGCGCAGAGACCTGAAATTGAATACACAGAATATGGTAAAAATAAATTAGAATTGTAAAATACCCCACCCCTAAATCAAACAGTAACATCTGTAATTGAATCATTGCAGACTCACTTCAATTTTATCCAGGTCCCTTAATATCTAAAACGACTATTTAACTTTTATTGTTGGTAATAAAAACATCACCCACTGTGAACAACTAAAACCTCAAAATCTATTAATAAAGATAGAGAGAATGTGAGGGAAATTACTTATCTCTTGATAGATTCATAATGAATGTAATTAAAGCAAGTTTATCTAAAATTTAAATTACTTTGGCTTACAAAATTGGGTAGATTACATTAATTTATAGCTAACTGATATGTTTAGTTAGTGCAACAACTATAAAGTGGAAGAAACATGTAAGAATCGTATTTAAAAACATCAAGATAACATGAAAGAAATAAATTTTAGTTAAGCTGAAATTTAGAAATAATGCAGCAGATGGAAACTGATGTCAGTTCTTGTTTTTTTGTTTGTGTGGTTGGTTTTGTTTAGGTAGTTGATGATTACAGTGTTAAACAAGCAGTTTTAATGTTAACCTTAAAAATTAGCCCAGCCTTTCTATCACCCCTGCATATGCTATGGAGGAGCCAAGGTCACCACTGTTGCTTCTGGACCCCAAGCCTGAGCTGGAATGCTGCCCTGCTGAGCATCTCAGAGAAGAGCATAGGAGACAATGCTGTGTCTCTGGTAAACGTGCCCCAGCACATCTGTAATTTCTGTTACCCAAACTTCTCAAACATCTTTCAAAGATACATTCAAGATGGCAGCAATTGTCTACTCATGCTGCCTTTCCTACCAGAGGAGGAGAGCACAGGCCCCGTTTGCTTCCCTGGGGCTTCATGGATGATAACAATCTTGGGTGAACTGGACGTTAGTATAAATGGCCTTTACCAAGGACAGAGAGGTGTCCATTGGCCTGGAGCTCTCAAGGATCCTGCCTCTTGATTCCCTGCTTGGCAGAAATATCACACTGACTCTGGGCAACACAAATGTATCCGAAAAAAGTCTCAGTGGTAATCCAGTATTTATTGTACTTCAGAAACTGAAGACCTTGAATCAAACCAATAGCCCATTGCAATAAGTATTTGCAAATAAAACTATTCGGCATATATAGATGATATAGATATAGATATAGATATAGATATAGATATAGATATAGATATAGATATATTCCAATATTACTTTCATTAATAAAGGTGTGATGGAGAAGTCGAAATGATGGCGAATGAATGGAGTGCCATGACTATAGAGAAAGGCACAACTATACACAGTGTCCAGACAGCGGCAGCACCCTATGTGGGAGCACAGTTGCAGTAGGACAAGCAAGATGTTTGCAGCATCTTAGAGCTTGTATAGGCTCTGCCACTGAATGTGCTGCCCAGCTGACATCTGAGCAATGGTTTGTGCTGACACCAGAGGCCATGTTGCTGTCTGTGATCTATGTTGCCATTGGGGGTCATATAAATGTCTGTGGTACAGGCTGCCTTCTGGGACCATGTTGGGATTTGAGATCCTCCTACCATCAGAGGCAGTCCTGGACCTTGGCTGACTCTGGAAGCCATACTGATGTCCCTGGACTGAGCTCCTGCTGGAGGCCAGGTTAATGTTCATGGTTTGTGTTACTGCCAGAAGCCATATGAATGTCTGTGGTCTGTTGTTACTAGATGAGGCCCATGTTGGCACCATGGATTATGTTGAGGTCCATCTGCTGTGCTGTAGCCAGGGGCTTCATGGTCGTCTGTCATCCCTGCTGTCACCAGAGACCATTTTGATGTCCAGGACTCATACATGCTGCCTCTGGCTGTTATGGAAAGGAACCTTTTGTTACAGAGGTATTGACGATTCCAAACTCATTATTAAGAATAAGAAACATGGAAGACTTCTGCAACAACCAGTGCTACACTGCTGCCACCACCGCCACCAATAAAATGAAATAAAATTAAATGAAATGAAAGGAAAGGAAAGGAAAGGAAAAGAAACAGTCTACACAGGAAGCCATTGAAGAAAATCCTTTCAAAATGTGATAAAGATGCTAATCTCTAGCTCTACACACTTGATAGCTTGTGGCAGAAGTTTTGACCATGCTCTAATGAGTACAGGGGCAACACAAATTCTACTCAGTGTAAGGTTAGAAGAGTGGGCCTGGGAGGAAGAAGAAATGAGTATAATAGAGCATATTGGATGAAAGTTCCAATAATCAATAAAAATATGATCTTGGAACAAATTAAAAACTAATTCCAATTTAAACAACAATGAAATAAACTCTTTTTGTTTCACTGAGTGTTCAAAACAATAATTTCCAGAACTCAAGGGTAAGAGCTTATTGCTCAAGTCACCACACATTTCAACCAGAGGACCTGGAGGAATTAACCTGGTTCTAACCTCAGCATCTCCTCCCTGATGGTTAACTGCCAAGGTATTATGAGAAGGTGACATGAACACTTCCTGGAGTGAAATATCACCAGCAATTGCACACAGCTCTAAGTCCTGTGAACTACAATAATGTCTTAGCTGACATGAAGTCTCTGTGGTGATAAAGTGGTACTAATAACTTGGAGGTAACTGAGAGGTTTTTGGTTGGGCGTAAGAGCTACTTAGCAGAATGAAATCCATGTCTCTTACCAACTCAACTAACCATGAGTGAAAGATCATAGATCCTTGAGGAGAACCTACTGCCATCAGTTTCCTAAACTGACACAGCATCCAGCTGCCATCTAAATACTTATTCTTATAACCATAGTAAGCACAGCTTGCATCCCGTATCAAAGAATCCCTCTTCAGAAGATAGTAGTGCTTACAGAGAAACAGAACTCACAAAACATTAGAGGATAAGAGTTGATGGGATGTCCATTCCCAAATGGGACATCTATAATGCATTCCCTACTCTCAAGGCTCAGGGCAGTCCTAAAAGAGGGGACAGGAAGATTGTCAGAGGCTGGAGACTAGGGCGACTGCCACGAAACAGCATCTTCTGAACAAATACCAAGATGTTCCATGGAAAAGCACATGTTAAATTATAACCAAGTCAAAGCGAATTAAAAAAAATCAAATGATAAATCTCTTGTAGAAAGTAATACAGCCAAGAAATGTGTAAATGTATAGAAAAAGAACATCTCAGAGATGGATTTATAAGTAAATAAAAGCGGATTATTTAAACAATATTCGATATCTTGTGGGATGTAACCAAACCTAAAGAGACCATTCTTGCTGTCTTTCCAAGTCTCATACCTTTGTTTCTTCTCTTCCCTTTGACTCATTGAGGACTGGCTAGCAAGCGGCTTATAAACAACAGCATCGGCCAGAAGCATAGGCTGTCCCTCCTTTGCCCTTGCTGCTGTCGAGCAGTTCATCTTCCTACCACACTGACTCCACTGATTCCTTTGACTTACCTACTTATTTCAGGAACCATGATAGGAAGGGGGATCCAAGCTATACCTTTTTATCTTAATTTTTTTAGATTTATTTATTATATGTAAGCACACTGTAGCTGTCTTCAGACACACCAGAAGAGGCCATCAGCTCTCATTACAGATGGTTGGGAACCACCATGTGGTTTCTGGGACTTGAAATCAGGGCCCCTGGAACAGCAGTCAGTGCTCTTAACCACTGAGCCATCTCTCCAGCCCTACCTGCAGTTCTGATGCTTAGAAACTATAAGTTCAAAGCTATGAAGACTTTGGTTTTTTTTTCTTTTTTTGCCTTTTCTGTATGGAATTTTTAAATGATATGCTAATATATGCGTGATAATATGAAATATGAAAAATATAAGTGGAGTTGGACAAGCTAAAGTTCTGATGATATTAACTATATTCAATGCTAAAATATGCTATACTTTTAATATTATAACCAATTTAGAAATCACGTAGCTGTGGTCGTTAAAGTTGAGTATTTTCCTATGTACTGATCCACAATTCCCTTTTATATATGAAAAGCATATCTAACAGAAGGTATATAGATGCAAAGTGTCTTCTGTCATAATGTTTTTGGAAGTATTATTTATTTTGCCAAACAGCTAAATGATAGTAGTGTCAGTTTCTAGTTAGGTAGATAATATTTAATGTATTAAAACATCAACCCACATATCAATGGATCTTAGTAAAAGATGTCAGACACAAAAGGGTATGACTAATATACTTCGATTTTTATAAGGTACAGACAATTTGAAAGTAATATGAACTGATAAAAGAAAGGATAATGGTTACCCTTGGAAAGGTGAAATTATTATTAGAATATAAAATGAGGGAACTTCTGAGGTGCTATGAGGTTCAGTCTATCAGATTAGATTTTGGCTGTTTAAAAGTTGTCTATTTATTAAACGTCAGCTTTAAACATGTAATATGATTTCTGAAAACATTATAATATTTAAAGATGTTCAAAATGGTTTCTCCTCGGGATTATTTGAATACTGGTATGGATAATACTGTAAGAGATTTTACTTAATTTTCAATGATAATAGGAGAAATAATTATACCAACAAGAAATTCAGTGTAAGAGGGCTAAGACAGGAAAAAAAGGTACACCAAGATGAATTTTTCACTTAGACAGACAAAATGATCTTAATTAGTAGGTGACTTCTACTGTTTTTCCACACAGAATGTAAGGGCAGGAAGTGAAAACATAGAAACTAGAAAGGACATGTAGTATGGTGTGACAAATTTGTGTTAGAGTGGAAGAATATACTAAGACAACCTCTAGGATGTGTGTCCCTAATAGAAGTAAAGTGTAAACTATAAATAATAGTTAAAGTCATTGGGAGTGTAAGTATATCCGTAGGAACATTTAAAAAATGTTGAACATCTGGCAGATAGTTAATAACAAAGAGCCAAAAGAGAAGTCAAAAAAATTACACATTCTAATGATAGTCTTGGGATTTGAACAGAGTTCTCAGGAAGAAATAATAGTAGCTAAAAAAAAAAAATAGCTCAAAAAAGATCATTATCGCTTTCAGTCAGAGGAATGGAAAACAAAACCACTTTGAACCACCTTGAAATTCTGTATTATTCCAGTCAGAAAAGCAAAGCTCAACTTAACTGACAACAAATGCTGGCGAAAGAGAGAGAATCCTGGTTCACAGTAGAATGGCAAACTGCTGTGGCCTCTCTAAAATTAGTGTGGGGACGATTCCCCAAACCAAAAATAAATCTATCACATGACCAAGGAGTGGTAACTCGTTGGAATATGCTCTAAGGACTCGCCTCATGTACCACAGACACTTCCTCAGTCAATTTCAGAGCTGCTCTATTCACAGAAGCTAGAGAATTAAAAATACCTCAGTGGCTTCCACCGATGAATAAGTAATGAAAATGTGTACATATACAATATGGAAAATTATTCAGCTGCAAAGAAATATGAAATCATGAAATTTTCATGGCATTGCATGGAATTTTAATAGGTTTTGAGAGATAGGTAACTTAGACCGAGAAAGAAAACCTTCATCCTTGTAGTTTTTCATCCAGCGTTCCGAGCTCCAAGTGTCCAGATGGGAGTTTAGAGCCAGGAGTCACTGCAGAAACAGAAAGGTAAAAAGAGATCATGGTGGAGTCAAGGGGCGATAGAAAGATTAGTAGGATAAAAGTCATCTGCAGTGAGAGAATGGAAGACAGAAAGCTTTAATTATGGAACACTGAGGGAGTTAAGTGCAGAAGAAGGAGAAAGCAGGTAAGGGAAAAATACCAGTGAGGATGTCTGTCAAAGTCATAGGAAATATTCTGTTAACTATATAGCTAAAACACCCATATACTTAAGTCTGTATATACACACATATATAGGTTAAAAACGAATTTCCCATCTGAGCTGATAATGCTTCCCAAAAAGCCAAAGACCATCCACAAAATCCCAAAACCAGACATGATAAGGCTTCTTTCCTTCCTCTTTTCTTTTCTTTTCTTTTCTTTTCTTTTCTTTTCTTTTTTCTTTTCTTTTCTTTTCTCTTATTTCCCTTCCTTCCCTCCTTCCTTTCTCCCCCCTCTCTCTTTCTTTCTTTCTTTTATTTGTTAATTAGGGTTGTCTAAGAGACTTCCCAAATGTTATATAGGCTCTTGTTATTTCTCCTGGTTTTCCTCAGAGGAGGAAGTTAAGTCTGTATTGATGAAGTCACCATTTACTTCAGACACAGGATCCAGACGACACAATCTGGGTTTGACACATAAACTTCCTTCTTGAGGAGTCGCTGTCATGATACCAGAAGGTTGCATGTAAGCCTCCAGCGGAGGAAGCAAGCAATTTTCCTACCATCCTGTGACACCTATGAACCACAACAACTATGGCATGGTCTGACCTTGAGGAGATCTCCAACTGGGCTCAAGGCCATCTCAATATGAGAGTACATAATTCACATTTTTCTTTTCAAAATTAGTAATGTTTAATTTGGGTAGTTTTATACATGTCTGTGTCTGGCTCTCTTTATTGAAAGTAATAAGCAGAATTTCCTGGCAAATATAAAAGTGAAATCTTTTTCCTACTTTTGTAAAAACATGAAAGTATGACATTTATATATCTGGTTGTATAAGAAAAAAACACACAAATGGGATAATTGTGAAAATAAAACAGAAAAATAGTGAAAAAATTTCTCCTAGAAAAGGTACATGTAAAAATTTTCTATAACTAAATATAAATATAAATTTCCTTTTTAATGAACATAATATTTTTATTGGGAGAGAAAAAAATATTTTCCTAGCCCTGAACTTTTAATCCATAAGTTTCAAAACTTAATTTGTTGTAAGGCATAAATTAGAGTTGTGATTATTCTCATCCATTAAATTGATTTAAGTTAATCATCGAATCCCATAGGCATTTTTATGAGTCTAATTTAGATGAATCAGTTGCCAAGGCAGAGATTCACACATATGCTGGAAGCGATAGCAAGAAACCATCCTTGTTTCCAATTTAACAATTACAAATAGTCATCTTTATATATGAATACAGAGAAGGAAGCCGACTTCGGATCTTACTGTAAGTGTCCTAAAAGCATATGGCTTTGACACAGTATACATCAAAATATCTGAGAGTTATAGGAAGAAAAATCTATTTCTTACATATTTGAAATACTTCATTGAAATATCTGTGTTGTTTAGAATTTCATACTGGCTGAAATTTTGTCTGATGTTTGCATTACTTTATACATGACACAGAGACTGAATCACAGGCCACTGTAGTAAATAAAATCTTTTCAGTCCAGAGCACAGGTACATACTGGAGGAGGCAGTGCGAAGGTTAATACAGAAGTTACTAATGGAGAGTAGAAATGACAATCAAAAACATAATTCATATGAGTTATTGTCTTGAAAAATAATGAATTTCAACTGTGGATGTGTCTAAGAAAATTCCTACATAAAAAGGTAAAAGTATTGATTGGTTTTATTGCCTCTGATAAGAAAGTGCTACAAGAGATAATGAAATATCCCAGAATACAATCACATGTTGCTTCTATACTGAAGCAAAATATCAACCTAGATCTTTTGAGTTGGACAATAAAATCTGCTTTAATTCTCAGGGTCTTAAAAGGGTGATTTCTTTTTCCTTTTTTTGAAAACAAGAAGGAGGTAGAGGGCAAGGTTTAAATCAGCTTCTCAACCTGTGGGTGACAACCCCTCTGAGGGCTGCATATCAGACATCTACATTATGATTTATAGCAATTGCAAATTTACAGTTCTGAAGCAACAGCAAAGTAATTTATTTTGGGGGTAGGGGTGTTACCATATCATGACGAACTGAATTAAGGAGTCACAGCATTAGGAAACTTGAGAACCACTGAATTAAATCAAGATTTATAAACAGGTAAAACTTTTTTTTTTCTTCAGGTCAAAGTCATGCAAAGACCTTTTAAACATGTTTGTAAAGAAGGAGTGAATCACTTTTAGATTTTCTTAGTTAGACAGAAATATTAAATGGTTCAAAGCCAATCAACTATTTTTTATAAACCTTTGAATTTCATTTCAATGTAAAGAGAGGCTCCCCTGTAGGAGATTTTTATGCTACCTTTTGTCTAAAGGAGTTGTTTATAACTTCTAACAGAAAAATAGCCCAAAGAATTTAAGGTTGTTTAGTTTGAACAACTAGAGAGTTTGAACAACTGCCTGCCGAGAGAGCACTATCCAAACACAAAAGAAATTGAATAAGCTATTCAAATAGCAGCACAAGGCATTTCTTAGCAGGAAAGGAAGATGACATATCAAGAACAACAAAAAGACAAGAACACGCAGTGTATCAGAGCTTCAGAGAAACACTTAGGTGTTCAGAACCGACCCTTATTCTAACAGACTGACAACTCGTATCCAGCTATGCTGCAGTGTCTCTCATGCTTCCCCTTTTACAATGAAAATACTTACTGTCTTATTTTTTATTTCCATTTCAGCGATGATTGTTTAAAGAACAAATGCACTCTCTAGTTTCTAGTTATCACGTGGAGAAGGACCGCATTGCAAGAGCTTCGATTGCATCAGCGATGAAGCAGTTGATACTGACCGTGACCCTGAACTTGTTCAAGTTGGTAGCACATAGGGCTGAAACTTTTGAAGTGTTTTCACCACGTGTTTAGCGGCAAGGGGAGAGAAGGCCATGATCTGTGGCAGCATGAGATATATTGGGTACCTACCTGTAGGATTTCTAACTGCTATGGTTTATATTAACATCTCTCTATCTCTCTCTCTCTCTCTCTCTCTCTCTCTCTCTCTCTCTCTCTTTTATTAACTTGAGTATTTCTTATATACATTTCGAGTGTTATTCCCTTTCCCGGTTTCCGGGCAAACATCCCCCCCCTCCCCATCTTTATGGGTGTTCCCCTCCCCATCCTCCCCCCATTGCCGCCCTCCCCCCAACAATCTAGTTCACTGGGGGTTCAGTCTTAGCAGGACCCAGGGCTTCCCCTTCCACTGGTGCTCTTACTAGGATATTCATTGCTACCTATGAGGTCAGAGTCCAGGGTCAGTCCATGTATAGTCTTTAGGTAGTGGCTTAGTCCCTGGAAGCTCTGGTTGCTTGGCATTGTTGTACATATGGGGTCTCGAGCCCCTTCAAGCTCTTCCAGTTCTTTCTCTGATTCCTTCAACGGGGGTCCTATTCTCAGTTCAGTGGTTTGCTGCTGTCATACGCCTCTGTGTTTGCTGTATTCTGGCTGTGTCTCTCAGGAGCGATCTACATCCGGCTCCTGACGGCCTGCACTTCTTTGCTTCATCCATCTTGTCTAACTGGATGGCTGTATATGTATGGGCCACATGTGGGGCAGGCTCTGAATGGGTGTTCCTTCAGTCTCTGTTTTAATCTTTGCCTCTCTATTCCATGCCAAGGGTATTCTTGTTCCCCTTTTAAAGAAGGAGTGAAGCATTCACATTTTGATCATCTGTCTTGAGTTTCATTTGTTCTGGGCATCTAGGGTAATTCAAGCATTTGGGCTAATAGCCACTTATCGGTGAGTGCATACCATGTGTGTTTTTCTGTGATTGGGTTACCTCACTCAGGATAACATCTCTTAAAGGTAGTCACCAATCCATGAAATAATTGGGATGAGGAAATTCACTAATAGTGAAATCTTGAAAAGGAAAAAGTTATGTCTCTGGAATTCTGTTTTCTTGTTTTTTTTTTTCTTTTCGTTTGTGCTTGTTTGTTTGTTTGCTTTGATTCTTTTTCAACCCCTTTGAGTCCTTAGATACCATCTAAGTCTCTTGCCCTACCAAGTACTACCTGGGATAATATTTCCTTTCTATAATATCAAAAGCAATAGAGGCCATTTACTATATGCTAAAATATCTAAAGCCTTAAGGTAAATTACACATGTTGTTTTAATTAATTTAATTCAGTCCCTCTTTAAGTTGATTGTTTTAGGTACTTGGTCATAATTACCAAAATTGAAAAACATGGAAATGTATTTCATTTCTGCCTGTACATGATAAGTCACACATACATGGTGTCTGCTCCTTTTGATTTTGAGTGCATGCTAGTTCTTTAATATCCACAGTAGTGTTGCACATAATTGGATCACATTGTGAACTCTGAGATTCAGAACTGTTTCCAATTGTAGTATGGCTTGGTCTTTGATCCCAGACCTTCCTGTTTATTGTAAACAAGTAATTGTAGCGTAGCCCACCCTAGTACACACCTTTAATCTCAAAGCTAAATAAAGTCATCCTTACGCCAAGAGGCAGAGCAATCAAGTAGACAAGGAGTCTCCATAAGTAAAAAAGGAGGATAATTTTTTTTTCTTTTGCTTCCTTCCCCTGACCTAATGCTGCCTTCTGTCTTCTCTATTTAACTACTTTCTTTTCTTCTCTGACTCCAATTCAAACTATGGCCCTCCTGCCTAGCTATTGGTTCTTGGAATCTTTACCAATTATAAATAACTTAGGGGCAGAGTCACTCAGCAGCTATATACAGACCATCTCCACTCTAGGACAACCAGTGTTGGGGACCAAAACTTAGCAGTAGAACTCAAGTAGCATTATGTCAACCCACTATATCTTTCCTGTTTTTTTTTCTAATACTTGTTCACTTCTATAGTTGTCCAAATAATATGACAGTAAATATTAAACACCTCCATTTCTCATCTTTTATCTTTTTTCCATTTTTCTTTTCTTTTTAGTCTTATTTTCTTTATTTCTATTTCAAATATTATCTCCTTTCACAGGTTCCTCTCCTGAAAGTCCCTATCCCATCCTCCCTCCCTCTTCTTCTATGAGGGTGCTCCCCCACCAAATCAGCAACTCCTTCCTGCCTTCCCACCCATGCATTCCCTACACTGGGTCATCAAGTCCCAGGACCAAGGGGCTTTCCTCCCATTAATGCCCAACAAGGCCATCCTCTGCTACATATGAAACAAGAGCTATGGGTCGCTTTGTGTGTAGTCTTCGGTTGGTAGTTTAGTCCTTGGGAGCTCTGGGTAGTCTAGTAGGTTGATATTGTTGTTCTTCCTATGGGGTTGCAAACTCCTTCAGCTACTTCAATGCTTTCTCTGACTCCTACATTGGCAACCCTGTTGTCAGTCCAATGGTTGGCTGTGAGCATCTGCCTCTGTATTTGTCAGGCACTGGCAGAGCTTCTCAGGAGACAGCTATATCGGCTCCTGTCAGCAAGCACTACTTGGCATCAGCAATAGGTCTGGGTTTGGTGTCTGCATATGGGATGGATCCCCAGGTGGGGTAGTCTCTGGATGGCCTTTCCTTCAGTCTCTGCTCTCAACTTTGTCTTTGTACTTCCTCCTGTGAGTATTTTGTTCCCTCTTCTAAGAAGAACTGAAGCATCCACATTTTGGTCTTCCTTCTTCTTGAGCTTCATGTGGTCTATAAATTGTTTCTTGGTTGTTCCAACCTTTGGGCTTACATCCACTTACCAGTGTGTTCTTTTGTGATTGGGTTACCTCACTCAGGATGATATTTTCCAGTTCCCTCCATTTGCCTATGAATTTCATAAAGTCATTGTTTTTGATAGCTGAGTAGTATTCCATTGTGTAGATGTACCACATTTTCTGTATCCATTCCTCTGTTGAAGGGCATCTGGGTTCTTTCCAGCTTCTGGCTATTATAAATAAGGCTGCTATGAACATAGTGGAGCATATGTCCTTGTTATATGTAGAAGTATCTTTTAGATATATGCCCAGGAGTGATATAGCTGAGTCCTCAGGTAGTACTATGTCTAATTTTCTGAGCACCCACCAGAGTGCTTATACCTACTTGCAATCCCACCAAAATGGAGGAGTGTTCCTCTTTCTCCACATCCTCATCAGCATCTGTTGTCACCTGAGTTTTTTTTAATCTTAGCCATTCTGACTGGTCTGAGGTAGAATCTCAGTGTTGTTTTGATTAGGCATACAATTACCATGCAGTTATTTTCAGTATTGTTATGTAATACAACTTGAGGTTAGGAATGGTGAGTCCCCGGCCCCCAAGTTCTTTTATAGTTGAGGATAGTTTTAGTTCTCCTGGGTTTTTTGTTAATCCAAATGATTTTGCAAATTGCTCTTTCTAACTCTGAAGAATTGAATTGGAATTTTGATTGTGATTGCATTGAATCTGTGGATTGCTTTTGGCAAGATGGCCATTTTTACTATATTATTACTGTCAATCCATGGGCATGGGAGATCTTTCCATCTTCTGAGATCTTCTTTTATTTCTTTCTTAAGAGACTTGAAGTTCTTTCCATATAGATTTTTTACTTGATTAGCAGGAGTCACACCAAGTTATTTTATATTATTTCTAACTATTGTGAAGGGTGTAGTTTCCCTAATTCCTTTCTCAGTCTGTTTATCCTTTGAGTAGAGAAAGGATACTGATTTGAGTTCATTTTACATCCAGCCACTTTGTTGAAGTTGTTTATCAGTTGTAGGAGTTCTCTGGTGGAACTTTTGGAGTCACTTAAGCATATCATCATATCATCCACAATTAGTGCTATTTTGACTTCTTCCTTTCCCATTTGTATCCCTTTGACCTCTTTTTGTTGTCTAATTGCTCTGGCTAAGTCTTCAAGTACTATATTGAATAGGTAAGGAGAGAGTGGGCAGTCTTGTCTAGTCCCTGATTTTAGTGGGATTGCTTCAAGTTTCTCTCCATTTTGTTTGATTTTGGCTACTCGTTTGCTGTATATTGCTTTTACTATGTGTAGATATGGCCATGAATTCCTGATCTTACCAAAACTTTTACCTAGAAGGGGTGTTAAATTTTTGTCAAATGCTTTCTCAGCATCTAATAATCATGTGTTTTTTTTAATATTTGAGTTTGTTTATATAGTGGATTACATTGACAGATTTCTATACATTGAACCATCCCTGCATCACTGAGACATAGCGTACTTGATCATGATGGATGATCTTTTTTATTTCTTCTTGGATTTGGTTTGAACGAATTTTATTGAGTATCTTTGCATCAATATTCATAACAGAAATTGTCCTGAAGTTCTTTTATTTTTGGGTCTTTGTGTGGTTTAGATATACGTATAATTGTGGTTTCGTAAAATAAATTGGGTAGTGTTCCTTCTGCTTCTAGATTGTAGAATAGTTTGAAGAGTAATGACATTAGGTCTTCTTTGAAGGTCTGATAGAATTCTGCACTAAATCCACTGTTCCCGGGCCTATTTTGGTGGGAGACTGTTAATGACTGCTTCTATTTTTTTTAGGGGTTATGGGACTGTTTAGATTGTTTATCTGATCCTGATTTAACTTTGGTATCTGAAATCTGTCTAGAAAATTGTCCACTTTATTGAGGTTTTCTAGTTTTGTTGAGTATAGTCTTTTGGAGTAGGATCTGATGATTTTTTTTTAATTTCCTCAGCTTCTATTGTTATGTCTCCTCTTCAATTTTTAATTTTCTTAATTTGAATACTGTCTCTGAGCCCTCTGGTTATTCTAGCTAAGGGTTTATCGATCATGTTGATTTTTCTCAAAGAACCAACTCCTGGATTTGTTGATTCTTTGTATACTTTTTGTTTCTACTTGGTTGATTTCATCCCTGAGTTTGATTATTTCCTGTCATCGTGGACATATTTGCTTCTTTTTTTTCCCTAGAGCTTTCAGGTGTGCTATCAAGCTGCTGGTGTATGCTCTTTCCAGTTTCTTTTTGGGGGCACTCAGAGCTATGAGTTTTCCTCTTGGCACTGCTTTCATTGTCTCCAAACTGGGTATGGTGTGTCTTCCTTTTCATTAAATTCTCAAAATTTCTTTCTTTATTTCTTCCTTGAACAAGTTATCATTGAGTAGAGTATTTTTCAGCTTCCATGTGTGTTGGCTTTCTGCTGTTTTTCTTGCTACTGAAGACCACCCTGAATCCGTGGTGATTCTATAGGATGCATGGAATTATTTCAATATTCTTGTACCTGTTGAGGCCTGTTTTGTGACCAATTATATGGCCAGTTTTGGAGAAGGTACCACGAGTTGCAGAAAAGAAAGTATATTCTTTTGTCTTAGGATGAGATGTTCTATAAATATCTGTTAAATTCATTTGGTTCATAACTTCTGTTAGTTTCTCTGTGTCTCTGTTTAGTTTTTGTTTCCATGATCTGTCCATTGATGAGAGTGGGGTGTTGAAGTCTCCCACTATTATTGTGTGAGGTGCAATGTGTGCTTTGAGCTTTAGTAAAGTTTGTTTTTTTTTTAATGAATGTGGTTGCCCTTGCATTTGGAGCATAGATGATTAGAATTGAGAGTTCATCTTGGTAGATTTTTCCTTTGATGAGTATGAAGTGTCCTTCCTTACCTTTTTTGATAACATTTGTCTTAAAGTCAATTTTAATTGATATTAGAATGGCTACTCCAGGTCTGCCTTTATATGTTACTTGACCTTTTCCCCTTACTACTTTTAATATTGTTTCTTTGTTTTGTGTATTTGGTGTTTTGACTATTATGTGAGGGGAGGAATTTCTTTTCTGGTTTAATCTGTTTAGAGTTTCTGGGCTTTTTGTATGTTCATAGGCATCTTTTTTTTTTTAGGTTAGGGAAATTTTCTTTTATAATCTTGTTGAAGACATTTATTGACCCTTTAAGTTAGGAATCTTTGCTCTCTTCTATACCTATTATCATTAGCTTTTGTCTTCTCATTGTATCCTGGATTTCCTGAATGTTTTGGGTTAGGAACTTTTTGCATTTTGCATTTTCTTTGCTTGTTGTGTCAATGTTTTCTATAGTATCATCTGCACTTGAGATTCTCTCTTCCTATGTCTTGTATTCTGTTGGGATGCTTGCATCTATAATTCCTGATATTTTTTCCTAGGTTTTATATCTCCAGGTTTGTCTCCCTTTGTGACTTCTTTGTTGTTTCTATTTTCATTTTTAGATCCTGGATAGTTTTGTTCAATTCCTTCACCTGGTTACCTGTGTTCTCTTGTATTTCTTTAAGGAAGTTATTTATATCCTTCTTAAAGTCCTCTATCATCATTATGAGATGTGGTTTTAAATCCACATCTTTTCTGGTATGATGGTATATCTAGGACTTGCTGTAGTGGGAGAACTGGGTTCTGATGATGCCAATTAGCCTTAGTTTCTGTTGCTTATGTTCTTGTGCTTGCCTCTCACCATCTAGTTATCTCTAGTGCTACTGCTCTTTGTTGTCTTTTACTGGAGCCTCTCCCTCCTGTGATCCTGTGATCTGTGATCCTGGAATCCTGATATCCTCAGTGTATCAGATTTCCTGGGAGTCAAGCTGCCCCTGGGATACTGAAATCCTGCTATGAATAAGTTACTGAAATCCTGTTGTGTCAGAGCTCCTGGGAGTTGAGCTTTCTCAGGGTGTTGCAGGAGTGAAAGGGGTGCCAGGACCCTGGGTTTGCTCCAGTCACAGGTGCAAGGTGTAAGGAACAAATGCCTCTAGCTGGGCAGGGGTTTGAATATTCCTGGTTCCCGTGATGGTCCCAGTTATGTTGGGTATTGGGAAAGATGTTGTGGCCTCAACTGTGATCTTGAGTTTGTTAGTGCCCTAGTACTCCTGGTTGTGTCCAGTCTCCTGGGAGTCGAGCTTTCTCTATGATCCTGTAATCCTGTGATCGTGGGCATTTCAAAGCACCTGGGAGTTGGGTTTCTTTTGGGTGATGTAAGAGTGGATGCAGAGCCAGCACGCCAGGTCTGCTCTGGGTCCATGTTCAGCCTGGAAGTAACACGTGACCCTGGCTGTGGAACTCATTTACACCTAGTGTTGGGGGCAGATGTTGTGGCCGCTTTTGTGATCTTAGGAATCTCCAACCGGAACGTCTTTAAGTTGAAGAATATTAAAGACAGCTCAGATGGAGAAATCCTTTTTATTTTTTTCCTTCCTGAGACAGTGGTCTTTTACCTTCTGGAGCTTTGTTGGAGTAGGAAAGTCAGCTGGGTATTTTCTCTGCCTTTCTGAGCTAGCAGGCTTTCACCCCAGCCTCTGGCTCCTGAGTTTTCATTGAAAAGGCTTGGATTTTCATTTTTAAAAGAACATAATGGCTGTGATACATTACACATGAAGGGTGTTAGATTGAGAACAGATAGAGGAGAAAGATATTGAGAATGTGTATAGAGGAAATATCAATGACGAAATTCTCTTTTTCAAAGATGAAATTGGCATCACATTTCAAAGATTGATATTTGCATGGCTTGTACAGCACTTAAAACCTAAGCAGGCACTTGCAAATTAAGTCTTAGATCTTGCTCATTCCTGATGTAATTATGAAACTGATCTTACATTAACAGATAAAGGCCTGTGAACCTTCAGGAGGTATGTATAAGAACTGTAAAATGGTTCTTAAACCAACAAATGCTGAGTGGATGCTCTGTTTCAGTTTGCTGAAGCTCGGGGCTAACCTATGAATCCATGTTTCAAATTCAAAATACATTAACCTACACACGGCTGACCATCTACCAAGATCAAACTAGTCCACAGATAGGGCCATTGCTAGTGACACTGCCATTTGAAAAGCCTGACATATGTATTAAATTTGTAATGAACTTGTAGAATGGTTAAATGTCCTTGCCTGTTAAAAACATAAAACTATCTGCCCAGTGTTTACCAGATAAAACTTAACTTCCTCATCTTACCACCAGCAATTATAGAAATGACCAAATGGGTCAATTATATACTTTTGCAAACAACCAAGAAACAGGATGGGTTGAACATTATTTTCAAACTCACTCTATATTTCTTAAGCACCATTCACTACAACACAGCTTACACGGCCAGATGCTAATATTCATTTCAAGCTTAGGGTTGGGGGTCACAAGCAATAATGAAACACGTCATCCGAGGGCTAGTACATGAAAGAAGACATTACAAAGAGCACGATGCTTATTCCTTTAGACAAGTCCCAATGAAACATTGGGAAGGAAATTGACATCACTTGCATTGTCTGTCAAGTACATTTTTCATTCATCTTTCCTGAAGCAGATGAACCTAAGGGACACAAAGGTTTTAGAATAATTTTACATAAGGGGAAATAAAACAGAAAGTAAGAATGAATACATTTTGAAAATACAAATAGTTGGATGAAAAGGGTGAATTGTATGTAAATAAAAACCTTCTGTTCATCAGGGGAGGAAAAAAATCAAGAGACCGACTAAGAATGGAATTAAAACCTAAACTTCTGACAGATGATAAACATGTAAATTATTTATAGTCTCAAATTCTAAATAACAACAAAAACCCTCAAATAACTCAGTATGTAAAGAAATCAGTAAAATATTATAAAAGATAAATTAAAATAATCAATAAACTTAGAAAACTCAAACTCTTTGATCATGGAGCAAATGCACATTAAAGCCCCATTTGCATCCTATCTTTCTCCAGCCACAAAGACTATTAAGTAAAATGTACAAAATTGTACACAAGATTGCTAGAGGTAAAATGAAACCCTAAAACAATATTGTAGAAGACAGTAGAGAGATTGCTCAAAAATCTAAAAATAGAGCTTTCAAATGATTTAGCATATCACATGTAGCTACAGACCAGGAGAATTCTAAGTCAAAGTGTCACAGATATACATAAACATGGGTAATTCAGCACTTATTAAAGGAATTATATATTTTACCTAACCCATAAGAAAAACATGCAATTCAGGTATTTTATTTACCAACTGTAAGCCTAGACTTGGCAGGTTTTAAAGCTCTTCTAACTTACATGCCAGCCACATGTCCCTTGTTACTTGCTGTTTCTCCAGGCCACATGCTCATGATGCATTTCCATTCATGACAGCTTCTTCCATTGGTCTCCCTTCTTTTCTCTCTCTCTACCTGTGACCCCCAAAACAGGTAACTGAAAATCTTTCTAGTTCTATCTATTGCTGAGTTCCCTTAAAAGAATCCAAGATTACCCAAGAATGATATCCAGGACTCAAATAGTATGCTGGAATCTACCACTTACCAAGATGGAGACACCCAAGTGAGCTCACAGGCCCAGTTTAAAGCATATTAGGGAAACTACAGGGAGGGATTGGTGATCTATTGGCTCTATCTCTAGACATTACTAAACAATTGCTGGGGCATGGGGGACTGGAAATTGTCACTGGGAAAGCCTGGAAACTATTGCTGTGTCCTACAGAAACTGTTGTTGGCTTTCGCCTCAGGCCAGGTGGTAGAGCATCTTCTGATGGTAGAGCGGTTTCTGATTTGAGCAGCCGCTCAAAGCCATTTTTTTTTGTTTGTTCATTTCTTTGCATTGTTTTGTTTTTCTTTTTCTAGTCAGGACATGCCAGGCTTTAGCCTTTTATTGACCAATTACCTTGGGAAGCAAGTTGCATAGCATCATTTGATGTATGTGAGGACCAAAATTTTTCTGGCAAGTATTTAGCATTTGATTACAAAGCGGTCACCAAACCAAACCCCACAAACACTATTCTCAGTAGTCAAAATTTAGAACCAACTTACATATCTATCAACTGCTTAATATAGAAGATTCATTGCATACAGGCCATTGTGTTTTATTCAGACATAGAAAAAAATCAAAACTATACCATTAGATGGAGACAAATGCAGAGGCAGATCACCATATTAAGCAATATATGCCAGACTCGGATTTGTAAATCATAGATCATGTATAATCTGTGTGACATAAAAGGTGAATGGAATCTAGTGTAATAAAGGCAACCAGAGGAATAGAAGAAAGAAAAAGAGGGATAAA
Organism: Rattus norvegicus; assembly: GCF_021556685.1. Classification (NCBI taxonomy): domain Eukaryota; kingdom Metazoa; phylum Chordata; class Mammalia; order Rodentia; family Muridae; genus Rattus; species Rattus norvegicus. The sequence goes on from NC_141547.1 coordinate 24,575,222, forward strand.
AATGGTATGAGGCGAATGTGGTCAAAACACAGTATACAATTGAAAGGTACTCTTAATGAAGCCTATCACCATGTACAGTGACGATACACCAATAAAAATTAAATCCAACATTCATGGAGTTGCAAGGAGCTTTATTTTCAGAACATGTGATAAAGACACTACATTCTAGCATACATTCAGGAAAACAAATACTTTGTGTGATGAATAGATTAGAACTCAGGAAAATATAAAATATAAAAAAGAATAATAGCAGGAATGAAGGAGTATTTTAGTCAGAGTACATAGTGATACTCAAAAGGTATCATTAGGGAAGAAAGTTTTCACATATACTTTATTCACTTCCTATATGTTTTATGTGTTTGTGTGTGTTCCTGCCTGAATTTGTGTGAACATCATGCATGCAACTTCCTGTAAAGGTCATTAAAGGACATTAGTTCCCATGAAATGAACTTATAAATGGTTGTGATATGTCATGTGGGTTCTAGGATGGAACCTGGGTCCTCTGCAAAGTTAATTATTAACCTGATGTACCGAACTATCTCTGTAGTCATTGCATTTCTACTTTTAAAGACATCCTGTGTGCAGAATAGGTTTATGGAAAATATATAGAGAGTTATTGCAGAAGTCTAAGAAAGAGATGGCAGTTTGAAATGGATGTCCCATCAAGCTGATCATTCCACATCTCATATTCTCAGTACAATGATCAGTTATGGGCCTTGATATGAATCATTAGCTAAGACTAAAATAAAAAAAAATAACCTTCACTCATGAGGATTAGAAGGCTCACTTATTTGATAAAGATTAGAACATATGGAGAGTTTATTACTGTGTTTATATAGAAGAATAGTTATTAGTTTCTCCCACACAGCTTTAAATCAAATCAGAAAGTGGTTGATTATTTCCATAAATTTCATGATACTATTGCGCCAGTGGACATATCATGCCAGGCCAGATCCCATTATAACTTGCAGAATTCACAGCTGGCTGAAACGTTTGATTATTTTTCCTCTCCTGGTAACTTGCATAGACTCTTCCAGAATGCAAAAACTAACCAGTAAGGTCAGTATCAGACTGAATTCTCTGTGTTTTGTGACTCAAGTATGAGAATTTTATCATCAAGTTCTACAGGGTAACCCTAAGCAGTGACAAATTCTGGTAATCTTTGGGATGGAGTTCTACATGATTCCACAGACCAACAGTTTGAAAATAAGTAACCGATCATATTCCTCTGGGAAAGGTATGGTTGCCCTGTTATAGAGTACCATCTGTAGCTATTTTATATACATATATGCATATATTAAAAAACTTCTATAGCAATAACACTTCATATGACTTTTCAAAGTTCTTTATTGTCTATTATTCTTCCCAAGACTTCCTCTTATATCCTGTCTTTCTATCTTCCTCCCTACTTGTACCTTTTTGTTCCACTATTTCCTTCACAACGCCCATTTTTCTATGCTCATTCCCTTGAAATCACCGATAAACTTTTGGTCATCTCTTGATCTCTATGAGCACTTGTGGTGATTTAAATGAAAAATGTCCTCCCAGAGCCTGGGAACTTGAACACTTGGTTCTCAGTTGATGATATTGCATGAGGGTGTGTAGCTGGTGCAGGTACCGGCTTGCTGGAGGAAGTTTGTTACATAAGGCACACCTTGACAGTGAAAATCCATATCTACCACTAGCTCTCTGTCTGTTTACAGTTCAAGACGTGAGTCCTCAGCTTCCTATTCTTCCTATTCTTGCCACTGTGCCGATAATTGTCATGCTTCTGCTCTATTGTCATGGGCTTCTATCCCTTTGGAAGCATCAGCATTAAATATCCTCTTCTCTATACATGTATTTGAGTACCGTGTCTTATCACAACAGAATAGAAAACAACATAGCACTTAAATGTAAGCACATGATAGAAAGCATGCCAGCTATGGATCTCTGTTAATTACCATCTATTGCAAGGAAAGCTCCTTTGATGGGGTTTGGGTGTAATTCTCTCATCTATGGGTATAGCAATTTGTCATTAGGAGTCATTTTATTGCTATATACTTTCAGCAGAATAATAATAGTAGGTTTTCCCGTAGGTCTATCAAGTTCTTGGTTACGTTAGCACTGTCATATGTAGATTCCTTTGCATTGAAAGTGATTTATGTTTATCTTTTTGGGCTTTGGTTACCTCACCCAAAATGATTATTTCCAATTCCATCTATGTGCTGTGACTTTCATATTCAATTTTCTTGACAACGGAATAATATTCATATATCTATATATACATATACTAAATTGACATTACTTATCACCTTTTCATGGCCATATAAGCTGTTTCTACTTCCTGATTATTGTGATTAGGACAGCTGTAAATATTGTTGTATAACAATCACCACAGTAGAATGTCGAGTTCCTTGGGAACATACCCAGGAATTGTATAGCCAGGTCATATGGAACGTATGTGTTACACATCCTTTCACAAGTCACGGGAATCATTTTGAAAGAGGAGGAGAAATTGTAATATACAAAAACAGTAGACATCTGAGGCAAAACAAAAGCTGTGGTTGCATAAAAACACTCATACGATATCAAGCCAGTCAACATCCATGCATAGATAGGGCAAGACCATATTAGGTCCTACCTGTACCTTAAGAACTCTTGGAAGTTGCTTGCAATTTAGAGAGGGAGAGCCAGTTTACTTCAGGATGTAGTCTCTGAGAAGTTCCACAGTCTCCAGTAAAATTTCCTATATCTGTGGACATAAAGGTTGCACTAGGTGGACTCCATTTTATTTTTTAATAGCACATGAAAAAAAGAAGGTGGTATCAGGAACGAACTGGAGAGGAGGGAAGGGTGGCTAAGTTTGAGAAAAATACATTATATGCATGTCCTCAATTTTCTTTTTACTTTTTTGAAAGAATTATTTATTTATTCTACATATATGAATATACCATAGCTGTCTTCAGACACTTTGGAAGAGGGCATTAGATCTCATTACAGATGGTTGTGAGCCACCATGTGGTTGCTAGGAATTGAACTCAGGATCTCTGGAAGAGCAGTCAGTGTTCGGAAGCACTAAGCTACCACCCCACCCATATACTCAATTTGCAAACAATAAAAAATAAAAATAAATTAAAAAAATTAAGAGATGGTATCAACTGTGATACTCATATGCTAAGTAAAAAGGGTGACAACTATTGATTTAGAACATATTTGGACAGTGACAGCAAAATGGAATGCAAATTCTATGACCCCACTGAAGAAGGGAGAAAATTCAAGTAATGGGTTTATATGACTTAACCTGATTAGATAATGGATATCTCCTAATGCTAAAAATAAAAGAAACATGAAGGGAGAAGAAATGTTATATACCATTGATATCATATTGCATTTTTGATCACTATTGTACATTTAGTAGTAATCAGGTAAATATAGCATCAGAATTCTAGAAGTCATATAGACAAAAGCACTAAAATAACAGATCAGAGAGAGGGGTACCATCGCAAACTGAGCTGCCAGAGAAAGGAGAGCAGCTAGCAGAAGGATCACTTAGCAGAGTTTAACAGAAGAAAGATGAATATAAACACTCAAAAGTGAAGCAATTGTTTCAGAGTGGAAGGGTCAAAGAACTATATACAGAAAGCTTCAAGAGTGGAGAGGAAATAGCCTTTCTTGAGGGGCCACAGTTTGTCTTCTGTTCACCCTCATTCATCTGATTACGACTTCAGAACCTACAATAGAATTCTGAACTGAAAATACCTACAGCCAGGTTCCAGAACACAAACTAGTTTGAGCAAGATTTTATAAATAATCTAACTGATTCATGAAGAAAAATGATTGTCCTTGTCAGCACTCTGTGATTGGTTATTTTGTGAGGACTTAAAAAATAATAATCAGTTCGAGAATAAATCAATGACTTAATAAATTCTGTGCTTTTTCCTGCTAAAAGTATTGAATCATTTTGATGTAAACAATGCTATCAGAAGGGTGAGTATAATAATAGCTGGTATCAGCATTGCATTCAAATGTAGGAATTGAGAACCAAGAAAATAAATTCATTAAACCTGGGACACTTTCTACTCCCAAAACAGACTGGCATTTCTAAACTAGAACAATGTTATGACAATCGCTCCTCAAAACAATTGCCTCAGTCACTGCAGAGTTCTGAGGGAAGATTTAATCATTTTGAGTACATTTATAACCTTTCCTTCATTAAAAAACTGTATGAGAAAAAAGTCAATTAAAAAATTGAGAATTTTGCAATTTGTCCACTGTGCATATTAGCTAAACTGTGTGAATTTTTGTGGGGGAGTGTGTAACTAAATTCAACAAGGTTTAATATTGTTTCAGTTTACACTAAGAGTAAAGTGGGGGTTGGGGATTTAGCTCAGTGGTAGAGCGCTTGCCTAGCAAGTGCAAGGCCCTGGGTTCTGTCCCCAGCTCCGAAAAAAAAAGAAAAGAAAAAAAAGTAAAGTAAAGTGGATTTTATTTTGTCATTGTAGATGAAAACTTGAGATTTAACTTATGATTAGCTTACTTTTATTTCTTTCCATGCACACACACACACACACACAGGTGTGTGTGTGGGGAGAGAGAGAGAGAGAGAGAGAGAGAGAGAGAGAGAGAGAGAGAGAGAGAGAAATTAAAACACATAAAATGTCTACCTGCACATATATTTGAAAGCTGTCATATCTGATCCTCAATAAAGATACTTGAGTTCTTAGACTGTAGAACCACCATTTCTTAAATAAAATATTTTTAGCTTTCTATCAAATTTATTTTTAAAGTCAAGATTTTACCAGTTTGTGAACTTTTGGTCTAAGCAAAATTTAACATAAAATTAGGAAAGCACATTATTTGATTGCCTATGAACAAAATTAGGTTTAAGACTTTAGGATGGTATTATCCAGCTCTAAATTTCTTTTCTAGCCATTATTATTCATTCCATGCCATGGTTATTACTGTAGATGACTGTGACATACAGAGAAGTGTGGCAGAAAAAAAAAGTGATCTGCTCCAGGTGTCAAATATGCTAAGTACATCACTGATGGTAATTCCTTCGAGGTCAAAGAGAAGATTCAAATTTCTAATCAAAGACAAAAGTAGTTCATGCACATGAAGGTGAAATTTCATCCTTATTCTCATTGTCAGGGTCTGCAACATAAAGAATTATGAGAATAAAAAAGAAAAGAAAAGATCGTGTTTCTATTTCTTAGAATCTACTTGGGTAAAGAGAGAATCAATTTTCAGTATCTAGAAGCAAGTTTGAATTAAATAAAATTATATAAGTAAGAGTAGAATTTTTCCTTCAATAATGTATTTTTTTTTATTCACATTATATGTGGGTCACAGCCTACCTCCCTCCTCTCCTTCCAGTCCAGCTCTGACAAATCATTTCTTTCATTACCTTTACCCTTCTCCTGAGAGAAGGGGAAGCCCCTTGGGTACCACCCTGCTCTGAGATATGTAGTCATAGCAGGATTAAGCACATCCTGTCCCATTTGAGTCAGTTTAATTAGGGGAAGAAAATCCAGTGGTGGGCAACGGGATCAGAAACAGCCCCTACTCAAATTTTTAGGGAACCCATGTGAAGAATAAGCTGCACAATTGCAACAAATGTGTAGAGGGCCTAGTTTCAGCCCCTGCATTCACTTTGGTGTTTCAGTCTCTGTGAGCCCAAATGGGCCCAGGTTAGACCTCACAGGTCTTCTTATGGTGTCTTTGCCCACTCCGGTTCACTCCCGTCTATCATTCTTCCACAAGACTCTGCAAGCTGCACCTAATGTTTGGATGTGGGTCCCTGCAACTGTCCCCATCTGAGATAAATAGATGGATGGGTGGATGGATGGATGGATGGATGGATGGATGGATGGATGGATGGATGGAGCCTCTCAGGAGACAGTTATGCTAGGTTCCTGTCTGCAAGCATAGCAGACCATTATTAATACTGCTAGGTGTTGGCTCCCATATAGGATGGGTCTCAAGTTGGGGCAGTCATGGGTTAGCTATTCTATCTCTGCTCTATCTTTACATCCCTGCACATCTTGTAGATAGCATAAAGTTTGAGTTGAGGATCTTGTGGAAGAATTGATGTTCCTCTTCCTTCACCGGAAGTCCTGCCTGGCTACTGGAGGTGGTCACTTTAGACTCTATCTCGACTTATGGTAGGAATCTCAGCTCGAGTAACTCCCATAAACTACCAGGAGTGCCCACCTATCCCCAGCTCAGGTTTCCAGCTAGTCTGAGACAATCTGACAAAAATGAGAATTTCAGTTCTCATTCCCAGACCTCACGCATCTCCTCTGTCCCTACATCTTCTCCTCACTCCCCTCCTCTCCTGACTTCTCCCCCCCCCAGTTCCCTCTTTCCATACACCTCTGGTGTCTATTTTAATTCTCTTCTCAAGCATTCCCCCACTGAGTCCTCCTTATAACTTAGCTTCTTTGGGTCTGTTGAAGTACCATAGTTATCCAGTACTTAATGGCTAATATCCACTTATAAGTGAGTATTCTCCATCCATGTCCTTTTAGGTGTGGGTTACCCACTCAGGATAATATTCTCTAGCTTCACTCATTGGCCAACAAATGTCATGAATTCTTTGTTTTAATAACTTAATAGTATTGCTTTTTGTAGATGTACAGTATATTCTTTATTCATTCCTCAGTTGAGGGACATCTAGATTGTCTCAAGTTTCTGGCTATTACACATAAAACTGCTATGAACATAATTGAAAAAGTGTCTCCTGTTAATGGTAGAACATCTTTTGTGCATATGCCCAGGAGTCGTATAGCTGGGTTATATATTAGAATATTTTCTAGTTTATTGATAAACTACCAAATTGATTCCCAAAGTGGTTGTGCAAGTGTTAAATTCTACCAGCAACGGAAGAGTGTTCCCTTTGCTCCACATTTTTGCCAGTGTATGATATTAGTTAAGATTTTTGATCTTAGCCATTCTGGTTGGTATAATATGGGATCTCAGAGTTTGTTTGTTTGTTTTTTGTTTGTTTGTTTGTTTGTTTTATTTATAGTTACCTGATGACTAAAGATGCTGAACACTTTTAAATGCTTCTCTGAGAATTTGTTGAGAATTCTCTGTTTACCTCTGTACACACTTTTAACTGGGTTATTTCGTTTCTTGGAGTTTAATTTCATGAATTCTTTATATCTTATGGATATTAGTCATCTACTGGATATGGGTGGGTAAAGATCTTTTCCCATTCTGTGGGCTGCTGTTTTGTTTTATTCATGGTGTTCTTAACCTTCTGAAAGTTTTTCAGGAAGTCCCACTTATTAACTATTAACCTTAGTGTCTGAGCTTTGGGTGATCTCTTAGGGAACATGTATTCTGTGCCAATGTTTTCAAGGCAGTTTCCCACTTTCTCTTCTATTAGATTTCATGTGTCTGGTTTTATGTTGAAGTCTTTATTTTATTTTATTTCATATTATTTTATTTTATTTACATTCCAGCCTTTGCACCTCTTCCCCTTCTTAGTTCCCCCTCCCACAGTCCCTTATCCAGTTCCTCCTTCTCCTTGCCTTGGAGAGGGGACCTCTCTACCTGGCCACCCCGTCCCTGGGACCCCCAGGTGTAAGCTCCCACTGAGGCCTGGCTGGGCATTCCTCTGCTGACTGGTTGGTGGCTCAGTCTCTGGGAGCACTCAGAGATGCCAGTTAGTTGAGACAACTGGGGTCTGTCCTATGGGGTCGCCCTCCCCTTCAGCTTCTTCAATCCTTTCCCTAATTCAGCTATAGGAGTCCCTGACTTCAGTCCAATGGCTGAATGTAGGTATCTGTATCTCTCTCAGTAAGCTGCTGGTATGGTCTCTCAGAAGACAGCCATGCCAGGCTCCTATTTGTAAGAATATCATAGCACTAGTAATAATGTCAGGCCTCATTGTCCCCCCTTTCCCAATTTGATATGGATCCCAATTTGGGCCAGTCATTAGACTGTCTTCTTCGGGTTTCCTTTCTTTAGGGTTCATTTTTGTCCTTGCAGTTCTTTTAGAAAGGAACAATACTGGGTCAGAAATGTTGAATGCATATTAGTAACCTCGGTCCTCTACTTGAGGCCCTGTCTATCTACAGGAGGTGGACTCTTTGATTTTCTTCTTACCAATGTTGGGCATTTTAGCTAAGGTCGCCCCCATTGGGTTCTGAACGTTTCTCACCTGAGAGTCTCCAGGGGGTCCAGTACATTCTAGAGTCCCCTCCCACCTCCCTGTCCCCAAGGCTGCTTATTTCCTTTTATTCTCTTTGCCATCTGGGCTTCTCTCCCATTCCCCCTACCACATACTTGATCCTGTTCCCCGTTTCCCCTCTCCTTCCTTTCTCCAATCCAGGTCCCTTCCATGCTCTACCTCCCATGATTATTTTCTTCCCCCCCTATAAGTGAGATTTAAAGACCCTCCTTTGGGCCTTTCTGCTTATTATACTTCTCACAGTCTCTGGATTGTATCCTAGATATTCTGTACTTTTGGCTAATGTCCACTTATCAGTGAATATATACAATGCTTACCATTTTGGGTCTCTGTTACCTCATAGAGGATGATATTTTCTAGTTCCATCCATTTGCCTGCAAAATTGATTATGTCCTCGTTCTTAATAACTGAATAATTTTCTGTCATGTAAATGAGCCAAAATTTCTGTGTCCATTCTTCAATTAAGGGACATCTGGGTTGTTTCCAGCTTCTGGCTATTATACATAAGGCTTCTAGGTGGAGCACATGTCCTTGTGGTATGCTGGGCATCTTTTGAGTACATGCCCAGGAGTGATATAGCTGGGTCTTCATGTAGAACTACTTCCAGTTTTCTCATGAACAACGAGACTGATTTCCAGAGTGGCTGTATGAGTTTGCAATTGCACCAGCACTAGAGGATTGTTCCTTTCTCCACATCCTCACCAGCGTGTGCTGTCACCTGAGTTTTTGATCTTAGCTTTTCTGATTGGTGTGAGGTAGAATTTCAGGGTCATTTTGATTTGCATTTCTCTTGTGTCTAAGGGCTTTAATGATTTCTTTAAGTGCTTCCCTGCCATTAGAGATTCTTCTGCTGTAAATTCTCTGTTGAGCTGTGTACCCATTTTTATAGGGTTATTTGGTTCTCTGGAGTCTAACTTCTTGAACTAGATAATCCCCAAATTATGGTTACAAATTGTCAGTTTTTCTAATAAACTGTTTATATGTTTTTGAGTATTAACCCTTTATCACATGTAGGGTTAGGGTTGTAAAGATTTTTTCCCCAATCTATAGATTACAGATTTGTCCTGTTGATCATGTCCTTTGCTTTACAGAAGCTTTTCAGTCTCATGAGGTTCCATTTATCAATTGTTGATCTTACAGCCTGAACCACTGGTGTTCAGGAAATTTACTCCCTGTGCCAGTAAGTTAGACGTTCTTTCCCACTTTCTCTTAGATTCAGTATTAGATTCAGTCTATCGGGTTTTATGTTGAGGTCTTTGATCCACTTAGACTTAAGCTTTGTGCAAGGTGATAAATATGGACCTACTCTTATCCTTCTACATAGAGACTAACACTTAGACCAGCGCAATTTACTGAAGATGCTTCCACCAACCCTCCCTACACACTGTATGTTTTTGTCTTCTCTGTCAAAGATCAAGTGTCCAGACCTGTGTGGTCCTATTTCTGTGTCTTCAATTCTATTCCATTGATTGTGTTGTCTGTTTCTAGACCATACATGCTGTCCTTAACACTGTTGCTTTGTATTGAGGCTTGAGGTCAGGGATGGTGATTCCCCCCAGTAGATCTTTTATTGTTGAGAATTGTTGTGGTTATCCTCGATTTTTATTTTTCCATACAAAATTGAGAATTGTTCTTTTCATGTCTGTGAAGAATTGTGTTGGAAGTTTGATGGGGATTGCATTGAATCTGTAGAGTGCTTTTGGTAAAATGGTCATTTTCACTACGTCAATCCTACCAATCCACGAGCATGGGAGATTCTCACATCTTCTGAAGTCTTCTTAGATTTCTTTCCTCAGTGATTGGATGCTCTTTTCATACAGACTTTCATTTGCTTGGTAAGTGTTACACCAAGATATTTCATACTATTTGTGACTGTTATAATGGGAGTTGTTCCAATAATTTTTTTCTCAGCCTGTTTGTCATTTGTGTAAAGGAAGGCTACTGATTTGTTTGATTTAATTTTGTTTCCAGCCACTTTCCTGAAGCTGTTTTTCAGCTGTAGGAGTTGTCAGGTAGAATTTTGGGGGTCATATATATATATTATCAAATAATCTACAAATAGTGATACCTTGACTTCTTCCTTTCCAGTTTGTATCCTCTTGATTTCCTTTTGTTGTCTAATTGCTTTAGCTAGAACCTCAAGTACTATATTGAATAGATACTTGGAGAGTGGACAGCCTTGTATTGTCCCTGATTTTAAGGAGATTGCTTCTAATATTTTTTTTATTTAATTTGATGTTGACTATTGGTTTGCTGTATATTGCTTTTCTTATGGCTAGGTATGGGCCTTGAATTCATGATCTCTCCAAGACTTTGAACATGAAGCGGTGTTGTATTTTGTCAAATTATTTTTTAGCATCTAATGTGATGATCATGTGACTGTTTTTGAGTTTATTTATATAGTGGATTACATTGTTGGATTTTCCAGAAAAGTATCACATGACACAACTGATTCTCCAAAGAAACCAGAAATTTCCATTTCATAAACCTTTTGCCTTCAACCTTGAGAAGTGAGCAAGCAGTGGCACTTACACTATTTTTATTGATTTACAGAGTAAAGGTTCCATTATTTTAAGGATTCAAAATTGGAGGCATGAAATATACTGATTTTTTTTTAATTGGTATTACCTGCTCAGTCTGTGTTACAAGATCTGAAAGTATCTGGGTTTGAAAAATGAAGTAGTAGGCAGACAGACCAAATGGAAAATCTAAGCATTTTTCCACCAAGGGATGTGTGGCAAGACAGTGCAGTGAGAATACAAGGCAGAGGTTTCAGTCGTGTTGCTCGGTCAGCTCTGTCTGAATGGAAGTTGGTGGGGGGCAATGATTTAAGCAGCTCCACATGAAAATGTTGAGACACTGAAGTGTCTTGCTCAGCATAGGTGTCTCACCACCTCCATCTCAGGATGACAAAAAATTATGGCAAAATTTTCTCTGATGGTAATTTTCATCATAGGTCCCTGGGCTCATTGTATTCATATTTTTGTTTAGTTTTTGATATTATAAAATAATTCTATCATTTCACCCCTTGCTTTCCTCTGTCCATACCTTCCTATGTATTCTTTCTTGTTCTGCTTCAAATTCATGACCTATTTTTCTATTAATTTTTTATATTCATGCAGACCACACACACATATTTCTAAATGCTCACATTTTATATTTTTTTCAGGGCTGGACATTTGGTATAACCATTTGGTTTCTCCTCTCTGGAGAAGACAGTCCTCCTTTCAGCATTCCTTATTTACCTGTGGTTCTTCGTGACAATTTAAGACCTTGTAGGTTTTCCTCCATTTACTTTTGACATGTCTTCTGTTGTCCTATTTCATCTAGTATTAGGGCAGTCATGCTGATAAGACTTTAATGGTATAATTTTGACATTCCATGAAGACATAATCCAACTGTAAACTCTCTGTAGTCTGTCTCTTAAGATCTTTTGGCCAATCTTCCAGCATGTCACGTGAGGCTTTATGTACAGGAATTACATTGTACGTACATCCTTTGGGACTAGGCTATACAACACTGCATACAACCAATCAAAGTACAGAGGAAACTTATCTTTCTTACCTTGATCAAAAGTGAGGACTACAGTTATCTGTGGGTATGAGGTCAATTGTTTAGGGTTCATGTTGGTTTACTAAAGTGGCAGTTGTAGGTTTTTCTGTAATATTTATGAGGCCACAAGTCCTGCAGAATTAGAGAACACATTATACATAATTCATAATATTGTTATTTTTAGATTATTCTTCAATAACAAAATTATTTACCCATGAAATGTGTATTGTTAAATTGAAAGGTAAAGGTAGAAGCATTGTCTTGAAATGGGGAAAGAAGAAATTACAAGTAACCACTGGAAGCTGACTAATTCTATTGCAATAAATATTGTACTTGTTTCTGACGAGGTGTGTATTTTCATAATCATGTTGGAAAGCTTGATTGATTATATAATATATTTTGCTCATGATTTGAATTGCAATTTTATAGCTTGTGGTGTTAACTGTCAAAGAAGTTCGGGCTGCTGATTTCACTCTGGTATTCTCAATTGATTTCAATTGATTTGATACACTCAATTGTGAACTGTATAGCTTTGATCTTTTGCCACTGTTTCCCTTGGCAACAGTCAAACAGAGCTAGATAATCCCCAAATTATGGTTACAACTTGTCAGTTTTCTAATAAGTTCTTTGATAAAATACTAAAGCAATTGTGGAAATATTGAAAACTAATGCAGTGCTTTGATAATAAAAATACAGAAAGAATAATTTCATAAGCAGAATGTTAAGGACGACACTTTGAAATTGTCAATTTCTTTTAAATGAGATCATTTAAGGATTGAGGGACAACTTTGTGATTGTCAAAGAGGATTTATGTTATATCTTCAGGTTAATCTATACCACTAAGAAAAGTTTTTATTATTTGAAAATAATTTGCAGTGGTCACTGATTGTGGAAACCGTATGTATAGACCCTACATTAATCATTTCAAATGTTCCAAAAGTGAAAAAATGCCTATTCATCAAAGTGGAATTTTCCCCTTGGAAATATGATCATTTCCAAAGTGTTCTTGCAAAGTCAATGACTTCATGAGGCAGCAGAGGATGAAGTTGAACTCCCTTTAGAATATGGAAACCTCCCCAAATTTAAATCTTCTTGAAGCCACACAATCTGATTCACAGTCCACATTTGCCTTATAGTAATTTATTCCCTAGTTGGTTACAATCTGGGAAAGTGTAGATTACACAAGAGGTTGCACAAGCCACCTTGCTTCTCCTCCAGTGATTTTATAAAGTATCTCAATTTATTCGTATACAAAAAGTTGATGTATATGAGTAAAATTTGAGTTTAAGGTCTGAACAGCTTCTCAGTAGAAAGCCAAGGACTTGAAGCAAGGGTGCATTATTTCCTAAGCAGTTGTTTTTCACCATTATATTCCGATAGCTCTTAATTTCTCATACCAAATACAAGAAAGGAAGAAATAGTAGGCAATAGTGACGTACAGCACACGTGTCAGCATCTTTGCAGTTGATTATAAAAGATCTTTTGGAAGCTAACAGTTGTGTTACAACTAAGTCACCTATACTTTCTTGTTGTCACAAATACAGTGGTTTATAAAGAAGAAACTAGGGTGGGCAGAACATTGACACCAATCTTTGGAAGGCATCAGGAAATTCTATAAAAAATAGAAAGAAAATGCAAAGGACCTTCAGAGACTCACTGGTGGGACTGAGCAGCAGGAAATTAGTGTGGCTTGAGCAGGTAGAATTCAGGTATTAAGCAAAACACTGAAAATCAGAGTTAGGATTCCAAATTTTAATTCTCTTTTAAGAAAAGACCACTGAAATATTTGAAGAGAAAGATGGTAAAGTGGCTTGGAACGGCATTTGGATTGCGTTCTTCCCATGTCTCTTTGTTTTTCATCTGTTTCTGCTATCATTTCTCTTGCAAATTATTGTCCCTTCTACTTCTTATCTTAATTTTTGTAGTAACCTCATGAATTTCATTAGTGCGGGTTATAGCAGCATGGGTGGTTAATTACAGATGGGTGGTCACATCACCAGTGGCAGAAATACTGGAAACGTGTTTCTTCCTACCTCAATGGCTGTTAAGTACCTATAAATCCTCAGGGAGAACTGGGTCCTCATGAGTTTCTTCCTACTTTCTAACCTATGCTAATAAAAATAAACTAAAATATGTAAATAAAGAAATATGACTAATATGGAATAAAGGGGAAGAAATAGTTAATGTGCAAATATCAAATTTCAAAATATTAATTTTGAGCAGAAACTTGGGTGCTATGTTAAGAAGAGGCAAAGGCATAAGTATAAAATGGGTAAGAACACTAATACACACAAGAAATTGCAACTAGGCTAGTCAGCGTAGCTATTGATCAAATGAGACCTATGCAACACCATTTAAACAAAGCAATAGGTATTATTTCAGAGAGAAAAAACAACAAGAAGGATTCCAATTTTGTCTCTTGTGATTTACAAAATAAAAACAAAATAAAGCAAAACAACAAGAAAAGAAAAGGAAGAAAACAAAAGAAAAAGTTAGCATTAGATAAAATTGGAAAGGAGTTTAGGAGAGATACCAAGAGTTTAATTTTGCTTGTGTGGGGTGAGTTAAACTCTCTTAGTTCAAAATCTAATTCTAGGATATTAACGCGGAATGATTTAATATGAACGTAATATCCATGAGGAAAGAACAGGAAGTTCCTGTGTAGGTCATGAACTCAGACACTTTTGTTTTGCTGATAATTGCTTTGTTAATTTTATATCATCAGCAGTTTACACAAGTCTTTGAATTAGAATTTGCTTTATTTTATATTTATTTCCATCAAAAGTTCTACATAAGATTTAGAACATTACATGGATGAAACTTGTTCTTCTCAAACAAATTCTTCTTAATTCTAGGATACTGAGTTAGAGCTTCTAAAATCACCAAGATAATATTTAATGTTTGAAGGATTCATACACTCATACATTGTGTATCAATTCACTCCTACTTTCCAACAACTTCCCATAGCTGCTTTCCACATTTTCTCCAAGATTCATCTCCTTCCATCTAAAAAAAAATTGTGTAATTTACATATTTTCAAGTTCAGTTTCTATTGTCCATATATATACATGTAGATGTGTGGACATCCATTTGAGAATGAACAACACACCAACAATCATATTCACATACAAACACACAAACACAAACACAGAGAGAGAGAGAGAGAGAGAGAGAGAGAGAGAGAGAGAGAGAGAGAGAGAGAAGGAGAGAGAGAATGATTCATCCTCCCTCAGAGGTAAAAATTTCTATGGCTTCTTAGTAAGAGTAGGGCCTCAAGAACTGGCGTCTTCCAATGGAATCCCCCATCCATGCTGGAATTATGATTGGCTTCATCTTGTGCAGGCATGATGGAAATGAGCACAGCTACAGTGAATTAATGCTTACAAGAGTCTTGTTATATCCAGAAGTCAGAGCTTCACAGCTCCCTTTCCCATTTACTATACCTACATTCTTTCTTTTGTTTCTCAAAGTTCCCTGAGTAGCAGGTGTGACCTACCCACAGCAGAGCTAAGTTAATTATACCCACAGTGCCATCCCTTTGTGAACTCTGTATTAACTAAAGCACAGGGTAAAAGTCAGCTTCTAGAACCAGAGTAAAGAGAAGTAGACATATATAAAAAAGATCTAGAGTACAGTTTAACATTATGACCATTTAGCAATTCAACAGTAGGTTCCCTCATGTGGACGGTGACCACCATATTCATAGGCTATTTATTGAAAAGCTCAACAGTCTCACACATGAAATCTTTTTTTAAAAGCAGGCCTCATATTCAATCCCAAAGTAGTTGGTTATCCTGATAACCTTAAAGCCACTCTTGCAGAAAAGTGTACATCATGACTACATATAAATGTTGTTGCATCTGAGGCCATGTTCTAGGTAAGACTGTTGAAATTAATACTTCCTTGTCACCTGATCAAGTGTCTTCTGGCATGATATGCTAGCTATCTCACAGTCAATTCTATTTTGATCTCTCTATCCCTATATACAAGATACTATCTTCATCAATTGGGATTGTTACCTAATGATGATTTAAACAACTAAGACTAATGGCTATATATACCCGTTTTTAGTGGGTTTTTCTGTGACCTCCCTGACCAATAAGTTTTAGGGAGGCCTGCCATTCTGTACACTGAGACCTTCATGTTGTAACCCATATATTCTGGTAGAAGCATAGTCTACTCAAGCAGGCTACTTCTGTTCAAACTCATTATGGACATTGTATAATATATATTATATTGTGTATACAATATATATTAAATCACACACATGCATGCATAATCTAAATTAGATCAGTGACTTTGGATTTTTATGATGCTGCTTCTCATATTCTTTAGTTTTCTTTACCATCTATCTCCCTCTCCTCTTCCCCGCCCCTCTATCCCCTTTAAACTTCACTTTTAATAACTTCTTTCACATCACTCATGGATCATTATCTATGCTAATTCAATATAATAGGGTTGAAAACTTACATATTTCAGTAGAGCTCTTTTTATGAATTATTCAATTTGGTTACAGCAGATTTTCAGGAATTAGAGGAAGAAAATGCTGGACTAAGTGATATTTGTGACAAGGAGGCTAGTAAATACTAGAGACTGCTAGTAACATGGATAAGCTCGTGAGGGCTTTCCTTGGAAGCTTGAGGGTATGCCTTTGGATGCCTAGAACGCTGACATAATAAGAAACATCTATAATTCCAATGTTTCTAAAGTATAATGTGTGGCAGAGGTGAGGAATCTGTGGAAACTCCAAGGCAATCAATCCTGCTGTATGCAGCATTTAACAGCAAAGAGACACTCTCACGATGTGAAAAGAAAGGACCAACATCTTAATTTACCCTCTCCCCTCAACATGTGCGCTATAGCAGTGTGACCTCTGTCTCAAACACTCTCTCTCTAACTAGGTTTCCAAACTCACACACATTCACACAAACACACACACACACACACACACAAACACACACACACGCACCCCCACACTACATTATGACTGTATATACATACATGAAATGTTAAAATAAAAATTACAATAAGTAGAATAAATTCCTGCAGAACTACATTCTGTAACCCAATATTTAATCCCTAGATTATGTAGGTGTGCCAATGTTTATCATAAAATGGCTAGAATTTGAGAGAGAAAGGGAAAGAGGCAAGTCAGAGTGATTGTATGTGAAGACGACATGAGCTATCTGACTGACCTAAAAGATGGAGATAGGAGAAAGATGAATGATTCGAGTCCAACTCTTGAATCAGAAAAGAATTAAGAACAAATTCTCCCTTAGGCCACTGAGAAAGAAATGTTACTTTCTCTAATCTTGACTTGAGTCCACAATATCCATTATAAACTTTTATATAGTTGAAAGCATTAAATATATTTTATTTTAAATGAATCATGATTAAAATTATAACTCTTTGTTTTAGTGGCAGAAATATTAAAATGACATAGAAATTAATTTTTAAGAAGTAATACTTAATGAACTATATACTTTATACATTTTATTTGCCAAAAGGTTGCATAAAGTTATAGTTAAACACCGAGTGAGCTGTGGTGTATGCACCATAAGCTCTGGAAGTCGTTCACTGATGCAAGAATTCAAATTGTGTAAGTCTTAGAGAATAATTATGCAGTGACAGGGACAAGTAACAGCCAAGAATAGAGCAAGATGGTAAAAGCAGATGGAGAAAGAATATCAAAAAATGCCAAGCTTTATGTGTCAGGTGGAAGAGAGGGAGCCGGCAGAGGAGGCTTACAACGATGTGGAAGCATACGAGTCAGCCATTTAAGGTGCGGTAAGACGTGTGGAAGGAATAACTGTTTAAGAAGGGAATCTTTGCTAGTCTTTCAGACAGAGACAACGTGGCATGAATGCACGGATCAGAGCCATGGTGGCCATGTGGTTGCAGGATAATAGGATAAAAGGGTAAAGGGGTAAGACAGGTACAAATTCAGCATAGATGTAGAAAAAGCTACATAAAGTATCTATAGTGGTTAATCTTGTTGACCTGACTGTTGAAAAAATGCTTTGAAGATTAATAAAGTGTAACTGTGGGCTTTTCTACATGGCTTCTCTGTTCCAAGAAACACCAACTCTGAGACTTAATATTTCATGAATAAACGCCTAGGTCAAAAATTTTGGCTTGTTCTCTGACTAGCTTACCACCCCTTTACCCATTTATTCTATTCGAAGCCCTACCACGTGACTCGTTACTTCTCTGTTTCCGGTGACTGTCTTCTTAGTACTGGGGAATACCAGAGTTCCAATCGCTCTACCAGATGATGTCCCACCTTCTAATCCTAAGTCAGCTCATTGGCCATAATTTTATCCCCACCTCCAACTTTGGACAGGTGATGCTTCTATACTTTGCACAAGAGATTTTCCCTTCTGTAAAGTTCACTATTTCGGAATATGCTATGAGATAATTTCCAGAGATGACGGTCATATATGATTTCAGTGGGGAAAAGTGGACCCATCCTGAATGGGGGAACCACTGTACAACAGGCCAGAGGACCAGACTGAATGAAAGCAGAAATAAGGCTGTGCATGCAGCTTGTGAATCCTGTGCGTGTGATGGGGGCCAGGGTGTTCTGTCTTATTCCTTCAGAATCTTCTGAATCCCCATGCACGGGCATTGAAGTACTAAGGCTCTGTGGCTCTATGGCTCTATGGCTCTATGGACTCAAACTTCTGTCCCTGTTTAAATCACTTATCTCAGGTATTTTCTCAAGATGCCAGAACCTTGGCTAATGCCATACTTGCGTGAATTTTGCTTTTAAGTGCTTCTAAGTCGGCTTTTATCAATGACCTTAGTATAGAAGAGTCATTATCAAAAATATGGATCTGAAATTTTTATAATTAATATGCAGTTATGGAAAATGAGTTTATTATACTGTTCACAACAGCCAATGAGTCAACAACAAGGAAAAACTTATGTATCTGGTTTTATGCAACGCCATAAGAACAACAATACCAACAAGCCAGAGCTCCCAGGGACTAAACTACTACCCAAAGAGTACACTTGGAGGGACCCATGGCTCCAGCTGCATATGTAGCAGAAGATGGCCTTGTTGGGCACCAATGGGAGGAAAAAGCCCTTGGTTTTACCAGGGCTCGACCCCCCAGTGTAAGGGAATGTCAGGGCAGGGGGGTGGGAGGGGTAAGTGTTTGGGTGGGGGAACACCCTCATACAAGAAGGGGATGGGGGATGAGATAGGAGGTTTATGGATGTGAAACTGAAAAGGAAGATAAAATTTGAAATGTAAATTAAAAACATATAATAAAAAACTTATGTATCACTAGATTTTGAAACTGAGGGAATCTTCGGGATGAATAATTGATTTTCCTCCAGGTCCCTGCTATAAACCTGCTGTTTAAACCCTTGTAATGTTTCTACATCCTGCCTCATACACTCCAAGATGAAAGGCTTCTCTCAGAAGTAGAGGTACAGAGATTTTTCAAGGAGACCAATATCTTGAGAGAGTAGTCTGCGAAAGCTAACAGACTAGATCTGCAGTCCATCACATTGATGTGTATACAAGGCCAGAATTGTCCAGATGTCTAATATGGTGCAGATGGGCAGGAAAATCATTTGGCTGTGGTTTTCTTGTAAACATAAGAGAAAGCAGGACCCAAAGCTAACTTTTGAAGGCAGTGTGCTTCCAATTGGGGAAACACACAAGGCTGGCTGCCTGTCACAACTCTAACTGCTATCAGCACCCTTGGCATCTGGAGGGAGGTGCAGCCCCAATGCTCACAGCAGAGCTTCAGCCAGGAGCAGCTGTCAAAACCTGCAGCAACCAGCCAACTGTGTTCCATGACCTAGTTAAGGGGCTGGACAGTAGTTCTCTCTCACACTTCATTGAAGTTGCAGTATTTCTTATGTGCAAGGTGTCAGATATGGAAGGTTAACTTGTATGACAAATAGCACAACCCACACTAAGGCAGAAGACAAATCCAAGAAGAGAGAGACATATTTATATTGTCTGTTACATGGTGTTGTCCTCCTTGTTCACCTAAAAAAATAGAACAAAGTTATTGAAATATTCAGTGATATGAATACCTCTAAACTTTGAAGTTTTAATCAGATGCTGTTTTGACCTAAAGCCTCTTTTACAGTGAAAGAGCTTTATAAATTTCTGGCACTGAAAGTTGAAAGTAATTCAACTCAACGAAGAAAAAAGATGAAGTGTAGTTTTTGTGGCTATTTTGCCAAGGTAGTTACTCTAAGTAAAAGTAACTTCAGCCTAGGAGGATGGCTGAATGTGTAATGTGCTTGTTATATAAACATAACAACCTAAGCTCTTTTAGATATCAGAACCACAAAATCAGGTCATAATGGCATATACTAGTAATTCTCACACTTATGATTGGCTGAAGAGCAGAGGCAAAAGAAACTGTCAGGTCAAGTAGCCTGGTGAAGCAGGAAACCTTGGCTCAGACAAGGTGCAAAGTTACAGTGGACAACCTGGGCTTTTCTGACTTCCATAGGTTCTTTTCACATGCCTGCTTTCACATAGGGATGCACACACACACACACACACACACACACACACACAAAGGGGATGGGAGGAGGGAGAAAGAAGGGAGACAGAAAGAATTAAATAAGACTGATTTTATTCCAAATGTACATCTGTGTTATTTTAAGTTTTCTCTTTTTGATATTTGTAAGCTTCAAAGTACATAGTCTGTAAGTACAGCATACTTACTCTTTTTTACCAGTATATGAGATTTTTAAAAGAGCAGACATGAAATATTAGCTTTCTAATCAAAACTAGCCCATTATCCCACCTTCACAACAAGCATACATCAGTTCTTCTTGGAAAGATGTGGAAATCTACAAGATCACTTTTTTATATTTAAAACTCTTGTCTTATTGGTTCCGTGTGTGTGTGTGTGTGTGTGTGTGTGTGTGTGTGTGCGTGCACGTGTGCGTGTGTGTGTGTGTGTGCGTGCATGTGCGTACACACGTGTGCAAGTGCACCTGTGCCTGGGCACTGAGAATTTATGAGATTCTATCCCTTCTCTCATGTTTATTACACCCACTGTAGAAAACCTGCCCCAGATAATGGAGATAATGGCACCCCTTTGCTTTCAATTGGACAATTAGAAAAACAGAAACCAGGGGATCAACACGATTCTCTTTTATTCCATGTGTTTCCAACTGTGAATCCCCGTGCCGTTTTCTGAAAGATGAAAAATGTAACACAGGTAGAAAACCCAGGAAGAGAGCAACCTCAGGGTCCAATGACATGTTGATATTTGTAGAGCTGTACACTGTTTCGTTCAGTGCTGAGGCCTAAATAAATCCATGGAGATGGCTCAGCGTCTGCGGGATCCAAGCATTCTTCTCAGTGAAATGCAGAGGTCTTTCTTATTCTGTAGAATCATGGTATTACTGTTCGTTTATATCATTTTGAATTTATTAACATAAGACTTGCATATATACATACACTTAAAAGAGGTCAACCCTTCTAAAATCAAAGAGAACAACAGAATCTCCATAGTTCCAAATTTACTGTAAATTTTTATTACTTCTAAAAAGTCATGTATACCAGCATAGTGTATTTACATTGTTTACCCTCTAAGATCACTACCATATGATTCTTGTTTGTTTTGTTTTTGTGCTCTCTTCTCAACCACAGTTTCCCTTCCACCTCATCTTTCCTGTTCCCCACATACAGACCTCCCTTCTCTCCCCAAACCACTCCGCTTCCTTATCCTTTCAGAAAAGTGCAAGCCTCCCAGGGATGTGAACCCAACACAACATAACAACATACAAGAAGATTAGGTACAAACCTTCATTCACGGCTGGGCAAGGCAACCAAGTAGGAGGAAAAGGATCCCAAGAGCAGGTGAAAGATTCAGAGACACCCCCACTCTCTCTCTCTTTGTACTTTCACAAAAACACCAACCTAACAGACATGACATATACAGAAGACCCAGAACCGTTCCCTCCAGACTCTGTTCTTGCCTCTTCAGTCTCTGTGAGATCACTTAGTTGATTCTGTGGGCCATCTTCTACTGCTACACAGTGCTTAGAGATAGTTTTTCTTAATGATTATATTCTCTCTCCCTCTCTCTCTCTCTCTCTTCCTCCCTCCCTCCCTGAGTATGAAGAGATAGCTCAGTAGTTAAGAGTGCTTGCTGTTATTCCAGAAGACCTGAATTTTGTTCCCAGCACCTACACCTTGAGAATCACAAGCATGTGAAATTCCGATCTCCTCATCAACTCATACATGTGTCATGCATTTTACATTTCATTATATGTCATATATATACAGTGATATCTAAACATAATAAAAATTAATTTTAAAATAAAGTATATATTCAATAATTTTTAGTGGATTGCACATAAGAACATTCGTGCAGAGGCAGTAAAAATCCAGTTTCCTTTTCTCTGCTTGATTTCTCAAGTGTGAGCCATTACTTTTCATCTCTTATTGTAGAAAGACTCTGTCATATTGGTTTTGCTCATTTCTAAATGTAGCTAAGATTTTATACCAAATCTTGAAGAAATATGAGTAAATAGGAAGGGTAAGTACTATAAAAGTATTGCTATCTTTTATTTTATAATTGACCTTTGAACCCAGTGCTCAGGGTGGGCTAGGCAAATACTGTGATTTTGAATACGTACATACTCATAGGGTAACCCAGGCTCCCATTCCTTCGCCACTCAAAAGCTGGGATTTCAGGTGTGTATTACAAGAAGAGAAAATGTAAAATATAAACAAAACGTCAGTTAATGATTACATAACGTTTTCTTCTTTTTGGAGTGTTAGGAATTGAACCCACTGTCTTGCATATGACATGTAAAGAACCAAGATTACATACTTCTCACTTTTAAGTTTTATGTAATTCATTTTCCTTATCATAGACTAAACGGTAATGTTTACAATCCATCTAGAAATGAATTTGAAGCTCAGCTACAAATTTTACAAAACCTTACATTTGGAGAACTATATCACAAATAAGGGTTTTAGAATTTATTATTTCTAAAGAAACCACTTTTCATTTATAGCAAGAATATCTATAAATTCAGTTCCTAAAATTCATGAATGCTTCATTAAACCTTATTTTTAAAAGGTGAAATTATGACCCTTCTAAATAAACATAAATCACTAAAGAGTGAAGTTTCAGGATAATGATTTTAAAAGTAGTAGAACCAAGTTCTAAGCTAGCTTCCCCCAATTAAAACATACAGCAAAATGTGTAGAAAAAAGGATTGGGTATATTAAACAAAACAGCTATAGCTTACAGAAATTAAATTAGGTAAAAATGGCAGAAAAGGATATGAACGAAAGAGAAAGATGTGGTCAGATATCCAGATGAGAAGATGTGACCTCCAGTGATTATCCCACATTTTGGTTTGGTGGGGTTCCTGTTTGTATAGAAAGGCACACAGAAAAGAGACAGGGAGTCAGCATCTATAGATGGAAGTCTTTTCTCCCAATTTCTCCCTTCTAACCAAAAGACATTAAATAATTTTATATTAGAGACAAATATTCAATTTTATATGAAAAGGTTAGGAGAGACAGAGAAACAGAAGACACCATGAGGCTTAGAAACTGTGAGAGATCATAAGCAAGCTCTTTATCATTTATAACATATGCAAAGAATCTTGGTAATTTCAACCTCCCTTTAGCTTCTAAAAAGGCTGGTGTTAACCTTTTTCCCCTGACACGACTAACAGAATATTTAATATTTAAATCTGTTCACAATGTTCTATTTGTCAGTAAGCCTGTGAAAGTGAAACAACACTATGACCTTTATCTTCCGCAAACTGGGTTACATGTGCTTGAGTCGCAGCCCGCGCTGGTCTAGTGGCCTAGCATAAGAGGGAATCAGTAATAAATCTGAACTTTACAATGTTTACAGACATGGTACAAGACTGGTTTTGATTCTGGAGCTTTGATTTAGTGAATATTGCAACATATTGTTTTTCTGCTTCCTCCCTCTGGAGGGCTGTTTTCAAAACTTCTGTGTTCTTGTAAAATACTTGTAGCCATTGCTTAAAAAGCAATTTCTTGAAGACAGAAAGCGTGTCTCAGGTTTGACTTTCACACAATGGTTTGATTATACTGAATGTGTTTGTGAAGGACTTTCATGGTTGACATTTATGAGAAAATGTATCCTTTGATCTCTGAAACCCATACAATATAGCTTTCCTATGAGAAATGGGATTTTTGTATAATACTAAAGCACCTACCTTGCTACCTAGGGTTATATAACATTTATTAATTTGATACTCGAGACCACATGTGTGGCATATGAACATTAAAATGTCACTGCAAAAGATGTATAGGGCAGGACTCTGTATCTAAATCTATATCTATCTGTATCTATCTAGACCCATCTATAT
This sequence comes from Rattus norvegicus, assembly GCF_021556685.1. NCBI lineage: Eukaryota > Metazoa > Chordata > Mammalia > Rodentia > Muridae > Rattus > Rattus norvegicus. The sequence goes on from NC_141547.1 coordinate 24,599,310, forward strand.
CTATCGATCCATCTTCTACACATATGTACACATAGCTTTACATAATGCATATGCTAAGTTTAATTATATGGAAAATTTTATATGCACAGGAAAATTCAGGCTTATTGGTTATTATTTCTATTTTATTAAAAGAGATCCAGGTGCCTTACTTGGTGAATGATTTAGAGTAAATATTCATTGCTACTATTTAGTAGCATAGTAGAAAAATACAGTTTAAGACTTAAATTATCCTAATCTTTTCATTTTTGACTTTCTTACAGTATGACCTTTTGCTAATTTTTATTATGTCATAATCTTACATAACTATAATGCAGTTATTGCAACAAATAAATTAATATTGATATACTGCCATTAACTAGAGACAATTCAGATTTTTACCACCTTTGGTATTAATATGTTCAATTTTATGTTCTAGGACCTAACTAAGGACTCCACAATGTATATGTTAGGATTCCCTATTTGTCTCCATTCTACCATAGTTTGTCAATTTCTTCTTACATTTCATGACCTTGACACTTGTAAGATGAGTTTACAGAGTTGGTCTCTATTGAGTTCCCTTAATGCTGTTGTGTAATTAGATTGGGTACTGAATGTTCATTAAGAATATGCAGGTAATGAGCCTTCTCTGAACATCCTACCAAGGATGCATGGTATCCATAGTCTACAACGTGCTCATGGTGAGATGCTAATTCAAATGCTATTTTAGGTTTCTCTGCTCTCCAAGGTCTTACTGCCAACCAAGCAGCTGCCATACTTGTCCTCAGCTCTACTGCTTTCTAAGAGAAAGTGAGGAATATGACAAACGGACAAAATATGATTCTGATAGGCACTTGGCTATTGGTAGAACACTTTACAGGATCTGATAACTGTGTATTAGAATCAGATGAGGAGGTGGAAATAGCTTGTGTAAACTGTGTAAAGGAAAGGAAAGAGGGCACCATGAAATTACTGCAGTAAGAAGCCAAAGATCAAAGGGTGCCAGAGAGTTGGAAGCAGTTAAATATGCCTAAGACACAGCTGACGCATTAATGTTCCTGAAACTTAAACTAAGGAAATTCTGGTAACCAGATCATAAGTGTATCTAAGAGGTTTTTGAGAACCTGACAGTGTTCTATAGACAGTATTTTTGAAAATGAGAGCATACATTTTTAAAGCATGATTATTTGAATGACAATATCTCAAACTTTTCCATCCATGCCGTCCACTAAAATTCTCTACGACTCTTACACTTCACAAGTACAGAGGCTTACTCCTACAGCACTCAAGCTCGCTAGATGCCCGGAACTGCTGAAACAGTGCTTTGAGTGTTAATCTTTTCTCTCTGGTCAAGTTCTACTTTTTCCTCTCCTTTTCTTTTCTTTTTTTCTTTTATCTTCCTTTCTTCTTCTTCTTTTTTTTTTTTACAAATTACATCTCATTTATTTATTTTTGGTAATCCTTCTATTCCTTTCCATCTCAAATGATATCCCACTTCCAAGTTTTCCCTCCACAAGCCCCCCATTCTACAACCTCCCTCTCCTTCCTCCACTTTGCCTCTATGAGGGTACTCCTTTACCCACCCACCCACCCTTTCTCACCCCACCCCTCGAGCATCCCCCTGTGGTAGAGCATCAAACCTCCACAGGACCAAGGGCCTCCCCTCCCATCGATGTCAAACAAGGCCATCTTCTGCTACATGTGTTTCTGGAGCCACAGATCTCTTCCTGTGCACTCTTGTTGGTTGGTGGTCTAGTCCCTGAGAGCACTGTGTGGTCTGGCCAGATGATGTTATTCTTCTTATGGTGTTACAACCCCACTCAGCTCCTCTAGTCCTCCTGCCAGCTCCCCATCCAGTGTCCTTGAGCTCAGTCTGATGGTCAGCTCCCAGCATCCAAATCTGTATTGGTCAGTTGCTGGTTGAACCTCCCAAGGAGCACCCACACCAGGTTCACCAAGCATCTCTTGGCAACAGCAACAGTGCTGTGTTTGCAATCTGCAGACAGGCTGGAACCTCAGGTAGGGCAAACCTCAGACGGCCCTTCCTTCAGTCTGCTCCATTTTTTGTCCCTGTTCTTCCTTTGGACAGGAATATTTCTGGGTTAAAAACTTTGTGATGGGTGTGTGGCCCCATCCCCAGTAGTGACTGGGGGCCGTGCCTATCTACAGGTGGTCTCTACTGGTTCTAGCTCCACTTCTCAGCTAAAATAATCCATGTTGGGTCTTGGGAGCCTCTCGTTTCCCTAGCATTTGGAACCGTCCAGTGGCTATCCCCAGTTTCTCATCTCTCTCTGCTGCATATTTTTATTTGAATTCCTGACCCTCTGTACTTCTTTCCTGTCCCCTCCAGTATCTGATACTGACCCCCTATATTTCCTTCTCCCTCTTCTCCTGCCACCCCCCCACCTCCCACAATCACCCTGTTCCCCGCTTCTATCCAGTACTGAAGCATCCACACTCTGGTCTTCCTTCCTCCCCAGTTTCTTCCTAAGCTCGGTAGGGTCTGTGGGTTCTATCATGGGCATTGTGAGTTTTGGGGCTAATATCCACTTATCAGTGAGTACATACCATATATTTCTTTTGTGTCTGGGTTCCTTCATTCTACCCTAGTATTGAAGTTCAGCATAGATTTCAACATTTTTTGCAAACTTTATTTGAGTGATATTATAAAGTAAGTAGGATATTTTATTGGAGCACTCACCACAGTATGCTATTCAAATGTGTATATATATTTTTTTCTATATGAAATATGTATTCATATTCTAATACTCTGTGTTTAGTTTATGATCAGAGTTCAATGATCATCTGACTAATTAATCAATTAAAAAGATGAACATATACTCAATTCAATGATACATAGAAAATCTCAATCGAACTAGTTATTTCTTGTCATTATTCTAAGAGTTAATAAAATAATTCAGTTCATGAAAATTATTCATATTATCATTGTAGATAGAATCAGCACAGAGGCAGAAATTAATGTGTCTTCTAATTTCCTGTCATAAATATTCAGTGACATTTGGTGAGATTGCAAATGCTTTCTAGATGCCTTCATAGTTTACATTAAAATCAAACTTTATAATTATAATAAAAATAAATATGCAATAAGTTATTAGTGAGGTTGTTACAGAGCTAAAGAGCAAGTGAATGCAAAACTGTCTTATTGATTTTTCTTACTTTTTTCAGTATTTGAAGTTAATAAGCATCATTAAAATTAAGACTCTAAACTCATTTAAATTGATTAACACGGTAGACTTTCCCTATGTTTGTGTGTTTGTGGCTCATTATTAGCTAGAAAATATTCATCTAACTAGGGCTTCCACCAACTGATTACTTTGGTCAGTTTCTGAATGTTTTTTCAAATAAAACCAAAAAGGACATTTGTCATTAAAGTCTTAGGTTTGAGTCACATTCAGCTTGAATTATTGCCACTCACTGTGTTAAATGTGTTTAGACTATTTGATGGACAGTTGATGGACATGGAGTCAGAAGCAAGAGAAACTAAATTAGTTGTTCAAAATCGCTACAAGTCAACCTTGACTCTTCTGAAATGTGCATCGTTATATATTCTCAGAGGAATTTGGAAGCTTCAAGACACTGAGGAAATGATTAACCCTTGAATATTATTGTAGAAAAACAAATAAAAATATTAGTACAATATCTGGGCCCAAGAAATAAGCCATTGTGGTGAAACTGTTTACATACCAACAATTGTAGAAAGACAAGTAGCTAGGGAGTGGGAGAGTTGACAGACAGTGTAAATATAAATTCTCACACGAGCAGGTGATAGTGTTCTCTCTCCAAATTGTATAAACAGAACCTTGCAAGAGTGGCAGAATGACCGATAGGCTAAGGTCATAAGTTAGTGATAACAGAGAAGACACTGAAAAGTCACGGGAAAACAGTGTCAATTAAAGATGAAATCCCACAGCCAGACTGCAACTGCGGAAGTTACTGAACTCTTCATTATCTTACCTTTTAAAAGGAAGGCTGCACCACACTCTTCCCATGTACAGTAAACAAAGTCCCATCCAGCGGCGCTGGTCCAACAGCAAAACCTTAAGAATCAAGTTCTAAACAACAGGCTCGGAGTGGGGAGAGGGGGATAAACGATGGTCGATCCTTAGGGGAACACATAAAAACCTGAGTTGAAGACACAATTCTGTATCAAAAAGGAGCACGCGCGCCAAGGTTATGGCCTCTCCTGGAGTGTGTATTTTAATGGGCGTAAACAAAGGATTTTATGATAGGTTTGACTTCTCATACAGAAGCAGTGTTCAGAAAGCACAGAGCAAAAAGGCAGGAGGAAATAATTCAGGCTTTCGAAAAGAGAATTTAGTTGCAGGAGAATGCCTTTGCACTGTAAATGAAACTGTGAGCATTTTCTGTGGGTTCCACTTGAAATTCAGGTAAGCAGTCATCTGGAGGAAAACGGAGTGTCACATTGGAGTTGGCCCAAGGAGTGCCTTGGGCTTAAATTGAGTTCCAAGAGCAGCAGAATGTAAGAATCTCGTGCATGCTAGTTCCTTGAGGATTGGACACTTTCTATCAAAGGACGATACTTTATTTTATTTTGGGTTCATTTTACAAACCATTTGTCTAGAGCAGACCTCTTGGATAAGAGACTATGTGGTGATTAATCCTTAGACTGAGTTTGTCCCACTTGGTCATACGTTAAAAACATCAATTCTTTATTCTTTAGGCTTAAAACTCTATACTAAGATTATCAATGTCCTACAGAAGTTTCTTTATTTAATATGGAAAAATGCACGATTTTAATGTAGCCAAAGAGAGAAACAAGAAGGAAATCACTTTCTAAAATCATTTTAAAACTCAATAAAGCAGGACTTTTGAAATAAACAGAACTATGTCAAAGTACACTCAGTACACTGCATATTTTATATTTTTCCAAAATTGTCCAAGCGGGACATGATCATAGGAAATACATATATTAGTATATAATTTTCATATTAACACATATGAATAATGAGGTATTTTAAAGTCTAATTACATCAATTTGTCATCACAGGTCTCAGAGTGTTCCTTTCCCGATATCACTGCTTCCGTTTGCCAGTTGGAAAATTTTAATTCCTAACATGACTACATCTGCATTTCAAAAGATGACTAATAGGGCAACTTGCAAACTTTCATCTGCGGACATAGCATCCTCGATTGGTTTCTGCAAACCCTGTACGCTTTAGGGCTCACTCACACTCACTCATGTGTCTGCAGTACCGTGTCCTGAGAACATACTGCAGAAACGGAAAAGCAGAACAGGAAATATTCTGGCCAATGGCAGTTAACACGTTCCAATCCTCTCCATTCCCAGAGGTTATTGCTTGTTTATCTCAGACTTTAGAAGGAAGAAAAGAAAGGGAGAAATGGTATCAATTGTTATAATCACATAAAAATAAAGGTAATAAAATCAAATAAATTGCCTAAAGTCTCCCAAACACCACTTCTCACTAACAGATTTCCATATAAAATGAGTAGCCAGCATAGACCACGATTCAACAGATTCTTTCAAAACAAAACATGTTATGATACAGTAATTTTAGATATCATTATTCAAGCAGGGGAAGGGGGGATGGGAGAGGGGGAAACTGAGAAATGGGATAACATTTGAAATGTTAAATACAAAGTGTAGGGGTTGGGGATTTAGCTCAGTGGTAGAGCGCTTGCCTAGCAAGCCCAAGGCCCTGGGTTCGGTCCTCAGCTCTGGAAAAAAAAAAAAGAAAGAAAAAGAAATACAAAGTGTAAACGTAAATACGTAAACTATCCAATAACACACACACACACACACACACACACACACACACACACACATATATATATATTTAAAAAGAAAAAATAGATATCATTACTCAAATGGATTTAAAACATATACATTTTAAAATTCACACAGCAAAAAGTTTTGAAGCCATAAAAATACTTCTCAGCAGACAACACAAATAAATTATGGCCCATTTAACAATGGGACATTATTCAACAATTAAAACACATAAACTATCAGCCGTAATTGGGCATGGAGAAAACAAATTCATATTGTTGGAAAGAGCAAATTTAACAATGCTACATGTTGGTTCATTTATTCAATGCTCTGGCAAAACTGGGACTGCAGTGCAAGGTATTAGTACTTACAAGGGTTCAGAAGAGGACATACCTGAGTAGAACACACAGGATATTTAGAGCAGAGAAATTCATATATTTACTGCTAGTTTCCGTATGCCCAAACTCACAAGTTTTTTTCAGGCATGCTGTATCAATTGTGACATAATGGGTAGACCTAAGGAAGTTCTAACATCTCAATGTGAGTTTATTGATGGTTAAGAAAAAGGAGCTGCACTATGAAATGGTATACGTGGATAGCTGGTGAGGCTTTCTATATATGGGATTGGACATATGGAGGTAAATCTTTCTGAACCTGCTCTCAATGTGCTGTGAGTAATAATCTTAAAAACGCCTGGGACCAAATTCCTTAAAACATTTGCACCTCTAAGCACTGATTATATGGAAAACACAAAATTTTGAAAATAAAAACAAGCAAGGGCCAATGTTTCAGTCATTTTAAGCTCTCTGAAGTCTAGACGTGTACAATTAGAACAAAGAGAACTACATATGGGTAAATGTCATTCGTAAAGAATGAGACCTTACCTTAGGAATCCTGATCTAATTAGTGCCTCTGAACATAAACAGTCCTATTAATCATTTGTCTTCCCCGAGTACCACACTAGAAAGATAAGGCCTGGCTCCTGAAACACTTCAGACAAAACATGAAATGGGGAGAAATAGAGAATGCATTTAATACAATACACACATTTTTATTAAAATGCGAGGTCCATTGGGAAGGACAACCTCTGCGGCAGAAGTTTGCACACTTTGACTCGTGATAGCTTTTCCTTCTCCAATTGAGGTATAGGGTGGTGTCAGAGTCCATTTTGGCTAGCACAATTAATTCTTCCTTGGTGTTTATCTCTTTCTAGGTACTCTGATTGGCTTTTCACAAAACGTCTTTGAGATTTAGATAGTGTTTTCTCCATTTAATAGATAAGGATATTGAGCATGGTCAAGATTAGGTTACTTATCTGGGTATCACAGCTGTTCTTTGACTTAAAAAGGAGAGAGGGTGAATACATGTAATCAGCATTTAACATATTGAGTGGATGCTTACTATTGAAGCCTAGATGCTGAAATATATATATATATATATATATATATATATATATATATATCAGGATAACAGAAGAAATTATTAAATAAGGGAACTGCTAATATATTGTTATTTTAACGACTTATAAATGACCAATTTAATTCATTTAAAAATAAAAAAAACCATTTTGAAACAATCATACTTCATGCTATGCATACATAAAACGTTAGTAATAAAGAAAATTAAAATGTATTTCTTTCATATATATAGTCATATTGTGGAAAAAAAATCACAAATTAAAAGAAGCTCAGATTCTGCGCCCAGGTCAGGGAAGACTGACTCGAGTGGAATTAAATTTGAAGCTCTTTGTACTTTCCTGATTAAGAGGCAACATGGAGGGTGGTCGTGTTTGCAGTTTCTTTCTCAACCCTCTACTTATCTCTGTTAGAATGTCTAGCCTCTGGATGGGAAACGGAAAGAAGTAATGGAATTTTTGAGGACTGGAGTGCACTGGGTTGGCAAATGTGTCTGTGTTTAGAGCCAAGAAGGAAACCTTCAAGGGGAAAATGGAATTCATATCAGGACAAGAACAAACTGTAAGAACTCTATGCCTGCCTGTTATTTTAGACTCTCGAAGCATCATCTCCGGGCACATTTAGATTGCAGTGTGTCAGTTTGCCCTTGCAGCTCTTTGGTCATGTCTGTTTCACTGATGAAGCTAGAGAAATCCATACTATGATATTTTAGTGACCTCAAAATGAACCTTTCTTCTTTTCTTTCTTCATTTCCTGTATAGAAGAGCCTCATGGCTTCTTATTAGACAAACCTCACACTACATATATAACTGTAAGAGCTGTTTCTTAATAATATATCAAATATTGCTTGTTGCCTTGGTAGTTCAGTGACTGAAATTGTCACAACTGTTTATTTCTTAGAGGCTTGTGGATTCTTTCTCAGACTGCTAATTATAAATATGGTGAACTTTTGGCCATAGTCTCTCTTCAAATGCATAGTAAGCAGTTAGTATCCCACTTGTGTTTCCTCTAAGGTCATGTGTCACAAGAAATTAACTTAGTAGGAGAAAATGGTATTTATTTTGCAAACTAGCTTGGATAACCTTTGTTTCAGGTTTTATAACTTGGTGCAAGAGCTTTTGCTTAAGATGTTGTTCCTTCGTAAAACTGTCATTGAAACATCTGTTTTTATTTTATTTTATAAAGAGCTGAGGGGGTGTTCCCAGACTTTTGATGAGTGTGAGTTTTATAAAAATACTTTTATAAATAATGTATTATGTAATAAATATGTAATCGTTATATATTATAGGTATATACTTATGAGCTGCTCAACACAGTTGGTGGAAATTTGAGTCTCTGTAGAATTTCACTCTGTGAAATCCTGAGGAAGTATACATGATTGGCAGGAGCACAGCCATGCCAAAGACCACAATGCCTCGGACAATGGGAACAGGAAAGCCTTCACTGGGTCAGACTCATGGGAATGGTTCTTTGAGAAGGGGAAATCTTTGCTATCCCTAGTAAGGATGGATACAAACAATTGATCTTTTTCTACCACCAATATATGCAGAAACTATGAATGGCAGCTTTCTCAGGGACAGTTGTAGCCTAAGACCTATCAAGATTGGCTAAACTGCTGACAGCTTGTATATGCTAATCATAAGTGTACTGTTTCCAGCTTGCTTTTGGTGTCTGCATCTGTGCCTACAGTCCATTTGATGCTACTTTTGTTTTGTTTTGTTTTGTTTTTTGATGAGTCTGTCTTTTTATATAATTCCCCGTCACCCCAGTTAGGTCCATCTCTATTGTGCCATATGTTCTGGAAGATCAGTTAGCGTTTTTAATCACTGAGCTGCCTGTCCAGCTCCAATCTTGCATTGTCAATTTAGATGTCATTAACATAAGATACAGTCCTCCACATGCTATGCTTAGAATGGTGAGAGCTCTTAAGAAATAAGGGGAGTCTACACATTGTGCTGCGTGACAGAATTCTGAATGTCCAATGTCCTCTATTTTGTCTGGAGGTAGCTGGTCCACACAGACTAATCCATCTTCTTCACTGTTGGAACCAGAATTTCTACATAAAACAGTAACCAACAGGTAAAATGAAAAACTATGCTACTCTTATTGAAAAAACTGGAGAGAAAAATGACTTGGATTTTTTTTTTTGTTCTTGTGTAAACATTTGTGTGGAAGCAATAAAGAAATCAGAGATCACAATTTTAAGAGAAAATAGTCATTTTCATTAATCTGGCTCTGTATATAGCTGTGAATCAAGCAGCTCTCAGAACACACTCTGCCAAGGTTAAACCAGGTACGTAAATAGCTGTGAAGTACCAAAGAACCAGTCCTTGTCAATGTTGCGTGGCAAAGCAGAATAAAGTCAAAGAGTTCTCTTTCATTTCTCATTTTCATTAGTTTTCTGAAGATTTTATGCATCACCTTTTGGGTATATTCATTCCCCTACCCATGCCACGGATTCATACCTCATTCACAACTTCCCAAACTGTGTTCTCTAAACAACAACAGGAAAAGAAGTGAAGTCCAATCTGTGTTGACCATGTACTGACTGCCCCTCCATGAGCTTTCTATCTATGTCTATAGCTCCTTAACTAGCAGTGATGGAAATTTCACGCTTACCTTGGCTCTCCATACTGGAATTCTCCAGCTTGTCTTTGAACAGCTCTTGGGTACTCACGTTCACGAACTGTGAGTTTGTGCTTTCCCACCTCTTTTTGTTCCTCCTTCCTTTGGAACAAAAAGAAAAGTAACAACAAACGATAGTTGCTCCATTTGGTATTTATTATATTATATTATTTTGTTTTATTTCCATATATTTTTTAAACAAAAATCTCACTCTACAGTGAGAAAGGGAAAGAAATCCAAAAGTCATCATTTGCTCCCTAAAAGTCCTAATATTCTTTGTTTTGAGCTAATTATAAGTATGTCACAATGTACAAAGTAGTTTTGAAACTTGTAGTAAACAAATACTTAGTAAGTATATTTCGGTGGTGAAATTTTATATCTGGAAGGTATTGAATATCACACGTATCTTAGATTAACACTGAAAACAATTATCCCATTTGATTTTAAAGGTCATTGCACATGCAGACTCTTCAGGAAAAGGTAGCAAGCAAACCACTGCGTCGTGTGAGCACAGAATACGGCCTCACCAATCCAGTAGAATAATTCACTTTCTCTGTCAATGTAGCTCAGTGTGTAGCTGGGCCTATCTCAGCAGTGTCATTCGTGTGAGGATATCCATTTAGACGAAGAATTTACTGTGGCACGGGCTTGGTTCCCCTCTCAGGTTTCCTTCCATCTGGACTCTCTCCATGCACACATGAGTTTGCCTCTTAATTCAACTACTAAAATTAGGGATAATCTCTGTGGGAGTACATGGGTGATAACACAGACAGCAGGAGGAGAAGTGGGTATCAGCAAGCCAGTTTCTCCTTCTCACTGCCTCCTACAACCAGGATATCACATACGGAATCTGCCCAGTTTTGCGAAGAAGTCGTGAAGAGTGCTACTTCAGAATAAATGATCTCGGCCGATTGTTCCGTTGTACCAGCTGCGGTCCTCTCGCTTGCTATAGATTGCTGGTGAGCCATCACGGCACGCACAGATTGTCAAGAACTGTCACATAACCAACTGCGTTCCCTGAAGTAAGTAAAGATAATGTCTTTATTTTAAGCTTTATAAGAAGTAATTTTGTTGGAAAATTAAGTACCTCCAAATTAGAATCCTTATCTTGCTTCTGTGCATGTCAGAGCCTAAAAGTAACATGAAGAAATGAGATATGTTCAGATTCCTGACGTAAAGAGTAAAGCAAATATTGGTGACAATACTATAAAATGACTCAAGGTTCAATGATAAGCAATCGTTACAGAAGAAGATGTTCCTATGGTAATTACTTCTCGGTTTAGGCACATGAAAGATTAGTTTCGATTGGGAATCTGAGCTAGGCAAAAGAGCAGATATTAAAACCATGTCAACATCCTAACCCAGGACAGCTATAAATAGATTAATATCTTTCAGGAGAGAACTAAAATTACTGTATAGACAACTTGTAAATGATATTTTCAATTATCAATGTGGACATAACATTGCCACGGGTGTAAGACACAAAAATGCAGAGCAAAAGGTAGATAAGGGAGCCATATGTCAGAGGAAATGGATGGTTCCCAGAACACAGAAGTGGTCAAGAAATGGACTGTCCCTTAGATCCTGTACTGGATCACAATGTTGTAAATGTCACTTTTCTTTCCTCGGATGAAGTGATGAGATGAGAGCTATACACAAGTTTTGTGAATATGTGACTTGGGCTGAGCCCAGAGCATTTCTTTCACTGGTCTAACTATCTCTAGGGCTAGTCATTGAAGCTGATAACCTCCATACAATCTAATCTTCCAAAATGACTGATTCAAACACGCTTCTCCCAGCTTCTGACTTAATTGCTCTGCCTGTCCTCATAATAAATTTGATGATAAATTCTAATTTTCTGGCTCATTCTCATTTTGTGGGTCCATCTGTTTTCTTCTATGTCTAGTTTTTTTCTCTCTGTAAAACTGACCCAGTAAAATTCCTGTACACAGTCACCACACACCACACCATCACTTTTTCATCTCTTGTAGACCTTAAGTAGCCTCTTTTCCTATACTGTTTTGTAGGAGTTGGGAGTATCCTATCTCTGACTAATTCTATTAAATCGTTTTCTGATTCATCACTTTGTCTGCTGCTCATTAGAAGCCAATTTCAGAAATAGCTAACTATATCTTCATTGTTAGAGGCTAAAGGTGTTTACTAAGGGAATGTTTGTACTCCAGTCAGATCATGCTGCAATCCTGGACAGGTCTGCATACCAGCCGGATCATGTATATGATTCTTTGACAAAGCAATCCTGTTGCTGGATTAAAATTTCTTCGCACAACTTTCCATACATTTTTTAAATATTGAAAAATTTAAGCACATTTTTAAAGTTTACCTTCTAAAGATTGACAAAATGACTTTAGGGGTAATGGCTTATCTCTGAATAAAATACAAACTTAAAACCTCTACTTAATATCTATATAATGACAGTAGCAATATAATGATAAAATCTAAAAACTGCAGTTTATACAAATATTAGGAATCTAGTATGAAATAGATATTGAATTCATGTCTATAATATACCTATAACATAGCCAATATAAAATAGATACCTATTTATATCTGAAATAGACATTTTAATAGCAGATTCCTGGTATTTGCATAAATACCACAAAATATAAAAATATTATTGTATATTAGATTCCTGACATTTATATAAACAACACAAAGTATAAAAACATTTATTTTATACTAGATTCCTAGTATTTGTTTAAACAACACAAAACTATTTTACTGCAGGTTTCTCCAAGCATCTACGAAAATTTCCTTTAGGACTTTATATTTCAACGCTACAAAAACTGCAAGTTACCATGTCCTTTATACAAAACTGGGTAGTATCTGATAGCAGCATATCCATATGCTCTCATATACCTTAACCCAATAGATTGCTTGGAATCTTGAGTGGAATGTAAACTCTATGTAAACAGTTTTCATGCTATGCTCTTCCTGGAAATAAGAAAGTCCATGTGTTCAGTGGTAACATTCCCTGCTACCGTATATGATGTATGGCTTCATGAATCCATGGTTGTAGGAAATATAGATGTACTAATTATAATATCTATATATTGGTTTTTATACTTACGAGTCCAGATTTCCGACAACTGAAGAGAGCACATTTTTCCTGGATCAATTTCATAAGTGTACTATTCATTTCACAAAGAACTCATGAGAGTTGAATCCAAGTCTCGTCTCTACATGTTTCACACTTTTAACAAAATCGATGGCTTCTTCCCTGTGATCCCATCCTTGAAGCACTTTATTGTTTTCATAATGGGAATAAAGCCACAAAGTAGTTCACAGCCATATTGCATGTGGATGAAGGAGGTGAGTAAGAACCACAGATGGGCAAATGGTAGGGAGGAAGTGTATCTTCGCCTTGAGGGCTCACCTGTTCCATAATTGGCTTGGCAATTCCTTATCTTGGTTAGATTCCCAGAACTTCTGACTGACGTGTGTCTGTGGTGTGTGTGTGTGTGTGTGTGTGTGTGTGTGTGTGTGTGTATGTATGTAAGACACACATTCACACATAGTCGAACAGCATCAGGGTAGAATGACTATTTTAGAAGCATTCACTGTTACTATTAATAAACTGGCATTCTATAGTTATAATACATTAGTATATTATAGTTCATTTAGTATTAAAACAAGAAAGATTATCCTGCGGATTCAGATTGGCATTATTTCAAAATACCATAAACTCCTCTGAGGCTACTTGGTGAAAATATGGGAGTTTATCTAGTTGAAATAATAGTGTGATTTTTGAATGCCTTATTTCTCCAGGTCTGTCGGGAGGGAGATAACAACTGGACTGTAAAAAAAATAGTAGTAGTAGTAGTAGTAGTAGTAGTAGTAGTAGTAGTAGTAGTAATAATAATAATAATAATAATAATAATAACAATAATAATAAACACAAGATGATGGAGAAAATGTATCTCTGAGAAACTGTTTCAAGTGGTAATTAACTCTAGATCTCTTTTACCTCCTCAGGAAAATGGGAAAATTAAGTTAACACTGGAGCATTCCCTTAAAGGGAATGCACTGCTGAATGATGATCAACTTAAATCCTGTCTACATGGTGCAATCACTAATCCAGTTCAGAACTTCCTTCTTTTCCTCAGTACTGACCCAATTAAGTTTTAAAAAGAGAATGAAAAACCCTACTTGAAAAGGTAGAAAAAGCCTCTGTCTATCAGAAAGGCTACGAGACATAATATGGTTCTTCTTCTGAATGATACATCTCATCGTAAATGTGACTGGAAAAAGTCAAGACTTCAGCATACATTTTAGAAAAATATCATATCACCACAGATACTTCTTTCATATTTAATAGAAGGTAAATGCTTAAAATTACTTAGCCAGTCTGCCAACATCCTGTTATCCCACACACTGCCTGGAAATCAAAACCAAAATCTAACCTAACAATTCTTTCACCAAGGAAAGTACTTGGAAGGGGCCCTGCAGGTGACAGGGGAAGCAGGGGAAATGATCCCCAGCGATGAGAATAGAAACTCCGTTCAGCTGTGACTCACAGCAGTGGCAATGTGGAACCTGAAGAGGCTGCTTCTTGTAGCCAGGCAGGAACCCCAATGCAGCGATATTGACACCAACTCAACCCTAAAACTTTTGACCCAAAATTTATCCCGTCTACAAGAAATGCAGGAACAGAGGATTGAGCAAAGACTGAGGAAACGGCCGACTCATAACCGGCCCAATTTGAGACTCATCCCATAAGCAAGCACCAGTTTATGACACTGTTAATGATTGCTATGCTTGCAGACAGGAGTATAGCACGGCTGCCTCTGAGAGGATATTCACAGCACTTGACTCAGACCGATTCAGGCACCCACAGTCAAACAGTGAATGGAGCTTGAAGACTCTTGTAAAAGGAGGAGGAAAGATTGACAGCCCCTATGGGGATAGGAACTCCAGGAAAACTAACAGAATCAACTAACCTGGACCCTTAACGCTGCCAGAGACTGAACCACCAATCAAAGAACATACCCAGCCTGGACCCGTAGGCTTCCTCGCACATGGGTAGCACATATATGGCTTAGTCTTCATCTTGACTCTGAACAACTCGAGCAGGGACTATCCCCAAAGCTGTTCCCTGTCCATGAGATATGTTCTTTCAGCTGGGCTTCCTGGTCTGGCCTCAGTGAAAGAGGATGCACCTACCTCATAGACACTTGATGTGCCAGGATAGGAAAGGCAGATATCCAGGGGGAACCCCACCCACTCAGAGGAGAAAGGGAAAGAGAAAAGGATTATAGAAGGGGATGGCAGGGAAGGGGGCAATGAGAGGGATGTAAAGTGAAATAAATAAATAAAAAATAATAATAAATAAATAAATAAATAAGAAAATAAAGAGAAAACGTTAAAGATAAAACAAAAGCCTTATATTTTATGATTTTAATGTATACACTTATAGTTGCTTCTATAATTATCTTTTATTAACATAAATACATTATATTTATGTAATATTTAAATCATATATAACTATCAAATTAAAATTAACATTATAACATTTTAATTAATTTCTCTCTAAATCTTTAACCTGCTACCTTATGCATTTGTAATACTGAAACATAACAATGAATATAGAAAGTATTCTAGTGATTTACTTAAATGCCAAAATCCTGAATTAATGGGAAAAAAAGTTCAATGTGCTACTTCAGTGTATACACAAAGATATCTAAAGGTCGTTTACTCTTCTGAAAATTATACATTATTATTCTTTGGAAGACTGGTAAATATTTGTACTTCCTACATTATAATGTTCATGTCCTATGCATCCCATTTAATACTTATAATTAAGTGAGTGGAAACTTGCGAACTGCTAAGCACTGCTGGCATATTGTGTGTAGATGACAGTGTCTATTAGTCATACTTATGTGGTAGGATATTCTTTGAGACAGACATTAACGTCGAAAGGCTTCATTTTTGAGATTGTATAGTAAGTGGATGGAATGACTCCCTGGTGCCAGCCTCTGAGAACAGCTGCTCTCCTGTTTTGTTTCCCCCCCATGATTACACTCCTTGTTGTGTCAAACAATGCTGGATCCATAGTATTTGTTCAGTAACAGATTTTGGATGAGCAGTTGAATAGCAGATGGCATCCCTTTTATCTCATGATTTTACACAATATGCATGCAATTCGGCAAGTTGGAAGTCACAGAGTATTTCAAGTTAAAACAATTTGGAGAGGATCATCCTATTGTCCATACAATACTGCTGTTTCCCCCCACCCCTGAAAATGTCAAACTCCACTTTAAATTATATAAACTAGCATTCACAGCCCTTAACTGTTTTCTCTTTTTATAAGATGGAATTCATGAATTAGTTACTCAGCTATCTACGTAGAAATTTAGAGAAACGTTTCTTCACTTCTTTTAACCGCAAGAAGTTTCTGTCTTCATGCTCCATTTTCCCTTCTGAGTCTGCAAAGTTTTCTTCACGTTGTCAGAGATACTGTGCTTCAGGAACACTTAAAAATACTAATGCTGCCTTTGCCTGACATGACTGGGACTCTGACTCCTTCACAGGAGACATTGCTGGAATTTGGATCTAGAGAAATAAAAAGAAGACAAGATAGAAATAAAAGGGGTGGGGGCGGTCCCTGTAAAGGAGAGTAGGTAGGGAAAACCTGAAGGGATACCTGGAGACAGGGAGATCACCTTGATGACTGAGGAATACAGATTTGCATACTAAGAATGAGAAAAGTAATCCCTAATTGTATTAACTTATTATGAAATTATTTATTATTCCAACACTTTGTGAGATATTTTCTTTTAAAATTCCTTCAATGGAAAGCAGGAAAGTTAACTCCAACAGTCTGTTAAATAAGCCTTGAGCCTGAAAATGTTGCAATTTACAGTTAACCATCTTTTGATTTATGTATTTAATATAGTTATAGTTTAGCATGCAGTGTTGAGATGAGATAACCCAATCTAATTGAGGTTAGATATATGAGAACACATTCTATCCTGATTCAAGGACCAAGGACTAATTTCACGGGGTAAGAAGCAGAAAGAAATTTAAGTAATCAGGGCTTTGAAATAGGGACAGAGGAGGGGAAAATACCTCATCAGTATACAAATAATGTGCATATACATAAGGTTAAAATTACACTCCACCACTCAGAGAGAATACAGATAGGCTACTGTAATAGGGAAAATAGATTTTCATTCACTAGAATCAGAAACAAAATTATTAAAATGCTACTGCGAAGAAATAGGTGGTTAAAGCTTTTGTCTTGATTTAATGAGTCTTTTTTTCCATTTTGAACATATTAATTTTTTTTCACATTCTACTATTGAAATTATACTCACAAAGTCTTGGGTTTCATACTTCTCAGTGGTTTACAGTAAGGAGACTATAAATCATTGCTATGCAATGCAAGTTTTCCTTAATTTAATTTCTTTTTAGAATCTTTCCAGCAACTACATCCGTGGTGTGGTGTGTCCTCAAATGAAGCTAGGACTAAGCTGCTTTGTCTAAACTGTTGTCATAACAAAAGTCTGACAGAAGAGCACAGTCAACTCATCTTATTGAACTGGAACTCGGATACTGAATTATCAATACCAATCTGTCATTTCCTAAAACGTTAAAACGAACCTCAAGAAATTCATTACTTTGATAAAAAGAAGCACTTCCACCCTACAATCGGATTTATACCTTTTTCCTTTGGCCCCACCTTTCTCAGAGAGGTGGAAACTCTCTCTAGGTCGTCTCAGAAGCGCCACTCAAGACATTTATGAACAGAACTTCAAAATTTACTAGGAATTGTTTACTAAGAGTCACGATAAACGCACAAAAGGAAATAGAGTCAGGCCTTTTAAAGCAGATGAACTTGAAGATAATTAATGAGTAGAATACCCTTTTATGAATATGGAGAGTGTTATGAACTTATTTTACTATGCAACATTCCAGCAAGTATGAATGCATTAAAATAATCAATACCTAATTATTTGTTAATGAAAGTGAACAAATATTTTCATATGGGATGTTTTTCCTTAATAAACAAATTTGCTGTCTAACTAAAAATGTAGAGAATTTTTAAAAAGACAGTTATATTTTTATTTTTATGTTTTGATTTTTTATGTTGATGATCTCTAGATGTCTCTCAGACTTGCCTGGATATTGACATTGTCTTTTATTTTTTTGATCTCTCGCAACCTCAACTAAGACTACAAACTACCACTCCTAGCTTTTGATCATATATTAAAATCTGACATAATTCAAAGCTTCCAATTTTAATAGTTTCTAACCTATGAAAATGTAATAATGGAACTCATAATAAACTTTGCACCACTTAAAAAATAGTAGCTAAAGTTGACAGAGAAAATATTTAATGTTTTTAAAACAATACATATCAATTTCTACAAAAGTATTTACATCCATGGCATTTATTTAAAGTTTTATATACTGTGGAATGACAACACTATTCCTGTTTTAAGAAGGTTTCAACATGAATTTTCAACAAGAAGATGTTGTATTGTTATTTTATCCACTTCCAAGAACAATTACGATATATATAGGCAATATATTATTGGTTTTATGCAGTTTAATTTGTTTAAATGAATGGTTAATTAAAGTAACTTTTAACAAAAATACTTTAAAAAATTAGGTTTACCATGGTGATCACTTTCATATCACACACAAACACTCACACACACACACACACACACACACACACACACACACACACGCACTCAATGTTAGAATGGTTTATTTTGGCTCAGTGTAGACTCCAGAGCATCATCAGTTGCCTGCTGTGCCTTGTGTTTTGCCAATGGAGCACCTCATGGTTGAAGTCTGCAGTAGAGCAAAATTGCTGTATCCCAATCCAGAGCCTTAAGAAGAGAAAGACACTAGGGTACCAAAATGCTTTCCAAGAGTCATCCTGATGACCCATAGAGCAACCATAAGGTCCTACTTCATAAAGGCCCTATTCTTTCAACATCATTTGCTGAGGACCAATCTTTCCACACTTGGCAGTTTTCATTATGGCATTCAACATCAAAACTATAGCAGGTTATATATGGGCATTATATTGGTATATGGGTATATTATTTGACTATTATCTAAAATATTCCCTTTAAATAACTTGTTTCAACTATGTTTGTAGCAAGGGTTTATAATGTCCAAAATGAGTACAGTCTAGAGAAGATTATTAACAACCTATACTTCCAGAAATACTGCCTTTCCAGATCTCGTACCTTAATGTTGTATTTAAAATGCATCACCAACTAGAATAGTTATAATTATTATATGACTATGTGATCAATATTTTCAATTAAGAATAAGTTCCTAACTGGAAGTCATTATGCCAGTCAGTGTTTTTGATATATTTCCAATAATATTATTATTAATTTTATATAGTAGAATAATCTGTATTCATGAAAAAATGTATTAGCACACACATTCTTTGTGGAGATAAAGATATTATATGGATTTTTAGTACATCTAAAAGTTATTTAAATTAATTTCCTTTGTTCTTTCTTTAACTTTGTCATACCTATGAATTTAATGCTTGTTATACAAGCCATGTAAGTGTTGAAAATAATAAAACTTTGTTTTGAATTGCTTCTGCTGAAATGCTTTTCATGTGTATCTTTACAAAATGGTTTCAGAGGCCACTGGGGAAGGATTTCCAAGTCGCTATCTCACTGTGCCTGGGAAGAGGTTGTGTGCACTTATTGCTACCTAGAGAAAAGCACTTTCCAGTCACCCCCTCCTTCCCTTCCATTCCTACTATCAGGAACAGCTAGAATTAATGCTTAACTCACACAAGAGTGTGCGAAGCTGGAGCAGGATGGGATATGAGGCCGGATGTGGGAGGAGGTACAGGTAAAGACCAACGGTTGTACTTGATGAAAACAATCAGTCTACTACTATGGAATCCTCAAAGAATAACTATTAATGCAAATACTTAAAAACTATCCCCATGATGTTTAGGTATTTTTGCTGCCTCATCTTCATTATTAAATATCCATTTAGCAATAACACATAGAATTAAAGAGTCTTCTCCATGATTTTTCATTTTTCCCTTAGTATTTAGGGTGCTGAATTCAAGTCATACCATAAACCTTCAAAATACGTTTATCTTTTCCTTGGGGTGGGACGTGTGTCACTGTTGTGTCTCCAGTACAGTGATACTGTGATTATTTAGAGAACCCGCCACAATGGTAAAACCGGACATTATGAAGTAAAATCATGTGTTCTGTTTTTAAATTTATAATTAATAGTTAATAAGGAGTGTTGTGGGAATCAGAGGACACCCATACTCACTAAAGAAATTCAAAGGGAGCATGCTACAAATGGCTTGAACTGAAAGAAAAATATTACTGATGAGGTTTTCTGAATAGTTGCAATTGAAATTCACTATGTGGAGCATAATCAAGCTGAAATCAACTACGTTCTCTGGCTCAATACATTTACTTAATGAAAATAAGGAGAATGCACTGGGAAAGTTTAAGAATTGTTTTTACTTCATTATGATTGCCCCCCTAATATGGGCCACATGCATTTATCTTTCACGCAGGTGACAAAATTAATCTTCCATAGTTTGATGGAATTTTTATCTCCTTGCTTTTCTTTAATTGGCAGTAAGCTCTGATAGTACAGACTTGAACGGTAGTTCAAAACTGTTCTATGATTAAGTTTTTGTCCTTTTTTGACAGTTTTCAGAGTCGGAGTTGTTCTTGAAAAATCAGTAACGAGAGCACAGCTGTTACTTTCCTGTTACCCATAACACAGACATCATCATTCAAAGCATAGAAGCACTCTTCATTCCTCTCCGTTATTCCTTATGCTTATTTAATTACCTTGGCAACTATCGTTAATTTAATTTTCTTTAAGCTGCATTCCCATACCATTATCATAATTTTAGGGTAACTAACACCCTCTAGTTTATTTGCTGTGGAGAATGATCAAGATACATTAGAAAAAAAAAGGATGCAAGAAGGCAAAACAAATGAGTTTAAAAGCAAAACGGGCCACAGCTAAAGAACATGCCACCTAAAAGAACTGACTAGCACAGCACAGATATGGTGAATCTTGATGGTCAGCTTGATGAGATTTAGAATCACCATGGCAACAAATATCTGGGTGTATCTATAAGAGATTGCCTAGAATAGACTAATTGGAGTGGACTGACCTACCTTTATATGCATGTGGTAACAATCTATGAGTCCTCAGCTGAATCAAAAAAAACAAAGCAGGATTAGCACCAGCACTCACATCTCTCTAGTCCTCCTGGTGTATCTGAAGAGCCCAGCTGTTCAGGATCCTGGCCCTGTGATTCCCTGCCATGATGGGTAGTGTCCCTAACTGTGAGCCTAAGCACAGCCCCTTAAGTTGCTTTTGTTGAGTATTAAGTTGTTTTTTCTCAGGTCCTCATATCAGAAAAGCAAGACATGTAATCAATTCAGCATATTCCTTTTAAAAACGTCCTTATTTCTATAGTTTAATTATTCCTGTCACTTCCTACCTTTGAATACTTTCCCGTCAATTCTACTCGTGAATCTGTCACCATTCTTTTGTTTTTATTCCGGTGATCATCTTGCCCAGCATTCTGAGTTTGCTTTCACTGTACCGCATTTGGATATTCTTGCTTTTGACTTTCCTTTTGGATCAATTATTGATTCTTTTTCTGATTCCTGGGTTTTACTTTTGATGAGGAGAGAGTAGTAATGCTTCAGAAGAATGTATAACTAAATGCTGAGCCAAACATAATATAAACTTTTATTAAATAAAAATGATAAAAAATAATTCAACATTTTCTTTAGAGATACATTTATGTTACTAAATTTAGTATCTTTGAAGGACCTAAAACATATTTCATAGTAATCCTTAGAATCTAGATGCATCATGTTTTAATGTCTATATCTATGCCTTCAAACAATCAAGAAAGTATTTGAATAATCATCTTAAAAATTGTGTAAAAGATTTTACCCGTTAATAGTTGTGTTAAAAATAGTTTTTGCTAAGAATTCATTGTGTACCCAGCCACAGAAAGTCATAGTAAATGAATGAGAATATACTGCGTGGCAGTATTCCTGGGGCACCCCACAAAATCAGGAGGAGATGAACAAGAATAATCAGATCAGTGATTCAGAGCGAAAATTGCAAATTAAGTTTTGCAGTTTTATTCTCTAACTCCTCCCCCACCTTTCTCTCCTCTCTTCACTAGGCTAACCTCCTTTCCTGCTAATAATTAAATATTGTCTATCCACCTTCAAAGATGTAGTACGTTTCGGGAAATGATCGTGACTGAACTAGATTGGATATTAATGAGTGTACTCTTATTTTCACTGTTTTTTTTTTTTTTTTTTAACTAACCAGGGCAAACATGGCTGATCATTCTAGCTTTGGTAGCAAAGCACTACAACAGGATTTCTCCTCTGAACTACAGAGGCCATATGGGGAAGAAACAAATTAAAATAATTCTCCATATATGTGCTTAAAGAATGGAGGACAGCTTGGCTGAGATTGAACAAAATTCAGGAGACTTTGATATGACTCATGCATTATTATATCCACTCTTACCATACTAAAGTAGAAGACAAAAATCTAAGAAAAAAAATATCAAAAGAACCCCAAAAAAGCAATACCTAATAGACTGTTTTTATTATCTCACATATTCATTACGGGGTGATTTCTTTGTTAAGAAAATAATTATTCTTCAGTATTTTTTTTTTTTTTGGCCATTAATACATAACATGACTGCAAACCCCTTTTCTACCTAACAACAAAATAGAGTATTGTAAATTATTTTCCCAAACCAAGAACTTTATGAATTGAAATCCTCACAGCTTTCAAATGTGTGATTTTGCAATAAATATATGCGACTCTTTTGTATGTCGCTTAAAAATACATATACATGCTTATACTTCCACTTTTAATTTGCTTATGCTTATTAGACTACTCTACATTGTGATACATAATTGCTTTAAATGATGTCTTTGTAAGACAATAATAAATTATTACCTATGCATGAAATTTCCTTCTTATTTCTCTTCATGATAGTGAAATACCGTTTAATATAACTCAGCTTGTTTCATTTAATCATCTAAAACAACCTCATTTTGTTTTGCTTGTCGAAGTTATGATGTCTAATACTCGCTCAGTTTGTTTAACCTCAAGATCCTTCCTATCTAACTAAATTAAAATAATTCTCCATATATGTGCAAAAAGTGTTTTCCTTTTTAAAATATGCATAAGGGGTACTTTTTGTAATAACCCTACACTGCCACCTAGTGGAACGATGGCATGAAAATCATTTGAAAAAGGTAAGTTTTTAGTTAAGGGGATTACAAGTTTCTAGAAGATGCAGGGGAGGTAGGCTTCATGTCCGTAGGTAGACTCCAAAGCTTGCAAGCACACT
The DNA here is from genome assembly GCF_021556685.1 of Rattus norvegicus. NCBI lineage: Eukaryota > Metazoa > Chordata > Mammalia > Rodentia > Muridae > Rattus > Rattus norvegicus. Next base: position 24,622,489 of record NC_141547.1, read on the forward strand.
GCTTGCAAAGAAATAGCCATTGAGTAGTGATTTATTATAAATGGAATTACCCCAATATTATTGCGCACTATGACATGTTAAACTTGAAAATGGTCTGAGAATTTTCAAGTTTTGCTTTATCCAACACTCTCTGTCTATGCCCAGGCCCCAGAGTCTTTGTTTTTCAATTGCTTCAACAAGTAAGCTGCTATATTCAAGGGATCACCAATATTACTCACATGTATACAGTTGTATAGATAAAGTTTGCCAAAGGTACATTTGATTACTTCTAAAGTGGTATTTATATAAAATTATTGGTCAAACAATGGAACTTGCTCCTTGTAAACTAGTGATAAGAAAGCACTGATTTGGAAATAAATGTCACTTATGATTCACAGTAAGAACTAAAATGAATTTGACAATAACAAAATATTAATAGATAAAAGGATAAATTATATATAATATAGTATGTAATATAAAGATATAATGATAGTTACTAAATAATTGTAATTTCTCAATGCTCAATTATATAAGCTTCAACAATGAAATATGAGGAATTTACATGTGGTAATAATATGGGATATATTTTAGTAAATCTTGCACATATAGTTAATATTTATAAAAATAGTTTATAAAACAAAATAATCTAAACCTTAAAAATAAATACATACTTCATAACTGAATTCTCAGCAGCTGAATAATTATTTCCATTAAAAAAGTTTCCTTGAGAGCTTCATAATGTCTATTTTATCTGTACTCTCTTTGAATACTGAACACTTAAATCCAATACTGATAACATTTATGGAGAAATTTAATATCTTATTGTGCTTTAGAAAATAAAACCTTTAAAATTATAATGGTTAATTTTAATCAATTTTAAAAATCAGATTTGGCAGAATTGGGATTTTTAATAAGTAAGTGCTAATGTAGTAATAATTATAATTTTATGACTGCTTGTTATATCTATATATTTGTTATGTTTATATGTTTTAAAGTGCTGTTTGTGTAATTTTCTACTTCTTGTGGTCTTGTTTCCTAGATTTATTGGATTACAGTTTTTCTCTCTCCTAAATAATTATTTAGTATGGTAATGACATATATGTGGCAGTAACGTCAATATTCATTTTTTGCATATCTCGTTGACATCCATAATTAACTATGATAGATTTCCTTCTTAAATGGCTCTTACAGTGTCAATTCTTCTCCTCCTCACAGTTTATGAAGAAGCTTCTAATAATTGCCCAGACATGGCACGCAAATAAAATCTATTAGCCAACTCTACTATTAGTATGTAAAATCTATACATATTGATTTATTACATTGCATATAAATCTATGCTAAAAATAATCCTTGTCACTGTGATTTACCTAAATACATTTTTATTGGATATTTTATATATTTACATTTCAAATGTTATTTCATTTCCCTGTTTCTCTTCCAGAACACCCCTCTCCCATCCCCTTTCCCCCTGCTTCTATGAGGGTGCTCACCCACCCACCCACCTTCCCACTCCTACCTCACCTCTCTGGCATT